>NW_027507764.1:133616720-134216720 GCF_037356315.1 Lithobates pipiens
TATATATATACACCACACTATACAGGTATTGTGTAAGCAGCCTTATATAGTGTGGGGCATGGACTTAGTCCCCCTGAGCCATGATTGGTCAAAGGACAATGAAGCACGAGAGATGAAACATTTGAGGCCCACACCATGCTTTTTCTATTAGATTGGGAGTTTATGGTGTTATCTGCTTCTACTTGCTATACAACAGAATCCGGGTGGCTTTCCCTTTAAACACAAACTGACTTCTTTTGCTATGCACAATTGGTGTCAGCAGTTTCCTTTCCCATACCTCAGCCAGCAGATGCAGTTACTAAAATTAGCAATTATCTGTGCTAGCATTTGTATTTTGTACTTGCATAGGAAAGTAAACCAATTCTAACATGTGGTATTCTGGGCATTTTTGGTGCTTGTATATTTTAGACTTTTTTTTTCTAATTGGCTTCAATCAATTCTGAAAGAAAATGCACGCTCAGCTGTTACTTCTGCTACATGTTCCATGACCGTCATACTGTTTTTGGCTTCACTACTTTGGAACAAGCATGTAAGACAAGAACTCAGACTTCACACTTTTCTGTTCTGCATGCTTGTTAATGGTTGTTGACTCTAGTTACTAAAAACTGAATGACAGATTCCATTCCTCTGTAAAACAAGATGGCAATGGCAACTTACATATTTCTAGCCTCACAGGTTTTCTTTAAATAGTAAAAGGAAATTATGTTACAAGATCCTTCAGGAGGAGTGAGTGAAACAATCATATGAACTTAAAGTGACGCAACTCAACTTTTTTT
Organism: Lithobates pipiens; assembly: GCF_037356315.1. Classification (NCBI taxonomy): domain Eukaryota; kingdom Metazoa; phylum Chordata; class Amphibia; order Anura; family Ranidae; genus Lithobates; species Lithobates pipiens. The sequence goes on from NW_027507764.1 coordinate 133,617,497, forward strand.
TAGCAATCTTTCTAAAGTATCAAGCATGCCAAGGTTTTTTTTTTTTTTATAGGGCCAGTTCACACCATGTAGGAACACATTCCTGTGAAATTCAAATCCGATCTGGGTGCGATGCCATTTCAACCAATTCATTCAAATGGGCTGAAATAACCACAGACCGCATAAAGTAGTGCATTCGTTACTTTGCAAAACGTGCATCTCCCAGAAGAGGGGGGCGGAGGAGAAGCCGGACGTGGCGTAGATCGCCGTGGATACTGCAGCGATCTTTCGCTGGAAGTGGGAGCAAATACCTGCATTAGATAGGTATCTGCTCCCCCCAAAAGGTGCCAAATGTGACACCGGGGGGGGGGGGGGGATCCGGAAGTTCCTTTTTTGGGTGGAACTCCACTTTAAAGGCTCTTTAAGCAATATTAAACCTAGAAGCAAGCATTTATATTTAAGCTTACCAATTCTAAATTATCCTTTGATAGGGAGATGTGCATAATTACCTATTCACAGAGCGCTCCAGTCACATGATCGCCTCTCACCAGAAGCTTCAGGGGAGAGAAGGGACAGCCAATAACGGGTGCCCAATAGTAAGCCTATGGGCGACATCACTGCACAGGCATTTCAGCTGTTGTAGGTGATCCCTCCTCACCCGTGAAGCCTCTGTTAGAAGACAATCATGTGCCTCACAAAGGTGGGACATTTCTAACAGCTAATTACCCAATTAGAAAGCAAGCCAAAAAATAGGAAATGCATGCAGCCATCACATCCATTTTCATCTGGTGAACCTGAGCTAGCAAGTCCGTTTTTCAAAAGCAAAAGCTCTCCAGCAGAATGTATCAGTTTACATGGATGACACAAACCATTTAATACTGACAAGGGCTGATTAACCACTTGCTTACTGGGCACTTAAACCCCCCTCATGCTCAGACCAATTTTCAGCTTTCAGCGCTGATGCACTTTGAATGACAATTGCGTGGGCATACAACACTGTACCCAAATGAAATTTTTATCATTTTTTTCCCACAAATAGAGCTTTCTTTTGGTGGTATTTGATTACAGCTGGGAGTTTTATTTTTTGCTAAACAAAAAAAGATGCAAAAAAAAAATCATGTTTAATAGTTTGTTATAAAATTTTGCAAACAGGTCATTTTTCTCCTTCATTGAAGTGCGCTGATGAGGCGGCACTGATAGGCTGTACTGGTGGGCACTAATAGGCTGCACTGGTGGGCACTGATAGGCATAGTTAAGGCAGCACTAATAGGCACAGATAAGGCGGCACCGATGGGCACAGATAAGGTGGCACTGATGGGCAAAGATGGGCACAGATAAGATGGCACGGATGGGTGGCACTAATAGGTACCACTGATAGATGGGACTGATGGGCACTGATAGGTGGCACTGGTAGATGACACTGATGGGCACAGATATGTGGCACTGGGGTGCAGCACCTTTGTTGAGGCAGATTGTGGGCACTGCTGGGTGGCACTGTGGGCACTGCTGGGTGGCACATTTTTTATTGATGTGGCACTGGCAGGGCTGGCCGTGATCGGGACTGATGTCCCGATCACAGCCGCCGGTGATCGGCTCTTTTTTTTTTTCTCCTCACGCTGTCAGCTCGAGGAGGAATAATAGCTGATTACCGGCTCCGTTGTATCGCATGATCAGCTGTCATTGGATGACAGCTGATCATGTGATAAGGGGTCGGGATCGACCCCTTGCTCGGATCAGTGATCAGGCGAGTCTCATAGACTCACCGATCACGGGGCGCGCAGGCCGCTCGTGCACGGGACGACGTCAATAGACGTTGTCCCAGCAAAGGAGATCCGCGCTGTAGCCATCATTCGGGTATAGCACGGGTCTCAAGTGGTTAAAATGATCAGCTTTTGTATTTATTCATGCAAAACCTTTATCCCAAAAGAAATAAAAAAAAAAACCTGTTAGTTCTACTAATACATTTAACATTACCCCTCCCTCAGAGACTGGCAATGCTGCCGTCTCTCTTCTGCTCATTCCTCCAGAGTTGTGTCTCACCAATACAGGAGGGATGTTACTGGCCAGATCACAAGGTGAAAACAGAGGGGGGGAAAAGCCAAAAGAAAAGAAAACAAATGCAGCCACCACATCTAATGATTGATAAGCTGCAATAGAATACATTTTTGGTTTTGCATTTAAATACTGCTTTAACATTATTTTCATTCATATTGTCCTGTGGACTCTCCCAACTCTCCACTGACCCCCACTGCTACTACTGTAGTGCAAGCAATGCTGTTATTTTTGGTCACATGCTCCGCTCTATGAATGTGTCTGCACGTAGATGTGCCAGCCTTCTCAGGGGCGAGCAGGAAATGGTGATTATTTTGACATACACAAGGGGGGTATGGAGAACAAATGTAGCCACCCTAGAATTGAAGTCCAAGAACAGCAGAAACAAAGCTTGGATTTGAGAGATGACACAAAAGGAAAATAGACAGAAGGTACATTCTAGTTATATTTAGACATATTGCATTTATTTTATTAATATAGTGCTCCTTTTAGGAGTGATGGCGGAACGAGAGATTTCAAAAGAAGTTTTTAAGGCAAATATTTGAATGTTCATGACAATGTCCAAAGGAAAGTTGCATTTTTAGTTATTTCTAAATTGTTTATATGAAAGCACCTTAAGTTTATGCAAATCAGCATTTGTTAAAACATATGGCTATCCTTCCCTATGTGAAACTTTGGACCTGATTGATGGAGATTGTAGGGGTAGAATGTTTGTCAGCTTTCTATCCCAGAGATGGTGATCGGAGGAAGCAAATAAGTACCTCCAATATAGAAAATAACAGCAGAGGTTCCTCACTAGTCATATAGGTGTCCGTTTATGAAGCAATGATCAGTGGAGATCCAGAGGATCGCCGCTGATCACAGCCCATAAACAGTATATAAACCAGAGATAATGGGGGGAGATGTGTTTGAACTTGTTCTCCCGCCGATTATCTCCTCACATGGAGAATCCTCATAGACTGACACAGTAACGGTCACTATATGAAGCTGTGATCTCAGCGCTTCACTTGTGATCTGTGTCAGAATTCACACGCCCCGATTCACCAACTCAGAGGTGGAGAACCGGGATAGTGAAGAGGGAATCGGGGGATCTGAGGAGGAAAGAGGAAGATAATTAACTTCCTTATGCCTCGTTCAGACCCCCCAACACTGTAACCATGTCCCCCTGTCATATGTATGTGTATACATATATATACATATATATATATAATGTGTATATGTATATATATATAATGTGTGTGTATATACATGTATATATAATGTCTGTGTGTGTATACATGTATATATTATGTAGGGGGACGCTTTATTTCACTAACATTAATCACACCGCGTGTCAGTGTATTGAGCTGTGATAATTTATCACTGCTTAATATATTGACATCTCTGTGTATCAGTGAATTTCTAGTACTGTAATCTCGTAAAGTCTCACGAGATTCCAGTATTAGGGGCCGTTCTCCAGTGTTAGAAGCATTTGTAGATCGCTTCACTCCTCCAAGTGTGAAGCGATCTACTCCGCTTCATATAGTGGCACACAGAGGAGAAAGATCTCCTATGTGAATGCCGGAGAATGAAGCAGTGAATAGATTTCACTGCTTCATAAAAGGACACCATAGTAGGTAAGATTAAATACAATAGTCCATCCAGTTCAACCTTTGTAGGTGCATGTGTCAGTGTTGATAATCTCCTATATCTCTGTATATTGTGTTCTTTAAGATGCATGTCCAAGAGTCTTTTAAAAATATCAATGCTCCCCACTACCTATTACTTGTGGAAGAGTTCCACATTCTTGCTGCCCCGATAGTGTAAAACCCCCTGCACAACTTAAGGTTAAACCACTTCTTCAATTTCATTGTTTGGCCATGTCCTCTTACACCCAGAGATTGAATAGCTTTTTTCCTATGCTGGGATCACCATTGAGGTATTTGTAAATCGCTATCATGTCCCTTCTCAAGCGTCTTTTCTCCAGGGAGAATAAATTTAGTGCTTGTAGTCACTCCTCATAATTGGGGTCCTCCAGTCCCCTTATTAATTTTGTTGCCCCTTCCTTGGACTCTCTCCAGCACATCCCTTCTGAGGACCGACCGGTGACCAGAACTGGACAGAATACTTGAGATGGGGCCGGACCAAAGTTTTATAAAGTGTCAGGATTATAGTTTTATCCCTGGAGTATATCCCCCTTTTATGCATGCTAATATTCTGCTGGCTTGGGTAGCTGCAGCTTTACATTGCATGCTATTGCACCATCTATCTTCTACTAGGAGCCCCGGAGGTTCCCACCCCAGTGAGTATTTTGAGTTTATGTTCTTAGCCCCCAAGTGCATTATTTTACATTTCTCCATATTAAAACCTAATTTTCCATATAGTTCGTCACTCCATAATTTTGTGCAGGTCTTTCTGTAAAATTTCTATATCCTACTGTGAAGTTATTACCCTGCTTATTGATTTATCATTGGCAAAAACTGAGATTTCTCTGTCATTTATGAATAATTTAAACAGAATTGGTCCCAAAACAGAACCTTGGGGTACCCCACTTATCACTCCAGACCAGTCGGAGCACATGTTATTTATCACTACCCAGTTTTCTATCCAGGAATAAACCTTATGGTCCATGCCTGCAGACCTTAGCTCGTAGATTAACCCTAGGTTCACACCTATGCATTTTAAGGTTTGCAGAAACGCACTGCGGTCCATTTAACATGGCTTCCTATGGTGCACGGTCACAGGTGCGTTTAAACACTATATTTTTCAAAAACTAGAGTTAGTACTTACCGGTAACTCCTTTTCCGGTGGTCTTCCAGGACAGCCCTTGAGAGATGGAGCTCCTCCCATCGACACAGGAAACACATTGCCACAGTTCAAAAAGGCGGTCCCTCAGGTCCCTGGTCAGTCATTCACCAAGAACCGAAGGATGGAACTGAAAAACATATAAACCATAACAGGTAATAACATTAGTACATCACTATAATCAAATAAAGAGTGGGATCGTGCTGTCCTGGAAGACCACCGGAAAAGGAGTTACCGGTAAGTACTAACTCCAGTTTTCCCAAGTGTTCTTCCAGGACAGCCCTTGAGAGGATACCCAAGTACTTACCAGATTAGGGGGGGGACCACGGCCTGGAGGACTTTCCTCCCAAAGGCCTGATCCTGACTAGACATTAGGTCCAGTCGGTAATGCCTTGTAAAGGTGGAAAAGCTTGACCATGTGGCTGCTTTACATACCTGCTCCGGGGTGGCACCAGCTCTTTCTGCACAGGATGCAGACAACGCTCTTGTTGAGTGAGCTTTAACACCCTCAGGAGGATCTCTATTCAAGGCCTTATACCCCTCTGCTATAGCTAGCCTAATCCATCCAGCTATGGTTACTTTTGAAGCTTTTTGCACCCTACGCTGCCCGGAAAAAAGGACAAAAAGGGAGTCAGAGATTCTGAAAGGATTTGTTACTTTTAGACATTCTAGAATACACCTCCTCACATCCAATAAATGAAAACGTTCTTCTTTCTCATTTGCTGCATTTTGACAAAATGAGGGGAGTACAATATCTTGGGACCTATGGAAGCTAGATGCTACCTTTGGTAAGAACCCAGGGTCTGTCTTTAGAATGATTCTGTCTTCTAGGATCTGTAGAAATGGTTCCCTGATGGAAAGGGCTTGGATTTCACTGACCCTACCGGCTGAAGTGATTGCCACCAGGTGTACTGTCTTAAATGTAATAAGACTTAGGGAGGCCTCTGAGATAGGCTCAAAGGGTGACCCCAAGAAAGCTTTTAGTACAACTGCTAGATCCCAGGATGGGACTTTGCTGACTCTGACCGGCTTACGTCTAGCGACTGCCTTACAGAACATAGCGACAAAAGGATTTTCCTGTAAGCGTTCATCTAGGTACACACTCAAGGCAGCTATCTGTACCTTAATAGTACTTAGGGTTAATCCTTTTACACCTTCCTGTAAAAACTGTAGAATATTAGCCGTATTTATGTCACGGCTATTCAGCCAGCTATTACATTTTTTCCAGACTTTTTTGTAAATAGCCCTCGTGACTGGTTTGCGACTCTGTAGTAAGGTCGCAACTACCTCATCTGTCAGGCCCTTACTCCTTAAGATTTCCTCCTCAGTAACCACGCTGAAAGCTTCAGTGTGGCCACCTGTGGATGATAAAGAGGTCCCTGCGACAGGAGGTCCTGTCTGCAGGGAAACCTTAGAGGCGGACAGTCTGTCAATTGTAGCAACGTTGTGAACCATGGTCTCCTGGGCCAGAATGGTGCCACTAGAATCAAACAGGTTTTTTCCGTGAGGAATCTTGCTAGGACCCTCGGAATGAGATGAAGAGGGGGAAATGCATACGCCAGACTGAAAGTCCATGGAGTTTGCAAGGCATCTACAGCCAGGGGCTGATCTCCTGGGTTTAGCGAGCAAAAATTGAGAACCTTTGCATTCTCTTTGCTCGCAAAAAGGTCTACTTCTGGTTTTCCCCAGTGAGTTGTTATGAGATTGAATGCCTCTGGGTGTAAGGACCATTCTTGGTTCAAAACTTTTTGTCGACTCAACAAGTCCGCCGTGCTGTTCAGCTCCCCTTTCAGGTGAACTTCAGAAATGAATTCCAGATTGGCTTCTGCCTACTGAAAAATGTGTCTGGCTACCAACATCAAACGAGGACTTCTGGTACCTCCATGTTTGTTTATGTATGCTACAGCCGTCATGTTGTCTGAACAGACTTGTAGATGGTGACCCTGTATTGTGGGGTGAAAGGCTAAAATAGCTCTCAGAATCGCCGTTAGCTCCTTCCAATTGGAAGAGAAACATTTCTCTTCCGGGGTCCACTTGTCCTGGACCCAGCTTGAGCCGAGGTGGGCTCCCCAGCCCCAGCTGCTCGCATCCGTTGTCAGTGTTGAAGTGATAGGAAGGACCCAATGAACCCCTTTGTTTAGGTTCTCCCTGTCCTTCCACCACCAGAGGGAGCGTTTTATCTTTGAGAGGATCAATACCTCCTCCTCCAGATCTCTGCCCTTTAATTGTTCCAACAGAAATCCCTGAAGGTCTCTTTGGTGGAACCTGACCCATTGTACGGCTGGAATGGCTGCCGTCATAAGACCTAAGACCGACATTACTTCCCTCACCGTACATTTGGGGCTGCATTGAAGAAAAGATGTCCTCTGCCACAGATTCAAAATCTTTTCTTCCGGCAGTATAATTTTCTGATCTACAGACTTGATCCAGTAACCCAAATACAGGATCTCCTGTGTTGGGGTTGTCTTGGATTTCTCCCGACTGACAATCCACCCTAATCGACTCAGGCTGAGTTGAGTCAACTCCAGATCCTGAGAAAGACGACTCTCCGAGTGTGCTGTTAGGAGCAGGTCGTCTAGATAGGGAATAATTGAGACTGATTGAAGCCTCAGTGGAACTAGAGCCTCTCCGAGAACCTTGGTAAAGATTCTTGGGGAGGATGAAAGACCGAAGGGGAGCGCTCTGCACTGAAAGTGGTAAACTTTTGTGTCTTTCTGCACTGCCATCCGAAGGAATTTCTGGCATTCCTCCCTTATTGGAATATGCAGATAAGCATCCCTTAGATCCAGGGTGGCCATAAATATCTCTTTCCGGAGAAGATTCTTTATGGAATAAATGGACTCCATCCGAAATCTCTTGTAACGGATGGAGCGATTCAGTGGTCGGAGGTTCATAATTAGTCTGAACCTCCCTGACGGCTTTTTTACCACGAAAATGTGCGAGTAAAAACCGTCTCCTTGTTCCTGAATAGGGACTGGTGTCAATACCTCTTGATCCCATATTTCCCCTATCAGTAAAGGTAAGGCCCTGGCCTTTTCTGAGTGACTTGGAAGTTTTGTCACCAAAAACTTTGAGGGAGGGCTGCTGTGGACTTCCAGCGCATGACCCCTTTTTATTATATTTAAGACAAACTCGTTCGAGGTTGTCTCTTCCCATTGTGGAAGAAATTTGCTTAATCTTCCTCCCACAGGAACCCTGACGTCACTGGGGTTTGGGGTCCTGATTGGGGCGGCTAAACAGTATGCCCCCTTTCCCTTTATGTCCCAACCAATGTTTTTTGGGGGTTGAACTCTTCTCTGATTTAGAGGGTTCCTTAAAGGGACGAAAAAATTTTCTTTGAAAATTTTTCTTTTTTGCGGGAAAGGTTTTCTTTTTATCCGCCATCCTAAGGCGGAATCTAACTCAGGCCCGAAGACTAAGTCTCCTGTAAAAGGGACGCTGCACAGGCAGGTTTTAGACGCCGTGTCTTCCCCCCAAGTTTTCATCCATACTGACCTTGCTGCCACTGAAAGTGCTGCTGACTTAGCCGTAAATTTTACGGAGTCCGTGGAGGCGTCAGAGATGAAACTAGTGGCCTTAAAAAGCATAGGGAAGGATTTCAGAAGCTCCCCCCTAGGAGTGCCTGCTTTTAGATGTTCCTGCAGTTGCGACAACCAGAACTCCAGGTTTCTAGCTACAAGAAGTGGCTAGAGCTGGTTTTAAGCCTGCCATAGAGGCATCCCAGGCCCTCTTTAAGACAATGTCTGTTCTCCTGTCCATTGGATCTTTCAGATGGCCCATATCCTCAAAGGCCAGATCAGCCTGCTTTGAGACTTTGGACAGAGGGGCATCTAGTTTAGGATTTTTATTCCAGACCGCCTCTGGGCTCTCATCAAAAGGGAACCTTCTCTTAAGGGATTTAGGAAAGAAAACCTTTTTATCTGGTTCAGACCACTCCTTAAGGACAAGGTCAGAAAGCACCTTATGTATAGGGAAAACCCTTGCTTTCTTTTTCCCCAGAGCCTCATACATCTTATCATGTCTGGATAACTGAGTTTCTTCCTCCTCAATTTCCAGTGTATCATAGATAGCACCCATTAGCTCATCTACTTCCTCAAGAGACAATCTATACTTTGAGGCTTTAGATGTTGCTTGATCCTCTTCCTGATCAGAGTCTGTGTCAGAGGAATCGGGGCTAATCAACGTGGGGCTAGGCTCCCTGACCATACGGGGCTCCCCTGAGCTGGGTGTTGTAAGGCATGGTGAGGAGGAGAATGCAGTTGTTTTATTAGTGGAGGCAGCTGATCCTAAGTCAGTGATTAACTCCCGGAGGGACTTAAAGGTCGACGCCATTTCCTCTTTAAAGGAGCCCAGAAATTTTGCTAAGGGGCAATCTGCCTCAGATTTAAGCAAGCTTGCAATGCATTGCTTGCATAGGGCTTTGTTAGAGCCAGAGGACAACCTATTCCCACAATTAGGGCACTTTTTGCGGCCTGCCTTGTCTTCCTTTGGTAGCTCTTTAGCCTGAAAATAAGAAGACAAAGAATTTTTTAGCGTCAGCTCCATGTCCCTCCTTAGAATCACCACCAACTGCATACATCCTTAACCGTGAGTTAACCACCACCCTGGGGCACTACAGAACCCAGCCTACAAACACCACCACTCCTTAAACCACCAGAGTAATAGCATGCCCAGCAGCCTACCTGGGATTGGCTGGTGACTGCCTCCGCTGGAGTGTCCTGGGGAATAGTCTCCATGGTCCCCCTCTGCCGCTCCGGATCCCGCCGCTAGTCCGGTATTGCTGGACGCTGGTCGGGACTGCACAGGCACAGTGCTGGCTCTCCCTCTCCTCCTTGTACCCTAGAGACCCGGAACCGGAAGTCCTCGGCACACAGTGATGACGCGGTTCCGCCGGAAATGACACTCGGCGTCTCCGACCCCACCACAACAAGGAGCAGAGATGGAAGGTTCCAATCACCGCTCCTGGGGGAAACCGGCGTCATTCTGCCCCTGGCCACCTTGGCACTGGAAGGAGGAGGGTAACGGGTCTGCTCCGATTCAGCTGGACGGTACCCGAGCCACAAAAAAAACAGGTATGGACCCTCTGCAGCCAAAAAAACAGGACCCGGTCCTTTATGGCTTACAGGTTCTCAGGCAGCCCCTGAGAGGGGCCTCCAGGTTCCTGGCAACATGTTCCTCCGACGGAGGAAACGCAAATGACTGACCAGGGACCTGAGGGACCGCCTTTTTAAACTGTGGCAATTTGTTTCCTGTGTCGATGGGAGGAGCTCCATCTCTCAAGGGCTGTCCTGGAAGAACACTTGGGAAATACAGATACACCACATCCACAGGCATTCCCCTATCTAGATGGCCGCTCACATCCTCGTAGAACGTTAACAGATTGCTCTGGCAAGAACGATCCTTCGCAAACCCATGCCAATTACTGCTAATGATACAGTTTTCATCAGCAAATTCTTGGATCTAGCCCCTTATCATCCCTGCCAATAATGTACCTACTATTGATGTTAGGCTGACTAACCTGTAGTTCTCCAGAATAGGTCTAGGCTCTTTTTTGAATATTGGTCCCACTTTGGCTTTTCTTCAATCAGCTGGTACAATTCCTGTCAGTAAGCTGTCCATAAAGATCAGGAACAATGGTCTAGCTATAACCTGACAGTTCTTTGAGGACTCTCGGGTGTAAGCCATCTGGTCCTGGTGATTTGTGTTAAGCTTATCTAGTCTCCCCTAGACTCCTGCCTCTTTTAGCCATGAGGGTACATCATGTGATATGTTACTAACAATAATGTCGTGGTCAAAACACCCCTCCTTTTCCTGTGTAAAAACTGAGAAAGCATTTAGTACAGTTACAGTTGCCTTCTGTGTCATCTGTAACCATCCTTCCTTGTCTTATGTGGGCAATGTCCTCCAATGTCACTTTTTTACTGTTAATATATCTAAAGAATTCCTTGGGATTTCTTTTACTCTATGTGCCTCTCAGTCTTTTTAGCCACCTGGATTTCATTCTTAAACTTCTTATTGCATTCTTTTAGTGTTGAAATGCTGATAATGCCCCCTCTGCTTTATATTTTTTAACCACTTCAGCTCCGGACCAATAAATACCTTAAGGACCAGAGGTCTTTTTGCAATTTCGCACTGCGCTGCTTTAACTGGTAATTGCGCGGTCATGCAATATTGCACCCAAACGAAATTTGCGTCCTTTTCTTCCCACAAATAGAGCTTTCTTTTGATGGTATTTGATTGCCTCTGCGATTTTTTTTTTTTGCGATATAAATGGAAAAAGAGCGAAAATTTTGAAAAAAAAAGATATTTTCTTCTTTTTGTTATAAGAAAAATCAAATAAACTAAATTTTAGTCATACATTGAGGGCAAAATTTATTCAGCCACATGTCTTTAGTAAAAAAAATGTCAATAAGCGTATATTTTTTGGTTTGCGCAAAAGTTATAGCGTCTACAAACTAGAGTACATTTTCTGGAATTTACACAGCTTTTAATTTATGACTGCCGATCTCATTTCTTGAGGTGCTAAAATGGCAGGGCAGTACAAATCCCCCCAAATGACCCCATTTTGGAAAGTAGACACCCCAAGGAAATTGCTGATGGGTATGTTGAGCCCATTGAATATTTATTTTTTTTGTCCTAAGGGATTGAATAATGACAAAAAAAAAAATAAAAATTTTTTTTTTACAAAAAGTGGTCACTAAATGATATATTGCTCACACATGCCATGGTTATATGTGGAATTGCACCCCAAAATATATTCCGCTACTTCTCCCGAGTATGGGGATACCACATGTGTGGGACTTTTTGGGAGTCTAGTCGCGCACGGCACCCCGAAAACCAATCACCACCTTCAAGATTTCTAAGGGTGCAAATTTTTGATTTAACTCCTCACTACCTATCACAGTTTCGAAGGCCATAAAATGCCAAAATAGCACAAAACCCCCCAAAATGACCCCATTTTGGAAAGTAGACACCCCAAGCTATTTACTGAGAGGCATGTTGAGTCCATGGAATATTTTATATTTTGCCACAAGTTGCGGGAATATTACAAACTTTTTTTTTTTTGCACCAAGTTGTCACTAAATGATATATTGCTCACACATGCTATGGGCATATGTGAAATGACACCCCAAAATACATTCTGCTGCTTCTCCTGAGTACGGGGATACCACATGTGTGGGACTTTTTGGGAGTCTAGTCGCGCAAGGCACCCCGAAAACCAATCACCACCTTCAGGATTTCTAAGGGTGCAAATTTTTGATTTAACTCCTCACTACCTATCACAGTTTCGAAGTCCATAAAATGCCAAAATAGCACAAAACCCCCCCAAATGACCCCATTTTGGAAAGTAGACACCCCAAGCTATTTACTGAGAGGCATGTTGAGTCCATGGAATATTTTATATTTTGCCAAAAGTTGCGGGAATATTACAAACTTTTTTTTTTTTGCACAAAGTTGTCACTAAATGATATATTGCTCACACATGCTATGGGCAGAAGTCAAATTACACCCCAAAATAAATTCTGCTGCTTCTCCCGAGTACGGGGATACCACATGTGGGGGACTTTTTGGGAGCCTAGCCACGTACGGGACCCCGAAAACCAAGCACTGCCTTCCGGATTTGAATATAAAATGCTACCAAAAAACCTGTTAGCGATGGCAGGGATCAGGCCTGACTCTGCGATCGCTGCAGTTATGTGTTTAGTGTTTTGTAAGTGACAGTGATCGATCGATACTGCACTTGGGTGGGCTGGGCAGAGGGGCAAAACGCAGGTGCCAGCAGGTATTTGGGCTGATCCCGCTAACAATGCGTTTTTTTGGAACCCTAAACTGCTGGGGACGCTAGTATAGATCTGATCAGATCAGATATTGATCTGTTCAGATTCTATACCACTACGGGAGGTGTATGCTTTGCGTGTGGGTGTTAGCGGTACTGGCACTAACCTAGCGCTGCCTGGGGCGACGCAGACCCTGACCCTAAAACCTAATTGATATCACCCGCCGGGTGATCAGGGGGTTAAACCTTTATTGGGTAATAAATGGTGGGTGCCCTGATGCTATAAAAAACAAACTAACCAGAGTCACCCGTAACACTTATACGGTGATCAGTGGTGAAAGGGTTAACTAGGAGCAATCAGGGGGTTCAAATTTTTATTAGGTAGTATATGGGGGTCCCTGGCGCTATATAAAAACCTGACGGGGAACCTAAATAACTAACTGGCTAACCAGCGTCACCAGTGACACTTATACTGTGATCGCTGGTGAAAGGGGGTGAAAGGGTTAACTAGCAGCAATCAGGGGGTTAAAACCATTATTGGGTAGTATATCGGGGTACCTAGCGCTATAAAAACCTGGCGGTGAACCTAAAAAAATAACTAGCTACCTAGCGACACTAGCGACACTGATGCAGCGTTCAGAAAAATTATCGCTTAGTGACACTGGCAAAAGGGGGTGAAAGGGTTAACTAGCGGAAATCAGGGGGTTAAAACCATTATTGGGTAGTATATCGGGGTACCTAGCGCTATAAAAACCTGGCGGTGAACCTAAAAAATAACTAGCTACCTAGCGACTGTAGCGACACTAATGCAGCGATCAGAAAAATGATCGCTTAGTGACACTGGCAAAAGGGGGTGAAAGGGTTAACTCTAGGGGCAATCAGGGGGTTAAATCTTTATTGGGGGGTGATAGGGGGCTACCCTGGACCTAACACTAACTGTCCTGACAGTTTTTACTGTCACAACTGACACTGAATGCATTGATCAGTAAAGAAATGATCAATGCAATCAGTGACACTGTGACTGGGGGGGGAGGGGGGGATCGGGGGGCGATCGGGGGGGGGTTTGTGTGCCTGTGTGTACCTACATGTCAGTGTAGTGTTGGTGCACACTTACTTTTACTCTTCTCCTCGTAGTCCGGTCAAAAAGACCGCCCCGAGGAGAATGACATCACTTCCTCCTTCCTGTGTAAACAATACACAGGGGAGGAAGCTTCTCATTGGCCAGGAGCGATCCAGAGGGGGTGGCCGAAAACCAACGGCCATCCCCTCATCACGGAGCGCTCCTGGACCAAATCGGACCGCCGTAACCAGCGGGAGGGGGTCCGATCGGACCCCCCACCCGCTGGAAGGCAATCACGTAGATGTACGTGATTGTGCCTGCCTGTGCCATTGTGCTGACGTACATTGGCAATACGGCGGTCCTCAAGTGGTTAAATGCCCTTTTTTTCTCTCTCCAATAACAATTTTTACATTATGGTTTAGCCACCTAGGTTTAACCTTCACTGTTCTATATTTCCCATTGGAATGCACTGTGCGATACCCTTGTTTAATATGTTCCTAAAACATTCCTATTTTTTCTCTGCGTTCAAGGTTTCTAGGATTAGGTCCCAATTGATGTCTTAGTATCGAGCACAGTTCAGAAAAGTTGGCTCTTTTCGAAATTTAGAGTTCTTGTGCTACCCTCATGCCTCCTTTTCCTAGAATGGAGTTTAAATATGATCATCCTGCTATTGCTAGATCCCAAGGTGTCCTGTACTGCCACATCTGAGATCAGACTTGGATCGTTTGTAATAAATCTAGCAATGCATTATTTCTAGTTGAATTTGTCGTGGATGCGATCAGCGCAGTCTATTCGCGATCGTGTGCTCGAGTGTCAGCACGGGGATTTGTATCTGTTCTGTCGGGAGAGGATTTTTTATTTTTTTTAATAAAAACTATGAAGATCACATATTGGCCTAAACTGATGAATACATTTTTTTATAATTTTATTTAAACATGGATATTATAGCAAAAAGAAAAAGTTTTTCAAAATGTTTGCGCTTTGCTTCTAGCGCAAAAAATAAATAGGACGCAGGTGTGATCAAATACCACCAAAAAGAAAGCTCCATTTGTGGGGGGAAAAAAATAAATAAAAAATTTGGTCTGGGTACAGTATCGCATGACCGCACAATTGTCAGTTAAAGTGACGCAATGCCAAAAGGAAGGGGGTAAAATCTTCCAAGGCTGAAGCTTCACTTTAAGCCGACCATATTCATATAAATACCTGTGTGTGATTTTGACTGTTCTGCTTTAATACTCTAAGGCAAATTGTGGCTCAGGGACCAAATGTGGTCATTTGCTTGCCTTTATCTTGCCCTTGGGGTACTATTCCACCAACTGACACCAATGATGGGACATTATTCTCCCTGCTGACACCATCAATGGGACACTATTCTTCCAAATTATACCAACAGGCCCGAACTGGCCATAGGGCACACCGGGCTGCATGTGCTTATCTGCGGCTGGCTGGTATTTCAGTTTGGCCGTTGGGCTGGGGGCGGAGACTACAGGTCATGTTACCTGTGACCATGAAGAGGGAGGGAATCTACACTAAACGTGGCCACCAGACAGAAGGGAAAGGGAGTGTGGCTCCCAATGCGTACACCTGGATAGGAGAAGCAGCTGCATACCCAGTAGAAGAATCCATCTCTATTTTTCTCCTATAGCCTCTGAATGCCCATGAGAGAATGAGAAGCAGGCATTCAGAGGCTATAGGAGAAAAATAGAGATGGATTCTTCTACTGTGTATGCGGCTGCTTCTCCTATCCAGCTTCTTTCTACTGCCCCTAGTGCCCTCAGGCTCCCACCATGCTCTCAGGCTCCCCCACTGCTCTACAGCCCCCACCCCCCCCCCCTGTACTCTCCACACTCCCGTGTTCTCAACTCCCCCACATTCTCCCTGTGCCTCCTGGTTAATATCCCATGGGCTGCTCAGTGTAAAATGCCCTGGCCTATTTTTTGTCCCAGTCCAGGCCTGGATACCAACAATGGGACACCATTCCTCCCAATAAGACCAATGATGGGGCATTGATGCCAGAGCATTTTTTACTTCCTCTGTCCACAGTTCGGCCCCATAAAGCCTAAAAGGACAGTAAACTGTCTGTTTAGAAAGTTAGGAGACTCCTGCTCTAAGGCACTGACCTGCAGAATTCAAACCTCACTCTTGACTATTTGCGGCATACTTGTCAGGTCAGTTATTTCAAGTCATACGTTTAGAAGGTCACCAATGGAGAAAAAAACAAAAAATTGCCCAATGAGGTTACCAGCAATTTATCACCATTACCAAAAAGAACACACAAGGCAACAAAATTAGGAGTTAAACTCTTTATTCCATTCAGAGGCATCTGGCAAGTGGAGCTGCTTGGGGGCACATTACAGATGAAAAATGATCCATGCTTTGCAGATATTAAACTCATGTACAGTATTACTTTCTACTGTATCTATTGCCAAAATACTCCAAGTTACCAAGTCTCAATTGAAAATAACATGATTACCACACTAACAGTCTAGAAATTGAAAGATATGACAGTATTTAAATCAGCAGATGTAAATGCAGCACCTATCTGTAAAGTAAAAAAAAAAAAAAAATAATAATCATGGAAATAATCAAGTTATGTCTGCTTCAACATGTTAAGAAAAACATAGGTTGGGTCTATACTTAAGCCTCAACGAAAGTTCAATATGCTATTTTAATGACTTTTTTTTTTCCATAGTTCAGTATTTTTAAATCAATGTAAGAAAAATCCTAAACACTAAATGAAGTCACTCTTGTCAAGAAAAGAAAATTCAGGTTTCTCTTAAAACTACAACATAGGTTCTCCGTTCGTTTTTTTTTTTTCGCATTTCTTTGAACCAAATTAGTAAAGTATAGAGGAAGAATAAGAAAGAAAACACTTCAGACCATTTTCAAATAAGAAAAGAAGAAAAAAAAAAAAGAAAAAAAGAAAAAAGAAAAAAAAAAAGAAGAAGAAGAAAAAAAAAGAAAGAAGATCTAAATCTGTACAACAATGATCTTTGGGAAATTACCTATTCTATGCAGAAATGCCTCTATTTCAATATGACTCTAAGAGGTAGATCAACAAAATGATGAATTTTTTTTTTTTTTTTTTTTTTTTTTGCTAGTTGTGCCCCTCAAATCAGTGCAGCATGGTGATTGTGATCATCTCATGCACAAAAAACATCACAAAAAAATAAAGGTTCAGAGGTAAATCGCATGGCTCTGTTAAGACCACACATACACACACACACGCACACACAGCAGTCTTTATGCACCATGTGTTGCCACAATTTCAAAAAACTGAGGTAGACTGAAGTTTATTGTAGAAACTTGAATGTGTAAATATTACCACAATCATCATTCAAATTACATTCTGAAAATTAAAAAGAATTTGGTAGCTTTCCTTTTCATCCCTGCTTTTTGACTTTTTTTCTCTCCTCTTTACACCCTTGGGCTGCCAGAAGCGCAAGGCCAATTTGTCATCTTGCTCCTGGCAGCTGAAGGGTTAATGGTTGGTTGGAAGTATAAGAAAAAAAAAAAAAAATTAAAAAAAAAAAAAAGTGTGCATAAACCCTGCTGTAGCCATTTCAAACCAGAATAGATGGTTGTATTCAGCTTTAAACCTTCCAAGTGGCTTTGTGTGGCCCTTTTTTTTTAATATAATTTTCTTTTAAATTCTTTTTTTTTTATTATTACTGCGGCTGGATATGTAAACGTAAGCCTGTCTTTCGTGTGAATCAAACATATGTTTGACTCATCCCCCTTTCCCTCTCCCCCAGCTGTGGTAACTGAACATAATGTGTTGATCTGATGGGAAGCATCAGCCGATGATATGAAAAAATAAAACTAAAAAAAGGAATATATATTTATATATTTTATATATATCTATGCTCCCATAGATCACGTGTGACTCTTTTTGTTTACCAAACTGACGATGAAGCTTGCTCTTTGAACAGAATGGCAAAGTTCAAAACGGGCTGCAAATGTTTTAATGTAGCATCGTTAGGTAGTGATGGTCAAAGGCACAAAGGGTTCATTGCATTCAACCAAGCAGCACAAAGAAGAAAAAAAAAAAATACCAAAAATTTAAAACAAAAAAAAGGAGAAAAATTAAAAAATGGGGAAAAAAACCATCTACTTTTCTAAAAAAAAAAAAAAAAAATGTATTCCCCAAACCCAGGTGGCCTATTTCCATCACTTCCTTGTGTTGTGTTCCCAGAAAAAGTACCGTCAAACTTTTTTTTCATCCCATAGTAAAAGAAAAATAAACGGCATTGCTGTTATCAGTATGGTGGCGTATTTCAGTATCTATTTTTGAACATTCACTGAATTTTCTAGCAAAAATGATGGTGTGGAAGGCCTCAGGAAAAACCAAGGCAACTCCCCATCTTTTACTCCCATCAGCCATCAGCTAGCAGATGCCATCTCCAACCAAATATACTTTTTGTAGCACCTCTAGCTGGTAGCTGATATTTTATTTTTTTATTAAAAAAATAAAATGCTCAAGAACTATTAGCTTTATAAAGTATACAAAATACCAAAAAAAAATTAAAATAAAAATAAAAAAGCAAAAAAGGAACAATTTCTCATTGAGGTACTAAATGCCTGAGGTAGTTTAGTAAAATGCATATTCATCTTTTTATGCCCTGGCCAACACCATTCTACACTTCCCTTAGGTTATTCATGGCAGTGTTAAGTAAAAATGCAACCAAATTAAAAAAATGCCACTTTGTTCAACACTGGGACTAACACTTAATACTCTCATTACCCTTCAACGCTAACCCAGCCAATAATCCCACCCTCTACTATTTATAATTTCTTTTTTTTCTTTTTCTTTTTTAATACAACTGGACGTATAAAGAGCAATGCCTTTTCTTTTTGAACCAGAGAACTCATAAGAGAAAGCTTCATTAAACAAAGTTCTAAAATTGTCGGGGGGAATAAGAACAATAAAAAAAGACTAACAAGGTTTATGTTAAACTTGTGAGAATAGATCAAAAGGGAAGTGAAGGGGTCCTTATTTTTTTTTTCTCTTTTCTTTTTCCATTTTTTTTTTGACTTTTTTTTTGTTTTTAAAGCTGGGTTTCAAAAGTTTGAGAGCCTAAATAATACATTCTCAGAGACAGTTATAATGTTGCCTGGTCCTCAAACAGGTGACAAGCTAGATGGTGTTTTGCAACCACTTAGCACTGACAGGTGTAAATTTTGCAGTCTGTCTTTGGTCTGGCATCTGTCTCTGTGAAGGGTCATTTTCCTGAACCTTTATTTTCGTCTTGGTTGGGGCTGTCCACTTTGCGCCGTCTTCTGCTGCTGCTGCTGCTGTCTTCTTACCTGAGCCAGTATTTCCTGAATTTTCCTCTGTGCAAGCTAAAATGTAAATAGAAGGGAATACCATCAATGTACTGAGGAGTTCCACTTTAAACAAAGCCTTTCCTCTAAGGATTCAGATGACACATGTATAGTATTGCATGGGAGATAAGGCACGCTTCCTATTGCATTACTGCGGGACAAAAAATAAATAAAAAATCCAGGCTTTGCCCTGACAGGGGGAGTTATGCTGTGCAGGAGAACTGTGTAAATATCAGAAATGGATAATCTAAATCTTGTGGCAGATAGAAGCTTGCATATGGTTTTTTTCGTGTTCATTGACAAACAATCATACCCAGCCTAGGATAACACATACAAAACCTAGTATCCTAGGTGAATAGACTTATTTTCTTTAGCTCCGCTGCGTTAAAGGCTAACATTTTTGGCTAGCATTTTATTTTCAATTAAGACTCTCTCCCATTAATTGCAGCTACCTGGCAGGGTTGTCCGCCGCCTCGTTTTTAAAGTACCGAATACAGATGGCACTGGACTTGACACTGCTACTGTTCCTGATCCTGCTCACAACAGCTGCATAAAACTTCCATTCTCACCTTCAGTGACTTTGGTCAACTCCAGTCACACAACCCTCTCACCTGCTACCAGATGTCTGGGCTTCTTGAGTACCTTGCCTCTTACTTTGAGTCTTTATGTTGCCTTACCACTACAAAGTCACAGCACATCTGATACTAGACATAGATGGGACAGGCCTGCTGTACTGGGTGCCCCCAGCTCAGGGGCTGCATGCAGCATGCCTACTGTGATGATACCGACATCTGCAGCCTGGAGTCATGTTGCCCTCTGCTCCAGGCTTCTATTTTATCCATTGGGTGAGGATTTTGTACAGAAGTGGCGCATTCCGACTGTGAATCTGGTGGTGTCCCACCTTAAAGTGATTGTAAACCTTTTTCTAACATTAAAATAAACTGATTTTTCCTAGCTCTGTGCAATGGAAAAGGGTAAGAACAAAAATCCTATTACTTCATCCGTGTATTTAAAAAAACAAAAAAAAAAACAAACATGAAAGGCTGTAGGACTATTTTTGTCTCCAGTAAAAATCTACATTTTATATTACACATATATCCCATTTATTATTGCTGGAAAAGTCATGTGCTCTGACGCACTATAAAGTGGACACATACCTGGCTTGCATAAAAATGACCTGTTATTTTAACAACCACTTGATCATTTTCATCTGGGGTTTGATCACGGGGCACAACTACTTCAGCACTTGTAAGATTCTGTAGCTCATTAACCTGCAACAAGATTTAAAATAGTCAACACAATCCTGCCAAAAAATACATTATATTTTGGAAAGATCAAATTATTTTAGCAATTCCTTAATTCTCCTTCACTCTCAAACCTATCAAGCCAACATACTGAGCATAAGAGCAAGGATTCCCATACATCATGTGGCAGGAAATTCACCATAGGTGACATGATGCAGCGCACAGGGGAAACCAAGTTTAGCTTACAGATAATGGGCATGACTTCCTTGACAGCAGATGACCTTTCCAGTTGCCATGACAACCAGGGTCCATCCTGCTCCCACATAGGCAATTCATTAATTGAAAGATTTGCACTAGTTTACTACATCAGCCTTCTCTAGCCTATATGGCAGAACTAAGAATTTTACATTAGCAAAGATGTGTGACTATGCTATAGAAACTGCCTAAAACTGTAGCCAAGGAGCCAAAAACAGAGCTTCCACAATAAGCAATGGATACACTACGGATAGATATTTTCATTACATCTAGCACATGGATTTTACACAACATCTATGGCACTCTGGAAAATATAAATATGACTCAAGTTAAGGAAAATTTAAATTCTGCCACAAAAGGTTATGCCAAGAATTGGTCTGATCGACAATGCTCATCTGTCTTTGTGAATCTACTACTTTTGAAACTTACAGTTTTGCCTCCCTTGCCAATAACACGTCCAGCGGCATATGAAGGAACTTTAATATGAGCCTCAAGTTTTACTTCTTCCTTGGGTCCAAAGAAGTTTTCTTCTTTAAGTTTACCATAAATCCTTCCTTGAGCCTGCAGACAAAAGTGCAAGTTATAAAACAATTTCAAGCACCACACAGACTGTACATGCATGTACATGAAACAATTATGCATATTTATATTCAATTTTTTGCTAGTGGTTTTAGCTACAGATGAAAAATTTACAGTTAATATGCCCATTGTCCCAGTCTAGGATACAGAGAATGTGTGCCGTGTGCAAAAAAAAAAAAAAAGATAAATAACTTAGTGAGGTGCATATTGGCTTGCCTTGTTCCTGGCAGCTATCCAAGCCTTGTTTCACCTTCCAAGTTCTAGATTTGCTTACCAAATTTTCATTCTAAAATGATAAAGTTGTCTGTTGTATATTCCATTAAATAAACACAGGCATTTACACATTATTTCCTGTTCTGTTGCCAGGATGTTGCATGTGAAAGGAGAATTAGTTTCCCATACAAAGTGCAAAAGACCTCACTTTGGTTGGTAGTTGTCCAATGCTTGAGATGTCAAAGTATTTTTAATCTAGGATTTTCATGTCATACGACTGTCTAGATCTAGACTGAAAGCTAGTTACAATTCAGAGTTGCCACAAGTAAAGGCAAGAGACTCACAGAGGCAATTATGCATTTAAAAGGCTCTTTCCTTCTCATGCACAGTGAAGGTGCAACAAGCCAAACACAAGATTTTGGACTGCAATGCCAAGTTATACTTAAATGGCAATTATTCTTTAGATCTGTAAAGATCATGTATCCTATATGGTAAATGGCAGCTTTCCTAAAGCAGCTGGTAATAATGATGAATGACATGGCAAAGTTGCTCATTCTTGGTGGGCAAGCATATGAACATTTTCTGTCCTGTTGCTAAATGGGCATCTCTAGTTTATACTTGGGACAGTATCATAAAAAGGTGGCCAAACAAGAACATTGAAACATATCAAATATATGTCCTAATAATGTGTACAATACACCTAAACAAATCCTGACAAACTTTTCAGTCTTTGACAAAATGGCTAAAAAGGCCAGTCAGTATTTTTTTTTTTTTTTTATTAAATAGAACTTCTGTAGCCTGTGGGCAGATTTTCCCACATTTCCTTTGTGGTCACAGCGAAAGGAATATCTTCGCACACTACCCCCCAGTATAGTGAGGAATGAGTGAAATGGTCATGTTTTTTATTGCAGTCCATCCTCATTGGGGAGATCCATTTTTCTGTTTGGTTAATAGAACAGGGTTGATGCAAAATCTCAACAGGGATTTAACAATACCAATACAGTGCCTTGTGAAAGTATTCGGCCCCCTTGAACTTTTCAACCTTTTGCCACAATTCAGGCTTCAAACATAAAGATATAAAATTTTAATTTTTTGTGAAGAATCACCAACAAGTGGGACACAATTGTGAAGTGGATCGAAATCTATTGGATAATTTAAACTTTTTTAGCAAATAAAAAACTGAAAAGTGGTGCGTGCAAAATTATTCAGCCCCTTTACTTTCAGTGCAGAAAACTCACTCCAGAAGTTCAGCGAGGATCTCTGAATGATCCAATCTTGTCCTAAATGACTGATGGTGATAAATAGAATCCACCAGTGTGTAATCAAGTCTCTGTATAAATGTACCTGCTCTGTGTAAGTCTCAGGGTTCTGTTGAAAGCGCAGAGAGCATCATGAAGACCAAGGAACACACCAGGCAGGTCCGTAATACTGTTGTGGAGAAGTTTAAAGCCGGATTTGGATACAAAAAGATTTCCCAAGCTTTAAACATCCCAAGGAGCACTGTGCAAGCGATCATTTTGAAATGGAAGGAGTATCAGACCACTGCAAATCTACCAAGACCTGGCCGTCCCTCTAAACTTTCAGCTCAGACAAGGAGAAGACTGATCAGAGATGCAGCCAAGAGGCCCATGATCACTCTGGATGAACTGCAGAGAACTACAGCTGAGGTGGGAGAGTCTGTCCATAGGACAACAATCAGTCGTACACTGCACAAATCTGTCCTTTATGGAAGAGTGGCAAGAAGAAAGCCATTTCTCAAAGATATCCATAAAAAGTCTCGTCTAAAGTTTGCCACAAGCCACCTGTAAGACACACCAAACATGTGGAAGAAGGTGCTCTGGTCAGATGAAACCAAAATCGAACTTTTTGCCCACAATGCAAAACGATATGTTTGGCGTAAAAGCAACAGCTCATCACCCTCAACACACCATCCCCACTGTCAAACATGGTGGTGGCAGCATCATGGTTTGGGCCTGCTTTTCTTCAGCAGGGACAGGGAAGATGGTTAAAATTGAGGGGGAAGATGGATGCAGCCAAATACAGGACCATTCTGGATGAAAACCTGTTGGAGTCTGCAAAAGACCTGAAACTGGGACGTAGATTTATCTTCCAACAAGACAATGATCCCAAACATACAGCAAAATCTACAATGGAATGGTTCACAAATAAACGTATCCAGGTGTTAGAATGTCCAAGTCAAAGTCCAGACCTGAATCCAATCGAGAATCTGTGGAAAGAGCTGAAAACTGCTATTCACAAACGCTCTCCATCCAACCTCACTGAGCTCGAGCTGTTTTGCAGGGAAGAATGGGCAAGAATTTCAGTGTCTCAATGTGCAAAACTGATAGAGACATACCCCAAGCAACTTGCAGCTGTAATCGCAGCAAAAGGTGGCTCTACAAAGTATTAACGCAGCGGGGCCGAATAATTTTGCACGTCACACTTTTCATTTTTTAATTAGTTAAAAACGTTTCAAAAATCCAATAGATTTCGTTCCACTTCACAATTGTGTCCCACTTGTTGGTGATTCTTCACAAAAAATAAAATTTATATATCTTTATGTTTGAAGCCTGAAATGTGGCAAAAGGTTGAAAAGTTCAAGGGGGCAGAATACTTTCACAAGGCACTATATATAGGCTTTCTTACTAATCATAAAAGCTTTGGCTGCTTTGAGCTTTAACATAGCACCAGCAAGGA
Source organism: Lithobates pipiens (assembly GCF_037356315.1). Classification (NCBI taxonomy): domain Eukaryota; kingdom Metazoa; phylum Chordata; class Amphibia; order Anura; family Ranidae; genus Lithobates; species Lithobates pipiens. Next base: position 133,641,462 of record NW_027507764.1, read on the forward strand.
CACCATACTAGACTGTGGTTGTTTTCGATGTGCTCTGTTCACTCCATACAATGCAGCTCAGACATGGCATGAACAAGCCCCTGTCCTGCATCAATCAGCATGCATATGGTAAACAAAACATTTATGGGTCTCGACCACAGATGAATGCTAGTGGAGTACTGCCAAATTCCACTAACAATAGATATTGAATGATCTAGTATTGTCCTTCTCACTTTATTTTCAATATCTGTCGCACAGCCTTAAAAAAAGGACTACTGCATGTATGAAACTTACCTTAAACTGGGCTTCTGGTGGTCCAGTGATAATCACCATCCTCAGTTTGGCATCTGGTCCCTCTGCTGGAGCAATCTAAGTATTTAAAATAAAAATAAAATAAGAACATCCAAATATTTAAAAATAACCCACCAAAAAACTCCAGAAAGCATTACCTTGATAGACGCTCCAGCAAAACGTGAAAGTTGTTTGATGTGTTGTCCTTGCTTGCCAATAATTGCTCCAACAGCTAATGCTGGGATGAATAGATGAACGGTTTCAGATTCGGGTTGTTGCTGCAGAGAATAGACAAAAGGTTTATGAATGGATATTAAGTATAAAGTTCCAGAGATTGGTCTTATCTGCCTAATCATAAATGTATTCTCAGCATTTTTGCACAAAAAAAAAAGCTATGCTACAGTTGCTCTTTGGGTACCCAATTAAAGCCCAGCAATTTCTAAGCAAAATTAGGGGCCAACATAGGAGAAACACTTAGTATCGGAAGCATCCTATTGCACACAGATTTTCCCAAATGGTGAAAAATCTACAAAAGCTGATAAAGCCCCCCTTCCACTAGGAGAATAAACATTTCAAAACAATGTATTGTTGGCCATCATAAAGCAGATTAGCACATCTACTGCACAGAAAGATGAAAAATTACTTTTATACACACTTTAAATTAAAAAAAAAAAAGTGTTTTAAGAAACGGTCAACCACGATCCCTCTTTGGACAGATTATGTAAATCCAGAGCGTGAAGGGTTTAAATAGACCTCAAGGCTTGTATTTTCTTTGGCCAACTCACAGTTGTCATGTAAATGTGATCCAGGCAGCTGTAGAACTCCCCGATCACTGTTTGCAGTGCGTGCAGTGTGCTTCCCCCCTCCCTTCACCCATTCCCCAATTTCCTCTGCAGTAAATGAAGCTGGAAGCACTCATCTGTGAGCGATTCCAGATTCAGAGTGGTCATTTCCTGGCTGCTGTGCCTGGGAGAGCAGCTAATAAAGCATGATCTGTGTTTGATTAGCTGTAGTGGAAAGCAGGGGAGATATGGAGGGTCCAAAATACCATAAAGAGCACCTGTCATGTGCCGATGCCATCACATATGTGGCCTGCTAGCCCCCTTGTAATAATATAATGGAAATAAATAAAAAAATGGGTAAAAGATTTAAAAAACAAGCAAAGAAAACAAAAACACACATGGCACTGGGTGTGCACTTAAACTGATCAGCTATTAAAAAGTATTTAAAACAGTGCCTACTGATAATTTTGGGTGCCATCATTTTTCACCATGCGGGGCATGCAGTTTTGAGGCTTGACACATTTAACATCTATTTACTCTACACTATCTTATCTTTTATTTTATATAGTAAAAGGTGTTTTTTTCCTAAAATATAGAATGATAAACAGTTGTGCAAATACTGTGCAAACATAAAAAATTGCAACTAGAACATTTTTTACACTACAAGGTCTCCGTTTTCAGAAAATATATAAATGTTCTGATTTTAGCAGGTGTGCAAAAAAGTGAAAAGATTGCTCTACAGGAAACTAGTTAATCCAGGATGCATTGGTTTTATGAAGAGACCACAGAAGAAACAGTTTGTCTTTACATGTTGGACCAAAATTCCAGAACAGAACAAAAGGATGTGGGGGGGGGGGACTAGATTTACTCAGAAGACAAAAAAAAAAAAATCCTCTACAATCTTTTTTTTAGGCAGGTACACCTGCTGGCTGTAAATGTAGATATAACAATTTTGTCAGGTAGATTATATTCCCCTTTATAAAAGTATGAGCATTATATGTTTGCCTTTAAAGCAGACTAAGGCCTGTTGGCAGTATTCTGACCCAGTCGTTTCTCAGTCCTTACCCCAAATGGTGGATAAGCAGCAGAGGTTGTTGGTGAAGACACTCCAACAGATGGAGGTGGCATGCCCGAAGAAGAAGGTGGAAAGAGACCCAATGCGTTCAGGTTTAATCCAGGGATCAAGTGAGCTTGTAGCTGTAGGGAAGAAATGACAGTCTTAAAAACAGAATATAAATGCTTTACACCAAGACAGCCGCTAATCATCAACTCTATGATTTGGTCAACCTAAAACAGACATTTGTATATAGCACAATCACTGCCAAGTGCATTACAGAACCCCTTGAGAGCCTAGCGTACTCCATCTCATGGGCTGAATTGTGCCAGTTACAAATTTATCATGCAGTCAAAGGTTACATGTCAGAGTATTTGCTGTGATTTAGAAGGCATGTGCAAAGCTTTAACTTTTTTCATTCAATGTTGGAGAATTTAACTTTATCTAGAAGAGCTATTCCCGTGTAAAATTGGGTACCAACCATTATTCGAGTGCAAGGTTTGGATGCGAAAACCAATCTAGCTTCTATGGACTAACCGAGATCATAAGCAGCCAGTGATTACTATACCTTATCTCCCAGTTACTGCATAGAGTTAAAAAGAGAACATCTGAGGAACTGGATGACAACTGGGTTACATTTAAATCTAACAAAGCTCCATCCATCTGCAGTAATTGATCTGCAGTTTACATAGGTCCTAATTAATCAGTTAGTCCCTGAAAGAGGACTTGTCTGTTTGCAATGAATAGAAAAAAACCTCTTTAAAACTGGATTGTACCCAGGCACAAGGTATTTGTCCCGGGGACCAAAGCATAACATCATCCCAACAAAAAAAAAAAAACACCCACGCCTTACTAGTACTGTAGGAAATACTCAAATTCCTGGAACTTATCTGCTGGACTTAAAAAAAAAAAAAAAAGTTGCTTTCTAAAGGACAGGTATACCTCATCTTTCACTAAATGGATCCTCCCACCCAAAGAAATTGTACTCCCCAATCACTAACCTTTAAGTTCCTTCAGTGTTTGCAGCCTGTTCTCACAAAAAAAATCTCTTAATATTGGCTATGCTTTGGCACATAATCCCCATTGACTTTAGCCATAAACCACAGAACTGCAGTCTCAACACATTTTAGTCAATAGGGGCTTAAAGGACAAGCACAGCCAGCACTGAAAAGGACTTTTGTCGAAACAAACTGTAAACACTTGAGGAGGCTGCAGCTCTGGAACAAAGGTAAGCAAGCAGCTGGGGAGCTGTATTTAAGGTGGGGGTTGGCCCATTTATGAAAAGTTTACAAATTGGTACAGCTTTCCCTTAAAAAGGCATAAAACAAGTATGCAAATCTTAAAGTCAGTTGTCCTCATCTTACGTGTACCAGGACAGTAACACAAAGTATTGAATTCAAAGGGTCAGCATGACTGGCATTTTCAGAAGGCAACGTCAGTAATGGTAGCCTCCATCTATAGTTATATAGTGTGTATAATATTAAATATATACGCACATTATATATATACACACACACACACACATAATGTGTGTGTATATATATATATATATATATATATATATATATATATATATATGTGTGTGTGTGTGTGTGTGTGTGTGTGTGTGTGTGTGTGTGTGTGTGTGTGTGTGTGTGTGTACATACATATATCTCATCATAGGTATACCTCAACTATGAGAGCCAAAACGTGGAAACAAATCCAGACAATCACATGGTCTGATTTTTGAAAGAATTTAAAAATTATGGTGGAAAATAAGTATTTTGTCAATATCAAAATTTCATCTCAGTACTTTGTTATATATCCTTTGTTGGCAATGACAGAGGTCAAACGTTTTCTGTAAGTCTTCACAAGGTTGTCACACACTGTTGCTGGTATGTTGGCCCATTCCTCCATGCAGATCTCCTCTAGAGCAGTGATGTTTTGGGGCTGTCACTGGGCGACACAGACTTTCAACTCCCTCCAAAGGTTTTCTATAGGGTTGAGATCTGGAGACTGGCTAGGCCACTCCATGACCTTGAAATGCTTCTTACGAAGCCACTCCTTTGCCTGGGCGTTGTGTTTGGGATCACTGTCATGCTGAAAGACCTAGCCATGTTTCATCTTCAATGCCCTTGCTGATGGGAGGAGGTTTGAACTCAAAATCTCACGATAAATTAGCCCCAGTCATTCTTTTATGTACACGGATAAGCCGTCCTGTTCCCTTTGCAGAGAAACAGCCCCAAAGCATGATGTTGCCACCCCCATGCTTCACAGTAGGTATGGTGTTCTTTGGTAGAAACACAACTCATCGTGTTTGGAGGAGAGAGAATGCTGAATTGCAACCAAACAGTTCTACTTTGGTTTCATCTGACTACATTACATTCTCCCAATCCTCTTCTGGATCATCAAAATGCTCTCAAGCAAACCTCAGACAGGTCCGGTCATGTACTGGCTTAAGCAGGGAGAAACTTCTGGCACTGCAGGATCTAAGTCCCTGGTGGCTGATGGTAGCCTTTGTTACATTGGTCCCAGCTCTCTGCAGATCATTCACTAGGTCCCCCTGTGGGGTTCTGAGATTTTTGCTCACTGTTCTTGTGATCATTTTGACCCCATGGGTGAGATCTTGCGTGGTGCCCCAGATCGAGGGAGATTATCAGTGGTCTTGTATGTCTTCCATTTTTTAATTATTGCTCCCACAGTCGATTTCTTCACACCAAGCTGCTTGCCTATTGCAGATTCAGTGTTCCCAGCCTGGTGCAGGTCTACAATTTTGTTTCTGGTGTCCTTTGACAGCTCTTTGGTTTTCACCATAGTGGAGTTTGGAGTGTGACTGTTTGAGGCTGTGGACAGGTGTCTTTTATACTGATAACAAGTTCAAACAGGAAGCCATTAAGACAGATAATGAGTGGAGGACAGAGGAGCCTCTTAAAGAAGAAGATACAGGTCTGTGAGAGACAGAAATCTTGCTTGTTTGTAGGTGACCAAATACTTATTTTCCACCATAATTTGCAAATAAATTCTTTCAAAAATGAGACAATATGATTGTCTGGATTTGTTTCAACATTTTGTCTCTCATAGTGGAGGTATACCTATGATGACAATTACAAGTCTTTCTCATCTTTTTAAGTGAGAGAACTTAAACAATTGGTGGCTGACTAAATACTTTTTTTGCCCCACAGTGTGTGTGTGTATACACACACTTTATTGGGCCGTCTCTACACAAACTATTTATTGTGGCTCTTTTTTTCCCCAAGAGGGGTCTGCTCGTGGCTAGGTTTACACCTGCAGCCAAATCATGCTGCTCTTGGGAGACGCACGGGGCTGCCAGTCTGACGCAGGCACCCTTTTTTGCGGAAACGCAGACACAGCAGCCCATTCATTTGAATGGACTGCTGTGTCCGCGCAAAAATGTGGAAGTGTGAACCTAGTGGTACATCAGGCCTCCGTACCCCTTTACAAATTGCAGTATGATAGTGGTAGAAAAAAAATTGTAGGAAATATTTCTTCTCTCCCTAAATTCCACACTGCAGATAGTGATATCACTATCCTTCCAGCATAATCCCTGGCCATGGCAATTAACCCAAAATTTAATGAAGGAGATCCTCCTTGTTCACAGGACCTTGTTGGAGGAATGATGTCACCCCCACCTAAACGCTGCAGATGGAAGCCAGAGGTAAAGTATTTTTGCCAACATTTTTTTTACACCCACAGGTGCCTTTTTCTTTCACTACTGTCACACACTGGTTTGTAAAGGGGAGACGAGGCCTGATGTAATCAACAGGCCTTGTTTTCTACTGTAAGGTTAGCTTAAATGACTAGATATGTTAATGTTAAACAGAGTCTGTATAAAATCAACCACAAAACAGCAACAGTGTTATAACAGATGTCATTTATCAAAAGGCAAAACCCAGCACCCTTCAGCAACTAATCACGCCAGTTTACCGTAGCAAAAAAAAAAAAAAAAAAAAAAAAAAAAAAGAAAGAAGATGTTTATTATTAATCACGATTTATATAGCGCCAACAGTTTACGAAGCGTTTTACAGTGTAGAGGGGGGGGGGGGGGGCAGCACAATTACAGCACAACAATACAGTTTGTTGACTGCAACTTTCTGCATTTTGCATCACCCTAATAAATAAGGCTATGTCAGACCATCCTAGTTGTGACAAGTTTGACTTTCCACTTTGTTATTTTTTTTTTTACTTCTTTTTCCACGCACATTTAAGGGATTCAAAACACACAGGTAGGAGTTATTTCCACCTTGCAAGCACTGTTAACCATTAGCCGTTTTCACAATGTTTGTGGCTTGGTTGCATTAAAAAAAAAAAAAAAAAAAAAAAAACCAACACCACACACACACACAACTGTACCAATAGACTAGGTTTTGACTGAGCAAAGTGAAGGCACGCAGTGATAGGAATGATGAAGTAATTAATTTTTAAACTAACATTAATACCACCAAGCATAGCAGGAGAGGCTGGAGACAAAGAGTTAAAGAGCATTGCTGCTCTAAGATTAGCGCTCTAGAAAGTCCGAGAATCTGCAGCATCATTCCATTCATGTTGGGTCATTTCCGCTCCAGCTTCATGCTAAACTCTGTACAATGTTACAGGAATACATTTCCACCTCCCACCCAGAACGTGCTGAACAATCACTTACATTCATAGCTGCAATATCATTTTCGTAGGACTCCCTGATTTTTTTCATTATTTCTTCCTCGGCTTTGGCACACGCCTCAATGCTGCCTTTTACTGTAATAGTCCGCTCAGGATTATATAGTGTCAAGTCCTGCAGTCTAGGGCCATCAAAAATAAAATGTTAATTGTCTGATATAGCCTAAACCAAGCATACAATACCAGGCTAGTCTTGCTAAACTTACGGAGAAATTGTGATTTTTGTGTCTGTATCCTGCTCAATTTTCTTCAGGTTTCTCCCTTCTTTGCCGATGAGACGGCCAACAAAGTTGTTATGTGCTAAAATTTTTAAGGGAATCTCTTCAGTGCTAGAAACAGAAGATTACCAAAGTTAGGACAACCAGTAGCTTTAAACATGAAAGCAAACAAATGCACCCACTGCCTGGCTTTCAAACCATTAATACTTTGAGTCTTTGACTTAAACTGGCCATACACTGATCGAAATTCAGTGGGTTAAGCAGGGCCCAGATGAATTTCGATCAGTATGTGGCTGTTCCCACTCACCAGAAGTTTGATCAACTTCTATCGAAAGGACACGTTTAAAATGTTTCCTCAATCAGCAGCTGCCGACAATCAGCTGCAGTCACTGATCAGTGTACTCCGACAGCAGCAGATGCACCTGTCAGAACACAATATCCCAGTGGTGGGATGCCTCCAACTTGTTAGTGTGAATGGATGAATCTTTTTTTTCTCCTCCCTCTGACTGAGTTATGGCCAAGTATGTGGATAGGGACTTTTGATTTTTCTTATCTCATGATAAGATCCAAATACACCTATCTTTATTTTGAATAGGCTGAGGCAGAGGTCTCAAAGAAGGTTGAATTAGGTACCATTTCCCCTTTCAAATGGGGGTTACTGATTGCAGCCAGCACTGACAGAAACAAAAAATTTTATTTGAAAAACATTATTCTTTAAACATGAAAAGGAGCTTTATTAAATCACCTGTGCCAAAAAAAAAAAAAAAAAAAAAAAAGAAAAGAAAAGAAAAAAAGAAGAAGGGTGCAGCCTTCTGCGTATTCCTGTTGCAGCTTAAAAGTTTTACTGCACTCAATGCAGCATTTACTGCATGCAGGTTTGTGGACGGTTTAAGAATGTTTTTACCTCCATTTAGCTGCCTGATGTTTATACACATCTGGTTTTAACCCATTTCAAAACCAAGATACATCTTTCTAATTTAAACCCAATTTACGAGGGTAGATGTAATGGAGGTGCCATTGCAAATGTCATGCTCAAAAGGTGCAGGCATGGTCATCATCCTAAACCTGGCTGCAAGTCGCTAGCCTGGAAGAAGCATGTAGAAGGTGAAATCTGGCAGAAACCGGGCAAATATCAATGCCTCTATAACCATTCTAGCTCAACAGACGTTTATCTAACAAGCAACTTCTGTAGAACTGGATTGATGGAAAATTTTCATTCGGTCAGCAGCTGCAGCGGTGAGCAGTGTATTCTGAGAGCAGTATGCAGGACAAGGGTATAGGCTTTTTAAATTTCACAGTCTCTCCCTGGCTAGCGATTGTCGGTATACAGAATGACAGCAGGGAGGATTTCTCCATCTACCTTGTTTGTATGGATAAGGAATCCAATTTTTTTTTGATCAGCACTCTGGCTGATGGGGAAAAAAATAAAAAAAACACACACACATCTATGGGCAGCTTTAGGTCACCAGTGCATAATGCAAAACATAGCATCAGTATAAACATCTCATTTATCTAGAAGACAGCATGCTTCATCTTCCAAACCTCTAGGTTATAAGCTGCCAGCAAACAAGTGGATCCCTCTTGACTGATGACTGACGGTTAATTTACAGGTTGGGGGGGGGGGGGGGGAATACAGATATGCTACACATATACACAGAACTGACCTGATTTTAGATTTAAATGAGAATTAAAGACAATTTTTGTAGGTGCCCACAACTTCATCTGCTGAACTGGCAGCTGTTGTACACCTTACCCTGGCTGGGATCATGGACCATGGGCCCTGGCCTTAGGGTAGCAGAAGAGCACATAAAAAGGTGGCTTAGATTTCCAATGGTACAACTATAACCCAGCCTATGATCCCTACATAAAATGCTTAGCAATGCAAGTTCTCATACACTGCTAGGACATGTCGTGTATTACTGGTTGTAGATTTCGTAAAGCCGTCCATAGAATACAAGATGACATTAAAAAGGTTACATACTAATACATCAAGCAGTAACCCATTAAACAAAAATGAATACTTCAGAGTAGGTTTGACACAGGTCTTCTGTTGCCAACTTACAATGTAGCAGTCAGCACACCACACTACTTTGTCAATTTACACCTCATGCTCTTCACTTACAATTTGGTATCCTGAGCTTCCTTCTGCATGATTTCCATAATTATTTTACAAGCTGTTGAACAGCCTTCGGGAGTTGAGTGAATAGTAATGGGTTTCTCCGCAGCACCAGCATTTTCTTTACGGTGAATATCAATTCTGAGAAGGAAAAAAGCCGCAGATTAAACTTTAAAAATTAGAAGCAATAGCACATTAGAAAGCAATTTGTACAACTACATCTGGAGATCACTTTTTCGGCTGAGGCAATATACATGCACCCCCCCCCCCCCCATCAGTTTACAAAGACCTACGTATGTAAAGTCTAGGTTAACAGACATCAGTAATAAGGTTGGAGTGCTCGCAGAGCCCTGGCCTATGAAACAATAGGTTCAAATCATCCATTCATGTGCCAAATAGTTTATCTTTACATTTTCTTTACATGCTTGAGAAATCTGAAGCAAACATTTGTGTGGGGAATTTCTCCAATTGCATACTTCATCAACAGTCTGCGTTTAAGCCCTGTGACGCAAGAATATGGATTTTCACCAGTTCTAATGGCTATACTGTTAGGGGTGCCATAGTTGCCAGAGTCTGGATCTGATGATCCTAAGATACAGTACACAAAAACTGCCAACAGTTCTCAAGGTTAGAAACACCAGTGCTAGGTGGCCACAAATACCTGAGGTTTCTGCAAAATAGCTGGCATCAAAGTGTTTTATGCTTTCCAAAGAAGGGAATCATTCAATGCAACAAAAAAGTAGAGTATTAACTTAATCCTATTCTATAAGCAAAAAGGATGACAATCCATTGACATGCACCATAAATATTCAGGCAAATGCTCAAAATATCCTTTGTATACCTGGGACTGCTGCCCTTTGGCAGCCAGACATTCAAAGCCCTAGGGCAGTGATGGCGAACCTTGGCACCCCAGATGTTTTGGAACTACATTTCCCATGATGCTCGTGCACTGTGCAATGTAGCTGAGCATCATGGGAAATGTAGTTCCAAAACATCTGGGGTGCCAAGGTTCGCCATCACTGCCCTAGGGTGTCTTCATACCAGAGTGCAGATGAGCCACACTGGACAATCCCAGGGTTTAAAGATCTGTACTTGAACATTTTTTGTAACCGGCAAAATAGAGGAATTTGTTAAAAGAAAAGAAAAAAAAAAAAAATCAAACTAAAAACTTACTTTGACTGAGTCTGTTTAGTAATATTTCTGATTGTGGCGCCCTCCTTTCCAATAATGGCTCCTACAAACTGTGTAGGAACCAGCATACGCAGTGGGACCTCGGACTGGGGTTTAGGTCTTGCAGCAGCCCCAGGAGAACCTTGCCTTGGCGGTCCTCTTTGACCAAACCCACGTCTCCCCTGAGGATGCTGTTGCTGCTGCGGCTGAGGCTGTAGCTGCTGGGTGGGTGGTTGCTGGGCTGCCATCTCATCAGGAATATAAGTCACTTTAAGGGAATAGTTTTCGAGCTGGTATCCGTTTAATTTTTCAAGCCCCCTAGTTTTTGGAAGAAGAGACATAAAAATAGACATTTTGAGACATTTATCGTACACATTACCTAACATAGGAGAAGAGGAGATAGTTATTATTGCAATATAGGTTTTGTTTTCCTGTAGCGATACACAGGCAATTTATATACTTTTTTTTTAACATGGCAGTTTTTCGTCATAACAAGTGGTGGCAATCTCTAATTCTCATGGCTTTTGGAAGCACACAAAATGAGATTAGATGTTTTATGTATTTATGTTTTTCTGTTTAAGTGAGCAATTTTAAAAATTGTTTTAAATACCTCAATTTCCAGTTGCATAACAAGTGCTAGTCATCTCTAAAATGCTGATGGCCTAAGGGATCATGAACTTTGACCCCAATTCTAGAATGCTTCTCTATTCTCCTAATTGCATGAAAGGAAGCTGCATCATGCTGTGTAAATTAACGCTCACATTTCAAGTGTATTTAAAAATCCTGTAGTCTTACAAAAATAGAAAATGGGTTCATGACAAAAATATGTATAAGCTAATAATGTCATAATTTTGCATTCAAAACTTTGAACACTTTAAAACTTTTGCATTAAAAATGGTTGCTGACAATTTTTCTGTGTGATAAAAATTTCTGTTTTAAATTGTTTTTTTTGGCCATTACTACAGGTTACTTTCAAGTATGCATTTTATATGGACAGCTTGGTAATAGCTGTATGATTGTCAAGTCCTTCTGCGCATGGATTACGGCAAACCCAGAGCCATTTGTATCCTGCAAGCAAAACTTATGTTTGCCACAAGGTGGCACAACACTCATTATAATGGAGCAGATGTTGTGTGACCGCTTCACTTTAATGAAACCTTAGACTCTATAAAAGGTAACTAAGCACATTTAGTATTGCTTTTGCACATGCAAATGTAGGATTTTAAAAGTATTTGTTTTAACTGCACTTAAAAAACAGAGTGCAAAGTGTTTAACAAAACTTGTCAACACGAATAGTGCTGGTTTTGCAGGCTTCTAGCTTGTCACACACCTGTGTCGAACACACAAAAGTGCGGTGACTCTGCATAAAGTATAGATAGCATTCACAATTTGTCCTTAAGGATTTGACTACAGCAAGCTGAAATCTTGTAGTGCTTGGCACATATTAAATTAACCAGTTTGTGAAAGAAGCTGGAAATTCATCCATTGTTCACGGTACTCTAGGGAGGCATTTCAGAAGGACTGGTAGAAGTTTTCTGCAGCTAGACCATGGAGTACTTGTTATACTGATGTGAACGGCTATTAAAAATACTAAACCTAATGCAGAACACAATAAGGAGTCCGGCACAAAACTGTCAGTGGCTCTATACTTCCAGTACGCAGGTCAGCAAAACTGTGGCATTACGATAGCCCCACTCTTCTTTACTATGTATTCACTTTATGTTATTAAGAATAGAACCACATTAGTGAGGATATGCAAACAATTTGAACTCTCAAGGCTGGACTTTAAGATGTCAAAAAGGTCCACGAGATATCCAAAGACCCTGGTGCTGGGATTCTGGCAATGCTATTGTGTTTCAGCTCCGAAAGGCTAGTCTTCGCTGTAGAGCATCTTGGGACAGGAGAGGAGAGTATGAAAAGTGACTGCAATGCACCCATTTAAAAATATTTGGGCATATTTCACTTCAAACATCCATCATGCTTTTTTTTTTGCACTGTACAAATACATTTTGAAAGTGTGTTGGGGTGTCATTCAAATTAAAGAACACTTTTACCTTGGGTTCACACCATGTTTAGTGCAGGCCGCGTTTGCGTGGGCACAGCAGCCGATTCAAATGAATGGGCTGCTGTGCCCGTTTCTAAAAAAAAAAAAAATGCATGCAAAAATGCAGCCGCAGGTGACCCATGTGATTTCCCTGTTGTTCCTGCACTCCGGTTGTGTTCCAAGATACACAAGGGTGCTATTCAGCATGCATCTAAGAGCAGCGCAATTTGGCTGCAGGTGTGTGCAGATGCAATTCCCACACCCACACGCATAGGTGTGAGAACCTAGCCTTACGGTTTGCTTCTGCAATGTGGTAATGTGAACGTGCTTTAAAGGATAAGTTCACCTTTGGAAACATGTTACATGCGCCCCCTCCCATTTTTAGGGTGGCATATGTAACAGGTCTCCACTGCTGCAGCCCCACCCCAATCTCCCTTCTAATTGTGACAGAGGGCTGGCTCCACCCACACAGCCTCATTAGAGTTCTATGAATGAATGAGATATAGGTACTGACAGCCTTTGTGGCTAATGGCTTGTACTGTTCAATGAACTACCAGGGTGCAGGTGAGCGCTCTAGTAAATTTATTCTTCCTGTCATTCAGTAACTGCCTCTCCTTACAAGGTATGGGCAGTCAGCTACACAGTCTGCAGAAGCCTGAAATTGCACCTGTGATCTGCCGATTGCAGCTGCAATGCTTTACATGCTCCTTGATTTTATTTTATTTTTTATTATTTTATTTTATTTTTATTTTTTTACCTGCAAAAAAAAAAAATGAAACAAAAAAAGGGGGACATTAAGAAAGGTGAAAGTCTTAATAAAAGTCACTGTAGGTTTAGTGTAGAGGAACAGGCAGGCCTAATTTAAAGTGGTTGTAAACACTGAGGTCCGTCGTCACCCGATCACCCATAGGGGAGCGTGGCGCTGTGACAGGTCCGTCGCTGCGCAGTGTGCAGAGATAGACCTGTCATCCTTCTGCTCAGCGGAGATTGCTCCGGCGATCCCCGCTGAGCAAGTGGATATCCACGGGGCGGATCAGCACTGATCCGCCCTGTGTGAAAGGACCCTTACAGACCACTTTAACCTACGGTTAAGCCTAGATTAAGGCTTACCTGTAGGTGCAAGAACTATCTCCTTAACCTACACGATTAAGGAGATATTTGCAAGAAAGACGGCACCGATGTCTACGGCACATGCGCACCCTAGACAATGGTGCAGGCGCACTGAGCATGCAGTTTAATGAATGGGATTGTGCCGTCACTGATGGCTCCCGCGCGCATGTGCGGGAGTGACGTCATTGCGGCCCCAGACAGTCAAACGCCGGAGCCGCGATATATGGAAGTCACTCCGGGTATCTGCAGGGGCTTAGATCTGAGGTAATTCACAATAAGCTTGTATGCTATGCATACTAGCTCATTATGCCTTTGTCTTGCAGGGTGTTTATTTTTTTTTAGAACGGCTTTACTTCCTCTAAGATCTATGGGTCACAGGAGGTTAGTGTGACAGTACAGCATTGCTTTCTATATGGGGTGCTCTGTTCCAAAAACAGATCAGTGGCGATCTCCTGGCAATGAAAGCAAATTTATTACACTGTTTCAAAACAAAAGAATGAATGACGCTTTGTGGTTGATTTACTAAAACTGGAAAGTATAAAATCTGGTGCAGCTGTGCATGGTAGCCAATCAGCTCCTAACTTCAGTTGGTTAATTAAGCTTTTGACAAAAAAAAAAACAAAAAAACCTGGAAGCCAATTGGTTTCTATGCAGAGCTGCACCAGATTTTGCGCTCTTCCATTTTAGTAAATCAACCCCTTTAGGTCTATACTAAACATAACTAAAAGAGCCTGAAGTGGTTGTGATACGAGGAAATTAAAATTCTCATAATGTAGTTAAGTATAAAAACACGTTAGACAGATTGAGTGAGAGCACTCGATAGAGAAAGAAGAAAATATGGTACAGCAAGGTCTTACTGTCTAGCGTGTTCTTTATTGGCATAGGTTACATTCACTACTGCAGTCTCCGTGTCAGTGTTCACTGTGGATATAAAGAGAAAGTAGAAAATAAATAAATGAGCACACCTCCAATATATTGTCAATCAAGGTTATTGCTCACACCATTCATACCTTGCTCACAGTTTTCCACTGTTCCATATTGGGCTAAGAGGCTGTCCAGAACCTAAAGAATAAAATAATACAAGGTAAAGGCTACAGAGTAAACTTCATATATTATTTTCTATGTTGCTGAAAAGAGATGCATTCATTTTTAATGACTATAAGTAAATGTAGCTTGTCACATAAATTGATTTATAAGATCACAATGCAACTAGATATGCATGGCTGCCTTCACCAATCAATAAGAGCGTAATTATGTTCATGCTTTATCTCTAGTCTTACTAATATTGGTACAATCAAACTGAAACACAAAGAATGTAATGAAAAGCAACAACGCTGCTGAGTAATTTGTCAAGAGGCTGGGGAGGAGATCCATCTTCCTTGTTGGATAAAGGAAAAAAATGGCATGAATAGAAATAGCTCACATATATTTGTTCCTATAGTAAAAATAAAATGGCTGCGCACGAGATATCAAATTACTTCTTATTTCTAAAACACATTGGCTTAAGGCCTTTGTGCCTAGAGGATGTATGGATCTATACATTACAGAAGGGGGGGTTGGGAAGGCCTGCACATGGGATAGACTTCTTCACATTCCACATGCCTCATTCTTATTGGGTAGCTACCAAGTGCTGGGGTTTTACTACCAGCTACAAGGCTGCAGCTGCCTTTAAATGTGAAAACGGAGACTAGGGGAGGACAGGGGCTGAGCAACAGACGGAAACTTCTTTGCCAAAAAGGAAAGCGATTAGGCGCAGGATTCCCTAAATACAGAACAAAGGAGTTCTCTGCCGGTGGTGGTGGTCGGGGGGGGGGGACACTACTGAAGACATGGTAACATAATATCCACACAGGAACTACATTTCAGAGGATAATGAAAAAATGCATCTTGCAGCAGACAGAACAAGGAGATCATATACAAAATATTGGTTTCACCTTGATTTGGAGGCCTAAATACATTTCAGCTCTGGTCTGCCTACAGCGTTCAAATGGAAATTTTTTTTTTTTTTCTTTTCAAAGAATCATATGACAAGTTCCTTGTTTTATGGCGTCATAGTTTGGGAACACTGAATTTTTGTATCTGTGAGTCAAAGGAAAGCTTAGAATGCACATGACTGGAAGCTCTCAAGGCCTATGGCAGGAGTGAGTGGCTGACCTTGCCTTCTTTGTGCATTGTATGAAAAGGATCAGCCGGCAGCAAGGTGCTTAACACTAATCCAGTGCAAAAGGTTTGCACAGCATTTCACATAAAATTGAAATATTTAGTGGCCATAGCAGGATTTACTATAGAGACCTTGGAGTCAGAAGATGATCAGGAACTGCAATCCAAGGCAAATACTATTCATAATGTATATATCTGAGCATACCATATTCAAGGCCCTTACACAGCAGCTGTGTGCCATTAACCACAGAATCCAATCAGAGGTGCTTTTCATCAGCCTGACTATTCTAAAGACTCAGACTAATCGCTCATCTGCTGCGTTTGGTTTGTTCCACATTTTTGCAATATATTAGCCAACACATACAGAGAAAAACTCCAGCCCAAATACCTTACGACTTTATTTTCAACTATGCATAGTTATTTCAACCAGAGATCAGCCTAAAACAGTCAGGGCACTGAGCAGGAGGCCAATCTAATGGTTACGAGTTATTTGTCATCTTTGGGTTATGTTCATGTACAAGATAACCTTATCAATGAATGTCGCTCATTTGCTTCCTTTTAGTTGTTAAAATATCATTGAAAGTTTTAATATACCTGTTTGGATAAAAAAAAAAAAAAAAAAAAAAAAAAAAAAAACAACGTGTGCATTTGCTTCTGAGCGCGAGCCATAATGTCAGATGGCGGTGGGAGGGGATGTCCCCTCCTGTTGCCTGTAAGAACGACCAAGCGGAGAAACTGATGCCATGATCATTCTTATGATGCACAAAATCGATCAGCTGCAAACAAGGATATCTGAATGATGCCTATAGCTGCAGGCATCTTTCAGATATTGCCACTCAAAGTCCAGGACGTCAACCAGACCACATGGTACTTCTATACCATTCGATCTGGTGCGAATGGTGTTAAAGAGTGTCTTTAACATAACATCAACACATGCAGATCATAACTGAAGTGCATTTTGAAAACGGTGTGGGAAACGTGCATGGAATGCGGTTTGCGAAACCTTTCTGGTGTGAATGTTTGCATGAATCCCCCATCAGCGCAGACAGTGCTGTTAGGGGAATCCCTCCTGCCAAGACATTGTCTTGTCCTCAAATAGTGGGGGGCCGATTGTTCCTGCTGCGAAAAGACAGAAATTATCGTTACAGCAGAAAATCCAGTAGACTGGTTGAGCCCAAGTTGATCAAGCGATCGTCGAGCGCGAGACAGAGAGCGTGAGCGCGAGACAGAGAGCGTGAGCGCGAGACACAGAAGAGAGAGACACAGAAGAGAGAGACACAGAAGAGAGAGACACAGAAAGAGAATGTGAAGCGGTGTCAGGGGCACTAGACTTTTTAACAAACAGGAAGTGGTCTGTATAAGGTATTTACTGGCAGAAAAAAAAATGTTTTACTATCCAAAGTAGTAAACAAGGGCAGAAGATTTAATAGATGGAACGTTGGAAAAAAAAAAAAAAAAAAAAAAGACTGACGTTCCGCTTTAAGTACAAGCTTACACATGCCTTCTATTGAAGGGGAGAAGTGGGATCAAAAGCATCCTTCTCGGGGAGGCATAGTGAGAGAATGAACACCATGTTTACTAAACCATCTGAGCACCAATTTTTCCTAACAACCGCTTGGCTGGCCAAGCTCGTGAGCCTTCAATGGGCCTTCTCGCTGGAAAGCCAAAGAAGTGGATATCCCGAGAAAAGGTTTTATAGCACAGCTCTGGAGCATCTTCAAGTAAGGATTTCAGGAACTGGCGTTTTCTTGGAATATGGTGTTGAGGTGCAGGGATGTCTCCACATCCTGCAGGAAGCAGAGGAGGCCAGGTGTACATTTTCTTGGGGGAAAAAAAAATAAGATAGCATTCGTGTTTTTTTTGTTTTTTTGGGGGGGGGGGGGGGGTGTTTAAGCAGTATGCAACATAAGCAGACCTTGCATTTTTTATTCCTGGAGTCTTTACAGTTCGAGAAATAGAGCCACCTAAAGAGTCTCTACCATTGCACACTACCTGAGAGAGCCAAATGCCTGTGTCCCTGCCATACCCTGTAGTGGCAAAGGAGCCAGCAGATGGAATAGGGTACACTGGGGGACCAGGCATACGATACACCTGCAAGTGATTCTTCAGATGGTTGTAGCGCTTCATAAAACATTTCATGAATGGTCGGAAGGACAGGCATGTACACACCATCTTCTACTGCAGAAAAAATAAATACATTTAGGGGAGTTTCTAAAAAGTTAAATCACTTTTAAAAGTAAACCCCAATTAAGGCAGGCCACACATGGGCTGAATTTCGAAACCTAATTATCTAAGAATTTTCGTTCATATTAGTAGGCTGCAGCAACAGCCGTTTTTCATGCGGCCATCGAGTTTGAGAAATCGGGCATGTTGGAAATTTTTTGAAAAACAAATAATTTTCTAATCACTGATGGGAGGATCCTACGAGAAATTTAATCGAAAAAGAAATGTGCATGTCCAAAAAAAGAAAACTCTCGGAAAGGAAAAAAAAAAAAGGATTCCCAGTCACAAAAATGCTTTTCTGTAGCAACAGGAGGTGAAATTGAAGGCTTGGTTGGTCGAATTTGGAAATCAAAGGTGTCATCGGATCATAAAAATTTCAGAATTTCAAAATAAAATTCTTTAGAAATTCGACCATGTATGGCCAGCCTTACTCTAAGCATGTGGACCAAGAGCTCAGACAAAATCAATAACCATGTGCAATTCAACTTTGAATCCGATGAATGGCAGCTATTAAATACAAGCCGTAATTAGAAGAGCTATACAACTTGGTCAACAGTACATCTGTAATCACATTTCTATACAAACTGTGCTTCCCTTCTTAGAACTGGGAGAGCAGATCAATTACAAAAATAAACCCTGCGTTATGGTACGCTGACTTAAAGAGGAACTGCAGGCTGTTCACATAATTTGTAATAAAAACCATTTTTGCCATTTTGAAGCTTCCCTAGAAGCACTTTGCAAAATTTGTATATACTGTGATTCTCTTTTGCCAAATCTGCTGCAGAAATCTCCCTCCACCAAGTCTGGCTGCAGACATTTTTAACTGTGGGCAGCTGAAGCTGCTGGGGGGGGGGCTTGCGGTGCACAGGTGGAGGACGCACTGAAGGCGTGCTCCTCCAAGACTCCTTAATTCCACCCTGTATTATCCCTCTCACACGTTGCCTCCGCTGCTGCAGCCTAACCCTGTGCACGGTATACCTCAGGCTACCGATCGGTATCATTCCTAGCCATAACAGACATGTCTCGGCATGATAAAGATCTACAAGCGGCCCCAGACCACGGTGCCCAAGAAAGTCGCCGAGCACCCTGGTCAGCAAAAGGAGCTGCCCAGAAGCTGCCAAGTCCCACCACAAGGATAACCCTGCTAAGGGGACCAGCGGTGCAGCAGGGACAGATCCTGATCCCCCTGTGGAGAATGAGACAGAGCAGAAATGGGCTGAGGACCCAGCGGAACTTCTCTGGGAAGTACTCCAGCACTTCTGAACACAGACAGGGATCCCACTGCACCTGACACTCAAGACCCAGAGCCCACTAAGAAATCTTTCTTGCAAGCTCATCCTGCAATGCTAATCCCACTAATCTGACCACAGAATTTAAAGGAGTGAAGCTGGAGGTTGCTCTGATCGGACAAGACATGCAAAAGCTGAGGGACTGCACTGCAGCCCTGGAAGGGCACAGGAGCGCCATAGAGGATGTGGCACCATTACAATGCAAGGTACGCCAAGTGCAAAACCTGACCTCCATCCATGCTGCACACTTGGAAAATATGGAGAAGAGGCTTAGAAGGAACAATGTGCGGGCTGTGGGTATACCAGAGAGGTCTGAAGGGAAATACCCTGTTGCCTTTAGGAGGACTTTCACACCGAGCTGCCACAGGCGTCAGTGGTAAAGCAGCCCTATTTTAGCACCACATTACCGGTGCTACTCGGCCGCTAGCTGGGCAGTTTTAACCCCCCCCCCCACTAGCGGCCAAGGAGATAAATCCACCCGCAAAATGCCACCGGATCAGCGTTTTCCGGCGGTATCGCAGCGCTGCCCCATTGGGGAGCAGCAGTGGAGGAGCTGTGAGTTCACCGCTCCAAAGAAGCTGCTGGCAGGACTTTTTCTGACGCCCTGCCAGCACACAGCTCCAGAGTGAATGGAGCCGCTTTTTACAGGCGCTGTAGTGAAGGGTACTTATTGAAAGGTGGCCCACTGAGACCTTTGGCAAAGATGCCTTCTCTCACCTGTTTGCTGTGGCAAGAGCTCATTGTGTACCTGCCAGACCTCCTCACCCTGGTGAGCTGCCAAGACCGTACGCATTTAAATTCTTGAATTTCAAAGATGGATATGCTGCTCTTTACCTGGCCAGAACCAAGGGAGAGGTTATGCCGATGTCCGGATTTCATTCTTCCCTGATTTTTCAGCAGAACTCCAAAGAAAACGGGCAAAGTTTCGAGGTAAAGAATCGGCTCAGGAGCTTTGAGGTTACCTACACCTTGTTATACCCTGCTCAGCTGTGGGTTGCAGCCAATGAGGAACCCCATTTTTTGACAACACTGCTGTGGTGTGACTGGCTGGATCAGATGGAAAAGCCCCTGCGGAAACATGGGCACGATTGATCTAGGAAGCTCTGCTTGCTTTATCTCCTTGTAGTAGCAGCACTGGGATACCAGCTGCACCAACCCATTGCCCTGGGAATTGTATACCCAGTGGTGTAGATGCACTTTGCGCTCTATATTTGACTTATTTCTTTAAGTGGAATTTACAAGTCCCTTCGGCTCGCAGGGTGACTCAAACGTTGGGGCCTCCCACTCAACCTTTATCCCGCATGGACGTTCCACTCAAGTTTGCTCCCCGAGTTCTATGGGGATGCTGTTGCCCTTTATGTGTTTTTGTTTTTCTACGTTGGGCTCTGTTGGTCCAAAGCGGAGATGTGCCTCCCAATGTGAACTGTGTGACTGTCTACTAATCCCTTTACTTGTCCTCCTCCCCAACAGCCAGACTATGCATGCTGCTGTGATGTATATCTAGACCTGCTTCGGTCTCTGTAGGCAACAAATGTATACACTTAATTGCTTAATACCTATAATGTTTGCAAACATGCTCTTAGTACATCTCTTTGCCTGACTGCTACCAGTCCTTTATGCGCCCTTATAGCGGTTGAATATAATCTGATTTCATGTTATGTGAGGGGGCTGAGGGATGGAGTAAAGCGACTGGTTTTCTCAGCTCTTAAATTATATCGTTCTGCGGTGGTGTGTCTGCAGGAGACACCTCCAGCCGACTACTCTATGCTAAAGGACCCGTAACTATCCTGTACAGTTTCACTCCACCCTACTCCAGAGGAGCTAGCTTTCCAATATCTCACACTGTTTTTTAGTCTGGTGCATTCACGGGTAGACGATCAGGGCAGGTTTTTTTTTTTTTGCTACGTAAACTTGATGGTTTTCTACATATTGTTGCCAATGTATGTCCCTCCACCCTTCTCTTCCCAGAGCCTGAACTGCCTAGCTCAATTTATTGCACCATATCCCACTGTACCCGTTTGGGTCATGGGAGACTTTAATAACCTTCTAGATAGAAAACTGGATAAATGGTTGCATCACAATGGACGTAAAGTAGACCCCTCTGGTCATACGTCGTTCGCTGGGCTAATTACAGAGCTCGGTATAGGAGATGTGTGGAGGGACAGGTACCCCGACTGGAAATACTCCTCATGTTACTCTGCAACACAGAGCTCTTTCAGAGGAGTTGGTGCAATTTTTGGATCAATGCCCCCTCCCTACTTTATCTCCAACTGCTCGTAAGGCACTGAATGTGCCTATTTTCCTAATCCGGGAAGTTGTAATTTTATAGTTTTTTTTGTACAATAAAAACAATTTTCTGAAAAAAAATAAAAATATATATATCAAAAGCTGCTGCCAGTTCACTTCCTGGATTTACACACACACACACCTCCACAACTCTCATTGGCCCTCTTAAGACTCATTTCCCCCTCCCTTCCTGGCAAACTTTCACAAGTGTGAGCGAGACTGAGCATGGTGTCATAAGCCTAGAATTTTTCCCCCCCAGACAAGAAACAGGAAGTGGGCTGTATAAAAAGGTATTTACTGGCATAAAAAAAAAAAAAAAAAAAATTACTATCCAAACAAGAGAAGATTTAATAGCTGGAAAGAAAAAAAAAACAAAACAAAAAAAAAAAAATAAAAAAGAAGAAGAAGACTGAAGTTCTGCTTTAAGACCACTCATTGTGAATGCGGTGCATACTAGCTCATTATGCCTTTTGCTTTGCAGGTGTTAAAAAAAAAAAAAAAAAAAAAAATTGCGGGTTTACTACCGCTTTAAGACCAACCCAAGCCTTTGCACTAGCTGCGTATAAGGTTACGATTATTTTTTTATCTGCCTGTTTAGCCTCGACTATGTAAATGGCCTAAATGTTTATTTCTTGGATAAATTAGGGAGTTAAAACCAAAGTGGGGGGGGGGGGGGGGGGAAACCAGATTAAACTCCAACTAGAGAGATGAAGCCCTTGAAAATATATGCAGTAGCACTCCTCTTCCTTCCCCACCCTGTTTATTGGCATTATACTTTTCCATCTTTCCCGTGGAGTGAAGTAACTGTTGAGCTGAAAGCTTCAGACTTATCCCCGGGGTACTAAATCACCATTAATACACGATTTTCAAAGCTACTAATAGTTCTTAAATTACCTGGTACTCACACAGATTTGCTACAAATTAGCATACAGTGTTTAGAATATATTTTTGGATAAGCACATTGAATCAATATAAACATGTTAAAAAGGGAAACTCCACCCAGAAATGATATTTCAGTCTTGCACAAATCAAACAGCCACGATTTCTTTACAGCAGTTTGCATCTCCTCCTATACCCACAATGACATCTTGTAGTTGATTTACTAAAGGCAAATAGACTGTGCACTTGCAAAGTGCAGTTGCCCCAGAGCATAGTAAATAAGCAGAAGCTCTGCTGACCTCCATCATTCAATCACATGCGAGCAAAAATGCAATATAAAAAAAAAAAAAAAAAAAAAAAAAGCAAAAAAAAAAAACCCTTGAACACAATTGGCTATTCTTTGCAAAGTGAAGACTTGCCTATTTTACCAAGCTCTGGAGCAACTGCCCTTTGCCTTTAGTAAAATCGACTCCCGAGTGTCAATCTTCTGTAGAAAAGTTATTTTCTACACTATGAATACACTAAAGCTTGTTTCTTTATTTAAATGGGATGCAACAGATACAACAGAATGGTAACTTCACAGAACATATCGGCACTATAATATAGCATATGCTCAGCCAAAATACAAGTACAGCTTGCCAACAATAAAGCTGCTGTAAGCAACAGTAAAAGATTATACCTACATGTATGCAGAAAGCAATAAAAAATAAAAAAATAAAAAAAAAGTATCAAGGTGTAGGAACCCCCTTGGGCTGGCCATACCAATGCCAACCTAGTTTTAGAGAAGGGTCTCCCAGACGTCTACGAAGAGCCATAGTTTGTGAACACAACCTTTTGCGTAAACCAAAAATCTATTTACTTCTTGGGATTATTATTATTTTTATTTTTTTACAAAAAAATATGTAGCAGAATACATATTGACCTACATTTATGAAGAAATTAGATTTCTTTACATTGGTTTTATTGGATGCGTTTTATAGCCGAAATACTTTTTTCCCCCAAAAATGTTATTTTATTTAATTTATCGCACAGAAAATAAAGCCCATGGTGATCAAATACCACCAAAAGAAAGCTCTATTTGTGGGGGGGGGGGGGGGACAAATGATTTGGGTACAGTGTTGCATGACTGTGCAATTGCCAGTTAAAGTAACGCAGGGGCGTATTGCAAAAAAAAAAAAGGCCTGTTATGGGGGGGGGGGGGGGGGGGGGGGGGTGTTAAATCTTTCAGATGTCAAGTGGTTAACTAGAAGCTCAGTTATAAATTAGTTAGGTGATAAAATGGATTAATTAGTATTACAATATTACAGAGCATTAAACTTTTAAAAAAAACATAAGCTTCTCCTACTCTGTACGGATGACCCAATAATCAAACTCTTAATGGCGCTCACAGACAAGTAGCAATGCAACTAAGCACCAGGTTTTATACCCTGGCGTTTCGTGTGAACAGCTGTCATCAATTATACACCAATTAAAAGACTTCCACTTAAACTTGCCAGCCATTATTAAGTGTAACTGTACACCAACTATGGAGAGAAGAGGATCCTGAAGTTTTGCACCAGGTACCTAGAGCTAGCATTAAAGCATTTTCTACTTCAGAGAGTGAAGTGCTAATAAAGTGGATTAAAAATAATACGCAATACGTGGATAAAGCTTTTGCTACAACCATCCAATGCAGCAAGAGATCATAAAAAAACAAACCTCAATTCAAAAACACAAATCCTGACGTAGGGACTAATCCTATGCATAGTGTGACTGCAGCAGCCTGCCTGCTCATACATACTTCGCTGACCCACACTGCTGAACTGGACGTAACATTTGGTGACCGAGCTAAAAACACAAGCAGAAAGCCCTGAACCCCAGAGGGCTGAAAGCATTCCTTCTGCTGATGGCTTTTGAGCACACACACACACACTCGGAAGTATTACCAGGAATTGCAGGATTTCCACACCCACAATTGTAAAACATGATCTCCTATAGAACACAGGAACATACGGCCCCAGTGCCTGACAGACATCCTTGTGGCAGCCATCTTATTTTCCACACCATCTTAACTGGATTACACCAAACAAAATTCAAACACAATTTTTGAATAAATCTGATAATACAGCTTTAAAAAAATCAAATAAATAAAAGATAATGCCTGGGTAACATGGAAAAAAAAAAAAATACGACTTTAGCTGTTCAGTGTGCTTAGATTCACCTTTTTGAATTTTTAGAATGTAGCTTAAAATCCTTAATCAGCACAAAAGATAATTAGAAATCATAAAAGGGGGGGGGAAGCACACAAATTACACACACACACACACACACACACACACACACACACAGAAGAAATATGCAAGCTGCAGTCTGGGTGGCTGAAACATACACACTTATTAAAAATGTAACAACCCCCCACCCAACAAAGGGGCATGTGGAATATTTTTTATTATAATACAGGATCTATATAGCGCCAACAGTTCACGCAGCGCTTTACAGCAGTTTAAATGTGAAATTGTATGCAAGTGTCCAAAAAATCCTGGTGACTCCAGTCATTTCTAAAACCTTAAAAATAATAAAAATAAAAAAACAAACAACCCCCCCACACAAACACCACACATACAACTCAGTTATAAACTACAAAACATAAAAACTAAAAACAGCCACAAATGAGTCATCCATGGAAAGAAAACAAAAAAAAGTCTTGGGATTTTTCAATATTGCATCATACCAAGGAGAACATTTTGATCCTTGAACGTTCCAAAGAGTAAACATGCCAAACTAAGAGCATTTCTGTAGTACAAGGCAATTTTTTTGCTGACTATTGACACATCTGCCTTCATGTTTTTTTAGGATGCGCTGTTGTGCCTCGGTAGTAATTATTCATACATCTGGGAGTGTGGAATATAATTTATTTATATTTATTTATATATTTATATATATATATATATATTTATATATATATATATATATATATATATATATATATATATATATATATATATATATATATATATATATATATTCACATCAGTCCCTACCCTCGAGGATCTCACAATCTATAAGGTGCCCAACTCTCATTCATACATAGACATACTAAGGTCAATTTGGACAAGATCCAATTAACCTACTAGCAGGTGTTTGGAGTGTGGGACAAAACCTACACAGGCAGAACATGCAAATGCCAGGCATGTAATGTAGAGATTGGGATTTGAACCAGCAACCCTAGTGCTGCTTGGTGGAAGTATAAACCATCCATGCTGCCCATCTTATTGATCAGACATATATATAGCTGCACAAGATCTGGGGCGAGGAGGTGAAGCAGTAGTACACCGAGCTTCCCAGTGATAGGCTGTGCAGGGGAGGCGTGCCAGGACTAGTGTGATCATTGGAGGAGAGCAGGCAGAGTTCCCATAGCTAGGGAACTGACCACGCTGCACTCATACATAATGTGGTCAGCTTTTAATAGGAAAGGAGAGGGACTGGCTTGAACACCAGGATTTTACACGAAATGCTCAGGTGTGAATTAGGTGCAAATCAGTGCCAGTCATTTTAAAATGGCACCCCAGCAGTGCAGCACACCCAAATGCATGCTAAAGGCACTACTTTTGACAAAGTTATGGATTACAAGCCCCGAAAAGGTTAAAGAACACACTTCAGAAACCAGATTATATGAATCACGATGGCCACACACAATACACCATAAAGTCAATAGGAGAAAAAAAAAAAAAAAATCTTCAGCTGTTGTGTAGCGATCTCATTATCCAGTTTATTTGTGTAATTGGAGGGGAGCCCAGCCAAGTTGGTAGGGCTGCAACTCCGAGAAGGCAGCTGAAAAGAAGAGTTTGTTTTCGGTCTCGCTAAATCTAAGCTGGGGAAAGTGACTTGTTGTGCTAAATTACAGCATTTGTGCACGCTCGAGTCTCCCATGCTTGTTGTGGCACAGATGTCTTTCTGAACTAGAGTTTCATTCATAAAAAGAGAATGCCTAGAGCTGGAGAAGAAGTCAAAGAAACCCAAGGAGGAGGAAGAGGAGGAGAAAGAAAAAAAAAAAAAAAAAGGCGATAAAATGGAGCCATTCACAGGACATGAATGCTCTTAACCCTTGCAGCAACGACTCCCTATGTTTTTCATGCTCCGATAGCACATCTGTCTGACTTAAGGGCAGAAATACAATCACACAAGTCACAAAAAACAAACAACACATCCCTCGTGTTTCTTCAGAACCTCTAGTGGCACACATCTATTACTGCCCAGACAATGCCCAAGAACAGAACATTAATCGCAAGGGCAGGTCATTAACCAATAACAAACATCCGATACAGAAAATATAGCAGAGTTCCATATCAGAACAGTACGTATTCCTAATGACTATAACATTTGTCACATGGTTTTCCTTTCAGATTTTTGTCTGCCTCAAATGCCTGTGCAATGAATCATTTCAGGGACGCTGCCAACTGCCACTGAAGGTATGTACCAACCACATTACTCTGTGGCGTTTCCGTACATCTGCCAAGCAATGACTGCACAGAGTCTGCAACTGTTTTGTAAAATGTGACCTATTCGTTTCAGTGGGGAATACATGGGTTGTACACATGCCATGTGCTGCTAAATACCCCTAAACAGTGCTTAAAAAAAAAAAAAAAAAAAAAACACAGCTCTGGACTCATTAGCACAGTGATTGAGGAGCCTACAATCCCATGGAAACAAATTGGGCATATACATAGCTGGTGCCAGAAGTGTAGAGATGATATACACATGCCTTTATACATTCAGGTGACCAAATGTTAAAAAAACTTAAAATGAAAAACATCCACAAAAGATCCGTTGCCAATTTGTAGTACATAGGGCATAGGAAATAAAAAATCAAAACACATACAAGCACCATGCTCTCTTGACCGACACTCAGATGGTTAATAATTCACATTATTATATTACTGATGGGTGAGATGGCTACTGTCAACGATCTTAAAAAACAGTCAAGAAAGTCTTAACGTGGAGGACATACCGGCTTTATTCTTATTATTTTCGGTCAAATACTAAAGTAACACCACAAGGCAAATTGTACAAATTCATACCAGGTACATTAGGGCAGTCCCAACACAAGCCAAGCCAAAATGCATTGTTCCCCCTCCATCATGCTAGCTCATACCACTGCAATGTTTTGCACAGAAAAAAAAAAAAAGAAAACTAGATTAAAAATGTATTAGTTTCAACATCTATGTGCCCCTGTGCCCAGAATATGGACATTAACCTAATCATATTCCTAAAGTAGGAACTAAAGGCAAACCACCCGCCCCCCCCCCCCAATTTTGGATAGGTTACAGTGATTGTAAACAAGCACCTTGTAAAAACAACCCATTCAGTTTAAAATAAAAATGAAATAAAAAAAGGCAAAGCATTTGTGTATAGTTATAAATAAAAAAAACAAACACCCTTTAACTTTTTTTTAAATAAGTGATCACATTCCTTCTGTTTTCAGCTGCATAAGGCATGGGGAGGAGGAGAAACAGCAGTACACTGATCTTCCCAGTGAAAGGCTGTGCAGAGGGGGAGTATGTTGGGTGGACAAGTGTGACCATTGGAGGAGTGGAGGCTGAGTTCCCAGCATAGCTAGAGAACAGACCATGCTGTACTCAGTTAGGGTGGTCAGTTTTCAATAGAAAAGCAGAGGGACTGGCAGAAACACCAGGGATTTCACACAAAGAAGCAATATAGAGAAAAGGATACTTTTTCATACAAAGTACATGGTACAGCATGCACATATCAGCAATACAAGATATTGGGTTTACATACTCCTTAAAATTGGATTGGGGAAATTTCCATCCACTTTGTCCTATGGCTACAAAAAAAACAGAAGAGAGATGGAATCCCACCAAAGTGAGAGCATTCTTGATTTTCATCAGAACTAGTGTTCCCATTGGAAGATTTTCTGTTCTGGTAACAACCAAAAATTAGATTTTATTTTACTTTCGCTCTTGGTGATAGACAAATAGAGGGGGTCAATAACCCCAAGCCTAGGTTCACACTTGTGCGGTGTGGGACACTGCATACAATTCAGACAGGAATCGCGCCGCATTCCATTCAAATCACATGCAATTCTTTGCAGTGCAATTTAATCCCATTTAGGTTGTATGGGTTTGGTGCGAATTGGTCGCACCACACAAAAAAAGTTGCAGGCATGTTTTTTGCCACACCACAATCGGATCTCATGGGTGTTCACATCTATGCAGTCTGATTCCTGCAAATCGCACTGTGTTTTGCAACCTGTTTTTGAGGTGTCATAACACACTGGTGGCAGATCCTATGGGGGTGCTCGCAGAGGAAGTGGAGCCAGGATCACTGGTGGGGAACCCCAGAAGATAAGTATCGGGGCTCCCCTGTGCAAAACTATTGCACAAAGCAGGTGAGTATGACATGGTTCTTTAACCACTTCAGCCCTGGAAGAATTTACCCACTTCCTGACCAGAGTACTTTTTGCGATACAGCACTGCGTCACTTTAACTGACAATTGCGTGGTCATGCAATGGTGTATCCAAACAAAATTGATGTCCTTTTTTCCCCCCCGAATAGCGCTTTCTTTTGGTGGCATTTGATCACCTCTGCAGTTTTTATTTTTTGCGCTATAAACAAAAAAAAAAAAATAAAATAAAAAAAAAAATAAAAAGACAATTTTGAAAAATAAATACATTTTTTTACTTGCTATAATTTATCTCCGTTTAGACCGATATGCAGTCTACATAATTTTGGTTAAAAAATAAATAAAAAAAGCAATAAGCGTATATTGATTGGTTTGCACAAAAGTTTGAGTCTACAAAATAAGGGATTTATGGTATTTTTATTATACATTTTTTTTTTTTTTTACTAGTAATGGCAGCAATTTTTATCGCAACTGTGACATTGTGGCGGATACATTGGATACTTTTGACACTATTTTGGGACCAGCGTAATTTATACAGCAATCAGTGCTATAGAAATGCACCGATTACTGTGTAAATGACACTGGCATTGAAGGGGTTAAACACTAGGGGGCAAGTGTGTCCTAGGGAGGTGTTATAACTGTGGGGGGGGGGGGGGGGAGCTCACTACAACATGACAGATAACTGCTCGTGATGACAGTGAGCAGTAGATCCCTGTCATGTTGCTAGGCAGAAAAGGAAAGTGCTTTGTGTACATAGGCATCTCCCCCGTTCTGGCGCTCCGTGACACGATCGCGCGACACCAGCAGATATAGCGTCCACAGGGCCCACGGGCACGGTCAAGTATGCCGTGGTCAAGCGCCCACAATGCCACGTCTTAAAGGGGATGTATAGGTATGCCTATTTGTGCAGCCGTGCCATTGTGCTGACGTACATCGTTGTGCGCTGGTCGGTAAGCGTTTGTGGGGTGTCAAAGCACAGAGTAACAAAGGGTTTTGGTGTAAAAAAATAAAAATAAGGGTGCAGGCACATCTTTGGGATGATTGATGCAGGTTGGGCAGCTCATGGAAACAAATGGGCTGTCCAAACGCACAACACTTGAAAGAGCGTTTTAAAGCGCTTTAACTGCTTGACTGGAAAATGTAACTACTTCAGAGTGTATGATCCAGGCACAGATAGTTTTACTTGGCATTTAAAGGGATCAATAAGTGTTGAAAACTTGACTAGCTGTATTGAATCGGTTCCTGTCTGGTAGGATTGCCATGTGTATGTGAGCCCGACATAATAAAAAGTCATCTTTCTGGAGATTTTACCCAAAGAAAAAATACAAAATGAAAGCGGTGAGGGTGGTTAAGGCTATAAAAACGGAAACAATGTTCGCAGCCAAGCTATAGATAAAACTAAAAGAACTGCCAACTATAGCATTGAATGAAACAGGTTTTGAAAAAAAAATAAAAATAAAAAAAAAAAACACACACACACACACACACACACACACACACACACACACACACACACACACACACACACACACACACACACACACACACACACAGTGGGTGTTAAATGTATATGGCATCTCTCAAAGCCATCGCTCAGACAATTGTGTGATCAATAGGACATAACCGGATATTGCTACTAGATGCATCATAGGCTTCATTCACACATAAGCGAGTTCAGACGTTAGTAGCACATCGAAGGTAAAAGTAAAAAGGCGTTATGCATCAGGCTGTATGGTTTTATATGCATTTATATTACTCAAGATTCATTTACTTAGTTCACATGTGTTCCTTATTCAGATTATATTTGTTAACATGCTTTCTAGGGCTGCAACTAACAATTATTTTCATAATCAATTAGTTGGCCGATTTATTGTTTCGATTAATCAGTTAATAACCTTAAAAGTGTGGTGTATAATTTAGTTAATATGTAAAGTTAAAAAAAAAAAAAAAAAAAGGCAAATTTATTCTTAAATATCTCCATGCAGTGGTAAATATAAATGACCAACTATATGGTTAGAGAGCAAAATCTCTAATCCACTCTGAGAATAACAGAAGAGATATACTGTATATAGTATTAGAGCTTGAATCTGGTAAATATCAGGCTCAGATCTTTTTTTATTTAAAGCGGGAGTCCACCGGGACTCCGCGTTTTTTTTTTTTTTTTAAAAGCCAGCAGCTACAAATACTGTCGCTGCTGACTTTTAAAATAGTGACACTTACCTGTCCAGCGCGCCCGCGATGTCGGCACCCGAAGCCGATCGCTAGGTCGTCTGTCGGGTCCTGCCGCCGCCATCTTGGGTATGGGAATCAGGAAATGGAGCCTTTCGGCTTCATTTCCCGGTTCCCTACTGCGCATGCCGCGCAATCCGGACGGTCCCCGCTGCCTCTGGGAACTGTGTGTTTCCCAGCAGGCAGCAGGGCACTTGCGCAAAGGGGCGGGCAGTTGCGGAAAGGGGCGTAATCTACGCCCCTTTCCGCAGACAGCTATCCCGGAAGTGGGTGAAGTTACCTGGATTATCCAGGTAACTGCACCCACCTCCCCCCTGAAAGGTGCCAATTGTGGCGCCGGAGGGGGGGGGGGGATTCCGATGAGCGGAGGTCCATTTTAGGGTGGACCTCCGCTTTAAAGAGAAAAAAAAAGTTAGACTGCAGATTTTCAAACAGAACTGTAATATATTATATATTATATGCTGGCTATACAAAAACAATGTCTTCCTTCAAAAAAAAATGTAATGTTAAGACCGTTTGTTTTATTTTGTAATCGTTAGTGGGGTTAAATCTACGTTTGTTTTCAACCACAGTGACAGGAAAATTTAGAAATAGAAAACTGCTTTATTTAAAGGAATTTTCAGACAGTGTGTGTCATTTCTGAACCAAAACCATTCATTTTAAAACGGAATGTTAAAAACAAGTGAAAATGTCAAACATTCTTTCATTCAGCAAATGTACAAAGATTTTTCATATGAATAGTCTGAAAATTGGCCAGCATAAGGCTCAGTACACACCTATGCAGTTTGCTTTTGATCTGTTTCTACACTGCTTTTTGCTGTACGTTAAGTATAGTATAGAGTGCCCCAATAGCAAGGTAAAAATTTCTGCCTTTCGAACCACTCACTTCCTGCCGGACTACATGTCCCATGTGGCATTGCTCCTCACACATTCACAAGTTCCCAGGCACTTACTGACATGTATGGACGGTGTGCTGCACTGTATTTCCTGATATGTAAACAAATAATGCATTCTGTATGCAGGTCAACTAATCGGCTGGCTGATTAATCAATTATGAAAATGGTAATCAATTAATTTCATAATCGATTAATCGATTGTTTCAGCCCTAATGCTTTCCCTGTAAAATAATAGCTGTCCAAAAATGCTTGTACTTGCAATTTCAAACAAAGCACTGCACAAAGCCTGACACGGATCATGGAAATGGTACCATTTACCAATATTAAATGTGTTTTATGTGCACCATACTAAAATACAATTATTGTGGTCTTTAATTGCTTTTATACCAGGTGAGAGATCAGCTCAACTTAGTTTTTTTTTCAATGCGTTTTATGAACCAAGCCTTTGTAAGTTTCTAATTATGTAAGCACATGATAGTAGCCATGATTGATATAAAAACACCTTCAACTGTCACATTAGCAGAACATCAAGCTACTTTGGCTTCCTAGGCTTTAGAAATGATGGACAACAGTTATCTGTGGCAAGCAAAGGGTATTTTAACAAAAAAAAATCTAAATAATGCGATTTTGGAAAGCCAATATATTCCCTGAGAGTTCAAAGTGTCAACTGAAAGCTAAATCAAGAAAAAAAAAAATAGGTTTGATTAAAAAGTTACATAGACCGACTGGTTGAAAAAACAAAAACAAACAACAACAACCACACAGTAGTCCATCCAAGTCAACCTACAGAAAAAAAAATAAAGCTTTGCAATTTTAGAGCTACAGAGGTTGCTGCCTTTTAACCCTCAGGAGTTTCATATGCAATTCTTCCATGCTTTCTTCCAGCTTTATAGCACTCCTCGGCAAGATTGGCTACCTGGTAACATGCAGAAATAAATTGGGGTAAAGATACCCTACACCAGGGATATGCAATTAGCGGTTGCAAAACTACAAGTCCCATCATGCCTCTGCCTCTGGGTGTCATGCTTGTGGCTGCCAGAGTCTCGCTTTGCCTCATGGGACTTGTAGTTCTGCAACAGCTGGAGGCCCGCTAATTGCATATCCCTGCCCTACACCAATGTAGTAGCATTTTGAGCCAAATATGCAAATTAACAGATGGAAACCACTTTATTAAAACGCCATATGTTTGAATAAAATCATTACAGAGGCTAGGTAAAACACTTCACTAGATCTTGGCTGTGAACCTGTCACAACAAAAGTGGATGCTGCTGATGACATTTTAAATAGTGCAAGTCACATAAGAGATCATGGCGCTTGCAGCCACTTACCATTCTACGGAATTGTTCCCTTGCTAGCTGGGACAAGATGTTGCACCCACATTGCCCCCTCACAACCGAGGGCAATATGGCTGTATCTAGTGCCACCAAGGGAGTCATGTTAGACTTTCAGCTTCTTAATTTAGGTGCTACCCCATGGAAGCAGAGGACAACAGGCCAAAAAAATAAATAAATAAATAAAAAAAACACCACTCCAGGAGCTTCTTGAAAAACCCATTAATGGCCCAATTGATACATCATGTTAATCACTTCATGAGCTAGGTCAACATCTAAATGGAGGGCGTTTCCTGCTGCCTGTACATTGACAGACCTTTCATCCCATACAGTAAAAGCTCCCATTATTTCTTGTACGAGAGGTGAGATCAGAAGCTCAGGTGTGAGACCTTGTAAGTATCCTCCATACAGGCTAAAAAAAGGTGTAAAGTGCCTTATAAAAGTGTAATTTAAAGGGTCAATTACATTTTATTTTACTGTAAAATGATCAATAAAATAAAAAAATAAGTTTAATAAAATAAAAAAAAATAAAAAATAAA
Source organism: Lithobates pipiens (assembly GCF_037356315.1). Lineage (NCBI taxonomy): Eukaryota > Metazoa > Chordata > Amphibia > Anura > Ranidae > Lithobates > Lithobates pipiens. The sequence goes on from NW_027507764.1 coordinate 133,675,111, forward strand.
AAGAAGGAAATTCTCAGAAGATCCTAAAACATTAAGATGATGAAATGTATTCTAGTGTAGAGGTGATATCCTGTCTTGTGTGCTCACAGCACTACCAACATTCAAAGATTTAGCTGAAAGAGTTATGGGCTGAACAGCAACGTTAGGCATGTGTTATTTTTGATTTCTGTATCAAGTGGGTACTCATACAGTTGTCACTGCGCAATTTTAAATTTCCTAGTTCAAGCGACATGCAAATTATTGTAAATATACAGTAACCAACACTAAAAAAAAAGTACGATGTTCCTTAGAATTTATAACTATATTAAGGGGACTTGTTTTAAACTAAAAGACTTTACTCTCCAAGCAAAAAACCCAAATCTATTGTGCCAGTCAATCACACAAAAAACACACAGTAAAGCACATTTAATATGGCAGCATTCATATTATGCCATCATATGCCATTTAAAATGCTGTAATCACACCAGAACCGCTCTATGGGTGCTACTCATTTTGGAAGTTTGATTCAATCAATGCAGTTTACTCCACTGTGAAAATATAAAATGGGAAAAACACACTGATAGCTAGTAACATTTAAATGTATGGAAATAAAGGCATACGTATCTGCCCAGAAAATGCAGGTATTTGACCATTTAAAAAACCTGCGTTTAGTTGCACACATTACTTTTTATTTTATTTAACATTCTAATAATTCCCCTGAAACCTACATTTATGCTCAAGGTCTTAAAACCTCTTACACAAAACCAACAAATTTACAATACTGCTAGTAATTTTATAAGAGACCGTCTATACCACAATAAAGTTGAAGCTGTTGGGGAATTTGATGCAATTACGATCAGCATCTATTTCACTGCTGGAATAAAACGTTACCAGTAGAGGGCGCTGCTTGTAGCAATCTACTAATGATCCATTAACTGCTGCCTCACCACTGCTGCGCTGCAAAGCAGAATTACATTTTCCTAGAAGTTGTACATCAATCTGATAGCAAAAAGGCATGTACAAAGCAAGAACAGATAGATCGATTAGTAAGAAAAAAAATAAAAAGAAAGGAAGGAAAAAAAAAAAAAAAATAATGACGGAGCAAGAGAGGAACTGTTATTTCTAATGACCAATTCCATTTCTTCTGGCAAAAAAACAAAACAAAAAAAATATATATATTCCGACTGCCATTACCGATTGTCTCCAAGGTTACTTTTTCTTCTTAAGTGCATAACTACAAAGACAGTAAACCATGCATATCCAAAAGATTTTCTTCTACTTTTATTGTGGAAGAGTTTGAACCAATGACAGTTTTTTTTTATTTTATTTTTTTTTTTTACTATGTTCGCAATCGGGAGATTTACATTTCTTTTTGTTCTGTTCACCGCTGTCAGGCAGAAAGCAAAGAGATATCCAAAATGTTACAATTGCTACTGGAGCAGGAATAGGGGGGGGGGGGAATATTCACATAAGGGGGAGCAGCTGTTCAGGTGACAAGAGGGCATTTCTACTCACTTCGGTTTAGGTATATCCCCCAAATGGGGGACACCGTAGAAGAAAAAAAATAATGATTTTAGTTCTTCCCTACTCTAGCCAAAACTTTACCGCTTTGGTCTGCTCAACTTTTTCCCAACTGGTTTTCTACCCTCTAAAATAAAGGCTCCCCCGGCCCACCGGTGTCCTAAATGAATAATCAAATATCTTAGTTACTGAACACTAGTCAGTAGAGATCTGTGGCACATGGATGCTGTCCTGGCTAGGCTATTAATACCTGCTGTGGGCAAAGGACATTTTTCTTGAAAGTAGTAATTTTTTTCTCACTTTAGATAAAGGAAGGGTTATAACGTTGCCAGGCTTTGAATCGTTGTCCATAAGCCTGTTGGCAAGATTGACTCCCTCCATTTGTTTTAACAATCTATGTCACTGGGGCTAAAATTGGGGGAAATATATTTTGAGTGGACACTAGGTCAAAAATAGAGTGGAATTTTTGAAAAGGGACACTTATTCCAGTGACAACTGTCAAGATAGAAACGTTCCTCCCATTGAAAATATCTCTTCTCACTTTTTGTTTTTCTCGAGACAGGCGGAAATGGATAATCTCCCCAAAGAACACAGGTAACAAAATAAAAACCTTTATGAGTTGCAACCATTCCTTATGCTTTTGAAATCTAAAAAAAAAAAAAAAAAAATATGGGACTTTAGATACACTAAGTTATACCCATCCCCCCCCCCCCCCACACACACACACACACACACACACACACACACACACACACACACACACACACACACAAATATGAAGACAGACGTTTTAAACAGCAAAGATCTTGATGTCCCATCAGGTCTCAGCTTTTGGGTAGAGTATGAAGAAAACTTTTTTTTGTTTTGAGCAACAGAAGACAGAAAACCCTGAATAGTGGAGTTGTCAGATAATTGACTCAAAACTGCAGTGGTACCCACTTTTAAAAAGGGGGCAGTGTAAATGAAATCCTACTATTCTACTCTATTTTTTAAAAGTACAATATTTGAATTACAGATGCTTCGTAGAGTAGCGATTCCATCAATAAGTATTACCACCTCTAGGTGTCGCCTTCAGAATAGACTTAGATTGCATGGCATGCTACACAGTTAGCTGTAATGAAGTACTAAACATGCACAAAAAACAGCATCAAATACATGCGGTGTGATGTGGAGGAGTCAAGGAGAGAGAAGGACTTGTATTCTTGTAAAAGTAAAATCTAAAAATATTCTTATTTTATCCTCATTGCTTTAAAATGGACCAGAAGAGGGCAAAGTATTTTATGGCTCAGGAAAGCGAACTATAAGCCTGACATTATTACCAATACTTTTAATGGTACTATACACTTTTAAACACTGAGGTAGTTATTTTGTTTAAGGACACATTCACACTATTGCAATTTATTAATGTGTTATGTTTACATTGATGTGCATTGTGTTAAGCAGCCCATTCATTTCAATGTGCTGCCTAAATCAAAAAAAAAAATAATCAAAAAAAGGGTGTAGATACCATTGGCTTGGAATCACACCAATGCATGAAACATGCGCAACCACAATAATGGGAATGGGTCTTTAATCTAGTAGTGTTGGCACACCACTAGGACAGGGTCCATATTCTTAAAAGGATTGCCCCCCCCCCCCCCCCCAAAAAAAAAAAAACATGTAAAAAAATTAAAAATAAAATAATTTTTGTACCGTCTTTCTTGGAGTCCATTGAGAGGTAAATAAATTCAGAAAGTTGGGACACACTGCTGCAAACAGAAGGTTGGGAAACTTGCAGGCGAAAAATTGTAAGCCAGCTCCTTTTTGCAATTGTAACCCCCTCTACCCAGCATACCCTTGTTTTGTCTAAAAGTTGTACACAAGAGCAAGGGGGGGGTTTACAACCACTGACGATTACAGCGGGCAAATTATGCCATCAGAAGGAGCACTGAACGCAAAACAGAGGCTGTGAAGCCAAAAGCCCACTGAAACAGGTGGAGCAATATAGCTACCGGATAATGAAGAAAACCGATAAACATGGTGGTCACAGAATAAAAATAAAAATAAATAAAATAAAAAACACAGAAACACTGGTGCAAGTACCCAGGCAGGAATACAGGTCTCCAGAGGGGTTGTTCAAAAACCGGTCCATGAGAGAAGACCAGCCAGTCTACATATGAAGGCTGCCTAAGTGTTGCACTAAGATTATGGGCAGGAAAGTTCCATGATCAGAATGAAGTTGCCCAACCAGGAAACCACACTCACAAACAAGAACTCCAAAAGAATCTGAGAATTCCTGAGACTAGTAGAGAACACAAGGGTATCACCCATGAAGTCATCTAAAATGAAAAAAGGGTTAGGGTGAAAAAGGTAGTTCTACAAGGGTTGGCAGGGATGAAAGGTATACCAGAACATCAGACTGGGGCAAGGGAACACCAGAGGTACAATAGGATGAGGGGGGAAATCAGTCACAATGCCTGTTCCCAGAGAGATAAATCTGGGTGTCAGAGGAATTCTGCAGAACCTGACTAGCCTTGAGCACAGTTCCAATAATTTCCTCACCCATCCCAGTCCAGCCATAGAGGAAAAACAGGAACCTTAGTCACACTACTAAGAACATCCAGCCGACACTCTAGAGGCTGCCAATTAGCCACAGCAGAAAGACTTCAGTGTGCAGTCCCTCAGCTTTAAACCTTATTGCTGTTAAACCATTGGTGGTCGAAAATTTGAAATGGCACCCAGCAGTGCAAACAGCAAGGTAGCTTCCGATACTTCAGCTTGACTGGCCTTACTCAAATAGTTGTCAGAGAAATGAATGGATACACCTGGAGCTGTCCCAGGGCTCTGGACCTGGGAAAGTACAACCAAGATTTGGAAAGTATTACAATGTAGAACCCGGTTCCCTGAAGGTCACATTACCGGCTTGCTCCACACCATGCAGTCCACTGGCATCTGGGTACAATCTTAAAGCTGGGCTGAGGAAACCCCAATTCAAACAGCTGTTATACAGACGCCAGCTCAAGCAGAACTGTCAGTGGGGAATTGTGTGTAGTCACAGATGGCAAAATTCCACAAAGCAAAGATAACTAGCAAAAAATTGAGGAATGCTGGGTGGGTAAGGGAGGGGTCAACAGGAGATAGCTTACATTTTTTCAGTTTGCCAGTGTACTAACCTTCTGTAGCAGGCAGTATAAACTGAATTCCTCTGTCCCCCAAGGGATAAAATGCAACGTTAATATTCTTCCTATCCTACCAATATCCCAGCTGTATTATTGTTCAGTAGCTCAGGTAGTGGGAGAGGCCAAAATCTTTCAAGGTAGAGTTTTTTCATGATGGTCATTTTTAAAAAAGCAGCATTTGCCTTAGAGAAACAATGGGCATGCGGTTACTAAAACCTTTGTTGTCGGACTGACCCTCGTATTTCAAGAGTCTTTTCACTTCTTGTCCCATATCCAAAAGAGGAAATCCCTCCAGTGGGTCAACAGAAATAGTTTCTCCCCCCCCCCCTCCCCAGAAGATTTCCCCTCCATTCTTGTTCTAACGTTAACCCAAAATGTATGGATTTTCTTTTGTCTGCACTTTCGATGATAATGGTGAACAGGACAAAATAGAGGGGTGAATCTCCCCAACAGAGGCACAGACAGCAAAAAGCTGACAGGTATTCTAATTCCTCCCCACTCTATCCAAGACCAAAAATAGAACCTGTTGCCTTTAATGATACTTTACTGAAGGTGTACCTGTGCATTTTCTTATTAAAATCGGTCAAAACCTTCACTAGATCTGGAGATATCTGCAAAGTTTACATTTTCCTGTAAAAGTTGCTCGACTGTATGCCCCCCAATTCCCAAGGTTTTCTATTGGCCCATTGTTGCGATGGACAGTCCCACTGAACACTAGGCAGGCTCAATGTACAAGTAATGAAGTCCAAGCCCAGTTTTTATAGAAAGGTCCAGATGTAAAACAGGATCTTAGTATAAATTCAGAGCATATGGAAAGAATTCATTCGTGTGTGTGTGTGTGTGTGTGTGTGTGTGTGTGTGTGTGTGTGTGTGTGTGTGTGTGTGTGTGTGTGTGTGTGTTCTTCCCGTAACCTTCAGCTGTCCTTGACAAGACTGTAATCTGACGTTTCCTCACAAGTGTGCATATCTTGCAAATGCAGATGGGGGCCAAAAATACAGAAGTAGGTCAGCCTTGCTTGGGTACAAAGGTATTTTTTTGGATGAGGTCGATGCTGTATACATAGCAGAAAAGTGTAGGTAGGTGAAAGTATTCCCAACACCAACCACTTTCAAATTCATCTCAAGATTAGATTTGAAAAAATGTTTAATGAGCACTGCAAATTGCTTTGGAAGCCTTTAACATGTTACGAGGGAAAGCAATCTTCAAAATGTATCCATGTCAGTTATGAAAAATCTGATTTGGGCCCCATTCAAACATTTTTTAAATGAACCACCACTGATGTAAAATAATTGTATGTAAATATTACTGTAAACATTTGTTTTTATAATTTTCATGTGGAACCTCTTCAAACCACAATTTACATTTTGTTTTCGATAATTTTTTTTTTTTTTTTTTTTAATGGAACCCGTTTACACTGAATTTTTTTTTCTATAAAAAAATTTTAAATAGGATTTGTTCACATTTTTTGTTTTTATAAAATTTTGAATATAATCATACAGCAAATACTGAAGTTAATAGCCTTCAATAGATTTGAATGAAAACAATGGTTTTCTATGTACATTTTTCCACTCAACGTTCAGGACAGTAAATGAAAACATTCAGGGGAAAAAAAAAAAATATAAAAAAAATGGTGGTCAGGCCATCTAATGTTGGTTTAAATGTGAACGCATATAGACACTTTTACAAATTATATATATATATATATATATATATATATATATATATATATATATATATATATATATATATAAAAAATTTAGATCTTCTGGGAAAAAGACATTAATATCTCATCATTGAAAACTACAGGATAGATCGCTATCTCTCTCTCCCTCAATCTGGCCACCCACCTCCCACATAAAAGACACTGCCCTAACATTCCATATTAGACGCAAACGTATGCAAGATAAACAATGTTCACTTTATGTCTGGCATCAATACAAACATCCATTGCCAAAAAAGGAGGGTGGCAGAAGTTGGAATAGACAATTTAACATGTTAAACATTTTTTTCACCAGCTGTTTCAACAGCATAAAAACAGTAAAACTATTCAAAAAAAAATATAGATTACACAAAAAAGTATGACTTTATGTACAAGTCAGTCAGTAATAGATATTTCTCCTGTATTGTACTCAAATGTCTGCCCTCATGCTGTAAAGTGCTGCGCAAACTGTAGGCGCTATATAAAACCTGTATAATAATAATAATTATTAAAGCAGACTTGTCATATGTACATAAATGACAAGCAAAGTAAGGCCATGGTTACATGGGTGACACTTTCCCATCTAGGACATGCTGGGGACAGATACCAACCACACAATTCATAACTTTTTGAATTAGTTTACGAGTGCTCAGGGAGGACCTGTTGCAAACAAAATCAAATCTACAGCTAAACAGATCAGGCATATAAACTATTTTTAGGAAAGCGCTTTGCAGAGTCTAGTGTGTTTGAGAGAGGTAGAAATATCACGCCAGTTACTGGCAAGCAGGATGTCCATTGATAGTGTAGCAGTTTCCTAGTGTACACCAGACTACCAAATGGCCCTGAACGGTCACATGCAGATGGCTTGCCTTGGCACTTAAATACAAAAGGAAGTAGGGAATGCTTCTAATAAAAGGATGAAGGGAGCAACTATACACTGGAATTTAGCTTTTACTGTGGCCGTAGTATTAACTGTAGATGAAATCAACTACAGATATCCATTTACATCTTATCCTCTGAGATAACCACAGAAGACTTCACAAATGCCTTGCTATGGCATATGCCTATTCCCTATAAAGAGATGGCAGAGCTGTGCACTTGGGAATCTTCCAAGAACAGATAAGGCAGCAACTGAGAAAAGTATAAAATGATCTAGCATTAGTCTATAAAGATCAGCTATCTCCCATGAGCCTGTGCCTCTTGTCTATTCATTTGTCACTAATGGAGCACATGTTAATTTTATCAGCACGTACAGTTAACCACATTTCAACCAGTGAGAAGTTTGAGCAACTTCCAATTTTTTTTTTCCAGGGAAAAGCAGGACCTCCCTCTCATCCCCCATATAGAGATGCGCCTAACAATTGACTGACCCTGGAATTAATCTAAAAACCAAGCCTGAAGTGGGGTACACACTAAGACAAATTGGGTGATAAATTCCACACGAGGCCCGCTTGTTAAAATGTTCGTATAGTGTGTAAACCAGTTTTAACTTCCCAAATGAAAATTTCTAAAGGAACAAAACTCCAAAATGTTTGTTGTATAAAACTATTTTTGTTTCATGTGTATGGTTTTTGTATGAATGACTGCATATGATCGGAAAACAAAAAAAAAAGCCTTTGTCGTTTGGGAATTTTTGTATAATTAGTATCATCCTCGGTTTCGACCTGCTGTGAAACATCAAGGAAAACCAGACAAATTGTTCATCTGATCTTCTTATAGTGTGTACAGGGCTTTAAAGCCCTGTCTCCATAATATATCTGAGCTCAGTCGACATTCAATGCAGTGTTAAAACCATGAACAAACATTTCGTTAATCATCTCCACAAATTTGGCAAGAGATACCAATTTTTAAAGACATGGTGTGGAAACTTTTTGAAGAACCCTCGTATATAAAGGCTTCTTGCACACTGGGGCTTTTGAAAATGTATTCTCCTGGAGGGGGGGTAAAATTTTTGCAAAAGTGTTTATTTCATCAGCCAGAATAATCTATTCCGACCACTGAAATGGAAAAAAAATAAAAAAAATTTAAATAAAATAAAAAACTGTAGCGTTTATGCGTTTTCCGGCCATAACACTCCTCTCAAACGCACAAGTGATGTTTTTTTTACAGCCCATAATCAGTCCTGCCTCTAAACGCCAATGTGTGCATGGACACATAGGCCAACAAGTAAAGTAGAGGCAGGAGAAAAAAAAAAAAAAAAAAAAAAAAGGTAAAAATGCCTGTAAAACAAGCATTTGCGCGTGAATGAGGCCAAATAAGTCCAAAGGTTGCAAGTTTTAAAAGTTTCTTTCTTAAAATAAAGTAGCAGAGAATTCACATAAACTGCAACAGTTTTAGGCCACTTTGACATGTGCGATTTGATCAGGCGTTTTCCAGGCGGACCTGATTCAAAGGTAATTGTTGCCCTATGGACAGATAGGTATAAAATTATCTTGTGCGTTTACACCCACCTACCTCAAGGATTAAAAAAAAAAAAAAAAAAAAAATGATGGGTTGTTGGGGGGCAGAGGTTGTGGCAATCTGTCCTCCATTTAGGTGGACCAGATCAGAAGGTAGTAGGGTGTAAGTAGTAGGGTCAGTTTACTCCCAGCTGCCCATATCCACTCTTCAGAAACTGAGCAGACATGGGATGTGTCATCTGCCTGCTCTAATCTACGAGCCGATCCCCTGCTGATCAAACAGAATCCACCCATATGAAAGAAGCCTTAGCCCCAACTCACCAAAAAAAAAAAAAAAAAAAAAAAAAAAAAAACACACACACGCGCTGAACAACTGTCAATGAGAGCGGTTACTCAAGTCAGACAAGCGTTTATTATGTGCTAAAAATGCTTCCCAAATGCTGAATTTTCAATTGATGTGTTTTAAATAAAATAAATAATCAAAAACCCCACACACACGCCAAATTTTTAATTTTTTTTGATCAACAAGGCCTAAACACACCGACATGCGTTTGCGTCACGTTAGACCGGGTTCACAAAAAAAAAAAACAATAAAAAAAAAAAACAAAAACGAAGGTTACTTTTGAAGTGCAACGACACTGTGCAAATGTTTTAATACGAACAGTTCTGCTGGCTGTATTATGAATTGCAATGAATGCCTGATTTTAATGCCAGCATAAACAGGACCTAACAAATAATCAAATGTAGGGGAAAAGAACTGAAAACATGCACAATAGGCAGATGCAATTTATACACATGCAGGACATCTGTATAAACATTATCTTTGTTCAGGTCTCGGAGGAGGGGTTTTGACTACTATATGTATCCTAGCATGCATCTGTAAGGAGTCAGATTGCCATCTTTTTGCTTTGTGTTTCTGTATACAGAGTTACGGCATTTGTAAAATTTGTATCTGCTGATTGTGCACCTTTCTGGTTCCTATTTATATTACCGTAGGTATTTTGTTCCCATGATTCTAGATGTTAAATTCTGTCCCGAAACGGATGAAATTTGTGGAAACACTTCTATGAACTTTTGTTACCGTATTTTCTAAAAGTGTTGCAAATGCTCTCTCTATATTGTGGCAAAGCACCGGTTGCATTTTTCACAGGTTCAATTCACTTCTAAAGTGTATATCTAAGATTTTGCACCTTGCTTTGAGAAGCCAAGAATATTCAAATTATAAAGCTAGAAATTTGTTAGGTTATTGTATAAAAATCGATGATAAAAAACAAAACAACAAATAAAAAAAAACAAACACACACGCGTACTGTAACCATTATCAAATGGTACAGTTCTGATAAAAGTGCATTTTAAATTTGGTTTTCTGTAGCTACCTGCAGTCTCAAGGAAATACACTTTCCGGAAGATGATTGGTAAGCATGCAAAAACAGACTGCATAGTGGTTTTTATGTACACAGCTAAACAGAGAAGTGCCCCCCCCCCCCCCCCCCCAAAAAAAAAAAAATATTGTAATTCTTTCTCCTTTCAAAAGGAATTAGCTCACAACTTCTTTGTATAGATAGAGAAGTTAACTGCTACTGAAATTGAATTCCACCGTTTTTACAACGTCGGTCTGTAAAAATTAAAATGGTCACAGGTCACAAACACTCCAATTTCAGGGAGTGTCCAGGTAAGCTTACTACTTACACACCATTCTGAAATATTAATGCAGATCCAAATATACAAATATATATATGCCTGTAAATGACTGTGTGCAGGTAGAAAAAAAAAATTATATATACACATACAGCGACTTTAAAAGCACCGATTTTTTTTTAAGCCCCGTGTGCATGAGCCCAAAGATATGTCACAGACACAATCCTGTAATGTTAAGTTCTGAATCACAGCCACCTAATAAAAATAAACACCAACGAACAAAATTCTCCTTAAATGTATAGTATGTGCTCTTTTTTGTGAGTGAGAGAAAATTTATATTTATATATATATATTACACACACAGTGCCTTGCGAAAGTATTCGGCCCCCTTGAACTTTTCAACCTTTTGCCACATTTCAGGCTTCAAACAAAGATATAAAATTTTTATTTTTTGTGAAGAATCACCAACAAGTGGGACACAATTGTGAAGTGGAACGAAATCTATTGGATTTTTGAAACTTTTTTAACTAATAAAAAAATTAAAAGTGGGGCGTGCAAAATTATTCGGCCCCCTTGCATTAATACTTTGTAGAGCCACTTTTTGCTGCGATTACAGCTGCAAGTCGCTTGGGGTATGTCTCTATCAGTTTTGCACATCGAGAGACTGAAATTCTTGCCCATTCTTCCTTGCAAAACAGCTCGAGCTCAGTGAGGTTGGATGGAGAGCGTTTGTGAACAGCAGTTTTCAGCTCTTTCCACAGATTCTCGATTGGATTCAGGTCTGGACTTTGACTTGGCCATTCTAACACCTGGATACGTTTATTTGTGAACCATTCCTTTGTAGATTTTGCTGCATGTTTAGGATCACTGTCTTGTTGGAAGATAAATCTCCCTCCCAGTTTCAGGTCTTTTGCAGACTCCAACAGGTTTTCATCCAGAATGGTCCTGTATTTGGCTGCATCCATCTTCCCCTCAATTTTAACCATCTTCCCTGTCCCTGCTGAAGAAAAGCAGGCCCAAACCATGATGCTGCCACCACCATGTTTGACAGTGGGGATGGTGTGTTGAGGGTGATGAGCTGTGTTGCTTTTACGCCAAACATATCGTTTTGCATTGTGGGCAAAAAGTTAGATTTTGGTTTCATCTGACCAGAGCACCTTCTTCCACATGTTTGGTGTGTCTCCCAGGTGGCTTGTGGCAAACTTTAGACGACTTTTTATGGATATCTTTGAGAAATGGCTTTCTTCTTGCCACTCTTCCATAAATGCCAGATTTGTGCAGTGTACGACTGATTGTTGTTCTATGGACAGACTCTCCCACCTCAGCTGTAGTTCTCTGCAGTTCATCCAGAGTGATCATGGGCCTCTTGGCTGCATCTCTGATCAGTCTTCTCCTTGTCTGAGCTGAAAGTTTAGAGGGACGGCCAGGTCTTGGTAGATTTGCAGTGGTCGGACACTCCTTCCATTTCAAAATGATCGCTTGCACAGTGCTCCTTGGGATGTTTAAAGCTTGGGAAATCTTTTTGTATCCAAATCCGGCTTTAAACTTCTCCACAACAGTATTACGGACCTGCCTGGTGTGTTCCTTTGTCTTCACGATGCTCTCTGCGCTTTCAACAGAACCCTGAGACTATCACAGAGCAGGTGCGTTTATACAGAGACTTGATAACACACAGGTGGATTCTATTTATCACCATCAGTCATTTAGGACAACATTGGATCATTCAGAGATCCTCGCTGAACTTCTGGAGAGAGTTTGCTGCACTGAAAGTAAAGGGGCCGAATAATTTTGCACGCACCACTTTTCAGTTTTTTATTTGCTAAAAAAGTTTAAAATATACAATAGATTTCGTTCCACTTCACAAAAAATAAAAATGTTATATCTTTATGTTTGAAGCCGAATAGGCGTGGGGTCACTTACATTTTGGTGGTCATATTCATTCTATATTGTGTGAAAATGCTATTAAATTAAACCCCACATTGGAGTTCCACTTTTAACTCTTCAGCATGCACTAAAAACCAACATGTCAGTTGTGGATAGACATTTCAATGTTTTCCCTCAAAATGTGATATTTTAAACAGGCCAGAGGGCAAAGCCAAAAAGGTTAAATTTAAAGAAGTTGCAGAAGGCAGAAGTTTTTTTTTTTTTTATCTGAATACATTCAGATAAAAAAATCCTGTGTGCAGTAGCACCCCCTAATACTTACTCAAGCCTCATCTCCAGCCAGTGATGTGCACAAGTTCTTAGGCTGTCCACGACTCTCCCACCTGTATTGCTGAGACACAGCAGCGGCACCACTGTCTCCCACTGCTGTCAGTTAGCCAATGAAGAGAGAGGGGGAGGGGCCAAACCACAGCTCCTTCTCTGAAAGGACAAACAGAGCTGTGGCTTGGCTCAGGTACCACCATTGCTGCGGGGGCACTCGACAGAAGGGAGGAGACAGGAGTGCCGGCAAGGCACCAGAGAAGAACTGGGCTGCTCTGAGCAAATACACTGTTAAACATGTTCTTTGTTCCCTTTAAAAAACAAGACTAACTAAAGCTGACCTCCCCTTCAAATATGGGAAGCACGTGACTTGCTCCCTTTTGTTCCCTACTGGGGTTTGCAGTGGAGCTCATCAGGCAGCCAAGTGTCACATGGAAGTGGGGGAGCTTACACTGGGCTTTAGAAATTAGGGATGCACCGATACCATTTTTATTTTTTACAATGGAGTACAAGTAATGATACTTTTTTTATTTTTTATTTTTTTTTAAAGTCCTCGTCGCTACCAATTACCGATACCCAACGCAACTGTTTTGTTTTAACTTCAGCAGTGAGCAATGGTACAAAGCATTGAAAAGTTATTTACAAATTTCAAAGTTATTTTATTTTTTTTGTGCTTTTTCCAACGTGAACTGTGTAAATATATGTTAGAGTATATATACTCTATTGTGTGTGGTGTGTGTGTAAAAATATGCACCAACAAATCAAACGGAGGGGGAGGGGGGTGGGCGTTGCGGTGAGACAGATACAGACACATGGGGCTGACAGGCAGGGATTGGGGGGAGGGGGGGAGAAAGAGGAGAGCTGTGGATGATGGTGGCGTGCACGTTGACCACGGTAGTCAGGACTCAGCAGCCATAATTACCGTGGTCAGCTTACAGAGGGGGTATACCTTTTACAACCACTTTCTGCTACAGGTAAGGTCTCATGTACACTGCTGCTGGTAAAAAAAAAAAAAAAAAAAAAAAAAAAAAAACAACACGGACATTGAGGAGCAGTTGGGAATTTTTTTTCAGCTGCCCCTGAATTCTCCTCTATGCCATCTTATCAGTACATGTACACAGTCATTTATAGTCATTTCTAGGCAGTCAAAGCATTTTTTTGGAATGCAAAGAAATTGGTTCAGATGGATGTTCAGAGGCATTTGAAACGCCAAATGCCTGTAACAGCTTGTTTTAAAACTATTTTTATTTTGCAAACGCTTCTAGATGTAAAACGTGGCCAAACGCAGTTAAACTGATGTTTTTAAATGTCGGTTTCTAGCTGTCAAGTTAAATCGTTCAGGAGAGGTTAAACCCCCCCGTATACATGAAGCCCAAGCCTATACTAAAGCTTACCTGTAGCTACCCCGGATATCTCCTAAACCTGCATGGTTTAGGCGATATCCCTTGTATCAGCATGTGCTGATGTCATTGGCATATGTGCACTGAAGCAACGGCACGTACATGCCATTGCATCATCACTGCTCCAGCGAATCACAGCGCTGGAGCCCCGTGATACATGGCAGTAACTCCGGGAGAGATGTCGCCAACTGGAGCGGTGTATGGGGGCTTCGATCGAAGGTATTTCCAAACGAGCTAGGATGCTAAGCATACTAGCTCAATATGCCTTTGTCTTGCAGGTTTTTTGTTTTGTTTTGTTTTTTTGAGTGTTTACAACCACTTTAAGCTTCCCCCTGAATGCATTTTTCACATTGGGGTTTGAGGGAGGGTCACTTTGCACTGTGTTACCAGATGAGGGCTGAAAGATAAGTGGACCCTGCACATGAAAAGCACTGCAATAACAGAACACGAAGTATGTCCGCTATAGATTTTGGAGACAGTACGTTTACAGATTGCAGGAATGACTGTTTCTATGAAGCCTTTTCTTTTAACACAACTGAAATTGCCTTTTTTGTCTTCCATTGCCTTCCTCTGGTACTACTGCGCAGATTTTTTTTTTTTACCTCTCATAATTAAAAGAGAATATATTGGTGCTTTATCAAAAATTCTCCACTCTATTCTTTCCAGGCCCCAACGGGTCATACAGTCAGAACTCCTTTAAAATTCAAGGCCCACAAATTGGGACATGGTCCCACAAACAACTGCAATCGGCCAAAGCATGTGACCAACAGCAGCACTCATCTTGAAACACTTACTGCAAACTGACCCTCCCCTAAATCACAGCGCACCCCAAAACCTAACAAAAGCGCTCAACACCTTTTTCTCAGAGGTGTTGTGGCCACAGACTGCATCGAAGATGGAGGTGAAAAATGGGGCTGTGTGGGAATCCTCTACCAACTTTGCAGCTACCACTCCAAATCCACAGACTGAAGTCCAGGTCTTAGGGCGCTCTGTCAGCAGCTTCTGACATCAAAGACAGAGCAGCATTGGGACCTTAAATGTTTTAAGGCAATACTTCCGAAAGCAAAAAACATACCCGGTAGAAAATATACAAGCTCTTAAAGAGGAAGTAAACCCTAATGGGTTTACTTCCTCTTTGATTCCCTGCAAAGGTAAAGCATAATGGACTACTATGCATCACATAGTAGTCCATTATGTGTCACTTACTTGACACAGGAGCCAGCAAGTCCCCGCTGTCCCCTGTAGTCCGGAGCCTCCATCTTCTTGGTGGGTCTCGATGCTCTGGCGCTGTCATTCGTCGCAACCGCGATGACATCACTCCCGTGCATCTGCACTGGAGCCAACACTCGCGGCATATCGCCGTTAACTGCGGCGCGCTCAGTGCACCACTGTCTACGGTGCATGCACTGTAGACAGCGGTGCCTGTCTTTCGGCAAATATCTCCTAAACCGTGTAGGTTTAGGAGATATTTCTTGGACCTACAGGTAAGCCTTAATCTGCACAGACTTAAAGTGTTACTAAACCCAGGACCCTGCATTCACTATATCTGGTCTCCCACAATATACGGAAATTAAATTATTTCAGTAAATATAAACTGCTAAATGCCTTTTCTGAGCAGTATATAGCAGTCGTGTGACTTCTATCAGTATCCAGTTAAAGCTTGTAGGAGTTTTCACTCTACTCGGACTGTCCTACGAGGCTGCATTACCCCTAACCCTCTGTCTGGACAGTGCCGATTAGCCCTGTGCAGATCACATGCACCCTTCAAAAGGGAAAAAATAAATAAAACACACCCCACAGCTTTAGCTCTAGCAATACACACCAAAATGGAAAATTTTCAGAGTGACCCCAAAGGCTCTGTCCAATCAGGAGCTGGATTGAAGACAGTGAACGGGGGGGAATCAAAAGACAGGATCAGACGACCTTTTTACACAATGCGGAGGATTAAGCCCTTAGGTTTCACAGTGAGTATAACAAGTGGTTTACGGTTGTGGGTTTAGTAACACTTTAGATTATTAAAATTATACTAAATACACATTTTAATTTACAATATCTCTATTCTGTGTGTGGCTGATGGCACTATTTCAGAAAAAATGAAATAAAAATCTAAGTACCTTTTTCCTAATTGATATACAGCTGTCACATGACCCAGTCCTTTCCCAGCCTGTATGCAGAGAAACCCCAAGCAGGAGGAGCTTCTAGTGCCCCCATATGTCATGTGTTTAAAAAAACAAACATTTGGGATATAGAGTATGAAAATGTTTTTAATTGTCATACAAATGCATACTTAAATGCAATTATTTTTAGGCACCACAGAGGGGTTGATTTCTGGCAATCACCCACCCTCATTGGGTTAGTAAGCACGGAGGAGGGAAGGAACTGGCTGTGCGGCTCTAGTCACGTGGGTTGCTCAGGTGCGATAGGGAGGATATGCGCATCATAGAAATGCGCTGAAAACTGGGCATGTGCAGAGTTGCCAACACTGCAAAATCCCTAGCTGAATTGGGAACTTGGACAGAAGGGAGGTGGAGAAACCAGGTTTTTTGCAGACTACAGAAAACAAAATTACATGGCGACTACCGAGTTAGTATGAACAGCACGTAATGCACCATTTGATAGTTTTTTTTTTTGTGGGTTAGTGACACTTTAAAAAAGTCTTAGACAAGATAAAAAAAAAAAAGTAATCTTCATTACAACTTTATTGTGAAAACGGGAAGCAAAAACCACACATATAAAAAAAGGGCCTCCCAGAAGCCAGGCAATCTCAGGATTTCATCCCCATTCTCACAAATGGACAAAGCTCATAGTATTTCCTACCTACTGACGTGGAACAAGTACACAGATAAGGACTTTCTCTGAATTTCCTCAATATGAATACTGTTTTGGGAAGACAACACGAAGAATTTAAGTTGGAGGCAGCCAGGCAAATGCAATTTTCAGGGGGTGGAAAATAGACCCCGCATTTTGCTTCTCTCACGAGGTTTACTTTAAACTACTCTATGCACGGTTCAGCAACTACCACATCTGGTCTAACCTGAGGGGGGGAAAAAAAAAAAAAATAAATAAATAAAAACGTACTGAAAGGTAGTCCAGACTTGAGGAAAAACTCACCTATCGCTCCCAGGCTTACTTTATTTTGCATTTTACCAACTGCTACCAAGCAGCAGTTGAAAAAAGGAGCTTATGGACACCACAAGACAACAGCAGAAATTCCACTCATAAAAGTTCTATACGCATAATCAGAAAAGTTTACTTTTACTATTTTCTCAAGAATAGACCGGATTACATTTTGGTGGCTAGAGTAAACAAAAAAAAAAAAACACGAAGGCCAACCTAACATGAACATTAATAAAATATTCCATTTATGCAGTAATGGGAAGAAGAAGAAAAAGAAAAAAAAAAGAAAAGAAGAATACACATCAAGTATGAGTTTAATTTGCCAAGTTTGGTGTAAACCAACAAGAGAAGCAGCCAATAATGAAAGATCAGGAGATAGGATCCCACTGCTGTTCATTTTGTAGATTGCCACATGTGTACAGAAAACTAGCACAAAAGTTTAATGTCACCGGGGGTTTTAAAACTCCCACGTTGATGAAGCAGTCCAGCCATTCAATACAGGTAAAATAAAGGAGGGTCTGCTTTCTCTGCAGACTTTGGCATTAAAAATTGCATTTGGCTAGAGGTCTAGCATTGCTGCATAAACACTCCAGAGGGGGGAGGGGGGTGGGGAATCTGAGTTACTGCCAGCAATTGCTTTTATTTTGTCTTGCTTTAATGTGGCCAACTCCAGGTTTAGCTAAATTGGGTCCCTTGGCAAGCCTCAAATCTGGGCCCTCTTGGCTGGAATACTGCAAGTCATCTGATATGACAAACTTCACATGATAGAGAATACTCTGATCCCTTGCTTACCCATCTGATTTAAATCACCTAGCATTTAAAAAACAAACTTTTTGTAAGAGTTGAAGTTCACACGTTAATACAATTTGTAATACCAAACCATTAGCCCTTGTACACAAGGTCGGACATTCTGACAACCAAATCCTTTGGATTTTGTCCGAAATTGTTGCATACACACAGTCGGGCAAAGTTGTCGGAAAATCCGATTGTACATAACGTGATGACGTTATTTCGTTACGACGGGACTACGTTCAGGCTAGTAGCCAATAGCTTTGGTCTAGGAATTTGATCTGAGCATGCGTGGCACTTTGTCAGTCGGAGTAGGCTACACATGATCGGAGTATGTCCGATCGGAGCATTTTGTCTGAAAATTTTACGGACAAGTTAGAAAACTTGGTCCGTCGGAAACAGTCCGATGGAGACCACACAGTCAGATTATCTGACAAAATGGTCCGATAGGACACATTCCGTCGGAATCTCCGACCGTGTGTACAAGGGCTTAGAGCTTTTATTTCTTGCAAAGAAACTGTAGGATCAAGTTAAAAACAGAAGTGGCAGAAAGTCTGGAAATAGGATGGATATTTGGTGACACAGGAATCATCAAAAAGCATTTTATATCCTTCAATTTAATTTAGAGGCCACATCAATCTGGAATTTACTGAACCAAGTGTAAAGCAACTTAAGTGAACTGTTACTTTGTATTTACAATTTAATTTGTTTGGAGAATGGCCTGTTAGCAGCCGCCAACCTTTTTAAACGAAGGGTCCATTCATGGTCTATCACATTATTTGGGGGCTGAACGATGGTTAGTGGGAGCAGAAAATGCCATTTCAATAGGCAGAATTGCACCCCTGCAGGAGTATTACACACAAGCATGCAGTCCCAGCATGCTTACAGATGAAGTAGTGAAGTTCTGCCCTGTAGTCTGTCGTTCTAGACAGATAGGAAATTGAGCAAAGATCCAGGTGCTGGGTCCTGCTCTTCTGCAAAAGTGGATTGCCTGTTGGACCTGCAGCTCCACAGGTACAGAGGCGGCAGTATTTCATTAAAGCTTTGCAAAATGCCATGCCAGGTTTTCCCTGCTGAATTTCAAGAATGCAATGTTTTTAAATATCTAGATCTCTCTCTAAATCGAAGGTATAAAAATTGGACTGATGAGATCACAAAAATTATGGTAATTAAAAATGTTTGTTACAACAAACGGTCATCTTGAATGATGCCATGACTTCCGGGGAGGGAGTATGACCAAGATTTTAGGTCAGCCTATGCCAGGAAAGCTGATGAACGATTTACTCATGCATGCAATGAGTCAGACATACTAGAATCATCATACTTGGTTAACCCCTTCACTCAAGTTTAGCAAGGTTATAATAAAATGAACAAAAATGAAAACACCGCTAAGGCCTCATGCACACTGCATCTATCAAATACCAGTTTTACAGACCTTTGACTTTTTTTCTGCCCCTATACGCCTCTGCTAAAGTTGTTGCAAACCCTTTACAACCACTTTTTGCTACAGGTAAGCCTAGAATAAGGCTTACCTGTAGGTACCCTGGATATCTCCTAAACCTGCATGGTTTAGGAGATATCCCCTGCATCTGCTAACATCATCGGCACATGCGCACTGAAGCAATGGCAGCCAGTACGTACCATTGCTTCAGTTAGACTGCCGTTACTGGTGGCTCCCGTGCACATGCGTGGGAGTGACGTCATTGTGGCACCAGCCAATCACATCGCCGGAGCCCACGATACCCGGCAGTAACTCCAGGAGAGATGTCGCTGGCCAGGGTGGTGAACGAGGACCGCTGCGGGGGCTTTGATTTAAGGGAAGTAATACATAATGAGCTAGTATGCTATGCATACTACCTTATGCCTTTGTCTTGCAGGTTTTTGTTTTGTTTTTGGGTTCACAACCACTTTAAGCCTAGTATACATGGGCCAAATGCCGGGCAACATCAGCCGGCGCAATATAAACTGACCGATATTCGCCCTGTGAGTATGGCAGCTTGTCTGACAGATGCCGGCTATTTGGCCAGCTTATGCAGGACAGGCACACTGTAAAACCAGCAGCCGATGAGCCAATGGCTGAGAGTGCTGACCAGAGTGTTCTGGCATGGGGCCATCCCCATCAGGACTCCATAGCTCAGCAGGGGAGATCACTGTACTATACTCAGTACAGCGGCTCCTCCTGAGCAATCAGGTTTAAGGAGAAAAAATAAAAAAATAAAATAAAAAAGGAGGACAATGTCTACCAGCTTAAGCTTATGTGACCCATGCAAACGTAGGTGTAGAAGCGGGAAGTTCAGAGGCAGGAAATCTTAACGCACCAAAATCACCATTCAGGAGAAGAGCATTTGGGCATAAATAAAAATAAAAACACCACTCACTCAATCTAAACACTATGTGCGTTAAATGTATATTAATTTTAATGACCAGAATAAAATTAAATATCCTGGCCAATGAAATCAATGAACACCCAAAGCTTGACATGCTTGAATACATCTAAATGCACCAAAACGAGTATGAAACATGCGGCTTTAGGCACGTTTAATGCCGATTTCCTCCTGTCAGGAGAAAGGTGTTCAGAGAATGTGTGCATGAGGCCCAAAATGCTCCACTTTCAAAAGGCAGCAAATACACTTTCATACTACACAACTGTATATATTTAATCTCATTTTTGTAGAAGGCAATTAAAAAATTCCCAACTTCTTATAGGATGTAAACAACTGGGATAGCAAGAACTCAACACAAAAAGTTGCCTGGTTTGCCCATCTGCTTTTCATTTATTGCATGACCCAGAGATTGCAGGAAAATAATACAGACAGAATTTTTTCTCATATTGGATACACATTTACATTGAGCACTACTCAAAATTTTATTCGGTACACAGTGGCAGTATTTTATGCCCCCTTTATATAGCTAGGAAGGGCTCTGCCCTTACCTAAACTTTATGGTACCTCTGGAAGGATCTACCCATATATTCCTATAAATCTAATGACACCAGCATTATGACTATTGGCCACCTAGAAGATTTTCCAAAGGAATCAATGGAAACAGCACTACGGAGAAATTAATTAGTATGTGTCGCTTACAGAACAGCCCAGGATTGTAGACACAGATGGGCAAAATCCTTGCAGGGAAAACATGCACCTTAAGATCTTGCTGGCCAGTCTTCTGAGCAAAATAGTTTCCTGGCTGTAACGCTCACCCACTTTGGCTTCTGACGAGGCACTGCCCCAGAGCCATCATACAGGTAAGGGGCTACTGTTATTTACATCAGTTACAAGTCAGTGGCTCACGGATCTGTTGGAGCCAGAGATAATCAGGTAAATTTTCAAATGAAAGTCAGCAATGGCAGACACCATTTCTCTGAGAATAGGGTATATGATTATATTGACTTTGGTATCTAAACCAAAGAACAGAAGTTTAATACATTGTAGGTTACCATTCCTTAGATTAGGTGAGTGAAAATTTTCTTCTGGTTTTCATTTCCCCATTCTATTACCTCCAGGTGATCTTGCCATTAACTAATTTCCTGTTCCTAGGTGGCCAACACTTACATCCCATACTGTATCTGTTGAGGAGCAGCAGAGTCCTCACCCTTGGCCATAAATGATATTAGGAGTACAGAACACTTCCCCCTCTACTTTGTTTTGGAAATGAGAAGGTGAGAGAATACAAGAAGTTATCATATCACTTAATTTCTGGCAGGATCTACCGTCTATCTGCACTTAAACTTTTTCAACACTGCAAATAACTGATTAGAAGGGAGCAGAAAGGAGGAGAACTTCAATGCTGGAGTCTACATTTGCCAAAAAAAATAATTCCAGAGCACCCACATGACTGTGTGGAATTGAAACAAGCTAAAAATCAGCATATCTGTTAAAATCAACAATATGAAAATGAGTTTGCCACTACACATTTATGTGTCACCAGGCATGCAATAATTACTTGTACCGAGTTCACAAAATATTCAGTGACTCACTCTTCTCCAATTTAGGGTTGTACATTTTTGTGGGAAAAAATAAATAAAATGTGCATGCACTAAAAGCAGTTTTTACATTTTTAAAATTCTGTAAAACATATTTGTTGCAACTTGGATTAATACATTGCATTATGCAAGATTTAAAAAGTAAGCTATACAAACACAAAAGACGTGCTAGAAACAATCCGCTATTGCAATGCCACAATAATCGCAAACTGAATGAGCATCAACATTTTCTTTTGGAACTTTGCTCAAATGAAGTCAAGAGAAAGCACAAAACACACTTCTAAAACGTATGAGAATATAAAAAGTAAGTGAATGCCTTGGGAAAAAAAGCAAGAAAACACAAATCACTGCAAGTTATGGTAATTAAAAAAAAAATTGAAAATGTATTGTGTATATATATGTCCTGGTTGCCAACTAACAATTGTACATAGAATACTCGAAAAACAAGGTTCAGGCAGGCACGCACGCATTAGTAAACCGGGTGTCAGAGCTACGTTTTAAGCCACACCAACAAAAACTCTAGTCTCTGTCAGGAGATTTAAACGTTAATATGGGAAAAAGTAATGCCTCAAGTACAATCAAAGTCAAAACTTGAAAATCAGAAAAAAATTGTACATACCTCCCACTGCAGATGAGGTGGTATATTTCGGATCTGTAGCTTCCGACTCCTGAAAACAGAAAGAAGAAATTGCATGAGAGCAGAGAATATACAAAAGCCATATCATTGAATCTAGCCAGCATTAAAAGACTCCTTTACGGATACACAAGCGAAGACTGCAGCATGGACGACGACTGGGAGTCAACATCCCAAGAATCTTTACTCGGAATTCAGATTCAAAGTTATCTACTGCACTACTACATGAGCTCTAACTGGCTATGAGCTAACTAATCACATACAATTGCTGGGGAATTCCTATCATTCCTGGTCTTTGAAGTTGAAATCATTCAATTAGCTCACTGCGTTTTCAGAGGGGAGGGGGAAAACGTGCTCTCCCAACATGCTTTACTGAAACTTTCTTGTATAGGATATCCACTTTGGGGGAGGAATGCTGGCATGAACAATGCAAATGACTCACATCTGGCAGGGCACTGGTTAAGGGACTCTACAGATATTTATCCTAAGGAACGAACAGCCAAACATTTGTGGTGGAGAAGCGCTTGCTGCAGCGTGTTTAAAAGATGAACAAGCAAATGCCACATACTCCCTGGGATTCCCAAGAATGCACATGGTAAACATATATAGAAAAAAGGTTTTTCTTCAGATTATACCCCTGGAAAAAAAAAAAATAAAAAAAACAAAAAAAAAAAAAAAAAAAAAAGAAAAAACCCACAATGGACTTGTTCACCGATTTGGAAGTGGGAAGACTGCAAAGCAGACAGCTTGGTTACATGTCTAGGCAATGGGGCTTGCAATAAAATTGAAAAAAGCTTCGCTCTGACTTCCATCACAGATAGCCCCTCATAAAAAGGGAAAGGACCTGTGTCTAAACACATTGCACTCAAAGAATCTCAGCAGAGAAATAATTACGGTAAAACATACCAGGTTTCACCTTCAGAGGGTATTGCAGGCAAAATGCAATGAATTTTTACAGTGAAAAAATAATGAAACAAATTCAAAACTAATACAACTCAAAAAAAAAAAAAAAAAATTTAAAAATAAATAATAAAAAAAAGTATTGTATTGGATCACACAGCAACAGTCATTTCAATGGTCTTTCCACCAGAGCATCAAGCATTTTTCTTTTTTGAACCGGTCTAAAAATATAAATAAAAAATTCAGAACGCAGAACGTTACCAGCTTGTGATTGAAAGAAAAGATAAGCCAGCCACAGATGATGCAATTGTGTTTCCTACAGCCACAGGTTGCTGTAAACAAAAAAACAAAAAAAAAAAATAGCCGCTTGAATCCCTCCCACAGCGCTATTGTGTTCTGCCAGCAGGGAGCCTTCACTGCTGGCATAACACAATGATCACTACTAGCGGCTGTAGTCACTTGCAGTAATCGCACACAAACAATCTTTGACTTGACTGTCCATAGATGGATCGAACCTTGGCTGGACCCTGTTGAACCAGCTTTAGGACTTTTGGGCTTACTTCAGGGGTGCCTTAGCAAAATGCCTAAAAATTGTATACAAGCAAGCAGGTGGTTGAAGCCTGCCTTTTACTTATACAAAGCCACAAATTTTCACTGTGCACCATTAAAAAAATCCTAGTTGCCGACGTCCCAACAACCAGTGACATCACCGGGTGATGAGAAGAGCGTCAGGCATCGGCACAGCATCCTTTTTGACCCTCCCCTGGCCCTCTCCGTCACCACTGGACCAGGGGTCACATTAGCCGAGTGAGAGAAGAGAAACACAGGAACTCTAGTCAGTACTAGTGTGGAACAGTGTATTTGCTTTGGAAGAATAAATTACCTCCAACTTTCAGTGTCCTACATGTGTGGATGTTGCTGCATTATGTAAAAGTTTGTTTCCTTTTTTACATTTGAGAATGGGGTGTCAAGATTGGTCATTATTTTAATGGGTACCTTGACTGAAAAGGTTGGGGAAAAAAAACCAATACTGCTTTAGAAGAACCTGGCTGTATAAAAAACACAAAGTAGCCTCCATTTGATTTTTTTTTTCCTGCTCAGGGCCAACCTTAAAGTGGTACTAAAGTCTAAACGTTTTTTAGCTTAATGCTTTCTCTGCCCCACTACTGGTCCTACCCACCTAAACCATACTTGGTTCCATGTGACTGTTCCAGCACGGTCTCTTGCTCCACCACCATTTCACTAAATTCATACTTTCACAGAAAAATAAGGGAATTTTCAGGGGAACTTAGGTGAGCAGAGCAATGGGCTCCTGCCAGTCAAACCCATGTGGAGGAAGGAGCAGAGGCATCGCTTACCGACACTGCTTGATTCTGTGGGCCCACACAGCCTGGCTTGGGAGCACACATGTACAGGTGCCTCCTTAGCACTGGCTTGCTGCAGGAGGCACCTGGGAACAGGGCGAATCTGACAGCACCATCAGGGAACTGCCATAAGAGGAGGAATATGACCTCATCAATATTGCACAGAGCAGGTATTGAGAAAGAGTGGAAGGGACTGGTCTCTATTAAACAAAGCTCCTTCACAGAGGCAAAGTTTCACACTGGGTTTCTGCACAGGCCTGGGAGAAATACACCAAGCATGATTATATATGCCACTTTCTTATCCCCACGTTAAGTTTTAAATGCAGCTGTCACGTTGTGGGAGATAGCATTGACCAATATGAGTAGAGATGAATTCAAATTAATAAGTAATAAAAAGTGCGTTTTTCTTGCAGGAGTTTAGCAGTCAAGGAGGGCAACTGGTTCTGAGTCAAGGCTTCTGCCTCTCTGGTCATTAAAGTCAAACTGCTGAATTGACAACTTACGAGTCCCTAGTAAACTTCCATCTTTCTTGTTTTAAAATGTTAATTAAAAAAAAAAAAAACATCCAACACTACCAATGTGTTTGAGAGGTGGAGGACTTCACCCAGCTTCAGGGCTTAGACACCCTGAATTAGATTGTTCAAAGGGGCCAAATATCTGGCGGTATCGGCCGGTTTACTAGAAACTGGTCGATACTGGTCAGACAGAAGCCTGGTTCTGTCGAATGAGCATGAACGGCTCCTGAACAATGCTTTCAGGTCAATGGCTGATAAAAGTGTTCCAGTGGGGGGAGACTTTTGTCCCCGTCAAAACATCAGATTGTTAGTACAGCTCCTGAGCTCTTCTGGGTTTTTTTTTTTGGTTTTTTTAGTTCAGCCCGCTGGGTTGAACGGAAATTTTTATTTTTTTTAAATAAATAAAAGTAAACTACACTACTAGCATGTGCCAAAAGAAGAAGAATGGGTTTGGGGTATTTTCCTCCATTATACTTACCTAGGTGGATGCAGCATTGGTCCAATTCTACCCCTGTCACCCGGCACCTCAATGCTGACAGCCGAGCGATCGAATATCGCTGATGGCTCGGTTCTCACAGCTCCCCGAGAGCTGCCTACTGTCAATCAGCAGCTCTCCGCTCTACTCCACGCTCACTGGAGAGCTGTGCGAGGAGCGGCTGTCTCAGGCTCTCAGCTGCTCATTGAGACGGGCATCAGTCCAGGCACCTGGCAAATTCAGGACTTCCAAAGTCAGGATGACAGGGTGCTTGGACTGATTTCTGTGACATCAGCAGAGAGCAGACTTAAGTCTGCTCTCTGCTGAAAACAAAGTCACAGGAGTGAAAAACTGATTGCACTCCTGTGACCCTTTAGGTGAATCCCAAAAATGAGCTTAGGCTGGACTTCACCTTTAACCAAAATCTAGCCTCAAATCATGCTTTCTAGCTCATTTCATCTGGACAGGTCTTTGTTCAAGGCCAGAAGAAGGTTGGAGTCCTTTTCACCTCCAAAGTGTGTTGGCTATATCTGATGTACAGTGCCTTGCAAAAGTATTCACCCCCTTGGCTTTTTACCCAATTTTGTTACATTACAGCCTTTAATTCAAAGTTTTTTTTTAAATCCGAATTATATGTGATGGATCAGAACACAATATTCTAAGTTGGTGAAGTAAAACTAGAAAAATATATACATAAAACAATTTTTCAGAAACACAGTAAATAGTAAAAAAAAAAAAAACAAAAAAAAAAAAACTGATAATTGGCATGTGCGTATGTGTTCACTTCCTTCGTTATGAAGCCCATAAAAATCTCTGGTACAACCATTTACCTTCAGAAGTCACATTAGTGAAATGAGGTCCACCTGTGTGCAATCCAAGTGCCACATGACCCGTCATTACAGATACCCATCTTTTTGAAAGGCCCCAGAGGTTTCTACACTTAAGCAAGAGGCACCACTAACCAAACACTGCCATGAAGACCAAGGAACTCTCCAAACAAATAAGGGACAATGTTGTTGAGAAGTACAAGTCAGGGTTAGGCAATAATAATAATAAATCCAAATCTTTGATGATCCCTAGGAGCACCAAAGCGATCATATCCAAATAGAAAGAACATGGCACAAACAGCAAACCTGCCAAGAGATGGCCGCACACAAACTCATGGACCGAGCAAGGAGGGCATCAGAGAGGCAGCACAAAGACCTAAAAGGTAACCCTGGAGGAGCTGCAGAGTTCCACAGCAGAGACCGGAGTATCTGTACATAGGACGACAATAAGCCGTACGGTCCATAGAGTTGGGCTTTATGGCAGAGTGGCCAGAAGAAAGCCATTATTTTCAGCAAAAAACTAAATGGTACGTTTAGAGTTTGCGAAAAGGCATGTGGGAGACTCCCAAAATGTATGGAGAAAGGTGCTCTGGTCTGAGGAGACTAAAATTTAACTTTTTGGCCATCAAAGAAAACGCTATGTCTGACGCAAACTCAACACATCACCCAAAGAACACCATCCCTACAGTGAAACAAGGTGGTGGCTGCATCATACTGTGGGGATGTTTTTCAGCAGTTGGGAAACTGGTCAGAGTTGAGGGAAAGATGGTGCTAAATACAGGGATATTCTTGAGCAAAACCTGTACCAGTCTGTGTGCAATTTAAGGCTAGGACGGAAGTTCGCTTCCAGCAGGACCATGACCCCAAACACACTGCTAAAGCAACACTTGAGTGGTTTAAAGGGGAAACATGTAAATGTAGTCAAAGCCCAGACCTCAATCCAATAAAAAAAATAAAAAAAATCTGTGGTCAGACTTAAAGATTGCTGTTCACAAGCGCAAATCATCCAAACTTGAAGGAGCTGGAGCAGTTTTGCAAGGAGGAATGGGCAAAAATCCCAGTGGTAAGATGTGGCAAGCTCAGAGACTTATCCAAAGCGACTTGGAGCTGTGATAGCAGCAAAAAAGGTGGGTCTACAAAGTATTGACTTAAGGGGGTGTGAATAGTTATGCACATTGACTTTTTCGGTTATTTTGTCCTATTTGTTGTTTGTGTCCCAAAAAAAAAATAAAAAAATAAAAAAATAAAAAAACAAACACATCTTCAAAGTGGTGGGCATGTTCTGTAAATTAAATGATGCAAATCCTCAAACAACAAGTTGTGAGGCAACAAAAACACAAAAAAATACCAATAGGGGGTGAATACTTTTGCAAGGCACTGTACTTAAATTAACATAAACATCCTAAACTAATTTTAAGCAGGGTAGCAGTTTGTATTACGCGCTCAACCTAGCTAACGTGACTTAAATCTGATTGGTCTTGTCTGGAATATTGCATAGTATCATTGCAGTTCACACCGACCCTGTATATCCCTGTTCAGCCGTTAATTAGCTTTTTTGAAGTGAGCCCAAGAGCATTTTTTGTTTTGTTAATGCACTAGTTATCAATTTTTCAGTTATGAGTTGCAAGTGTTTTTTTACGCCTATACTTTCTGCTTGTCGAGTGGAAAAATTACAATGTCAGAGTCAGACAGGATATTCTATATCTTCATGAAACCCTTCTCCTATATAACGTAATGTGTATGTCTTAAGGGAACTGCTCAGAAAGCCTGGAAAATGAGTTTGAGTAAACCTGAATGGGTAACCGCTTTACATGATGTCTACATGCCCCAAACCTGCAACTGATGTATGTGCACCTTTCTTGTACCTTCACCAATCTGGCAACAAAAGCAACATGAAAAAGCCCTGTGTC
This sequence comes from Lithobates pipiens, assembly GCF_037356315.1. Taxonomy (NCBI): domain Eukaryota; kingdom Metazoa; phylum Chordata; class Amphibia; order Anura; family Ranidae; genus Lithobates; species Lithobates pipiens. The sequence goes on from NW_027507764.1 coordinate 133,703,624, forward strand.
CAAGTTGACTTGCTCATGGGGGAAAGACTCACATTCTCCCCTTCGAAAGTGTTCAGTGTAATGCAAAATTCCCTATGTGCACAGCCATATTTATCTGCAGTGTCCAGGGACACAGCATATTTGAGAGGTCCACATTCCACACCATTTCATGTACAGTGCCGAAGCCATAGATTTTCCATTGCATAAATGCAGAATGCATTTAAAAAGCAAGTAGAATTAAAAGGGATTTTTGCAGGCTCTGTCTGCTCTAGAACACTGTCCCTGCTTCACTCATTCTCAATTTCCACTGAGGGTGCCTTGGTGCTCCATCAGATATTCAATTTAGATCGGTGCTTTTAGGATTAATAATGAAAGACAGCTGTACTGAAAATGTTTGTGTAGTGCACAGTAATCAACTTGATTTGCAAATAATGATTCTCCAATTTTCAGGAATCTAATTTTTCAGAGCATATGACAGCTATATCATCCAATTCACAGCATTTTCTTCTTGGAATTAGTGAAGCCCAATTGTTGGGTTTGACAGATCTACCAACTGTCCACACAGCAGTCACGCACATACTCCGAAAAATCCAGGAAATCTGATTCACCCAAACCAGAAACAAATTCAGTCATCTGTCAGTATTACTGGGATGATAAAACAATGATCTAAAAGAACATTAAGCTAAAGAGCAGTGTTATTAATACAAACATTTTCTAATGATCAGCTTTTGTAAGGTTAACGGGGACAGCAAGCATTGTAGACAACCACAACGGTTCATTCTCCTAGATACGAACATGCTGGAAATATCTTTGTGGCCAATCACAGATCACTCCATCTTCACACAGGATTATATTGGGGATGAGGTGGGGTTGAGACTTTCTATGTGGATAGGGGATATTACTGCGCTAAACCAATGTGTGAGGAAGAATGAACAGCTGCTACATAAGAATGTGCCTAAAATTCAAAGTAAAAGATTGGCAAAAAATGTAGCGCTAGAAATATGAAACACTGAATACAATGAGAGATATACAAATATATATATATATATAGAGAGATATCTATATCTATATCTATATATACACACACACACATATATATATATATATATATATATAGTTTGGTAACATTGCGTGAGCGAAGTTATGCGGTGAGACATCTTTCCTGTGTTGTTACTTCCGGGTTGATGCCTCATGCTGGGTCACGTTTCCATGACACTGTATTTATGGTCATGTGACCTAGAGGCAAGGAGATTTTCTCCGATCCCAGCAAGGTTGTGATGGCTGCCGTCAGTCAAGTGACCAGCATCACCTGTTTTCGCTCGCTTTTTTTTTTTTTTAACAAAAAGGTTTGTCTCGTGTCGGCCGTGTCATTTCCGAATTGACTTTACAGGTGCAGTCACACTCCCATGACGTCATTGTTTGGTGTCGTGGGATCCGGCCGGCTCTGTACATTGGTTCCCATACCAAGGCTTGGAGCTCATGCCATCATGTGACCGGCCTTACTCCAACCACCTGTCTCAGGACTTTGGGCACAAGATTCATGTCTTCCAGGTAGATGCCACATACCAGGTCCTTGCAGATTGATTTCTTAACTTGCGTGTAGTTTAAAAATATGTGCAATGTGAGGAAGCAGATATATGCCCCAGTTGAAGGGACGAAACGCATCAAGCTTGGCTTTCTGCTCCCCACATTGCTTTTTCTCTGCGATTACATTTTTATTCTTATGGATGAATGTTGTTTTCTTTCAATAAAACCCACCTTTTTGACCTACACCATATGGAGGCATTTTTCTATTTCCCCTCAGATGAGAGTTTTTGGCTTTCCAGTCTGGCTGCTTAACATCCGAGTTCCAGCCTTATGGTTACCTGCACGATTCCCTGGATTCATTCTTGGAGTACCTTGGATTCCCTGGATTGTTTTAAAAATCTGCTGATCAGGCTATCCTCGCTTGAGTGACTCATTGTCGCTGACACACGAGTCCACTACTTCTGGTAAGAGTGCTTACCCTTATCTTGGGTGGAGGACACACTATCCCTGATGCTCTACATGCCTGCTAAGGCCATTGTACCCCACTTAGCAAGAAAACTTTTTTTGATGTTTACCATACGGCTGTTTCACTTGCGTTTCTACTCATATACATGCTTTGTCTCATATTCACTATATCTGAGATAGATTTTTATCACAAGGTATTTACACATAACATCGTTCAATGTTTGTTTCACATTTCTAGCGCTACATTAAGCGTTTCTATGCATGTGCACCACAAAAATTTAAAAACTCAGGGATGAGATTTGATGGAGACAGTGCAGCATGGACAAGGATGGCAGATCCCTCAGCACTCATTTTAGGAGATATGTACAGTGGGTCGACCATTTTAAGGAGACAAGCCTAAGTTTTGCCAGAGTATCTGCTGCAGAATTTATTGTTGAGCAAGACAACTCTGATAAATACTGTACAGTGGAGTTGGTAATGTTCTAAGTTTGCTCCAAGTTAAAATGGATAATGGTCCTGGAAGCTCATCTCAAGATGCACACTACAGTTATGTACTCAATTATAAATCCATGAAAATGGATTAATTGGTACTGTAGTCTTTTACACCCATCTTCGGGCAAGGCCCCTCTTGGCTTTTTGATCAAACAACAACAAACTGCCTGCAACTGCTAATGTGCCCTCTTCTGCTAATCTCACCATAGCCCTGCAAACTGACGAGGAGTCAGCAGAATTGGTTACACAATCAACGATTTTGAGATATTGAGGATGAGGACGCTGGTATGGCATAAGCATAGAGGGGGGCATCAGGCATAGAGTAGCAAGAGACTGCAGCTTACTGCAAAGCAGCCTACAGCAATGAGGCAGGGGTGGATGATTGGGTCACAGACTGGCCACATGTGCCACTGATTGGAAAGGAGGAAAGTTCTGAGGTAGAGACAGAATGGGAATGAGGGAGCATTTTGTCCAGGGGCAGCTTGTAGAGGATTGAAGGGAGCAGCAGTCCTAATTCACCAGATGGCATTGCCCCACAGATACAAGCCACTGCCATCCCAATGGCTGGTCTACAGAGCTCAGCAGTGTTGAACCTAAACATGGAATTCCAGGTTAAAATGTCACTATAAATAGATCATTTGGACCAAGCTGATCCAAAATGAACCATTTGCATTACTGAACAATGTGACTGCTGTAATGAACTCTATATACAGTAAGAAGCACTGCATTTAGGCAGCAGTACGGGAGACTTCCCGTCTGCTACTGGAATTAAAGAGTGGGGCTGGAGTGCTGCTCTGCCATTCAGAAGAAGCCTTGTATTTTTTATTAATGAATACAAGGCTTCCTCTCAAGCCTTGTATAAGCGACGTCAGACACGCGCCTCTCCTTATCAAACCTACTACAGCAGGTTTTCTAGGTTGGCTGTTGGCTTTAACAAAAATGAGGAGGAACTTGAAAAGTTAGGACCCGGCAACTGACTATACACCATAGCTGGGATAGTTTGATATGGAAGGACGAGCTCCCAGTGGCTTTCCATCCTGTATTTCTTGTTTGGATGTCATGATGAGAAAGTGGGGTAGCCATACACCCAGTGTTTCCTGTTGCTGTGCAATGATCATAAAGAGATTTGCAATTTGCATCTATTGGACCCCATTTAGTAAACAGAACTAGTTGATCATTAAACTCAATCTCCTTCAAAGTAACATTATAAAAAAAAAAAATTGTGGAAAAAAAAATAAAAAAAATAAAAATTATAAAGACAGAAGACCGTTGGCAACAAATGCACACCACATTTAAGGGAAAAGGCAGTTTTTCCAGCAAGTACATACTGTATATTTATGCAGTTTGACTAGACTATAGACAGTCAACTACTGTACAAACATTTTCATAATAAGCTGTATAAAACCTTCAAGTATTTCCCCCACGACCGCTGTACATTGTAAGCGGGAGCAGTAAAGTGCAGCTGGTTTGCAGTACTGAAAAGCAGGAAATAAATTGTGACCATATATGTTTCGATTAACAATCGATTTATTTTCAGTCTAATCTCTTCCTGTAGGAATAAATCAATCTATAGTCGACAGTACCATCAATCAATATGCCAGACACGGATTTTGATGGATATTCAAGATGTGATCATAACTTGCAATCGTAAATTATCAATCACATCTTTTTCCACAATATAATCTAATTGATAAAAATACAATTGTATTACATGAACAAAGTTCCTCAGTGCTGCCAAATGTAAAACTAAAAAACAAAAATATTCCACCCTGCCCAACTCTTTTTTTTTTTTTTTTTTTTTTTAATCGAATGGTTTGCAAATTCAACCATTTGGATCAAAAACACACATCGATCGGATAAAAATTAATTGAAGAGTGTGTGGCCATCAGATAGCAAATATGGTTGCTTTGATGCACATGATGTACAAACTGCACACCGAAACCAGTTGACTAGAAAACCTCAACAATGCTAGTGGACCTGTGAGAAATCTTCAAAAGCTTTTTGGGCATCTAGCAGCTTAAAAGCAAGACAATGAACACAAAAAAAGGATTTAGAAACTCATATTTAAAATACAGTAGAAAAAAAAATTAAAAATAAAACCCAAAAAACTCCAAATTCCGGCTTCAAGAAAGGGAGTACAGATACTATGGATTCACACACACTAATGGGTGTCCCGTACAGTGGCGTTTCAATAGTCAATTCTTTTCCTTGCATGTGTGCATAATTATTAGGACTATAGCCCATCGTGGGAGCCAGGGTAGCCAGCACCTGCTGTAATTGGGGTTGAATGATTGTATAACATGCTGCTGTCTTTAGTCAGAATATCATCAACAGCACATCCAATCTGGACCTGTGCTTATTTGTTGCCAATATTTGAACATTCTCTGGCACACACACACACACAAAAAAAAAAAAAAAAAAAAAAAAAAAGAGTCAGAATTGTCTTACAAAAAACACTAAATGACCTCTAGCTTTCTGTCTCACAGAGAGATTGTGTGTTTCAAATCAAAAATATACCGCACAGCACTCGTGCAAATATCACAAAATTACCTCACAATGGCAATTTCTATACCCAGTATTATGATTAACTGACTGTTGCATGTAAATCCACATACTAAAGTAGACTGAAAAGAAAAGATAACATCACTGTCAAATGTATGCAGTGACTGCTGACTAACCAGGAGAAAAAAATAAAAAAATAAAATCAGTGGCACTGAAAACTACATAATTATTCAAAATGGCAGCGCCCATACAGACAGACATTTAGGAAACAAGTAACTATAATTAAAGATTTATATGTACCATCTAAACCACAAAAAAAAAAAAAAAATTAGAAAAATCTGTGTCAAATCCTGAATAATAATAATGCTAAAAGAAAGCATACTGATATAAAACACTCAAATATTGCAGAGTAAAAAAAAAAAAAAAAAGAAAAGCATTCTAAATTCTAGAACATTAAAGGTTTCCAACTTTTGGAGGGCAGTACAGAACGTTATTAGTATTAACTTCCTGCAATATTTTAGGTAACAAAATTAACACAGATCCCGAGGATATCTGCCTTGGGAGATCAGTATGGCATTTTTACCATTTGGAGCAAATTGAACGATGCTTTAGGGCTCATGCACACAGCCGCTTGCAGTCATACAATGTAAAACGTCGCCCTATTTCCCCTCCCAACTCTCCCTTCCCCAAACTGGAGCCAGCGATTATGTATACAGCCACCCCTACACATGAATGACTGTATGCGGCTATATGCCAGTATTTGCGTCAACAGGCATGTGTACAGATGAACCCTGAACAGACAAATAAGTTCCTTGTTAGTATTCAAACACAGCGCTTCTGGCTCCTGGATGGGGGGAAAAAAAAAAAAAAGTCCCCATTTTACATCCACATGTGTGAGCCACTGCGAGGGCTTTTGCCCTTTTCTGGATCAACTGCAGGTTTTTCTCTTATTTGACTCAGCCCAATAGACATCCCTGTACAACTCCAGCAAGAAAATAAACTAAAAATGTATATTACATTTTTTTATTTTTCTTGCTGGAGTTGAAAATGCAGAGGTTTTGAAGTTTTTTTTTTTCTATTTGTCCAAATAAACTGCTTTGGAATATTTTACATTACCGTTTAAAATATGGGATTAGAACTGACATTTGCACTTGCTGGCTGTTCTATACACCTCATTTACAAATCTTTAAAGAACCCCATGTGTTCATCAGTATATCACAGAATGCAGTTAGGAACTCCACCAAAATGGTTTAGGTTGGGTTCCATTAGGCTTGTTTTCTGTCAAGTCAGACCTGACCCATAGACCACTGAGAGGCAGAAGTAGTAAAGCAAAATCACTAATTAACAATTTAGGCTTTAAATTAAATACGCCTGGAAACTAAAAACGCAGCTCAACGCGAGTTACTGCGTTTACAGGCGTTTGGTGTTTCAAATGCCTCTGAACATCCATTCTGAATGCTTTTTTTTTTGCTTTCCAAAAAATTCTTCTAAACTCAACTGCCTAGAAAGGACTATAAATGACCCTGTGTACATGTACTGATAAGATAACAGGGGAGAGTTCAGGAGAAGCTGAGAAGAAAAAAAAAAAAAAAAAAAAAAAACACGCCCAACTGCTCCTAAACGTCCATTTACCAGCAGCAGTGTACACGAGTCCTAAAAGTCTCCATGCACAATGCGCAAATTGGGACACTACATATATGAAAGCAAAATTACCTATTTTTCAAATCAGAAATGCACTAAAGCAATACAAAAAACAAATGCAAGAAAGTTAAAGCTTATGCCTGGGCAAAAAAATAAAAAAAACACAAGTAGTACATCATTTCTATACATGCACATTATCCCCCCATTAAAGACTTTGCAAAGTACAGGGGAAAATAAAAAACCGCCTGTTGATCGCCTAGAAACACATTCAGCTTCAAAGTCCTGTCATGGACTAACACACATTTGTGGACTGAGTGTAAAAAAAAAAAAAAAAAAAAAAAAAAAAAACGCACACACTACTAAAGCACTCCCTCTCACCCATTACCACAACATAAAGGCTAATCTTTCTGCAGTCCCAAGATAAAGACATGGAGGGCAAATTCTCCCGAGATAACGGGTAGTGAGCACAGGACGCCGGACAGCTCTGAATTTCAAGCATGAACAGGTACTTTTTGCACTTATCTAATGGATGTAACAAAAATGCCCTTCATGGTATATTTGACAGAGCAAAGAGCGAAAAGGGAGCAAAAAATAAAATAAAAAAAAGTAAATTGTTTGATTTTACATACACCAAGTAACTATGCCATTAATTAAGGTAGTTGCTAACAGTATAATTTTAGCTTATGCAACAAGCTTATCAGAAGCATAGAAAATAACTAAAATAAACAAACAGAAGTGATCCACATTCAGAGGCCATATATAAAAATGTTTAGAATACATAGCTGTTACAAACAGACAAGTCCAATATTCAAAACCTCCAATAGTAGTCATAACATGCAAAGGTAAAGGAGAAGAAAATGGGTGCAAAATTGATGGCAAGGCTGGCCATACATTATACAATTCTCTTGTGTGAAGCTTTTAGATTTACCACAATCATATAATAGGAGGTCAAACCTAAACACTTTCAATTTGTATGCAATCAGGTAGGTCCTTGCACTACATATAGTTGAAAGTAGTGTATGGCCAGCGTGCAAATAGTTTAAAATTAAAACACTGCAAAAAAAATAAAATAAACCCACACACACACACACACACACACACACACACACACACACCACGACAATACTACTACTTTTAAAATATATAAAAGTAGGAAGTGTCACTGGCCAGATCACCAGGTGATACAAACATAAAACTTGTAAGAAAACAAAAACAAATGCAGCCACCCATCTAAGGATTAAACTGCATTATGTTAAGGTTTTGATTTTGAGTTTGTTACAGATTTAAATTTTGGATGTTTTTTACCCAGCCTCTACTGAATTACCTAAAAATCTCAGTTTTAAAATGATATGAAAATGGTAAAGTCACATCAAAAAAAATATTTTTGTAAATTATGTAACAACTCCAAATACGTGCCAAAAACAAAAATAATTATTAAAAAACAAACAAACCCACACACAGAGGCAGACAGCTATCCCACAACTAGAACAGTATTGGGCACTGTAATTGTCAGCACTAATATATATATATATATATATATTTTTTTTTTTTTAAATAAAACACATACACGTAATAAATAATAAAAAAGGAGGTAATATTATAAAAAACACACCTCCCTGCCCTCAAATCAGCCATGCACTGCCAGGACCCCTCTACAATCCTGTGCTTAGTACCACACCATTTCCCCCCCCCACCACATCTCAGGCTTTGACTGGCCAGTAAAATGCAATCCTTTTCTTGGAGCTCATTGGGGACACATCCTCCTTGGATACTAGCAAAATACTGAGGCATGCTGGGAGTGGTTATACCTGGCTGGTCACTTTATTTGCAAATGTCAAAATCCTGTAGGTGGCAGTATAACCCAATATATTCTAATTATTACTCCCTCAACAAATTGGAAAACAGGTGTGGCAGACAACCCCGGAGAGACATGGAGGCTACCATTGCTACTTATTCTGCAAACTCTAGTTTCCTGGCTATCAGTTATCCTCTTGCTTCCATACTTTGTGTCCCTAGTCCTAAACAAGCATAGAACTATAGATTAGGGCTCCTTTCACACTTGTGCGACTTGTCCTGTCACTGACTTCAAAGCAGTCTTTGGTCTGACTGAGGGGACTTAAGGTCCATAGACCTTAAGATCGCACAGGCATGGCTTCAAGTTGTGTCAAAATCGCATCAAAGCTGTGGCAAAAATCGTGCGACTTTCAAGTTGCAAACATGAAAGGAGCCTTACCCTCGCTTACTAGCCTGCTGTTTTACCAGGAGGTGAAGGGAACAGCAACACTGAAATAACAATGCTTTAGTATAATGGGGGAAGACTAGAACCCACTGGATTTTTATTTCTGTCCATGTCCCTGTGGCAGATTTACTTCCAGTTAAGCTAACCATACACTAGTAGACTTTTGCTCAAAATGTTTCATTCTGTGATTCGTTCAGGAACAAAATCGTATATGGTGCATGTTCTAAGCATCAAAGAAACCAGTCTAGTATTTGTGGGTACTGAAGCAGAAGGTCTGGACTTTAAAAAAGGTGGAACTAAACTCCACTTTCAATAAGGCTTACCTGTAGGTACAGTGAATGTCTCCTAAACTTGCACTGGTTAGGAGATATTCATTCACACAAAATGCAGTCAGTGACGTCACCGCCGCATGCACTCTGAAGGAACGGCAGACTGTGCCAGAGCTGAGGGCACAGGAGTGACGTCATCCACTCATACAGCCGAAGCCTGCAAACCCGGAAGGAAGGCCAGGTGAAGATGGCAGCGCCGGGGAGCCGAGACAGCGCTACGTTGGAGGGCTCCATGTACAGGCAAGTCTGTCAATTGTGCTAGTATGCCGTACATACTAGTACATTATGAGTTAAAGCGGTTGTATACCCAGCTTTCACATTTTTACCTACAGGTAAGCCTACAATAAGGCTTACCTGTAGATGAAATGAATATCTCCTAATCCTGTACGGCAGAGGTAGGCAACCTTAAAGAGGTGGAGATCTACCAGAACATGGGAGAAGTCAAAGACCACCAGGCACAGTGTCGCCTCCTCACGCCCCATTTAAACCTCTCAACACTATCACAAGCATGTGCATTGGACACCAATCATGGATTTGAACTAGGTGGTACGGAGGCAACAGATTGACTCCTCGCCACCTGACAAACACACTTAGACCACTTTTCAGAGGAGCAGCAGTGCCTTGTGCACTTGCGAATGAGCCCATAGTTGCATTTGGGAACTGTACCTCTTAGGGCTTGTTCACACGTAAAGTTGCAGGGTGGTAAAATCCTGCGGTTGAGTTGCAGTCTTATCGCCTCCCATCCCTACCCGCTTTAGCTGCTGAGGCAGCAGCCAAAAAAGGTGTACACATGCAGCAGCAGGAATTAAGCCCCTGTTGCTTTTGGTGGGTGCTACTACCTGCCAATCACAACCTATTCAAATAAATAGGGTCGTTCTCCAAGCACCCCTAAACTGCATGCTTCTGTGGGGTCCAATGGGTTAACCCAGGTGGTGAGAAGGCAGCACAATGCTACCTACTTTAACCCCTTGTTTGCTGTACTGCCCATGGCTGCCGGGCATTTGCAGAGTGGCCTCATTTACTTGAATGGGTCATGCTTGGCAGGTGCAGTTCACTTTCAGAAAGTGCACAAAACACACAGAATACAATAATAGAAGTCTAAGGCTAAGTGCAGCAAACCCACAGGAAAGCTGCAGGTACACTGCACTGAACCCACAGTGGGTAAGCCACAGCACGTTAGTGTGAAAGCAGCCCTATACCATTATGCACAGTGTATTGGTGCACACCAACATGAAGAAGATCTTATTTCCTGCTGCTGGCACCACTCTGGGGGACTGCTAGCCGGGATAAAAGATGGAGTGCAGTTGGTATCACTCCGCATGGGACAGAAGCCGGCACTACGGAGGCGCCATCAGCTTATGAGTAAAACCCATCAGCCTGACCATTTGTCACAACATGTACGGTTTTTCACAAACAGCAAACCTTGCTTCTTGCCCACACAATATCTAGGTTACATTCAGCAAGCAATTACTGTAGGCTCAAATAAGTACAATTGAGGCACAATGCAAAATTGAGTTCAACTTCCTTTGGATTAATTTTGTTTAGGAATAATTATTTCAAATACTGATATAAAAACAGCTTAAAACACATTTTAACTGCAAAGAGCCCTATTGGCCCATGAATTAAATTTATTGCCACCTACAGCAGCAGTTACAGTTCCTGCTCTCCTCAGTAGACACCTTGCCTAAAGCGGAACTATACCCCCTACCCTTTACTACCAAAGAAGCTGCCATCTTGATCTTTGTTCTCTGCTATGGTGCTGCACATGTGATCAGTTCTAACACCAGTTATTCAAGGACTTGACGGTTTGGATAAGAGCATAAGCAACAGTGATGGCATGCCTTGAATGTAACAGATGTAGGACACTTAAATTGATGGGTTTAAAGAACTAAACCCAATTTGCTCATTTTGCAGCAGTTATTCTAATAAGTGATAACCCATGTGAGAATCCTTGCGAATCGATCTGCTGTCAAAACCAAGTGTTTGTGATAAATTCTATTCATTCATGTCAGATTGCCTTAAAGAATATGTCACAATTAACTTCTCTTATTTACTTCCTTTTTGGTCTGCTAAATATACACCATTAAAAGATTTTTGCTATGCAAGTGAAAAAAATACCAGTTGACCAAGCCAGAAATCCAGTGAGCCAATAAACGGAAAATAGCAAATACATGGCAATAGGTTATACCATGTAAACTGAGCAATTTAATTGGTAATTGCAATGTAATTGGTGCTGCCTGCTCTACAACTGAAGTATAGAATATAGAAAAAAAAAAAAGCCCATAGTTATAAAAAGACTTGGATTGGTGCAATTTGGCACAAAAAAAACAAAAATAAAAAAAACACAACACACACCATAACTGTACGCTGTGTGTCCAGCCTTAAAAATGAGAAGTTAATCTTAAAAAATAAAAATTAAGAATAATAATCTTTGTCAGCGTAAATGTCTGCCAGCATGTCCAATATAAGCAGGCAGTTACTTCAGTCCATGAACTATGGAGGATGCTCACCAGCGCTCTTGTAGTTCATTGAGAACTACGAGCCATCAGCTGCAAAGGGCGGTACTTGTAGTCTATTCATTCACAGAACTCTGAACAGCTGTGTGAGAGTCTTTCCTAAAGAGGTGGAACATGTACCATGCTCCCAAAGCTGAACTTATCCTTCAACCTCTTGCCGACTGCACTATAGCCGAATTATGGCTACAGCATGGCCTGCAAGTTCTGGGACACAGTCATATGATGGTGCCCTGTGATTGCACCTTCTGCAGGGCACAGGATAGCTCTATGATATAATGTCCTGTGGACATTGCTAATCACAGATTGAGATAAAGAGCCAATCAGTGGCTCTTTACCACATGATCAGCCATGTCCAATCACAGGTGATCACGCATGTAAGCAGAAGCTGGTTATCGGCACTCCTTTTTCATGCTGAGAAGAGAGGAAAAGAGAGCCAATAACCTGCTTACGTAAAAAGGGACATGTACACTGATTATCAGTGCAGTCCCAACAGTGCCTTCTCAGGGTCACCCATTAGTGAAGGAGAAAAATTACCAGTTTGCAAAGTGATAACAAAACTATGACACGCCCCCCCCCCCCCCCCGTTCAAAAATTTTCAGTCTTTAATTGTTTAGCAAACAAAACTAAAAACTCCAGTTCAGCAGGGACCAGATCAAAATTTGGCTGTGGTCCTTCCCCCTACAGAGAAAAAAAGATTTAACGATCAGCTTCTCTCAAATGGTAATGTTGGAAAAATTGAATTTTTGATCAGCTCTTGCAGCCTTAATCGGCATCAGTGCTGATTGGTATATTCTGACAGCTAAGGCGTTCCACTGTCAGAACACAAGCACAGCGGGGAGAGCATGCCTTCATTCACCTCTCCTGTTTAATGGAGGAATCTGTTCGTTTTTGGATCAGCGGTTGAGCCATGGTTTAAAAGCCCGCTAAAAAGAAGGGGATACAGCTGCTCAGGGCTGTGCACTTGCCACGGCAAAACCACATTTTGCATTTTTGGGCAGTACGGTCACTGAAAGTATCCCATTTAGGTGTATGAGGCCGCACTGTGGCCATATGCAAAGCCTTTTAAGAGTTAAAATAGGCAGTGGAGGAGGTGACAGAATGCTTCCTCACCAGCTGTTAAATGCCCTATTAAAAGTGATCCACTGCTGATCGCTTTTCAGAGGGGTGGCAAGAGCTGCAGCATGTGAAAATGAGCCATAGGATTTGTTCACGCCAGCAGCTGCCCTGAGTGCGACCTTCGACACAGACTACGCCAAGCTGCCAATTGGTGGCTCGGGCTCTGAGCATTGCACTGCTGACAGGGACAAACAAGGGAACGCATGTTGTTCCTTATCATGAAGGTAAGCCAGGTGCTTAATGGACAAAGAGGAGGATAAAGTAACGTACTGACGATATAAACTCAGCTATCAGGTTCTGCCGATTGTTAAAACCAATATTCCCCTCCAGAGGCTTGCTAAAACAAAACTAGGCACAGAAAAAAATAAAAAATAAATTTAAAAAAGTGCTTTTTGTGTTTGTGTAAGAAAGTCAGCTAATTAGCACATCACTATCCAAAGACATGCAGGTAGGTTAATTGGCTTCTGTCCAAAATTGGCCCTAGTATATGAATGGGGACCTTGGATTGTGGGCTCCTTGAGGGTAGGGACCGACATGAGTGTGCAATGTACAGGGATAGGAACAATTGTAGATACTCACTCAGGTTGAACTGGATGGACTAGTGTCTTTATTCAACCTAACTATGAAACTAACTATGAAACTATCCCTTCCAGCTTAAATCAAGAAACCAAAACTGTGCAAAAGGGTAAATAGGGAGGTCCACCGTCCATGCAGGATTTTCATTTAGATGCAACCAAATTTCTGTCAGTGCCCAGATACAGGGTACAATGCAATACAAGGTTTACTCCAAGCCATACTGAATAATTATCTGCAGAATCCAAGACACAGCAGCATCTGGCACAGGGCAAAGAACTGAAGCAGGGCTCCAGCCAAATGTAAATACCTACCCCAAAAAAGTCCATTTATAGTGGTAAAAAAATAAAAAAAAAAAGTGCATTTTTAAACAGCATAAAACATGCAGTTCATACAGTATTGGGTGGGAAAAAAAAAAAAAAATAAAAAAAATAAAAAAAAAAAATTTACCCTGGCACATTTTTTATACTCTATTTAAAAACAGACTGGAAACATTTCCTATGAGGTCTTTTTCTACAGGCTATGGATTCCGTGTGGAGAATCTCCTTTGTGAGTTAATATTTCAATAATTAAGAGGCCATGGCTGTGTGAAATTAAAAAATATAAGAAAGCTTTCTACATTGTTTCATTCTACTCTGCAACAATGACTGCATTTCCTATGGGAACGATCCGCTATAAAGCCTTAATTCATCTTTACATATTTTCCACCTGTGATACATTTGCAATTTATTGCAAATGTTATAAATTTCATTTAGGAACTGGCTTCCCTTTTGACTGTTCACCTCCATAGTGCTTTGGTCCATTCCAATATTTAAAAATCTACTGCCTGTATTGAGTGATGTACAGAACAAAAAAGGTGATTGGCGGCATCACCTCACCCAACCGTGTTAAGCCAGTCATAGATGGGGGGGTAATTTTTTTTTTTTTGCGTTTTTTTTTCTCCTCTCCCCCCCCCAATGAAAAATAAAAAGAAACCCCCATCCAAATGGGATTCCCCCATCCACACAATTGAGGTGGAATCCTCCCCGCTGTGCTATTGTATTCTGACAGCGGAGCTCCTCCTCAGCCGATTGGGTGCATATGCTGATCAAACCCAAAATTTCCAGCAGTCCTGTTCGAGAATCAGAATGACTCCTCGAATGGGAAGAGCCAAAGATGGATCAACCCCCCCGTAATTAGCCGAATGTCAATCAATGGCCAGCTTTACACAAGCAGCTCACAGCATCATCAGAAGTGAAGCCATGAAAAACCTACAATGTGCATCACCTGCCCTTCCTTTAGATTGTAAGCTTTCATGAGTAGGGCTCTACTAACCTACTTGTCTTGTAACTGTACCAACGCCATTTATGATTTAAAGCAAAAAAAAAGTGTAAATATAATATAAACTATTTAATAAATAATAAAAAAGTGTAAACACACACACACACTTTTTTTTTTAAATACATTATTTTATTTTTTTATGTTGGTATTTAAATACCAAAATAAAATCATTGATAATGATAAATAAAAGGTTATATCTAATAAAAACACACATGTGTAGTCATCTTTAAAAAAAAAAAAAAAATAGGACATTTAAATTAAAATGTACAGCAAGAGCACATGGGAACATTTTGTGGGTTGCAAAAGTGAAGTTTAATAAAACCTGAACAGTGGAGCCCATGCAAAAGCTTGCGTTAACCATTTGTTTGTATTGGAAGACTTAAAACTGCATTGTATTCATCATGGCCCTAATCATCCACCTCCCATTTGGTAGTAAGCAATATAATGTACTCAGAGGATTTCCTTTTGAAACATTCTCTCACCCTATGCAACTCCCCCACAAACCATGAATGGCCACGTAGCAGCATCCTCTTTCTACGATGACCTTAGTAAGTCCACGTTTACACTTCACAATCATGTGTATTTCAACTTCCTTTACATTAAACATCAGGATGCAGTTTCCTCTTACAACCCTCCCCCCACCACCAAGAGCTATATAATCCTGCCCATTTGGAAGTGCAGCAGCTTACGTTGCCTTGGGAACGGTGGGGCCCAATTTATAAGATCAATGGTTTGGTAGCAATGCAAAATGGGGGCTGCAAGACCAGTGGCGGACTTGCTTCACATTCCATTTTGCTCTGTGAACACTTTGTTCCACAGAACAGTTCATGTATGCCCTGTTCAATATACTCAGATTGCAATTTCAAATTCTAAAACAGGATTTTAACACTCAATACACCAAGGTGTCAAAAATTTATAAAGAAAATTAAAAATCTATTTTAGATTCTGCATCAGATTTGTTTTTTTCTACAAGAAAAAAAAAAAAAATAAATAAAAAACCCACACACACATTTATATATTATGATACAATATAGAATAGTCATTTTTAAAAATTCATGTTTAAAAAAACAAAATAAATAAAAATAAAACACTGTGCCAAACACACTGGTGGCAAATGCGCTTATCAAGAATTCAACATGCCTACATATGTATTTGACAGTGCCAGCGTATAAGGATGGCAATGTGTACACACCTACTATGAGAAATCATTTTGAGAGTGGATTGTAAATCTTCCCTTTATAGGCAGGGCTTATGGTAACATTTCACAGTAAAACCTTGTTGGAGAAGTGTGGCGCAGAGCGGGCAAGCCACAAATGATGTAGGAGCCGGCTAGAAAACAGAAGTTCATTGTGGATTTTACATATGAAAAGTTTCTTTAGCATGAAACAATGGCATCTTGTAGACCTTCACTCAAACTAGGTGACATTTTACTCCCTAAAGGGGGGGGTGGGGGGGGGGGGTGTGGTGAGGAAGAGAACCCCCCCCCCCCTAAAAAAAAAAAAAAAAAAAAAAAAAAAAGCCAACCCACAACTGTGCATGCAGTATGCAACAGACATCCGTCATTATTAGATTAATGCAACTGGAAAGCTATGATTTAAATAAGGCAATTAACATTTCTTCTAAGGAGGATGCCATGAATAGGCAAGGCCAAAAAGGCATTTTTTTCGTTAGAGAAAAAAAAAAAAAAAAAAAAAAAAAAAGGACACCATCAGATTTTCTTCAATCAGATTTACCAAAGCCATATAATAGGAGGTCAAACCTTAGGAGTTTCAATTTGTATGCAATCAGACAGGCCCTTCCACTACATGGTTTTGTTAAATCTGAAGACAAAATCAGCAGAAAATCTGATAGTGTGTATGGGGCTTTACACATGCAGCGCATGTACCATAGTATTACAACCTTTTTTCCTACTTTACAATTTTAACAAATGCAGCATATGTACATTTTTGTTTTTTTAGAATTTCAAAAATGTATCCTGCAGCACTGCTCATTCACGCAAAAAACTTAAGACCGGAAACCTTGCACATAAATCCAGTCATTCCACTAAGTGAGGCATTTACCCTATTGGACAAAAAGCGAAGCTAGAAAAAAAAAAAACCAAAAAAAAAAGTTATGTAGTACTAAAAGCAAATGCAATACGTCAAGCTTAACCCTTGAATTGCACCTAGATGTACATCAACTGTACACATTTTTACAGCAAGCCATGCTGCAGCCTAGCATTCTGCTTGGCCATGCTGTAAACCAAGAACAACTGAGCCCTAACCTAATGCGGAGGGACCGAGAACTGAGCTATGTAGTCATGACTGCCAAGACATATGGGGGTTGATTTACTAAGACTAGAATGCAAAATCTGGTGCAGATTTGCATAGAAACCAATCAGCTTCCAGGTTTTATTGCCAAAGCTTGATTGAACATGCTGAAATTAGAAGCCGATTGGCTACCATACACAGTTGCACTAGATTCTGAGTGCTCCTGAGTGCAAATTGGACTGAATGTGTAAAAAAAAAAAAAAAAAATTATATACTTTATATAAAATTCAGCAGTGTGTCAGAATCACCAATTGACTTTTTTAGTAAAAATAAAATACTGCTTTCTCGAATGGAATTAAAAAGAAGATATGTGCCTGAGCGCTCCCATGTTACCTAAAGCCTGGGCTCATATCACTTGGGGTCTGGCCACCATTAGTGTAGTGGGTGAGGGTCACAGAACTAGATACTGCTGAAAAGTCTATAGTCCATAAGACCGACCCTGTCTGGTAGACTTGCAGTCAGATAAGAGGATCAGCTAGGCATAATGCTGTGTTGGGTTAGTAAACAGAGCCTCCTATGTGCACATATTTAGGAATTAGTCATTATGAGGTAAACTATTTTTTTTAGATGCATGAGCTTTAAAATTTGAAAGCTTTAAATTTAAAATTAAATAAAATCAACACACCAAAGCGGGGCCTAAAGCCTTGTTCACACTAGTGCAATTTCTCCACCATCTGTTATTGCACATGACTAGAAATCATATTCTCTATGGTGCCTATGCACATCAATGCAACATGGTGTAGTGTAATTTTTTATTTTTATTTTTAAACATGCAGGCACTTCTTTTGGCGCAGCACAGCATGTTTTTTGCCCCATGGACCTCAATGGAAGCACATGAAAAACCACATTTACATGCAGCTCTGCATAGAAACCAACTTCCATTTTTTTTGTCCCCAAAGTTTATTTGAAGCTGTGCAAACACCGACATCACATGTCATTCGCACCCGCACCGCAGTGACAATCGCATGTGATGTCTGCGCAATGCGAGTTCAGTCACAGTAGTATGGCTGAACTTGCATTGGATTTGCAGGAAAACAAATGCAGGGACTCCCCCTCCCCCCCTGCACTGGAATTGAATTGCATGGGTGTTCTGTGAACCGATCTGGGGGTGTCATTAACATTGTATTGACACCAGCAGCAGTTCGCAGAGGGCGGTGTGAACTGCCTGCAGGGGAGATGCGATGCAGAAACTGGCATTTTAAACGCACTGGTTCCCGCATCGCTACAGTGTGAACTTAGGCCGAGTCTGCATTAATCTTTATAGATGAACGGCGCTCAACTGATACGATGTGAACAAGCTCTGTCCGAAATAGCAAACAAACACGTCTGTGGTTAAGGGGCAGGGACCAATAAAATGCTTTATGTAAATAGACCCCCCCCCCCTCCAAGGGAAAAAAAATAAAAAATTGTTCAGCACGTTAGAAGTTTGTGACCTGGCAGGTCACATTGGTGCACTTTTACAGCACTAACATGCACTATTTAAGCGCAACAAAAATCACATGAAAAACAGTTCTCTTTAAATCTGTTCACATCTGTTTTTTTTGTTTTGTTTGTTACGTATGCTGCATTTTTAAAAAAGTTCTGCTTGTTGCGCGTTTTGTTTTTCACCAAAGCGCTGATTATAGTCAATGGAAATGCACCATGTTTTAAAGTTTATTTTACGAGTCACATGACTCCGCTGAGCGGATCTGTCCCATGTGGAAGGGGCCTTAAACTAGACATTGCCCAACAAAACACCAGTCTGGCATGCCTAGTCTAGATGGTACACCAGAGAAATATTAGAAAAAATCAAATATGCCCACCATTATAGTGTCACATACAGTATGGACTCAAACAAAAGGGTTTTGGGATAGTCAAGCAAGCCACGTCACCAACTTGCTATGGCTTAGTGGTCCCCACTTATGCGACTCCCCCCCCCCCCCCCCCACACAAAAATTAGAAGGGGGGGGGCTCACAAGTAAGTATATCGCGCCTGCCCCCCCCCCTCTAATTTTTATAAAGTCCTTAGATTTCCTCGAAGCCAGGTACTACGTAAATTTGTATGACCAACCTTTGGCATATCAAGGAATTTCATCAAAATAAAATAAAGCACAGAAACTGGAAATGGTCCATTGCCCATTTAGCTCCATTGGATCCACTCTGTAAAAGCATACAAATCGAGGGCCATTTGCATTTTTGCATTGTGGTAAAGTGCAGCAATGGCCATTACATGCGTTTGCCATTCACTCTGAATGGTACCCCCAACGCACCAAGCTCCTGCTTTGCAGTGTGGCATGACTCGCGATTGTATGCTGCGGTGCATTGCAAAAAAATATGGCATGTCCAACTTTGGACACAATTTGGGAGCATTGGCAGCCCATTGTTTTAATGGGCTGCTGTAACATACATTAAAACGCACTACAAAAAGTTTAAACGTGCCTTAGAGAGTAGCTTGTTTTAGGAAACATATTTTGAGTGTTAAATTTTGGAAAGGACTCACATTTTCACTACAGTATTTGTTCTGTCACTTTTTTTTACCATAACCAAAAACAATTTTTTTTTTTAAATCCTGTGGCTACCATCAACAAGACAAAGTGATGGAGAATTCAAAACTTGCATACGATACTGGATACTGAATTGTAGATTATATGATCTACACCTGACAACCACAAATAATAATAATAATAACGTTAGTGCCAGGGCTCACTCCCACCGCTGCAGCTTCATAGGTGGCACCTAATAGGGAAAGAAGCCACCTTGCATTGGATCTCAGAGGTTTATCCCTCTGGAGGAATAGGGTGTTTGCCCACACACAGATTCATTAACATAGTGGATGGGCTATCCCCACTTTGGTAATCCCCAGGGCCAGTGCATGTATGAAATACACTGCAGCCAGACAGCTCGGCTGGAGACCGTTTTTAAACAGAAATGAAAATTGATACAAAAAGGTTAAATACCAGATCATTTTGTCATGGGTGGCAACATTTGTTGCATGGGTTGTTACAAAAAGAAGAAAGAAGAAGAAAGAAGAAAGAAGAAGAAAGAAGAAGAAAGAAGAAGAAGAAAGAAGAAGAAAGAAGTTCCTGCTACTTGCTGTATCCCCCTCTCTGCGCTGACCAAGATAACCAGGGCTGCTGGTGGTCAGCGTACGTGCCTCCGTCATCTGCAGCTCTCCTCCCTGCCTGTCAGCTAAGTGTTCTGTGACCTCCGGCCCCACTATTATAATCAAAATCTTACAATGGTTACTGCCAGCCCCTCCATTATAGGCAGACATACCACACTGTGCACGTCTTATTAAAATTAAGATTGTAAATACATTTTTAGAGCCATCTTCAGGCCTGTTGTGTGACTCGTGGCCACTTTACAACTCCGAGACAGGGCTTCTGCAGGAGGGGCTGAGCGGCCATGGGACCTCCCCAGCTAACGTCAGAGGGAGGAGACCTCCTGCAGAAGCCATGTATCTGAGCTGTAAAGCATCTGCAAGTCATGTGGGCCCGGGCTGAAGATTATTTTCATGCCTTGTTTTTAGAAAAGCCTTACACAGTGTGGTATGTCTGCCTATAATATGGGGCTGGCTGTTTCAATATTTTGCCTCAAAGCATTTTAATGCATTAAAAAGTCTGTGTGCAGCAGCCCCCTTCACCCCCCCTTCTTACCTGAGCCTCACCTGCATCTAGAAATGTTGCAATAGTGTCTCTGCTGCCCGGGACTCCCCTCATTGGCCGAGACAGTAGCATGGGGCTATTGGCTCTCGCTGATGTCAAACTCAGTTGGCCAATGAGGGAGAAAGCAGACAAACCATGGCTCCGTGTCTGAATGGGCACAGGGAGCTGTGGCTTGGCTTGGGTGCCCCATAGCAAGCTGCTTGCTGTGGGGGCACTCAACAGGTGGGAGGGGCCAGGAGAGCAGAAGAGGGACCCGAGAAGGTCCACCAGGATAAAGACTTCATGTCACAAACAGTAACAAAAACCCTCAGAGGGCATGTAACCCCTCAATGCTCAACCCCCCCCCCCCAAAACACCCCTTTGCCTTTAGGTACGTCAGTATCCTCATTTATGACAGTATTGGAAGAATACTCACCTAATAAAAGCACAGTAAATTAAAAAATGTAATTGGTTTCTGTGTGTTACAAATTCTGCACTATATTACCGATGACATCAAGTATCTAAAACCTCAAGCTTAGGGTAAACAGCTAAAGTCAAAGTTAAGTCAGCCATACACTGGGTGAATTCCGAAATAATTTTCTTACGAAATTCATAAGAATTTTTTTTTCTCAGAATTTTACACCATTAGTGGGCTGCAGCTACAGCAGATTTTGTGTGGCTATCAAATTTGAGTGATCGGGCAGGTTGGAAATACAACGAATTTTCAAATTAATGAGAGAATTGTGCGACACATAAATTGAAAAATAAATGTGCATGCGTGCAAGAAAATAAAATTCCCAGAAAGAAGAGAGGGTGAAAAAAATTGAAGGCTTGGTTGGTAAAATGAACGCAAATGGTGGCACCATCAAATCACAACATTTTTGAAAGAAAAAAAAATTTAGTTGTAAGTTTGACCCATGTCTGGCCATCTTTAGGCCAGCAATACACGGTTCAAATCTCGGCTGGTTCAGCAGGAACCCGTCAAGATTTGAACCATTAACAGACAGGCTCAATGTACCAAATTGATTGTTCAACCAGCTTTCCGGATTCACTGCCGATTATCGCAAGCCGATGCTATAGCCACTGGCGATAATCAAGGTCTTCTACCAGTGGGGGCGGTTCACTGTGTCTGCCCCCACCAGGAGAAGACAATGGCCAGGCAGGAGGGATTCCCCCCGTCAGGGCTTTCTGTGCACGGGGCAACCTGTGGCTGCAGGAAAAAAATAAAAATAAATTCCCACCATCTAAAATATACATTAACTATTTTACCAGCGATAAGATTTTTTAATTCCTTTCAGCCAGTCCTGAACCTCCCCCCGCCCCAAAACTAAGCTAGGCATTTTCTAGGCAAGTAATCAGCACATTTCTCTAAATCACATGTGTCAAACAAGGCCCTCCAGGCCATTTTTATTTTATTTATACATTTCAGGTACTTGTATAGCACCGTCAATTTACGCAGCGCTTTACATATACATTGTACATTCAAATCAGTCCCTACCCTCAAAGAGCTTGCAATCTAAGGTCCCCAACTCACAAATCATACATACACATACTAGGACCAATTTAGACAGGATCCAATTAACAAACCAGCACGTCTTTGGAGTGTGGGAAGAAACTGGAGTACCCGGAGGAAACCCACACAGGCACAGGGAGAACATGCAAACTCCAGGCAGGTAGTGTCATGGTTGGGATTCGAACCAGCGACCCTTTTGCTGCTAGGCAAGAGTGCCAACCACAATGCACCTCCCTTTGCCACCCATATTTTATGTGGCCCTCGCACCTCTCCTGCGCAAGGTAAGGAGGGTATGGGACCCTTGACATCTGATGTATGGAGGGGGTGGGGTGCTCCGGACATTCGCTTATAATCCGCATCCTCATGAAATAATTTAATGGAGACTGCTCAAACAGAACACCATGGTAGAGCCATGTTCTGTCTGAGCGACTTCAGTAAAAGTTTCTTGTGAATGATACCAGTGGTGTGGGATCCTTCTTTTGGGACTTGCATCGTTTGTTACAGGATTGTGAGTGGGCTCCATACCGGCCTGCACCTGCCCTTCACGGGGTAATTATTTATTATGATAAAGAATAGCTACATTTATAGTCTTACAAATGCAACCTGTCCTTTGAGCACATCCACAATGTGGATGTGGCCCGCAACAAAATTGAGTTAGACACCCCTGATCTAAATAGTTCTATCTGCATATGTACTCCATAGGTTCTCTGCACGCAATTAAGATGGTGATCCTGGACCGCACTGCCTGGGCTGCTGGAACATCAAATGCACAGGCCTTGGCTCCTCTGGCCCACAAATCGAGGCAGAAGGGGGAAAAAAAAAAAAAAAACACCCCATCACCACATACACACCACCAAGGAACTTTTCACAGCCATCAGATGTGAAAAGTTGTTTCTGACCTACTGTGATTGGTGATGCAGAGTAAAAGGAAAGAATTTACACAGCATAGGCTTCAAAAAAAGTTTTCCTGCCCTGCTACTGACCCTGTCTGGCTGCCGTGGATTAGAGAAAACGCAGATTAAGAAAAACGGAGTAAACCGATTTTAGCACAAGTTGCAGTGTTTACTTGATAGCATTAGCAAATCACTGACTGCTTTCTAACTCCTGTGCCATGAATATGAAGGGATTTTCCCTTGTATCCATAAAACTGGAGTTTCCCTTAAAAGGCAACTTCATTCATGAACAGAATATAAAAGAAATGTCTTTACATTTGTTTTGTGCAGTATACAATGACAAAAAGCCCTACAGTAATTGCTGTACACAATCCGAATGAATCATACGTTAGTCACATGCTAGGAGCAGTACAGAACCCTGACCAACAACTTCCTCCATGCTATAGATGAAAGGGTTATGCATAGTGAGCATAGAGCTGGTTGCCTTCTAAACCTACATACTGAATTTACTACAGACATGCCTATAAGCTGTGTCACTACTACCATGTTCTGTGTAGTGGTCAAAAGTCTGCCGCTAAGTATTTGCATCTAAAAAACACACAGCGCTATAAAATTTGCTCCCATATACCAATAGCAGCTTTCCTTCCTGTGC
Source organism: Lithobates pipiens (assembly GCF_037356315.1). Lineage (NCBI taxonomy): Eukaryota > Metazoa > Chordata > Amphibia > Anura > Ranidae > Lithobates > Lithobates pipiens. Next base: position 133,727,313 of record NW_027507764.1, read on the forward strand.
TTCATGCATCAGGTGCTGAATTACTCCCACCATCACCGCTTACTAAACTAGAATGATAGTCACTTGTCATAATTATAATTATTTTCAGCATTAAAAGACAATGAGAGTTGAATGAAACAGTAACAAGGCTTAAAGCAGCATTATACCCCAAAGCAAACACTTTCTTAATTCTTAGATGTGATGGCTGCAGTAGTTTCCCTTTTTCCGTCTTTTTCCTGTATTTTCACCTGATGATTCTGCCGGTAACTCACAACAAGCTCTCTTACAGATGTAGCAGTTAGACGGATGAGACAAACCCTTTCCCACTGACAGAGATGCTTACAATAGTGTGTTTTTATTTTAATCATAAAACCATTATCCCAAAAAAGGAACAACCGGTTGGCTGTATTTACTTATAAAGTAAATTTAAAAATATTGATCAAGTTTAAGATGTTGATCTTACACCACACATGACCCGGCCATGGCTGGATTTGAGCTTTTCTGTGCACATTGCAGCATACATGGTTAAATCTATGTGTAGATATGAATGGGCCAATATAGTTTCCACTTTTCATACTAAAACTGTGGCATATAAAGTACTGTAGATGTGAACCCCCTACACAGGAAAGAGTAGGATTTCTACTTTTAATGCATTTTCATGCAACAAAACACATGTGTTTTGCTCCATGGGAAAAAAACAAACACACAACTAGGGCCTTTGTGAATTAAGGCCAACAATGGGAAAATTACCGCATTGTGACCACTAGATGGCACAGAGTATTACAGAAAATAATAATGTTCCTCTGCTTCATCTAGCAGTATTATTTTCCCCAGGTCACACCTTTCTCCCCCCCCCACCCCCCAACAGACATTCGATATGTAGACACGATAGCCTGAGAATATTGGCCTTTGCCTTACGTGCACATTCACATGCAGCTTTCACAGGCAAACTTTTTTTTTTAAATACACCCCTTGGACTCTTCCACCACACAATTGCAACATGGTCATGCACAGTACAGTAACAGAGCTGCATGTCCTTTGATGTTATGACTGTGTGGAGAGTGTTTCCCTCTATGACCCCCCTGAATTTTTCTACACTCCCACCACCTGCTGTCCAACTGAAAATTCTAAGTTAGTCTTTTAGTGGGTTGGCCTGCATTGGCCCCTGGAATGGCCTGCATTGGCCCCTGGAATGAGAAGGTCGAGAGCAGGGTGATGGGCTCTTATCTCCAGTTCTAATAATATCAGCTCTGCTAATCTCATGTAAATAATGCCAAGAAAAGCACAAATTTCAGACATGATTTAGGACTTTCAAATATAATTTTGTACATGGTCATATTCAATAGGCAGCCTGATGCAGACTTCCCCAGGGTATTGTCAAATATTAGATTGCCATATCTCAGTACAGTCACTTCATAGGTCAGATAGAACAGATCAAAGTATCGGCATTGCATGAATCCCTTCAAAAGGTAAATGCCATTCACAGCTGAAAATTAAGCCTCAAAAGGCTATAGGAGGTGGCATGGGCAACCTGCTCAAGGGTTTTATTATTTCCAGGCTTTGTACTTCAATTCCAGCAATCTGGCAACCCTTTTCTTTGCTCATCTGTAATGCAGGAGGGAACGCAAAGTATATCGATGGTCAAAAATTTTTACATGATATATTCATTTTCACATTGTACTGCAATTTTTTTTAGTGTACTCCTATTAATCTGAATAATTCTGGTTTGTAAACTTAAGCCAGCCATACATGAATTGAAATTCAACCGATTCAGCAGGGACTGGACAAATTTTAAATCCATGTATGGGACTGGCTGGTTGTAACTGCTGGTTCTATCGACTTGTGTACAACCAGCCTGTCAAGGTTTTTTTTTCTGCATGCTGCCATCAGAATGCAACAGCTCAGTGGGAGTGATTCCCCATCCACATCAAATGTGTGGCTAATCAGTTAATTTTGTTTGAACAACAAAAACACGAATCATGTATGGCCAGCCTTACTTTGTGAAGATTCATAGACATTTACTTCCTTGAATTCTGGGACACGTATTCACCATGCCAGGTGTATATGCACTGCTGTGCCGCACATGCCACAGAGCCTGCCTTCTGAACTACAGAGGTGCTGAGAGTTTCAGGAGGAGGAGTTATTACAGGGATCACCGCTTGCCGGTGTTTATTCAGATTAGGTGACCCATCAGAATTTATAACGGAAGTGACGTTCCATCTTGCTACACCCCGTACTCATCCACAGTAAGGATACAGTGAGAAGGTGCCAAGCGGACATCTTGTTACACCCACCGGAATCTTGCATTTTACACTTATTTTAACAGTAAACACAGCATATATAGTGAAATTCAGCATTTTCAAATCCCTCCGACTGTTTTGATGTTGATTTTTCAAAGCAGCGGTGTGCTATCAGATTAGCAAACCTGTGAGATCTGCAAGTTTGCTGCTGCTTTTAAAAATTCAAATATCTAAACAGACAGATTTTTAAATACTGTATTTCGCTATATAAATCTGAGTTTACTGTTAAAAATAAGTGTGAAATGCAAACTCAGATTATATAGTGAAATACAGTATTTAAAAACCCTTCTGTTTAGAAGTTGAATTTTAAAAGCCGTGGCCAATCTGCAGATCTCACAGGTTTGCTAATCTGATAGAACACCACAGCTTTGAAAAATCATCAAAACAGTCTGAGGGATTTGAAAATACTGAAATTTCACTATATAAGCTGAGTTTACTGTTAAAATAAGTGTGAAATGCAAGACTCTGGTGGGTGTAGCAAGATGTCCGCTTGGCACCTTCTCACTATAGCTTTACTCTGCAAGAGTACGGGGTGTGGCACGATGGAGATGGAATTTAACTTCCGTTACAAATTCTGATGAGTCGCCTAATCTGACGAAACAAGCAGCAAGGTACCATGGGACATGTAGTCTTTAGAAATTGAAAGTAAAACAGCAGAGGAGAAGCTGCAGAAAGCAAGCTAGGAAACCAGGAACTTATAGAAATATGACCAGCAGACAGGCAGAACTCAACATGAAAAGGAGATTTTTCAAGCAAATTTATACTGGACTGTCAAAAAAATTAAAAATTAAATATAAAAGTTTGTTTTGCCATTACAGTGCTATAACGAAAGCATATGCTGTGACCACAATTTCTTTAACAATCCCATTGCAAGACTGGCATATCCAAGCAGAGTAATAAGCAGTTTCCTAAAACAACCACATTCAAACCTGAAGTCTGAATTTAACTGGTGGAACAACAAGGAGAGGAGTGAAGTTACACAAAACCAACTTCAGGAAACAAATCTACCCCTTAAGTTAGAAGCTCCCAGACACTGGCAACAGTGGACCAGTCGACCACATCAGTGCCCATCCCCAAAAATTCTAAGTATCAAGTATATTGAGTGGCAGGAATTTTGCAGGCCACAAAAATGTATAAAAATATAAATATAACTGTATTGAATGAAAATGAAAAGCACAGGCTAACATTCATGTAGTTGCAGAATAGGAACATCAAAAAAAAATAAAAAATCACGTTATCTGTATACACATAATTCATAAATCCTTTTATAGCAAACAGGAGGGCTATATGCAATGTCATTGTGTCATATTAAGTCCAATGCATTTCGATGTTAGAAATTATCTTTAGTGAGATAACTTACCTGTAATAAAGTAAGTCTCACATCCTGCAGGCAGGAGGATTCTGAAGAAATCTGAGCAGGGATGCCCAGTCCTCTTCCTGTCCTGTAACTTCTGGCACCAATGACTTGAATAGCTTTGCTGTGAAGTTTCCAGTAAAGAACCTGCCCTCTCCTCTCTCGAAGAACATTTTTTTTTCATTGCATTCACTACCTATAACATGATCTATGAATGAGGGAGAGAATCCTGTGACTTAGACTCTCCTCTATTCACATATCATCTCAAAAATGAAGAGGGAGAACAGGAGGGGCCTTCATTGAAACCTTTTCACAGCAGCTTCCCAGAAGCCCCGAAGCTAGTAATCCCATTGGTGCCAGAAGTTTAAAGGTTCAGAGGCAGGAAGAGAACGGGGCATTCCCACACAGACAACTCCTACAGGATCCAGCTGCCTGTACAATGTGTGACATCCTTCATTACAGGCAAGTTAGCCATGAAAAAAAAAAAAAAAAAAAATACCTGTAGGTTTTGTGATCTAACATCAGTTTTAAATTATTGCAGATATGCCGCCCCTCCAGCACCTGGTGTATAATGCTTTCTATTTTACAGTTCATCTATTTACCTGGGAACAAGACTAGATTTGATGGCCATCACCACATATCTGCTCACTTAGTGCATCCCCAAAATACTTTCCAACAATTGCAGCCAACATACAAATCACTGGAGTATTGACACAGAATTTATTAAATCACAATACATAGACAACAAAAGTCCTAGAGGTCCCATTAATAGGTAACAGTAATATGATGGATCTACACCAATACAAAAAACATTATTAACATGCCAAAAGAAAAGGAAAAGACATTGAAGTATGACAATTTATGTGAGGGCATACTGCAGCTGTGCAGCATATATTATATGAATGCCATACACAAAGGCAGCTACTGCAACATGGTTATAAATAGCTACGGTAATCAGAAGCATAACAAATAATTTCCATTAATTACCTTACTTGGGTACAACCGCTGTAGACACCTCATAAAGTGTTATAAAGATGTTCTACTATTCAACAAGAAGGGTTACGTATACAATTATTTTAGGCTATAAAACACATGCAGAGGAATGGCTGCAATACCTTTAACTGTACAGACGCTACAATTCTCACACTCATCGATTTTTCTCGTTAAACTTGGTATACAAGACGGTCTAAAATAACCAGTGAACTAGATGTCTACAGCCTGTGTATAAAATAAATTTACTGATAATAGCCAATTAAGGGTCCATGCACACTAGGCTCCTGAAAATAAATAGAAAACTGCTCATATTGCATATGCATTTATAAGCATTCCCCCCCCCCCCCCCCCAATCAATTTACACTTAAAAGTATACCCAACTGCCACGTTTATGCGCATTTATGGATTTCAAGTGTTTTTTTTTTTGCCCAGAGACCCCTCTCAGAAAATGTGGTTGTGATAGGGGTTCCCCCCCCCCCCCCCCCGCCTGCAAATGCCCAAATGGACACTGTGCAAGATTTACACAAGCTGGAGAGTCCAAAATCTGGTACAGTTCTGCAGAGAAACCAGTTAAGCTATGACAAAACATGGAAGCCAAATGAACAAGCTGTAGTTAGAAACCATTTGGTTGGTATGCACAGCTGCACCATATTCCGAGTGCTCCAGCTTTAGTAAATCTCCCTCATTGGCCAAACAGAGTTGCTCTGCAGGATGGGGGAAAAAAAATAAATAAAAAAATAAAAGCCAAATGCCCATATAAGAAGCATGTTTATGCACAGTGTGCATGAAGCCTAAAGTAATTCTTCCCAAAATGATATATTAGTGATGATGTATACTAGAAACAGTCAGATCTGTGGCATGCAAAGCCTTCACAGCCACCATAATGTGAAACAAGAACCGTGGCCCATGAAAAAGCCATTGCGAGGGGCAATCCAGAAAACAAATTTACTGTTGGAGTCTCAGATGCAATTAGGTGAGTCAAGTCATCAGCATCTAAATCTGCTTAGGAAAGACTAAACTTTTAGGGCTGCTTATAAGTTGTGTGAATGAATAAAAAATAAACACACCACACACTTTCCAATTACTGCCCTTTTAACATGTTAACCCTATGCTGGTTTAAATATTTGATGGCTTTCCAGAGGAATGGGATGATATATGCCTCTCATATGTTGGTTTCATCAGTGGTTAATAAAAGATTTGATTAATTGTATACTACACACCAAACATAGTCACCTCTTGTTCAACTGCACAAAGACTTATGGCTACCTCCAACTATATAAGATATAAAGAACCCCAGGCAGATTTCATGCAGCTCATTTGGGGATATTAGATTATATTGAACTTCTGGCAGAAAGTGCTTACTTACTGCGCTTGCCACGTTACCGCAAATCCCCTTTCTCTGTAAACCTGACTTTTCTTTATTTGGTGCGCTAGACGAATATTGGAAACCCTATACTAGAATATTCTTGCAAGAAACCTTTATAGTTCACAAAGCCATATTAAAATGCCATCCTCCACGTATGTAGTCCAGTGGAAATCAGATTATTACTTATATAAAATGTTATACGAGATAAGAAACTGTACCCTAAAATTCCACAATACAATTTGGGTCCTACGGTTTTAGTCTCCTCTCACATTAAAGTTTAGGGTGTCCTCCCTGTTCTTAGGCTGGCCAGAGATTAAATTTTTATTTGATCAGCTGGCAGGTGATTTAGGCTGGGTTCACACCCAATACTAATACCAATGTGGCTCCCAGCAGGGGTCCTGTGCAAGCCCGCTCATCGTTTCAGATCCGATTTCAGCCTGAATTTTTGGATGAATTCAGACTAAAAGATGCACAGGCTCCTGTGCAAATTCGCACTGGAGCTGCAGCGGAAATATGTGAACCAGCTCCAAAATAGGCAGTCAAAGTCTTCTGCTATTGCATTGGAGTCCGCATCCAATTCGCAATAGTGTGAACACAGCCCGAAAGAACAATGAACAGATTTCCCCATGCACACAAGCGAGGTGTATAATGGAATCCTCCCCACCGTGCTATTGTATTCTGTTGGTGGAGACGCCTCTGCTTTCAGAATACACTGATCAGCACTACTGTTCTGCAGCCAATCGGCTGTAATCGGGGGAAACAAAATAAAAAATTTCCAACGATCCTGTTGGACAGAAGATAATCGTTAGAGAACCTGGCATAGATAGATTGAAATTCAGCCAGTCCCTTCTGAATTTCGATTAGTCTATGGTCTGCTTTAGACAGTAAAATCTTTGGGCCATCTTTCACGAACATTCCAGTGTAAAAAAAAAAAAAAAGCTGCTTTTACGGCATTTGAGCTTTTATTTCTCTGCCTAAAAGCTTGAAGACGCTTGTGCTTTTTTTTTGCGCTTTTGCATGTTTTTCTTGAGCTTTTATGAACAAAAGCTTTTTTTATTCCCCTCCCACAAACTCACCCCTTTTTTGCGTGTGCGTTTAAGCTTCTTTGGGCTTGGCATTGTTTCTGCTTGAAAGCAACTCTCAAAAATTAGAGTTTGGTGGTGTTCTGCCTGTAAACTCCTGAATGAACCATAGTGTGCATGGGCAGGGGAGTTTCCAGGCAGAAAAAAAATAAAATAAAAAAATAAATAAAAAAAAGGAAGAAGAGCTCAAAAGCCTGTAGGAGCAGCTTCTTTGAGATGCAGTGCGCATGAGCCCTTACACATGGTGTTTGAGTAAGTATGTATGTATCAAAGACACGAGCGTCACTGATCCAGTTCTTGATTTTATTAAACATGCAATATTTGGTACTTGTTTGTTTTTGCGCGATTACTGTAATCATACATTTATACTTCTGTACAACTGTTTAAGTTCAAGGAGCAGTTAAAATATTTGCGGACTAAAAATGTTAGTGGAGGGTTCGTTTACAGCATTCTACAATGATCCATGGGATCTTTCATATCCCAATGACATAAGCAACACATTTTGTCATGCTTTTTCAAAAGATCTTGTTTGATGGACAAAAAAAAAAAAAAAAAAAAATCACCAGACACACACACACACACACACACACACACACAAAGACTGCGCTCCATTCGATAACATTGCCTTCTGCATTACCCTGCTATTTGCCTGCATTGCAAAATGCAGGGTAAGGCGACCAGTGTGAACAAACCCTCAACCTGCCCAAGCATTGCTTCTCTACCAAATGAAAGCAGAGTATTAGAAACATTTTAGTAAAGATACTGTGTTTAAGTTACTAAATGTTTCTAAAATCTGTATAAATTTCTTAAAATCTGATAATACAATCTTGCCAACCTCGTCAGGGAAAAAATATATAAAAAAAATTGCTGTAAATCTTTGTAAAATTTCCCTGTAGGATTTTGAGCTGGGAACCTCAATCGTTGTATGTGTATGCACATTAAATGAAGCTGGTCATACACACAATATTTGGGAACTTAAAGTGCATTCTGCTACATAATATCATATCCATCTTGATGGGGAAATTAAGCGAACACATTACCTCCAATCATAAGTTGTTTGTTTTTTAAACTTAAATTTGACAAGACATGGAAGGGGGACATAAAATAAAATGTAGTCACATGCAATCAGACTGAATGCAGCAACATCACACGTTAAAAGGGTTTCATTTTGAATTACAAAGGACTCACCCCACCCCCTCATTATCGTGCAATGAAAAGGCAGGAAACTCAATACCAATGTGGAGGAGGGTCACAAGAGCTCAAAGCTGAGGCAGGAATTTGAGTGGACACCCAGGTGGCTCCCCAGGCAGATACAAAGCTATGAATACGGAAAATAAAAATATATAAAAAAGGAAGGGTGTGGGGGGAGGTAGTTGGGAGTACAATCTAGCACCTTAGTATGGCTACTGTTACTTTAGCAGTGATGCAAATACCAGCTCACCAAGGGTACAGTGCCGAGATTGACAGACATTGGTTCAACTTTTTTTAACTTTTTTTTTTTTTTTTTTTTTGTTAAAGCAAAAAATAATGCTTTGGGGTATAAAAATAAATAAATTTTAAAAAAAGCGTTACTTTTTCTAGTCTCTGTGATCCCTTGTGACCTAAACGCTGGTCTCTGACTGTAATTCCCACCAAGTTTCCAACAAAATGTCTGCAGATCATTTGTGCAACATGGTTGAAATGCCATAGTGATCTGGTAGGTGGCATATTCACAGTGCAAATAATTAATATTTTGAAATATAATGAATACCTCTAAACTTCGTGGCTTCAAGATTTTGTAAGGAACAGTTCTACGTTAAGTTAAAAAAAAGTTTGTTAGGTATTAAAATAAAAATATTGATAATCTTAGGACTACATCTGGTTTATAATAGAGTTGTGACTGTAGGCTTGATAGAAGAAGCTCAAATGACACAAACACAGCTAAATAACTCAGAAGGAGACACTGAAACATTACAAGTGGGAGGGAGCAGCCCATAATGGCACAGGAAAGGGAAGCAGAGGATATGGCTAATGCCAAGCCCCTAGTCCCTTGTAGCAGTGGTCATCAACCATGTTCTCAGGGCCCACTAACAGGCCAGGTTTTATGTATTACCTTGGGGAGATGCAGACTAGAATACTGCAATCACTGAGCAGCAAATGATATCACCTGTGATGTATTTCAGTTATCTGGCAAACCTGGCCTGTTAGTGGGCCCTGAGGACAGGAGTTGATGACCACTGCCTTGTAGGACATCTTTACCTTGTGCAATTAAAAAAAATGCTCCTCCTAGAGAAAAGGTAAGGGAACAGGAATTATGAGGGTTAGGACTTATATAAAAGGAAGCAATAGGGTGTTCACTGCAGGGATTTTACAGGCCACATAACTGGGCAGGAAAGATATTGGGAGGGGGTGAAGTATTGAGACCTATGATATTTACATGCTTGCTCCAGACCAGCAACTCCTTACTAAATGATAAAGGAAAGCAATTTGATGGTCCTAGAGGCCACCTCTTCCCCAAATCAGCAAATGGTATCTCCCGTATTTCTATCCCTACAGGTTCCTTTAAAGTCAAAGTCAGTGTATTCAGAATAAAATCCAAGGGTGTCTGGCTCACCTGGACCCAAGTGTGTCTAGCTATTCTTCTCAAATGCAGATGTAGTGCTGGGCTCTCTTATTAGACCTCACTGAAGCATAGAAGTATTAAGAAATAGTGCATTTTCAGTGACCATGCAATTTGGTTCACTATTGCACACGTGCCTTAAATTGGTTTTACATTCCGCTTTCACTTATTCTTTACAACCTTGCCCTTTCCCATATTGCTATGGGATTATGCAATCTCTCTTATCAATGATGGGGATATCAGCATTATTGAAAAGAAGCCATAATATGTACATTTAACATATATTGTTTAAGATTATCCATTCTACTGTAAATATAAAATTTAAAAGGGGAAAAAAAAAAAAAAAAAAACACACCAACACACACACACACACCATTAAGCCATGGGCAAACATCCCTCCCAGAGGTGGATGCTTTAGAAATATTCCTGTTTCCCCCAAAACATAAGACAGTTCAGCAAAATATGTGCACAACACTGTTCCACAGTAGTCCAGGTGATCCGATTATCTTACAGAACAAAGTAACAAAACCAAAATATTACATGCAATAGCCAAGCTTTCCCTTTGTTTCCTATAATTAATTTGTACATTTTGGTTACAGAAATATCCTATCCTAATGCCTGGGAAATATGCAGAGCAAGTTTTCTATGACCATTTACCATGACTCCCAATTCTAAATCATGAACAGAAAAGTAAACAGCTAGAGGGAACTTAAAAACACAAGTAAAAACGAGTTAGTGAACAGCTAATGTTATCTTGAAATCCCCTATACCATTGGAAAGTACAAAAAAAAAATAATAAAAAAAATGAGAGGGGGAGAGGCAGAAGGGAGGGGGGGGGGAGACTGTCGGGGGCAAGCAGCAGCTACAAGAACTCTGCAATCAGGGTGCCATGCTCTGTGCAGGAAAAAACCCTACCACAGGCAGCTAATATGCTATAATTATTATTTTTGTATTCCACTATGCTTCAGAGAGGAACTGGATGATTCTTTGCACACCCTTCTGCACCAAAATGCATGTTATTTAGGGTGCAGTGGGGCCTGAGGAGGCAAGAAGGAAACTAGTAAACAAAGGACTTGCACTTTCAAGGGCTGAATGGGGATGTAGTGTTTTGTACATGTAATTTTCAAGGAAAAAAAATAAAATAAAAATTCTAATAGGACACACATGCAGCACTGCATGCAATTATGCCATACTTTACTAGTCAAATAGAAGAACACTCCTAATGCCACGTCTGTATTGGAGAGATAAATATAAAAAAAAAAAAAAAAAAAAAAAAAAGGAAGGGGGCCCTAAAATCAGACTTTAAAAGGCAAGGTGGGCGATATTAGTACATTTTATCGATAACAATTGCAAACAGAACAAGTATGAAAAGAATTTTAAAAAACATGTAAACACACAGTAGACGAAATGTATGGCGTGAACAAAATATTAACACCATATAGACTGCGGATGCACAGAGGCTCACTGCTGTCTATATGGTGTTAATGTTTTGTTCACGCCATACATTTTGTCTACATGTTTTTTTAAATTCTTTTCATACTTGCTCTGTTTGCAATTGTTATCAATAAAATATGCTTTTATCATAATATCGTCTACCTTGCCTTTTAAAGTCTGATCTAGGGCCAATTTGACCCCCCCCCCTTTTTTTTTTCTACTTTACTACTTGCACTACTTAACAGAAGGATCTCATATTATGCAAACAGCAGAATTAGAAGGAACACACCCCTTCCCTCTGCTCTATTTATGAATATTCCATTCAAATTACAGAAAATAAGCCCAACCACTGGCTACTTTCTCTTTTGAAAGCTCAGAATGCTTTGCAACACCAGTGTCAGGGGTGCACCAATATAAAATAAAAGGTAGAATACATAAATTGCCCCCTAAGGCAGTTTCAGAGCAAAAAAAAAAAAAAAAACCCCTTCCAAACACTGGTATGGGGTGCAACTTTAATTTAACAGACCTATAGTTTGCAAAATCTGAGGATTATCTTCACTCCCATAAACAGCAGTGCCTGCACAGCATATAAGCGTTATCACAGAAGCAGACAGGAGGCCAGATACAGGATCCCCCATACCACTCCCGGCAGCTAAAAACATGGCAGGGGAAGGAAGGGTTGGCAAATCAAAAAGCAGCTGGTGGGAAAGGACATTCAAAATAAACCTGCTGGTTTGCCCTGCATTTGGGAAAGCACAGGATCCCCTTTAGAGCAGCCCTCATTTTGATAGCTTTATCACAAAGATCTCAATATTTGTGTAATAGGGCTAATAGCACTGCAATGTGTTGAAAAAAACATCTATATACTGTACTTTGCTGGTCAAACAAGCCCTAAGATTTTAGATTTTCTGCTTTAAAATTATGGCTACACGTTTATTTCCTACAAAGAAGGCACTTTTTAAGAAAGAGAAAAATAAAAATAAAAAAAGGCAGTAAAACAGCATAAATAAAATGGTCTAGGTTTAATGGAAAACATGGTTTGGGGTGTCCCCATTTATTGGACGACACATAGGACAGCTTTGTGTCTACAATCCAATGGGAGCTTTCCATTTTATCCTTACTGGTCAGTCACAATGTTGCAATGGCCGAGATGGTCATAGCTACATCTTTTCCACCAATCCAATGATCGTATGGGTGGGAGGGGGAAAAAGGGCCCCAGCCTCAGAAGGAAACACCAAAGTCTTAGTACATCATCCTCCATAATCAACTTATTCTGTACTGCGTTTTAGGAATTGCACTATACCCAAAGCGGGACCAGTATGGAATCTGATGGCACAGCCCCACAGCATTCCCAATACTTAGATGGAAAAGCTAGCAAACTGACAGCAGAGTCCCAGATATTACTCTGGGGTAATCGGCCTGTCTGAAATATCAGTTTTGAGCTGGTATTTCTCTGTATATACAGCAAGCCAGCAAATGTGATATACTGTGTTACATGACGGCAAGTCCTACTTAACCTCTTATACCCCATTATCTAGTTAACTCCTTTAAGATGCTAGTTATACAGACCACCACCAACATATTAGGAATCTAGACACACACAAGTTACAAAGCATTCTAATATGACACTATGGGGTTGATTTACTAAAACTGGAGAGTGCAAAAGCCAATGCAGCTCAGCATACAAACCAATCAGCTTCCAGGTTTTGTTTTTTTGTCAAAGCTTAATTGAACAAGCTGAAGTTAGAAGCTGGTTGTCCACCATGCACCAGATTTCACACGCTTCCATTTTCGTAAATCAAACCCATTGAGTTTATCTAAGGGATGATCTGACTTCTCTGTAAATTGATGTTATAAGTTATATGACACTTCATTTAGCCATGTCCACAGCTTAAGGGGGTAGGTTTTTAGCTACCTGGTCTACATACAGACCACCACAGCCTGTAGACTATGATGTACTAGCCGAGTAGAGAGTCTGCTCCACAAAGAAGAGTGTCTACCATGAAGTATAATGGCGCTCCCGCTAAACAGCATACCACAGTATATGGTCGTTAAAGTTCTTTGGCAGCTCTCCTCACTCCAGGGCATGTGCTGAGCTCCTTGATTGAACTTTACACAAAATGGAGTGCAAAGCTCATCAATATGGAAACTAGGGAAGTGGGGGTTGTCCTGAACCAGTAGGGAAGGCTTTACAAAAGCAAACTTACCCTTTGTCATGCTCAAAGATCTAAAAGGCTCTACAATTAGAAACTGCAGAAAAGACATTTCAACTGTAGCAACTCCTTTAATAAAAGCAATTCTAACTATTGTGAGGATTCAAATTTGAATCCACGTAAAAGAAAAAAACCACACCTTTGATATGCGGATGAAGCATTTTAATTTTGGAAGTTTACATGCAATCTGTTCAGAGACAGTGAGCAGTAACTATGTTCTCCTATACAAAAAAAAATAAAAATACACCCCAATTCTTATTAATTCACCATGACTCCAGAGTAAACCTAAAAAAATGTTTTAAATCAGAATTCACAAGAGGGCTTTTAGGAGGACAATCTTAAGGGAAGGAAGGAGGAAGAAGAAGGGAGGACTTCATTCATACCAAAATAAGCATGCATCTCCACCACCTTATCTTATTGTCAGCAACAGCCTAGAGTTTCAGTCTTGAGGCAAAAATAAAAAAAGGATGTTTTTACATTTTAAATCCAGGAGCACTAATTGCCTGCAGTGTGCCTTGTATACATTTTTATTGGTTTTGATTGCACAGTATGAATTCATATCATCCATGATACAAAGGATGTTGGGACTTCTGTTATATAAGCTGTTAGCAATAGTAAAACATGGAATACACCATCTTGATTTTTGGCTTTCACTTTAGGCAAATGATGACACCAACACGTTCCTTTCAAGGTCTCCATGTCATGGACCTTCTATCCAATTCATCCACTTTTTAAGCCCTCAGCTGAGAATTTAGCGTATACTTGAAATGTTCTTCTTGCTACTTCCACAGTTAAGTTCCGACATTTTTTAAAGGCACAAAGGGTGGCAGGTGGTACCTTTGCTTTTCAGTCAAAATTTAGTACCAAAAGAAAAAACACCCACAAAATCTCCAAGGCAAAAATTTAGAGAGTTTCTCAAAAGATGGTACTTTGTACCAGAGCAGTACCAAAATCTATAGGACCATATTCCTAAAACAGGTATTCTTAAGTGGTTTGACAAGAGTAGGAGGAAACACAAAAGAAACCAAGCTACATGAGCATTACCACCACTCAAAAATAGTTTTGAAAAACCCTATCTGGGGCAATACGGGTTGCTGCATTTATATTTAAAATTGTAGCAAGGGTTATGGTACTGACTACTTAAGAAGAAAGAATAAACTAAAATAAAGGGGGGGGAGCTTTTAAGCATTCAATAAAATACCGGCAGTAAAATTGTGTTCAGGCATTTTCTTAGTTGAGAAAACACTTGATTGTTTTGAATGTAAAACTTTTACATCTGCACTCTAGTGCTCTTTGGTTCTACTGGTCATTTATACAGAAGATAATCTTGAATGTTGGTTTTAATGGCAATGATTTGCAAGTCAAAAGGGTAACTGAGCTACAAAATAAATCGTAGCAACATGTATTTACATAAGTGCACCATGATAAAAGGCTAACTGTAATAGTTGCTAACCATTTTGTTGCCAGCAAACCTTTACAGATTAGTACATTCTTGCCAAACTCCAAACATACAACTCTTCATAGTCATGGTTCCTCACTCAGAGTCCTGTGTTATTAGAGCCTATTCACACAAGGGTTTCCAAGCATTTTACAACCTTTGTGTTTTTTACCCACATTTGGAACGCTTTAAAAGGGCGCTTTTACTCTATTAAAACACTTTGAACTCCTATTGTATTCAATGCACAAGCTAAGCACTTGCTGAAAATGCCCAACATTTCAGTGGCATGAAAATATCACATGTGCTTCAAAATGCTTGCAAAATCTCAGAACAGAGAGGAGGAGGAAAAAGAGAGAGAAAAGAGAGAGAAAAGAGAGAGAAAAGAGAGAGAAAAGAGAGAGAAAAAGAGAGAGAAAAGAGAGAGAAAAGAGAGAGAAAAGAGAGAGAAAAGAGAGAGAAAAGAGAGAGAAAAGAGAGAGAAAAGAGAGAGAAAGAGAGAGAAAAGAGAGAGAGAGAGAGAAAAAGAGAGAGAAAAGAGAGAGAAAAGAGAGAGAAAAGAGAGAGAAAAGAGAGAGAAAAGAGAGAGAAAAGAGAGAGAAAGAGAGAAGGAAGAAGGAGGAGGAAGAAGGAGGAGGAGGAAGAAGGAGGAGGAAGAAGGAGGTTTTACAAAGTGCTGTAAAATACCACTTAATCTTCAAATTACAGAAAAGTTTAGCAATTTACTATATGCTTGGTTATGGTGGCATCATCTATATAGGTAAATAGTCAATGGGAATTTATGAATTTTTAATACATGCAAATGCTAAAATTCTTTGGCTATAGATAAATGCAGGTCTGCTGGTCTACAAGATTCATAAAAGAAGTTTGCGCCAACAATATGAGATCTGTAGACACACACACACACACACATACACACACTCTCTCTATCATCCCTGTTTATACCAGTAAATCTGAAAAAAAAAAAAAAAAAGAAAAAAAAAAAGCTAAAATGCTCACTGGGCTCTATTATATCTGAATGGAAATACTCTGATATAAGTAGACTAGACAGGCCATCTTATGGTTTCAAATGCCAGAACAAAAAATGGAGCCCAGAATTACCACAATCAACTCTCTAGGTTGAATGTGTTTATTGGAATAGAGGGAGAACAACCAACTCTTTAATCATAATCTTACGAATAATTAAGCTAGCATTCTTAAAAAGGGCCCTCTTTAATGTTGCCATCGACTGATACATACATGTTCTGAGTTTGTCTCTCATTCGGTAGTCAAGCAACGTCAACACCTAGAGCCCTACCCTATAGTAATAGCAATGTCAGCTCCATAGACCTATGTTTACAATCTAAAGCTTACTCCAGGGAAAAATATAGACAGAATAAAATTGCTATGAAGCCAATGATGAGCTTCATAAACACGAGGAAAGAAAGTTCACAGGGAAATGGCAGATACAGTCAAATGTTTGTATTGAGTACATTATACCTGATGAGAGGGCAACAGTTCCAATTACTCTGCCTATGCAAATCATTTACACAACCAGCTCTCTTCCAAATGCCAGCATGCTGAACAGATGTTACTATGGGCAACAACACACAAGCAACCTGGACAATCAAGTGCTCAGGGTAGGACATTTATCGATAGAGGGGCAAAGATGACTTTACACAAGTGATATTCTAACTACATAAATCAAGTAATACAACTTATTTCCATCTAGTAATTTAAAGTAAATTGTCAGGACAAGAGATCATGAAAACAAAGTAATGCTTTAATGTACAAGACAAATCAAATAGTAAAAGTTATTAAATCCAGAAGACCACATAAAACAAGGCTCAAGGATAAATATGCAACTGGCTCGGTGTGGCTCCTAGGAAAAAGGTATAGCTCACTTGGCACAAAAACCAAGGGTGTTTTGCATCCAGTTAGGAAAAAAAAAAAAAAAAAAAAAAACACACAACACACACACACACACACACTGCCTGCTAGAAATCTCAGGATTTGATTATGCATAATGTGTAGAATGCAAAACCATTGAGAGTCACTGTCATTTCCTCCATAGCAGCCATGTCCCTGCTTGTGACTGTACTGACAAACATTTGTGGCTAATGCAGCAACTTCTATCACTAATCTTAATTTTATTTTGTTTGCCAAGTCCCCAAATTCACTGATAGATTATTGATCCTTCCAAGTCAGGACACTGAAGTGCCAGGGTAAAGCAAAACAAAATCACAATCTCCAAAAATGACGGGGTGCCATACATGGGGAGGTTGAAACAATTTTCCAAGAGGCTGGCAAATCATTCTCAGCAGAGGGTTTCTTGAGACAGCTGTTATTACATGTGATCATGTTCCAATTAAATGTATATAAATAGTCAGGAATGGGTAGCAATCTAATAAGGATGTCCACTACCTTTGAAAGCGATAACGATCAGAAACAACTGATCACAGCATCAGTCTCAATCATCCTTGCATAGTGAACAGATCGAATCTTATAAAATTCTGATCTAGTCCTGAGTCTTACTTATACCACCCAAATTCTATCTGATCAGACAGACCCGCACACTACACAGTTCATTTGTTTCCATCTGCCAGATCAAAAATTACAAACACAAAAATTCAAAGTAGTGGCTCAAAAAGAATGACTAGAGACTCTCCCCCCCCCCCCCCCCCCCAATTTTCTCCAATTTATAGTAGTGGTTGTTTAGACAACAGATCCACCTTTGAGACATTTTTTTTTTTACGACTTGATGTTTAAGTCTTGCTCACATTAGGTTATCTTTTTTCATACATTTGGAAATCAGAAGCTTCATTAATGATCCATTCAGCCATCCTCATAACCAAAAATATCTAAACACCCAAAATGATCTGACCCCAGCACTATATTGGACTGCCCACAAAATGAAGATGGGACTGGTGTTGGGTACTCCAATATAAACCAACCACATAGAAATAAAAACCAAGATGACAGACCGCAAATTTAGGTGCAAACCTAAAGTACAGATATTTCTATTTTGCCCCAAAGCACAAGTAATGCTCCTTCTGTCCAGACATTTTAAAAGTTCCCGTAACTGCAAGATATTTCTCACATGTATAGGCAAGTACAATCTGTGATACACTACTTAACCATTTCAGACTAATGACACTGAGCACATTGTCATCAGGTGTGCAGAGAAAAACATTACTCCCATAGGAAGCTCCCGATATGCTTCTGCTATAAAATTTATGTACATTATTCCAACTCCAATAAAGTTTAAAGGTCTTTTCCATTTAAAAATATTTTAGATACAGAGATGCCCAGGGGAGGGAGCAGGTACTCATATGCAGGGTACAAGACACTATCCGGTCCTAAGCACCCTACATGCCATTTTTTTTTTAAACTATTGCATACTGCTTTTTACAGTTTTGTGGCTTTTGTATTACATGTGTTGCCCATAGAGTGTTGGGAGTTCACATCACTTATACAGAAAACATTTAATCCCGATTTTAAAGTCCAATATATGACCCACCAAATCTCACTGGAGGCAGTAGGCATGAAGAAGAAAAAAAAAAAAAAAAAAAAAAAAATTTATATATACACACACACACACACACACACACACACACACATATATATATATACACTGCGAAGACCACGTCTGGGCCAAAACAGGAAAACATTACAATGCAACTTACAGAGAAAAAAAAAAACCCACACACACACACACACACACACACACACACACACACACACACACACACACACTAGCTGCCGAACTACCTTTGTTCATGCATGTAGCTACGTAGCTCACTGTGCAAGTACACACCCCTACAGATTGTTCATATAGAACACAGAAACCTACATCATAAATAGCCAGCAACTATTCACAGACTGGAGTTGTGTATAAACTGTCCTGCTGGTTGACTGCACACCACTGTGTTCACTCTGAAAACATGTTAATGGAAAGGTTGCATACAAAATGGACACTTCTTAAGACAGGAAACATAGAATCCCATAGTATACCTTGTGTGCTACATTAGGCGTAGACAAAGATGCTTAACTGTGTGTAATAAACAATAATAAATGATTTTTTTTTTTTAATTTGTATATTATTTTTTATTCAATGTTCTAACGATTCAATTTTATTTGACTTTGAGTAAAAATTAAAAAAGCGCATCAGTTTGGATAAAGCACAGCATGCCGCTACCAACATAATAGTGTATATAAACCCTCATGCTAACATTTCTCATGAAGTCAGGTGAAAAGTTTACTGGAAAACTGCTAGAGCTATGCAGAAACCGTTAAAGACTTTCATGTCTTTTAAACCATTTCATGAACATTTTTTTTTTTTGAAGCTTAGACACCCAGGCCAAGCTTTAGCAGTGTGGGTAGGTGTCAGTTAACTTAAGCATAACTCACATTTTTCTGATTGGCAGAGGGTCTGAGAACTAGGCAAATGGTTGTTAAGAGGTTCTAGTTTTCTGCTGCAAGGTTAATTAACATTCCCATGGCAGGGTGCATTTTACATTTTGCTCAAAATGTTAAAAACACATGCATATCCAAAATAAATAAATAAATAAATAAAAAAAAAAAAAACACACACCACATTGTATATGTATCAAAAATGTTACTACCATTTAAAAAAATAAAATAAAAAAGGTAGTAACATTTTTGATACATATACAATGTGGTGTGTGTTTTTTTTTTTTTTTTTTTTTTTTTAAAGGCACAAATATTAGGGGTGCTGGTTCAAATTAGCGCTGCAAGGTGTATTATTAACTATTGATTTTGTGTCAGGGGCTGGCATAGTTTATATCCATTGCAGTAATACACCCCTGTTTAGTAAGGTAGAGTGGGAAAAAATGGAATTACGTACCGGTAATGTCCTTTTCCAGGAGTCTTTCAGGACAGCCACCTTAGAGAGACACCGGCTCCTCCCCTCTGAGGAAACACCGCCTTCAATTTCATAATTTAAGCCTCCTCCTCCCTTCGTTCCTCAGTTCTTCCAGAGTACCTCCGGCCAAACTGGGGAGACACAAGAACACGTCAAACAAATAAACTTTTTAAGTCTTACCTGACGATCTCATGCAATGAGTTCCCGATGATCTGCAACAATTTGGGTGGGAACCGGTGCTGTCCTGAAAGACTCCTGGAAAAGGACATTACCGGTACGTAATTCCATTTTTCCCCAATCGTCTTTCAGGACAGCCACCTTAGAGAGGATAAGCGAGTATATTACCTTAGGGTGGGACTACTGCCTGTAGCACCTTTCGACCAAAGGCTTGGTCTTTGGCTGACAGAAGATCCAGTCTATAGTGTCTCACAAACGTAGAAAAACTGGACCACGTTGCAGCTCTACAGATCTGTTCCGGAGACGCACCAGCCCACTCTGCCTGAGAAGTTGCCACGGCCCTGGTTGAGTGTGCTCTAATGCCCGCTGGAGGATCTAATCCCCCTGCCACGTATGCCTGCCCAATGGCTAACCTTAACCATCTAGCTATGGTACGTCTAGAGGCTTTGGAACCCTTCCTGGCCCCTGAAAATAAAACAAAAAGTGAATCTGTCTTTCTGAACTGACTTGTGCAGTCTAAATAATAAAGAACACATCTTCTAACATCTAGTCTGTGAAACATGTGTTCCTGTTCTCTAACTGGATTTGAACAAAATGTAGGTAGCACGATCTCCTGCATCCTGTGGAAACTAGAAGCTACCTTAGGCAAAAAGGCCGGATCTATCTTCAAAACCAGACGATCCGGAAAAGCCTGAAAAAAGGGAGCCCTGACAGAAAGGGCTTCGAGTTCACTTACTCTTCTTGCTGTAGTGATCGCTACCAAAAACACCGTTTTGAGAGTGATCAGCTTTAACGAGCAAGATTCTAACGGCTCAAAAGGTTCCCCTGTGAGAACCTGTAAAACTAAAGAAAGATCCCAAACCGGGAAGGGGGAGCTTGAAGCTGGTCTTTGCCTACCTAGGGCCCTGAAGAACCTTACGACCCAAGGATCTGACGCTAGATGTTTCTCTAAAAACACGCTCAAAGCGGAAACCTGAGCTTTTAGTGTTCCAGGCGCTAACCCCTTATCCGCCCCTGCCTGTAGGAACTCTAGAACGGCTATAGGGCTATGCACGTTGAAGGAACCCTCTGAACACCAGCTGTTAAACCGTTTCCATACCTTTAAGTAAATGGACTGGGTTTCCTTTTTCCTACAGTTTAGAAGAGTGGCTACCAACCGGTCTGAGAAGCCCTTGGCTTTTAGCAATTCTTCCTCAGAAGCCACGCTGCCAGGTTCCATCGTCCTACCTGAGGGCAGAACACCGGACCTTGAGACAGGAGATCCTCCTGCACTGGGAGAATCCAGGGGGGTTCTACAGACAGGCCCTTCAAGATCGAGAACCACGGCCTCCTGGGCCAGTGAGGTGCAATTAGAATTAGGGTAGTGTTCTCCACTTGAAATTTCCTTAATACTGCTGGAATGAGCACTGGAGGGGGGAAAGCATAGCACCTGGAGAAACCCCAACTCTGTGCTAGTGCGTCCACCGCCAATGCCCCGTCCCCCCTGTTTATGGAGAAGAACGTTGCTACCTTCGCATTTTCCCTTGCGGCAAAGAGATCTATTGCAGGAATCCCCCATCTCCGGGTGATCATTTCGAATATTTCCTGCTTGAGAACCCAATTGCCTTCTCTCAGAGTTCTCCTGCTGAGAAAATCTGCCACCTGATTTTGTTCTCCCTTCAAGTGGACTGCTGAAAGGGACAGGATATTTGCTTCGGCCCATCTGAGGATGGCTTCCGCTAGGGCCCATAAGGACTTGCTCCTGGTGCCCCCCTGTCTGTTGATGTAAGCTACCACCGAGGAGTTGTCCGACCTTACCCTTACGTGATTCCCCCGAAGCTCCTTCTGAAAGGTTCTGAGAGCTAGATCTACTGCCCTCAGCTCCCTCCAATTCGAGGATCTCCTCGAGTCCCTCTTTTCCCAAATACCCTGTATTAATTGGGAGTCTAGGTGTGCCCCCCAACCTGAGCTGCTTGCATCGGTCGTGACCACCCTGGAGGTTGGCATGACCCACTCTAGACCTTGGGACAAATTTGCTCCCTTCCTCCACCACCAGAGGGACCTCTTTACCTGATCTGGAATCGAAACCAGAGAATCCAAAGATTCCTGGCTGTGATCCCAAACCTTCAGCACAAATAATTGTAGAGGGCGGTAATGTAACCCTGCCCACTGAACCGCTGGAAGAGCGGATGTCAGCAACCCTAGCGCTGACATGATCTTCCTTATGGAGATCTGGTGGTTGCCCTGAAGACACAACAGAGCCCTGTCTATCTTTTGAATTTTTTCCAAAGGAAGAAAGACCCTTTGTACTGTTGAGTCCAACTCGTACCCTAGGAAAGTGACCCTCTGGGAAGGGATTAAGTTGGATTTCTCCAGGTTCAGGAGCCAACCCAGGCTTAATAACAGGTTTCTTGTGACCTGTAAATCCTGAATTAATTGTGCTGGGGAAGGGGCAAACAGAAGGAGATCGTCGAGATATGCGATCACCGAGATTCCCCTGAGACGCAGAAATGCCAGAACTTCTGCCATCACTTTGGTGAAGATTCGGGGGGAAGAGGATAGTCCGAAAGGAAGCGCTCTGAACTGAAGGTGTAGTACTTCCATTGGAGTTCTCACTGCCAGTCTGAGAAAACGCTGGTGGGACTCTGCGATTGGAATATGCAGGTATGCATCTTTCAGATCTATTGATGCCATGAAGCAGTTCGGAGGTAGGAGTGCTTTTACTGAGTAAACCGAATCCATCCGAAACCTTCTGTAGGTAACTGAGACATTCAGGGGCTTCAGGTTCAGGATGAGCCTGAACTTTCCCGAAGGCTTGCGAATCACGAAGACGTGAGAGTAGAAGCCTCTGCTTGTCTCTCCTTCTGGAACCCGTACTACCACCTCCTGTTCTTCCAACTCCTGAAGAGAGGAAAGAAGGGCAGATGATTTTTCTGCGCATTTTGGCAGCTCGGTGACAAGGAACCTCAGAGGAGGGAGTTCCGAAAACTCCAAATGGTAACCTCCTCTGACGATCCCCAAGACAAACTGATTGGAGGAAATCATTTCCCACTGTGGGAGGAAGGCCCCCAATCTTCCTCCCACCGTGACCCTGTCACTGAGATTTTTTGGGCTGTTCAGGAGGGCGAAAAATTGCTCCCCCGGGTCCCTTGCTTTTGAGTCCCCAACTTTTCTTCTGCTGAACCGTACGGGGTGGTACAACCCTTTTCTGGGGACGAGTCTTTCTTTTGGCTTGTTCCCCAATTTTCCTTTTAACAGGAAAGGCCTTTCTTTTGTCTGCTGTGCGATCTAGCACCGCTTCAAGGCCTGGTCCAAACAGTAGATCTCCTGTAAAGGGGATTCCACAAAGTTTAAGTTTGGATGCATTGTCTCCAGGCCAGGTCTTCAACCATAAGGCTCTCCTGGCAGAGTTGGTCAGGGCCAAGGACCTTGCCGACATCCTCACGGATTCCGCCGAAGCGTCCGCTATGTAGGCTATCCCTTTAAGAAGCATGGGAAAGGAGGATAGAATAGTCTCCTTTGCTGTCCCTGCTTCAATGTGTGCGCTAATCTGGGTGAGCCAATACTCCATGTTACGGGCCACCACCGTGGATGCCATGGCTGGCTTAAGATTTCCCTGTGACGAATCCCAGGCCTTCTTAAGAAGGTAATCCATCCTTCGATCCATAGGGTTAGACAGTACCCCCATATCCTCAAAAGATAGATCAGTGTGTCTGGACACCTGGGAAAAAGCAGCGTCTAGTCTGGGAGATTTATTCCAGACGAGAGTCTCTTCCTCCGAAAAAGGAAACCTACGTCTTAATGCCCCAGAAAAGAAAGGTTTCCTTTCGGGATCCCGCCATTCCTTCTTGATGGTATCGATCAAGACGTCATGCACTGGGAACACCCGCTTCTTTTGTTCCCCCATGCCCTTGTACATCCGATCATGGAGTGACAATGTCTTAGTTTCTTCTTGAATACCTAAAGTGGTATGAATCGCTCCCAAGAGCTCATCCACATCCTCCAGGGAAAGCTTATACCGCGAGATTCTGCTGGATTCCCCATCCAGCATCTCTGCGTCAGACTCCCCCTGGGAGTCTGAAACGACACTGTCAATTTCCTCCTCAGCTTCCTCCCTGGGACCCTCTGAACTCTCTCCCCTTGCAGGAGGAACATCCACAGGGCTGGATGGTACACTCTGCTGCGCTGGTGTAGGAGTGCTCGGAGGCTGGGGCCACTGAAAACTGGAAAAAAAGTTTTGGAAGGACTGAAAGGTACCAGAGAGTTCCTTCATAGAAGCTACCAGATCTGCACCCTGCTCTACTGCCTGTTCCTTAAGTAAATCCTCAATACATTGTTTGCAAATAGCTTTAGACCAAGAGTCTCCCATAGACGTTCTACACGAAGGGCACTTCTTCTTAGAACCATGGGGGGACTTGCTCGTGGCTTTCTGAAAGACACAAAATACAGGAAGGGGCAGCATGAGCCTAAAAAACAGCAACACCAGCGCTACATAGAGGACCACCGGGAGTGCCCCCCCTAGGATCAACCATCACCAGGATCCCAGACACACTACCCTTCCCCCCGACCACCAAGGAGGAACACCAGTGGAGCTACTGGATACAAGTAAGGGAACACCTCCCCAGGTTTCCTCTTACCTTCGAGTGGCTGGTGCTATTATCTCCAGGAGTTTTTGAAGCCTCTGCCTCGGACATTCTCCCGTTGAGGAAGCGTGGTACGAATGCGCCTCTAACAGCTACCTGTGCAACTGTGAAAAGAGAGGCCGCACCAGCCGAACGCTAGGTTCCCTTTCACGTGCCGCGTCCGGAACCGGAAGACGCGGATCGAACGAAGGGGTCCGCCCCCACCGGAACTGACGTCGCCCGCCTACCGGTCCGGCTTCCAGCTCCCAGCCGGCTGCGTACACAGGGGGGCCCTGGACGCCTTCGTTCTGCACCCCACTGGGCGAAACGCAAGGATGAACCTCTCCAAAGACTTCCTGCTTTCCCCAAGCGAAGATTGGAGTGCGTGTAAAGGTCAGTCGAGTATTCAGCTTCCCCAGCCGACTGGACTGTTTGTTCCGTTGAAACCCCCGCGGGTGAACGAACGGACGACCCCATAAACTTCCCGCTTTCCCCAAGCGGAGTTTAGGGTATATGGACAGTACGAACACTTCAGCTCCCCGCTGATAGGACTGTCCTGGACCGACCGATGAACGGTCGGATAGCCGAACGGGGCCAGGGCTCCGCTCGGGTGGCTTCAGTTTCACCAACCGAATTTAGCCTAAGGTTCCTTGGCGATGTCTCCCCGCCGGAGGAAACACCATAACTGAGGAACGAAGGGAGGAGGAGGCTTAAATTATGAAATTGAAGGCGGTGTTTCCTCAGAGGGGAGGAGCCGGTGTCTCTCTAAGGTGGCTGTCCTGAAAGACGATTGGGGAAAAAATAAAATAAATAAGGCCTGTCCACAAATATCTCCAATTGAGCGAGCTCTATGCAACCAATATAGGCATTTTCAGCTTTCGACAGAAACTATCACACCACGTTGGCCTAAAATCGTCATCCATGATTCATTAACATCTAAACGAGCACAAAAAAAAAAAAAAAAAAAAAAAGCTGCATTCCTACGACATTCTCAGGAGACTCCAGTAGTGTAATCAGGAACCAACACTGGGCTGGAGGCATGATCTTAGGCTCTCCCCTCCCCCATGCAGCCACTATCAGGAAAACCTTGACAAGGCCCCATTTTTTTTTTCTCCTCCTATAGCGGTGTCTTAATGCTTCAATAAGCCTTCCACAGCACCATATTCCCAACCTGCCTTTCACAGCAGGTATAAAGGTCATTCCAGCAATGTGGGAGTGTCCATGTCAGATCTCCAAAGTCCCAACATGGCTTGGAATGCAGTGACTGCTGGGCCTAAGAATTTTTACTTTGCATAACAAATCAAGCACACTTTGTAACGATTGGTCTTCTGGATTCGGCTCAACTTTATGGCAACCCTAACTGACACCACCTCTTGACCTTGCCTATACATGAGGAGGATATGGATTGCCATTTCCCAACCCCCCTCCCTGCCCCATAATGCATAGCTTTATCTGCTTTTGAAAGAATCAAACTAATGAGGAGTGGTGTGGTGAGGGGGGAGGGGAAGATCTATGCATTCACAAACACACGCACGGTATGAGAAAGTTAGAAATTCGCTCAATCTTGCAGGAAGTTTTTTTAAGAGGCGCGAAAAGGGGCAGAAAAAAAAATTTGAATTTCATTCACTAGGTTTTACCCAACCATGACTCCAGTTAAAATGGAGGAGGGGGAGGAAAAAAAAAAAAAAAAAACATCCAAACAGCCGCCATGCTATTCTTTAGAGGAGGGGGAAGGTGGGGACACAGCAAAAGGGAAAAAGAAAAAAAAAAAAAAAAAAACACACCACAGAAGATGTCGACTGACTGGAGGGCCTCACTGAAAAGTGAACCTTAGATTTTCAACATACCAGCAGAGTGGGTGGGCTCTCACTGGGTACACATTTACCATGCGTACAGCAAACAAAGACCTTACCCACCACCCACACCTTATTTAACCCTGAAAAATACAGAAATGAATAAAAAAATAATTCACTCTTTACAAGACAAAAAAAAAAAAAAAAAGGAAGAAGACCCAAACACACACAAAAGACACCAACACAAATAAAGGCATAAATAAAACCCACACACTTCCCCCCACCCACCAACAGAACGCCACCAATACCCAACTTCCACCTCTGCTACGTGTAACAAATTCACACAGGGCCTACAGCACGAGCCCTATTGCAGAGGCCTTTTAACATAAATCAAAAAAATAATTCACTTTACACACCACTTTTTCCACAGCTTTTCAATTTAAAGCACATTTTTGAAACCAACAATCTACTATTATGAGAACTACTAAATAACCTTATACCAAAATGACCACAATTCAGTTAATGACCAAAAGAAAAGCTTCTATAAAAAATAAAAGGTGGTTACAAATTCAGATTTAAATCAGCAAGCTAACACCCTGGGCGTGCATTAGGACAGAAGAAAAAAAAATGGTCTGTTAAAAACACAAAGTTGAGATTAAACAGCATATTTGACACATATATAGCGAGAGAAGAAATCACATAAATAGAAGGAACCAAAGCACAAAAACGTAAGCACGCTACTTTTTTTTTTTTTTCTCTCAACTTTTAGGCCTGGCCCCTCTAAAATGTTGCCCCATGTGCTCTAGTCAAGGGTGTTGTAAAGAATAATAAAAAAAAAAAAAAATACGTTCACTGGCGTTACAATAGAAGGGTCCCCAATTGGGCCTCAAAAAAAAACAAAAAAAAAAAAAATGCCAGCAGGTTCTGTGTGAGGCCCAATGATCATGCAAAGAAACCACAGGCACACAACATGCACAGAAGGAGGGAGGGGTGCAAAATAATCCCATTTATCTGCTCCTGGGCTGCAACTTTTGAAGTGCTAAATGCACACATTTGCATTTAAAAGTAAACCACTCATTTGTATTTAAATGCCTGGGCCACAAAATCGAAGAGAAAAAGCCAGGGTGGAAAAAAAAAAAAATTAAAAATACACCACACACAAACACGTTGCAAACATCCTTGAGAACCCCTTTAGGCTTAATTTATAAAGATCTTTATTTTTAACCAGGTGACTCATTTTAATACTCACTGGACTAAAAATAAGCCTTTTTTGTTTTTATTAAAGATACTCAGCCTGATGTTGTGAATCAAACCTCATGTATAAAAGATTGAGATCACGTGTCAGTGCCATAAAACCACAACACTCAGTACAGCACACTACTACTACCACATTTTGTAATAAATCCTGCAACATCTCATCGCACAAACTGAACCAAATTGCAAATCTCACTTCCAGACCTCTTAAAAATAAACAAAAAGCAAAACTAGATCAAATAGTAAATAAAAACCCATCCTGCTGTAGCAACACAAATAATTAAAAAAAAATAATAAAAAACACACACACACACACACACGCCACAGCATCAACTTACATGTTTAATAAACATCAAATTGTTCATTTTTGCTAAAGAAACCCAAATTGTCCTTTAGAAAAATTCTAAAAATGACTTAAATTTAGCAAAATTTGACACACGCCCAACCCATTTATTTAAAAATATATATATTTACCTCTGCCTTTTGGGGACCGAATGCTCAACTTCTATAACTTTGCCATGCAGCTCCACCTTCCCTGCACAAGACAAAAAATAAATAAAAGGTTACGGTGAAAGGTATCAATGGGTGACCTACACAGGCCTACTTACCTCCCCTTCCCCACTCATAGGAAGATGCAACACGTTTGAATGGAGCAGAGAAAAGGTGCAGCTCTCCAGCCTCCCCCTACACCCTGTACAATGTATCAATCAAGATTTAAAAAATTAAATAAAAAAGCATACAGTATCTAAATGAGTGTGTGCAGGAGATGGGGAAGCCAGCGATCGCAGGGGTTTTAAAATAAGCGGCAGCTTGTGTGAGCTCAGCAAGGCAATAATGAATAATTAAAGAGCAGAAATGGAGGAAGGGGGTGTGATCGCAGGGAAGAAGAGGAATGCTGCTTTAAACTGCTTTCTTGCAAATCTTCGACAGCATAGCTTGGGGTGGGTGGAGGGGGGTGTTAGAAAAATGAAGCGATTTGTGCCCCTATAGGGGGAAGATGAATGGGGCCACCTGGGTGACCTCCACCCCTGCACACACGTTGGGGGATCGGTCACCTAAAGATCCACCTTGCACTGACAGCACACATGTGACCACTGGGCAGGGTGCTGATCTATCGCATGGGGTGTTCCCAGGGAAGGAGGTTGGGGGGTGTGTGGTGGTGATGGAGGAGGAATGGAAGAGAGGGGGTGGGGGGGTGTATAGTCACCTGCCTGACACTTTAGGGGCGATGCCGATGGGGCTGACACAGGGGGGTGCAGAGCACATACACGATCACGATGGGGCTATCACAGGGGCACAGGAGGTGGTAGGGCACACACACGATCCCAATGAGGCTGCTGCAGGGGATGGCAGAGCACACACGATCCCGATGTGGGGGGGGGGGGTGTATAGCGCACACACACACACACACACACACGACCCTGATCTGCCCAGGGCAAGAGGTGGCAGTACACACAAAATCCCGATGTGCCTAGGGCAGGGGGGTGCAGAAGGTGACAGGGAATGCAAGAGGTGGCAGTGGACACACGGTCACGATGTGCCCAGGGCAGGGCTGGCACAGGGGGTACAGGAGGTGGCAGCGCGCACACACACACGATCGCGATGGGGCTGGCACAGAAGGTGGCAGCGCACACCCACGATCGCGATCTGTCCAGGGCAGGGCTGGCAGAGCACACACACGTTGTCACTCCATCCGAACTTGTGACACGACCCAGCGATCTACTAACGGGCCGCCACCCACCGCAGTCTGATGGGTGGGATCGCTTGGGTAAAGTCATGGCACCGATCCTTTTAAATGTTCCCCCAGCAAAGTTAAGGCAGTGGCGACCCCCCCTATAGATCTCTACCTGATAGGGTATCGATGGCCTTCATCGCCCAATTCTCATCGGGGCAGTCCACAAACGCGTATCCAGTCTTGACCAGAAACTGGCCGGTGAACGGGATCTTCGACTCCTTGAAGAGACTTTCCAGATCCGGTGGGCTGACGTTCTCGCTGAGGTTTCCGATGTACAGCTTGTTCATTTTAAAAACAAAAAAACATAAAAAAAAATAAAATTAAAAAAAAAAAAAAAAAAAAAAAAAAAAAAAAAAAAAAAGGTGGGGGACGCGATCGGTGTCCCCCCTTCCCCGGACTACAAGCCGCCCGCCCGGATCGCGGAGGAAGGAAGAAAGAAGGGGCGGCCGCGGAGCTGCGAGGAGTGAGAAGAGGAGCGGCGGCGGTGCTGGTAGCGGCGGAGTAGGAGGAGGAGAAGCGGTGGTGGTGGCGGCGGGGATCGGGGCGCTGCGAGCCGGATGTGCCGAAAAAAATAAAAAAGGAAAAGCAGCTTTTTGACTAGAATGGCGGGCTGAGCAAGAAAAAAAAAAAGGAGGAGGAAAGGCAAAAAAAAAAAAAAAAAAAACTACTTTTTGTCTGACACCCCCCCCCCAGAAAAAAAAAAAAAAAACAGCGTTTGGCAGGCAGACTGTGAAAATGTCAGTCTACGTGAATGCAGGCGCCGCCTCTAAATAAAAACCGAGAGAGAGGAGCAGCGCGGAGAGGAGAGCGGAGGAGGGGAGAGGACAAACACTTTAATATTCCGGCTTTTTGAATGAGCCACGTGTTCAAACTACAAATCAACTCCTCACGTGAGGAATCCCGGCTCCTCAATTAGATCGGGGGGGGGGGATCTAGGGGGAGGGGAGCAGCACAAGTTTGGCTGGGGGGGTGGTAGTAGATTCCTCTATGAATGGAGACTACAGGAACACCGCCCCACTCTCTATAGGCAGCCAGCAAGCCATAGACCCACCTGGAAGGAAGTTTAATGCCATGCCAATGATTTTTTTTTTTTTTAATAGGATGTAAAATAGAAGAAGGAGAGGGGGAGACCATGGCCATCTCTCTCCGCCTTCCTCTCTCCCTCCTCCCCCTGGGGTGTGCGGAAAAAAAACTCTTGCAAGAGGGAGGAGGAGGAGGAGGTCGTGCAGTTCCTTTTGCTGTTTGCCAATATGGCTTGAGGACTTTGAATAGGTAGATCGCTTTCAAGAGTGAATGGGGGGAGGAGTGTAGTAGGATGATCATACACCAGGCTGCATCGGCCGACATGCACTGCAGCAAAATGCAATGGGGGGCTGCATGGAATGCCAACACTTGGCATCGCACGCATGGGCTTTGTTTATTCTTTTTTTATTTTTTTGTTTATCTTTTTTATCCTGTCTTTTTTCTTTATTTTTTTTATGCAAGTTCCTGAAATGCAGCATCTCCCTCCCCCCCCCCCCCCTTTCCCTGGAGATCCTACCACCAGATCGTACGCCCGACCTCCGCACAGAGCCATCGATGGATCCTCCCCCACCCCCTTCTCGCTCACACAGCCATTCATAATTTTCCTGCATTTGTAAGAAATAACAATGGTGGCTCTGTGGGGGGAGGGGAGGAGGGATGGGAAGAGTCAGCCTCTAGTAAAAACAAAAATGTTGAGTGGAGGTGCAAAGAATCTCCCCCACTTCTCCGATTAAAAAGCCTTTATTTTCATCACCCGGGAGAAAGCCTCTGCTGTCATTGTGTTCACTTGTTGCAGATTTGTTTTTTGTTTTTTTTTACTTTCTCTAGGCTCAGGTCGACCTAAAAATCTGTAAGTATCCATTCCAGTTTTTTTATTTTATTTTTTGCTGAAGTCAACAACATGCTGTGTGTGTGATTTCTGCTAGGAGCTTTGTGGTG
Organism: Lithobates pipiens; assembly: GCF_037356315.1. Classification (NCBI taxonomy): domain Eukaryota; kingdom Metazoa; phylum Chordata; class Amphibia; order Anura; family Ranidae; genus Lithobates; species Lithobates pipiens. Next base: position 133,758,454 of record NW_027507764.1, read on the forward strand.
GGGGGCATTCACATTATATCGCAGGGCTGCTGAACAATTAGACTACAGATATTGGTAAAAATTAATTTTTTATTTTAATTTTATTTTTTTACATTTTTGCTTAATTGGAGAAACAAATGATACTGCATTTAATATATTCAGGAGGTGTGTAGTCAGAATTTGTGATTTATTTTATTATTTTTATATAGGTTTTATTGCTGTTTGTGTGATTAGATATCCCATAATGCATACATGTAGTGTAGTGGTGTGTTTTCCTGGGGTCACAGACATGTTCTGCCTGCACACGGAGATGGGTGCCTTTGTGTTTTCAGATACATTTTTTTTTCTTAATTTATTCTGTATAATACATCCAACTTCCTTTCAATGCACTTTAATATTTGTAATCATTGAATTGAAAGTTTGTAATTTTTTATGACTGCTGTGGGTATGGTAGAAATCTGGTGTAGCATCATGGCAAGCCCAGAGGCCTTACTACATTTAGTTAGCTGCAGAGCACTTAACGTGATTAACACAATTAGAAAAGAGGAGCTGAAATATGTTAGTATTCTCTTGTTGTTGTTAATCGTTTTATTATTAATAATATCTTCAAACTTTACATAAAATGATATGGCTGTGGATTGTACGATTGGAAATATAAATAAACAAAGAAATGAGTTTGTTGATTTCAGGGTCAGTGTTTTTATATCCATAAATCATTTGAAAAGCTGGAGAGTAAACAATAACTGATGCCACTTAATGTATGTTTGTATGGAGGGAATAGAAGGTGTGGTTTAATGACAGCAGAATAGGACACGTTTATTAGGGTTTATTTCGTACATTCATATAAATATAGTCGATCTAATCAAAGCTTAGAATAAGGTGCATACACAATATAAAGGCATGCATGGTTTGTACATCTTATAAATAATTGCAGAGCGTACATTTGATAAGTGTATAAACTATGCTGTAAACATCTCACACATCCATAGAGTATAGTATGTGCATCTAATAAATAAATGCATAGAGTATGTTGTATACATCTGATAAATAAATGCATAGAGTATGTTGTATACATCTGATAACTAAATGCATAGAGTATGTTGTATACATATATAAATAAAAAGCAAACATAAAAATATAAACATAAAGCATGGTGTGCACATCAGATAAGTGCATACAGCATCTAATAAATAAATGTATAAAGCATAGCACATACATCTGATAAATGCATAGAGTATGATGTGTGCATCTAATAAATAAATGAATGGAGCATATTGTATACATCTGATAAATGCATAGAGCATGGTGTGTGCATCAAATAAATATAGAGAACATGGTGTGGATATCTGCTAAATATTTGGAGCATGGCATGTACATCTAATAAATACATAGAGCATGGAGAGTACATCCAATAAGGAATTACAATGTGTATACATCATGTTCTATGCATTTATTAGATGCTTACAGCATCCTTTGTTTTTGTATGTACACGCTCTGTGTGTGTGTGTGTGTATGTGTATATATATATATATATATATATATATAATATGTGTGTGTATATAATTTTTTTTATTACATATTTTAGATGTACACCCCATGCTCTGTGTGTTCATTTATTAGATGTATACAATATGTTCTATGTATTTGTTTATTAGATATACACACTGTGATTTGTGCAGATGCATACAACATATTCTCTGCATGTGTTTGACGTATGTAGCACATTCTGGTCATTTATTATATGTATACAATGTATGTTGTACATCTAAGAAATGCAGAGAACCGGCTGTATACAGCTAATAAATACATGCACAGGACGCGTGCTATTTATCTAATAAAGAAATGCAGAACCCGGCGTGTACATGTGATACGCAGAACCCGGCGTGTACCTGTGATACGCAGAACCCGGCGTGTACCTGTGATACGCAGAACCCGGCGTGTACCTGTGATACGCAGAACCCGGCGTGTACCTGTGATACGCAGAACCCGGCGTGTACATTTAATAAAGGAATAGATGATGTAGTGTGCAAGTAATAGGGGTTCTCATAAATAAGTTTGCTGTAATAATTGCATAGAGCATGTCTGTGTACATGTAGTGATTGAATAGAAGATGTTTGTACAACGAAGAGACTGTATGTGTAGGTGAAAGAAGTGAGTAGCGTATATGTGATCAGTGGAGGATGTGTACATGTCATAGTAGGGCATATAATATAGAGCGGGGGGTTGTACTTGTAGTAATAATAAGGGGGTAGATGATGATAGGATGTGTCCATGTGACGAGGGAGTGTAGTATGATGGAGGGGCCCTGTAATGGATGATCCCAGCACGTGTACATGTAATGGGGCTATGGAAGAGATTGTGACGTGTAGGGACGGATATCGGATGTTTATTCGGACACACACACATATATTTATATATACACTCGGTATCCCCCGCTGTAGGCACAGGACGGTCCTGTCGGTGGAGCGCAGCATGGTGGCCGTGCTCTATCGGAGAGGGGTGTGTGCGGAGGAGGAGGCCGCCTGCTATGGGCGCTCCGCATCTTCCCGGGATGAGCCGAGTCAGCAGGTTGCGGGGAAGGAGCGGCCGGCGCGTGGACTGGCTGCCCGTAGTAGGCGATCATAGTATAGTGCGGCATTGAGTGCCAGTGTGTGTAAAGCGTCTCTTTTGGTGACCGCCGATTGGCCGACGCCTGTCCCGCTAGCCCCTCCCCTCAGCCTCGTTCGGGTCCCCAGCTCTGGCTGATGGGTTTGTTTCCTCCGCTCTTCTCATTCATTGGCTTCGCCGCGCTCCCTAGTCCTGCGCCTCTGGCGCCAAGTCAGCCTCCCCTCCCCCCTCTGCATACTACTCCGCCGTGCCCTCATTGTTCGGGAGGAAGCGACGGGCTGGGGAGGGTTAATGGGGGCGGGGGCTCTATACGTTCACAGTTGTGTAACATGATTGTTGCCAGGACAATGTGCGCCGTGCTATGCGGGTGTGTGTGGCCGTCCCGGGGACACGGAATTCCCGAGCAGTGTGTGGTCACAGCCACCCCTCCCCCCTCCTCCTCCTCCCTCTCCACTACACATAAACAGGAACACGTGGCGACCGGAGGGTGAGGTGGCGGAGCCGGGACACAAAGCACTCACCTCGGGGAGAGCCCTAAAGGAGTACAGCATGGGTACTCTACAATAAACAACCAATCACCTGCAAGGAACATAAAACACAGCATCTTTGCTGGCACGTGATTGGATGATTGGAGTCAGCAGAAATCCCTCAGGAAGGAGACAAAGGGGCCGATGTACTAAAAGCGGAGAGTGCGAAATGTTGTGCAGCCGTGTCTGATAACCAATCGGCTGCTATCTTCAGCTTGTATAAGTAAGCCTTGACAATAAGCCCACGTTCACATTGGAGCCATATGACATGCCAAATTGCCGGCAATGACAGCGTCCGAATCGGTGCGACACCATGCCGATTCCCAAAAGTCGTTTCTGCACTACTTTTGGTGACTTCGGGGTGTGATTTCCATAGACATCAGTGCAGCATCCTGGACAGACCTCTCTGAAATCCCCCCGAAGGCGGGAATGGAATCCTGTGGGTTCAGCTGAACTTGCACAATTTAATTCCCGCTGTTAGTGTGAACCTGGGCTCAAACCTGGAGGCGGATTGGATCCTTCAGAGCTGCACCAGATTTTGCACTCTCCGGTTTTAGTAAATCAACTCCAATGAGAGCGACTTCTGACCAATTCAATTATTCAATCATATGCCAGCAAGATTCCTGTTTGTTCTTTTTCCCTGCACACAATTGGGTGTTTTCTGCATAGTGAGTTGTGGCTTTATCTACCTTAAGTAAAGTGAACCAAGAATCAACACTTTGGGGTTAATTTACTAAAGCTGAAGAGTGCAAAATCTAGTGCACCTGTGCTTAGAAACCAATCAGCTTCCAGGTTTAATTGCCAAAGCTTAATTGAACAAGCTGAAGTTAGAAGCTGATTGGCTACCATGCACAGCTGCACCAGATTTTGCACTCTCCAGTTTCACTAAATAACTCAACTGCTACTGTTTTATGTCCATCGACCGCAAAGATCCTGGTTGCCCAACAGTTATAAGGATTGCCCATCTTTAATGTTCCTCATTTACAGGGATTGTCCATCTTTACTATCCATTATTTAGAGGAATTGTCCATCTTTACTGTCCTTGCCTTAAAGAAGTTGTCCATCTTTCTATCCATTATTTGGCATTGTCCATATTTACTGTCCTTGATTTAGAGGAATTCCCCATCTTTGCTGCCCTTCCTTTAAATGAAAGACAGTAAAGATGGACAATTTCTTTAGAGGGGTTGTCCATCTTTGCTGCCCTTCATTTAGAGGGGTTGTCCATCTTTGCTGCCCTTCATTTAGAGGGATTGCCCATCTTTACTGTCCCTCGTTTAGAGGGATTTCCCACCTTTTATTGTCCTTGATTTACAGGAATTTCCAGTCTTTGCTGTCCATCATTTAGAGCAATTGTCAATCTTTACTGTTCATTTAGAGGGGTTGTCCACCCTTGTTGCCCTTCATTTAGGGGGATTGTCCATCTTTACTGTCCTTTAGGTGTTAGACTTCTTTAGTTTAGCCCTCAGACTAAAGAAGAGAAATCTGTATGTGTATGGCCAGCTTGAGTGGACTATTTTATAAATGTTTTTAAACAACTTTCACCCAAGATGCATACTTTTTTTTTTTTCTAATTGGATTCAACTAGAAACGTGAATCTTGAAAGTTGTGTGAATCTTGGCCAAAGACATTTATTAATGCACCCCCAAGTGTAGCTTTAGGTGAGAAATTTTTTTGAACATGGGAGTGTTAAAGACCACATTAGTAGCCTTTTAGGGAGAAGGCGACCCCCCACTTCCTGTCCTGGAGACTCAACAGGTATTGAGAGGAAATCTTTAATGTGAGGGAAATCCTCTCAGGGTTGTCACCAGAGCAAATGTCCTTACTGGAAGATTTCCGCTCTGGTGGCAACTCAGCATTTATTTTTGATTTCTCCTCGCTGTCATTCCTTATGATCAGGGACAAATAGAGTCAATTTCCCAGGCACCCCTAGGGCTCCATTCACTATACAATATCTCATAAGATCATTGAATCAAGTGACACATTTTTTCCAATTATCTCATGAGATGCTGAAAATGTCAATTCTCTATCACCTTATTTACCTCACAAACCAAAAATATGAGGTAAATAACTCCTAAAACGGCATTAACTACTTGCTGCCCACGCTATAGCCTAAAGACAGCTACAGCGCAGCCCTTTATTGCCGGGAGGGCGTCCATGGACGTCCTCCTAAACAAGCGCTGTCTGCAAGTCGTGTGCGGCGTGTTCCGTGATCAGAGTCTATGAGACTCGGCTGATCACAGATCCGAATAAGGGGTCGATCCCAGCCCCTTACCATGTCAGCCAATGACGGCTGATCACCTGATGTAAACAGAAGCTCTGTTATCTTCTTTTTTTTTTCTTCACGCTGTTGGCGTGAGGTAAAAAAATAGACGATCGTCGTCTTTTGTCAGGAACAACGAGCCCTCACACAGAAAGCCACGGCTGCATGTTCTGTGGCCACCAGTGTCAACTGCCTGTGCCCACTGTGCCACCTACCAGTGCCCACCAGTGCCACCCATCAATGCCCACCAGTGCTGCCAATCAATGACCATCAGTTTCTCATAATCAGTGCTGCCTATCAGTGCCCATTAGTGCCACCTATCAGTGCAGCCTCATCAGCACACATCAGTGAAGGAGAAAAATTACCTGTTTTCAAAATATTATAACAAAAAGTGAAACCGTTTTGTTTGTTTGTTTTTTCAAAATTTTTCGGTCCTTTTTTGTTTTAGCAAACAATAAAAATATGCCCAGCAACAATTAAATGCCACCAAAAGAAAGCTCTATCTGTGTGAAAAATGTAATTTGGGTACACTGTAGCATGACAGCACTGAAAGCTGGAAACTGGTCTGGGCAGGAAGGGGGTTTAAGTGCCCAGTAAGCAAGTGGTTAAAGTGAATTCACTAAAGGAAATAAATGCATGGGTTAAATTAGTGGTTCAGGCTCGAGGGATTTAGAGGATGAAAAAATCTAATAGCCAATATGCTGCAGTCTCTCTACCTTTTTGGATCTGTTTCTCAGTTATGCATAGAAATCTAAATATAGTAAATCGCAGAATCCTCGGGGCAGATTTACTTCAATTATAACTAAAAGCAAAATGTTTTTGTTTTGTATAGAGTGGAGATGGCTTAAACCCCCTGTTGGGTTTCTATTGCTGTCTGTGTCCTCGTTGGGGAGATACCCCCTCTCTATTTGTCCTGTTTACCATTATCACTGAAAGTGAAGGAAAATCCCACATTTTGGGTTGTCCCTATTAAAGTAATGGGGGGGGGGGGAATCTTCCAATGGGGACACTAGTTTTGCCCCCCCCCCCCCCAAGGGATTCTTTTAATTTGTAGAGATTTCCTCTCACTTCCTGTTTTGGCTATGGGACAAAAGTGTAGGGAAATCTCCCCAATGACAATGTTGCCTTTTTTTATTGGTAGAAGAATGGTATTTATATATGTGTGTGATTTTTTGATACTATTTTTATTCAATATTTGACTTTTAGAAAGATATTTTGTATTTACTTAATTGGAATTCGTTGCTTTTGACACACCATGTGTGTCCCGTGAAAGCGGCTTCCTGCTCACTGATTGTTTTTGTATTATTAAATATGCTGCAGGGAGCACACTGACTTTGTGAGTTGGCATATTTCTATAGTTTAAACCATTTTACCTCTTTATTAGTAATAAAAACTGTCAGGGGTTCTAATCCTTCTCTACTGTATCTATCCCACTGAATATCACATCATGAAATAAAACACTGAATGGTTTCATGAGTTTAATACCTCACATTTTGGTGAAATAACTCATGCCTTATTTTTTTTTGTAGCTTTGTTTTGTGAATTGCAAACAAGTTTGAAAAAAATCTGAGTTATTTTAGCTCAGATTTTAAGAGGAAAATAACTTTTTGTGAATTGAGCCCACAGAGAGAAATAAAAACATGACAGGGTTCTAACCAGGCTATCCAGATCTAAACAGAGTTGTGCCCTTAGACTCTGATCTTTTGTCCAGACATTTTGTTATTTTGAAAAGTCAATTCAAAGATTCACCATTGTTGGGGGGGAGGACTTGACAGGTCGCCAATCATATTTCGCTCATTCGTCAGCTGGGGGAGTGTTATTTTCTTACATACAATTGGCTCAGTCATAGGTGTGCACAGCCTATTGCATTAGGGTGTGCACCCCAAAGCTCAAACACGTGTGTGTGTGTGTGTGTGTCTGTGTGTGTATATATACTGACAGTGTCTATAGAGCAGTGGACAGTGTCAGTAGTTTTTTTTTATTATTATTATTATTTTTTTTACAATATTTTTTAGGAGCCCTGTTAGTGGGTTTTGGTGAAATATCAGGGGTCTAAACTGGGGGAATCTGCACCGCATATGGTGATCAGGGTGTGCCCAGGCACACTCTGTGCGCACACCTATGGGCTCCGTTCATAAAGATTTACCACAAGAATAAGGATCTTTATTACAGCCTTATGATGGACTCATTTTCAAAGCTTTTTTTTTTTGACTAAACTAAAAATAATTTTCACCTTTTTTTTTTTTTTTTTTTTTTTTTAAATTAAAGATCCCTGTATTTGTGTGTTGTGAACTAAGTGTTATGTGCTCCAAGGAAGAGGTCCCTGTACAGGTAGGAGGTGGAAAGTACAGATCCTTATGTTTGGTGTGAATCCAGCCCATACAGATAAGTTATGCAGACCAAGGAGCTGTTGTAGAAGGTTTGTCCTTGAAAATCCCTCCCCTTTTTTTTTTTTTTGAGGTCACCTGGATCCATTCAATAGTATGGGATTGCCCTGTGTATGTGGCCAGCATCACTGTATGGCCCTCGCTCTATGTTTATAAGCTAAAGTAGTATTAAACCCAAAACCAAAAATGTAATATATTGCAGCTTACCAATCCTTAGCTGTGGTGTTTTTATCTGATGATCTGACCAGTAACACACCTTCTGTGTTAAATCTAGTACACACGATCAGAATATTGTACAAAAAATACCGCTTTCAAAGCAATCGTACGATAATCTGATCGTTAGTATACAGCTTTCAGCCGAAGGGACAAACATGAAAAATGTTCTCGTACTATACCAGATCATACAATTTTAGTTTAACCACTTCAATACAGGGCACTTTCACCCCCTTCCTTCCCAGCCCAATTTTCAGCTTTCAGCGCTCTAGCGCTTTCAGTGACAATTGCGCGGTCATGCTACACTGTACCCAAATGAAATTGTTATCATTTTGTTCGCACAAATAGAGCTTTATTTTGGTGTTATTTATTCACGACTCCGTTTTTTTTTTTTTGCGATATAAGCGCAAAAAAAGCGGAAATTTGGGAAAAAAACAATATTTTCTTTTTTCTATTTGAAAAGAAATCCAATAAAATCAAATTTTGTCATAAATTTAAGCCAAAATGTATTCTGCTACATGTTTTTGGTAAAAAAAATTCCGTTAAGTGTATAATAATTGGTTTGTGTGATCACGGACATATGTACGCAAATGATCATGTACATATGTGTGCAGGTGATCACGTACATATGTGTGCAGATAATCATTGGGACATGTGATTTTAGTGGGACATATGTGGGGGACATGTTTTTATTATTAGGGACATGTGTTTTTATTATTTGGGGACATGTATGTTTTGGGGACATGTGTGTTTTGGGGACATATGTGGGGACTGTGTTTTCACTGTGTGGTGTGTTGTGTGTTTACACTACACTGATGATCAGTGAGTAAAAAGCTGTGAAAAGCAGCCCATACTCACTGATCATCAGCCGGCTGCAGCGTTCTGCTCTCCTCTTCTCAGCGGTGACTTCCGTGTGAGGAGAGGAGAGCCGATTGCCTAGCAACCGGCTGTTTGTTTACATCACATGACGGCCGTGATTGGACACGGCCGTCATGTGATCAGGAGGGCCAATCACAGAGCCCTCCTGCCGATCTGAGATGTGCCGTGTCCGGGTGACACGAGCACATCGGGATCGCGCCGCTGCGCGGGCGCGCGCGATCCCGCTGCTCCTGAATGACGTTCCTGAACGTCCTATCAGGAGCAGGCGGCTCCCACCCGGTCGTATATATACATTGGCCGGGTGGGAAGTGGTTAAAATACAATACAAATACATTACATCACTTCTGATTTTTATTTTATTTTTTATTCCGTGGTACGAGAATTTTTATACTTTAGTAACCTATTTGTTTTCAAAATAAAAACTAGCATAAAAAAACAGCAAAAAAAAACAAAAAACGATCAATCGTCCGATAATCTCATTGTGTACACACAATGAGATTATCGCGGACAAATGAGCATCCATTTATTTTTTGCATGCTAGTCTTCATTTTGAAAACGAATACTGAACTGATTAAATTAAAATCGTACAATCTGATAGCGTAGGAGAACATTTTTCGTGTTTGTCCCTTTGGACGAAAACTGTGTTCTAACGATCAGATTATCGTACGATTGCTTTGAAAGTGGTATTTTTTTGTACAATATTCTGATCGTGTGTACTAGGGTTAACACAGAAGGGGTGTTACTGGTCAGATCACCAAATAAAAACAAGGGAAAAAAGATCAAAGAAAAGAAACGCAACTACCACATCTAAGGATTGGTAAGCTGCAATATATTCAATTTTTGGTGCCCACACTCTGGATGAAGGAGCAACAGAGGCACCTTCAGACAGCAGCATTTTCAGGCTAGGGGGAGGAGAATTTTAACCAGGCCATACATGAATCGAAATGCGACCTGTTCAGCAGGGACCGGGTACTGAGGTTGTACAGATGTCTATTGAATGACTTATGTACAACTGCCCTGTTCATTTCTCCCAGCGCTACAACTAAAGGCAAATGTACTTTGCAAAGTGCAGTTGCTCCAGAGCTTAGTAAATGAGGTAAAGATTCACTTTGCAAAGAACACCCAATCACATGCAAGGAAAAAAAAAACAGCATTTTTTCCTGCACGTGATTGGATGATGGAAGTCTTTGGAGATCTCCTTAGTTTACTAAGCTCTGGAGAAACTATTCTTGCAAAGTGCACAGTCTATTTGCCTTTAGTAAATCAACCCCAATGTATTCTGACGTGGGAAGTCTCTCCAATTTCAGGATATAATTGTTCAGCTGGGTGGATTCTGCCATTTACAATGGGTGTGTGGATGGGGGAATCCAATCCAGGTTTTTTTATCTCAACCTGTTGGTTGAATAAAAAAGTCATCCATGGGCTACCTTACTGTAGATGTGCTAAAGTGTTTACATACATTAGAGCTCGAGCTAGCACTATATATATATATATATATATATATATATATATATATATATATAAATTTTTTTATTTTTTTTTCCTTTTTGGGATAAAGGTTTTACTCAAATAAAAGCTAATTATTGTAAGCACCCTTGTCAGTGTTATGGTTTGCCTTGACCCCCTAACTGCTACATCTCAAGGACAGCTTGTTCTGTTGAAAAACAAAAAACAGCAGTCCTACTATCTAGATCATCAGATAAAAATAAAAGGAAGAAAGCCTAAAAAAGAAAACAAATGCAGTGATTACATCTAAGAATTGTAAGCTGCGATATAATAAATATTTGCTTTTGGGTTTAATACCACTTTAAGGATGATAATTTATGAGACCTGAAGTGGAGCTGTTGCCCGGGGCAAACATTTCAGCAACGTCTTATGCTATCTCCGCAAAAACAAAACAAGGAATCTGGCTGCTATGGGCACTTGAACCATATTTGCACCAGTTCAGACCAAAATTTTTCTGTATTTTTCGAATGGCATATTTAATCCTATTAAAATATGACATCACTTAGCAAGTCAGCCATTACAGGTTTGGTATGTGTTGGGGTCCTCTAAGGTAGATTACTGATTTGAGTGCAGTTCCCTATCTGTCCATGGGAATAGTTTTAAAATGTTAGCAGATATAAATAATCCAGCATTTACAGGGCTGCATTGCATGCTTGAGATCAGTGTGTGATTTGCTTTTATGCCTTGCTGCACATCAGTGTGAACGCACACAAATCCTAAAAATGCCCTTTTACACCAAGTCTTAAAACCCAGCGTTCTGCACTGGTACTATCTTCTGTCACCATTTATTTAATTTTTTTAAACTTCTGTCAGTTTCAAAACTTGATCCCATATATGTAGATAAATATGTGTGATCTAACCCCAACATGCACCAGTCAGGAATGTTCTAGACCCCAGGCAAGTTCATGTGATGTACCATAGTAAGAATGTGGTAGTAAGCTGGATGCATTGTAGGGTTTATGCAAAACAAACTTGATCTGCAATGAATATAGCAGGAGCTACATACTTTCAGCATGCTACTGTTTCCTCTAAAATGGAGGAATTCCTATTTTTAAATTCAAACCATATGTCAGCAGAGTATGGGGAGAGGTTCAGTATGCTGGGTATGCATCTCTCTGTGCTAGAGGAAAAAAAATACATATGTTGACAACTTACATATGTAGAAAAAAACTGTTGTATTATTATGATTTTTTCCAAAAGCATGAAAAGAAAGAAACGCGCAAAGCCAGTAACCACCGGTGACTTCAAGATAAGGATATGTTGTAGGATGGAAGCAGCAACACTTGATTCGTTTTGAAAAAACAAACTGTTCAATGTATATATGTGTGTGTATACTGTGTATATGTATATATATCTCAATGTGAGTTAGGGACCCTAGATTGTAAACTCCTTGAGGGCAGGGACTGATGTGACTGCATAATATATATATATATATATATATATATATATATATATATATATATATTCTACTGTATATAATTATGCATGTTTTCCATGTAGTACAGTTGTAGTGAGGTACATTTTTGGAGAAATTTTAAATGTTTTGTTTGTGCTGGGAATTACAACAAAGATGCAGACAACAACATTTTTTTTTTATGCACCACGATAAAACACAGGGGTGTGATTTGTATCCTTATAGTTTTTGCTAACCCCTGCTACTGACAGTTTTGCTGAACAGCAGGAAGGAAAAATAAAAATAATATATAAATATATATATATATACACACACACACACACACACACACACACACACACACACACACACACACACACACACACACACACACACACACACACACACACACACACACACACACATATATATATATATATATATATATATATATAATTTTATTTAATGGAAAACATAATATTGTGAATAGTATAGTTATTTACATTATTTGACAGTTTTGCTAAAAAATAAAACGGGACCTTTATTTAACAAAATCTCTATACATCCATACAAAATAATTTAAAATCATTTCTCTAAGTCATTACAGTTTAAAAAAATGTTACCAAGTGGTCCTTTTCATCAAAAAGCTAGAGAAATATTCATGAAAGCAATCTATACAAGACGTTTTAAAGTTTTAGAATATTTCCTGTTGAAATAAGATCCAATATGTGAGTATATATAATACACAAGAAATAAACAGTTAAATAGAAGTGAATTCATTATAGATTATTCAAAGTGGGGGAAGCAACACTATAAAAAAGAGCAAAATAAGCCTTGATGCAATCTCCCAAATATCACCAGCCCTTGCTTGGACAATCCAATCCAGCGTAATCCTTATAAAAGGTAGTGTCCTCCAGTGTTGATTGTTGAGCATAACAAACTCAAAGGAAAAGTAATTAAAATACAGGATTCTCTCTCTGATAAATGTTTCTTGGTATATACATCTCCACCAGCACCTGATACAAAGCAAAAATCCAAAGTGAAAAGCCTCTGATGGAAGCTGCCATTCTGGGCTCCATGTTAGTTTCAAGGCAGTAAAGCTGAATTTATTCACTTTAATGCCAGTTATGTCACAGCTCTGAAATCATTATGCAACCTGGAAAGCCAGAGCATTGTAACTTCCATCTGAGGCTTCTCACACAACTTCCTTTTAATTGAATAGAAATCAGTTCACCATTTTACACATGCACTTTGTTTCCTCTTAGACTGAAAGCTTGTTTGTGTAGAATTTATTTTGCAGCCCAATATTACTTGATGTATAGAACTGCTATAATATGTTGGCTCTTGACAAAGGATAATATGAATAATTAGCACAACCTTGACTGCTATGGTCATCTATTGACCTATTTTTTTTTTTTTTTTACATAAGTGTTCACATACATCTGTGCCAAGAGAACTACATTTCAGAAAATGCAAAATGTATTAATGTATTTAAGACTATTGTAACTTGCATTCTGACTTGAGTGTTTGCCTTGTTGATCAGTATTGCTCTTTTAGGTTGGTTGTAATATAATATAGAGTTATTATTCCTCCTGTGTATCTGCAAAATGTATTGTAATAACCACAGTTATAAAATACGACCCTCTATCTTTGTCTCTCACTTTTTAGACTTTGGCCATTTCCTTCTCCCTTCCCTTTCACTTTAGCTATATATTTCTTTAACTTTCTATGCAGAATTTTTTTCCAAAGTAGTCTATATCCTGCAATCAAATTGTGTATCCACACACTATTACTTTGGAACCATCAGGCAATGTTCATTGGCTTTAGTCTTTGTTTTTGTGAAACAGATTTATGCACTTAAAAATCATTTGCATGATGAACCTATTTGTTTAGGAAACCAGATAGTATGTTGCTAGTATTTCCAATTTGATATAAGCTTTAAAATAGTTTCTCGTGGTACAGAATGGGTGAGTAAACTATGCAATACACAGCTACATGGGAGAACAATGAAGCCTGCACACTGCCTTAATGGCAGTCTGAATCTAAACATGATTGGGAGTGTCCCCTATCAGAGCTTAACATCAAAGATGGCTGATTGACATTCCACCAGCCTGTTCCTGAGGCTCTCATGTGGTCTGCCTGCAACAACCATTATCAGTAGTGAGCTTGGGAGAGGTCACATGTAAGGATCAGCAGCCTGTTTTGTTCCTCAGCATACACTTAGGGGGAGATTTACTAAAACTGGTGCACACAGAGTATGATGCAACTGTGCATAGTAACCAATCAGCTTCTAACTTCAGCTTGCTCAGATAAGCTTTGACAATAAAACCTGGCAGTTACTATGCACAGCTGCACCAGATCCTGTGTGCACCAGTTTTAGTAAATCCCCCCCCCTTAGTGACATTTAGTATGCACTAGATAGCTAAACCTATGAAACACATACATTATTTATGTCCTAATTAAAACATCTAATAAACAAACAATGCACACTTTATACAACTCTGAATGACTTTAAATTGCTGCTTTACTGGTAAACTGGTCTTAAAAAAGTTTTTTTTTTTAGCCTTGATGATTCACCAACAGTAGTGCATTGTGCTGCAAGGACAGGGCTACGGAAGCTATTTTTTTAATATATTGTCAGCCTGAGGTTAAACATTTGATGAAAATCCTCTAATTTTAGCACATAGATTTTAGTGTGATGGAAGTGAGGCATTTGTATTAGATTAGCCTCTACATTTGTAAAGAAATCCACAAATATAATAAAGTCTAATAAAGCTCTTTATGGACTAAAACATTTGAACACTTCAGAATGCCTTGACTATATAATTTGTAGTAACTTTCCCATGGAGCAAACCGATTCTGTAAAGCAAATTGTCTATTCAAATCAGGGCTTCTTTGCACTTTTTACTCCTGTACCCACTTCTGTCACTAAGGATTTATCAGATTTCTCCTAATGAGTGTGAATGCCCCCTAATGTGTACAAGTAATCCATTGACCGTGGATGTATACACCAAGTCACTACTCCTCCTATGGGCAAATATTGTATAAATGCCCCATGAGGTTCTTTAAATGTATTTTCATTACATCAGTGTTACTAATCCAGCAAACTGTGGTTTGATATAAAATGTTTCAGGTTTGTACATGCCCCCAGAGGTGTATAGATGTCAACTTTCAATAACTACTTCTAATATTGAAACTTTTAATATATTGCTATATCTGGAAAAATAACAAATTTGTTTTTAGCACATGGTTAATTAATGTGCTGTTTACAAAAGCTATTGTTTATACATTAGGATGATTTTAATCACGTTGCACTGAAATACATTTAATAGTAGTTATGAAATAGCTTTAGATTATATCAAAAAGGTTGTTAACATAGGGTGTGATTTTTACACAGTCCATTAAACCTTTTGCTTGATTAATTAGTTTGAGGCTAGGTTACGATTTTTATATTTCTAACTTTTTGGAGGTTGAATATTAATATTGGTTCTTTGGGCTGCACATAATTATTCCTTTAGTAAATCATCCCTAAAATGTCCTATTTCTGACCATAATATTAACAGTGTTCTTCTGCGAATACATATTAAAAAAAAACTTAGAAAAATACTTTTTCATGACATTTGCAATTTGTATTTTTTTTTTTTTTTTTATAAAAGAACTGAAATACTGAGACAGGGCTTTTTTCAATTCATAATAAGTAATGTATATAAAAATAAACATTTTAAAATTAAGTATTGCTTGTAGATGCATTGTATTTACTATAAACTCCATGTGAGACTGAGCAAATTAAATCCATTTTTGTTTTGTATCTTAGTCTAGAACTAAAATAACTCAAACACATGAGGCTGAATGTTTTCAAATGATCATTCTATCTTGTAAAGGCCATGTGGCCCAGGGTCAGCATGCTAATGAGAGGGGGGCCTTGAGTGGTAGGATCTGGGAAATTCTAATGCTTGAGTGAGGGTCTCACATGCATGTTCTGATGTGACCAAACAAGAGGAGGCTTGCTATGTGGTGCTGGAATTTTCAGGTTAAAACAAACAGAGAAGAGGAATGAACAAGTGTATTTCTTATTTGAGTGTTTGAAATAGCTCAATTTTATATATGTGTGTTGATAAACCCATAAACATATTATTATGCATTTAGCATAACTCTTTAGTTATAACTATAGTTTGCTTTCTAAAAAAAACATTATACAACTGAATCTTATGTATATTCTACATTACATCAAAATGAATTAAATAGGTTAAATATTTCCTAAGAATCATAGATTATTTACTTAAAAATGGTTATCAATAGTTTTTTTTTTTTATTGTTTGAAGACAAAGTAAAACTTCTTATCATCTTTTCTTAAAAGGTAAATATTTGACATAAACAGGTCTCTAGTAACTGTTTAGTTGTTATTCAAAGCTGTTTAATTTATTTTTTTAAGCCTGATAAAGGTTTAGGGTATGTGTAATTGCTTTGTGATTGAAATGCTGGTAAACTTTTTATCTGTTTAAATTAGTTGAAAATAAAGTATTTGCTTTGTTTTATGTGCACAGAATCATGGTCATTCCCAGTTTGTGTTTCTTCTTACTTTCTTGTTTTATACAAAACTAATTTGTAGCAAAAAATTAGGAACTACATTATTTACAAAATGCACATGCACTGTGCAAGCTGCCTAGAGCAATGTGTTCTTTCTGTCTTACCTAGCTGACATGTTATAAAATGTGCACTCAAATTTAAAAGCTGTCCCTGGTTAAGTGTTCAACAAAACTATTTCTTTTCACTCCTGTTAAACAAACTCTCCAAGCTACCTCCTATGATTCACATAGGCATTAGCATTCCTCAGATATCTGTTAGTATTGTTGTTTGGGTGGATAAAATGGCTTCCACTTCCCCTGAAAGGAAATCACTGTACTTACTGCTTAATGGTTACCTGGGCATTCGTTTGTAAGCTAAAGCTGAAATATTGCAGACCTTAAAAACAACAACCATACAAAGTTGCATTATTTTATATTATTCAGAATAACTATATATATATATATATATATATATATATATATAGGCAAACTATTTTAACAAAAAGCTTTTATTTCCATTTCTATTTCTTAAAAAAAGACAAAGAAAAAAATTGGTTTACAAAGGCTTTGAAAATAACAGATGATGCTACTTTTTCCATTATTCCATAGTATCAGCATAGGGCTGTACGTACATCAAATGCATCCAAGTAAAATATGCCAAAATCTATTTATGGGGGATTATTTATTACCAATATCTTTAACATTTTAAATAACAGAGTATTTTTAAACAGTAGAGATAATGAAGTTGTTTACCAGAAGGCAGAAAGCTGAAGATGTGTTATGTCACTGTACAGAGATGCTATGGAGTATTCACTGTTTCTGTACTTTACAGTAGTATGAGGCAATATACCCTCCAGAGTAGGGGTTTCCAGTATATGTAAAGAAAATGCTGAATATAACACAATTTTCTGAAAAAAAGTATGATTTAATATTATATACTGCTAAAAACGTGATAGATTTCGTTTTATTTGCTTAATATATAAAAATATATATACTTACAAAAATATAAGGAAGGTACAAAACTAAGTTGTATGTAGTTTATAGAAGCACATGTCCTACTACAAAAGTTTTCATTAGAAAGTAGATAGTAACATTCATTGTAAGTTTTAGACACACGAGCGATTACATTTTTTTTTTTTTTTTTTTATGGATGCCATTTAATAGTTGCTATTATTTTTACTAGAAATCTGTGTAGTTCAACACAGCTGAGTTTACAAGCTGATAAAAACTCAGCAGTACCTACTGTCCAATTAAACAGATAATTTGAAGAAAATAGCCACACGCCGCCTCTTTAGATGGTCTCTATAAAACATGATGATCGCTCACAAGAAGTTTTGTCATAAATATGTCCTACTGGTAAATAACAAACATAGTTATCAGCACAATACTTGGCACATGACAAATTTTGTTATAATCTACATTTTGGTAATACGTTTTCAATATTTTTGTTTATGAACTCTTGAGGTGTTCACAAAATGTATTCAAAATCTTTCTGAAAAATTGATTTTTCTGTTTACTGTATACCAAGACATGGTGAGTTACAGCTAATTGCTGAAGTAATTACTAAAGTGATTTTAACTACCCCCTGGATAAGGCAAGTGATACAAAATAGCCCTCTTCACTTTAATGTTTAAACTACAAGGAAAAATATACATATTTTTCTGGAAGAAAGCATTGAATGCATATAAAGTTCATTTAGCAATAATCCTAATAAATCGCTCACAAAGCATTTCAAAAATTTAAGATAGTTTATTAGGGTATATTTCTGACTGTCATTAGTTTTCCTATGTTCTGGAAAAATATTGGAAATGTTAGATTACTCCAAAACAAACTTTGTTATAAACAAGGTGCACTAGGGATCACAATTCTATATTTTTTCCTGATATGTAAACAACTTGAAGAGATAAATGTATTAGATGCATACACATATTCATCATGCTATCCATTAACTTGTAAATGATGAGAGATCATGTTGATCTACTAGCACAGAACTGCAAATGCACTTCTCTATCAAATGTGATACCTACCAAGATATCTTTCTACAAACTGTCTCAAAAAACAGCTAAACAAAGACCAGTTCATAAAGAAATAATTTTGGCTAAACTTTTGTACATTACTTTTTTTGATTGTTACTTTTTAAATCAAGTTTTATGAATACTTGTGAACCTGTCCATTTAATCAGGACAACAGTGATTTATTGCCAAACAGAAAAATATTCAGTTTTGTCAGTTTACTAAGATTTTCTACTTTCAGGATTTACTACTTTTAAGTGTGAAACCTTTTATCATTCACACTGTGGTTATTTATCTGTTCATGAGGTTTGCTTCTAAAACCCCCCTTTTTATACAAAATACAATATTAAAGATAAGAGCTGAGTATTTCAAGGTTTATAAGTATAAACAACCAAATACTGCATCTCCAGTACTACTAGTAAGAGTATCAGCAAACCTTCTTTTACCTTTTATATGCAAAGGTTTCAGACCCTGTTAAAAATAAAATGTGGATTTGTTTTGGGGAATATTTGTGGATATAGAAATTTGTTTTGTCCTTTTCTAAAATAATTTTTTGTAAAAGAAACAATTACTCTGTGTTTAGGAAACCATCTTTACTTTTTTGGACTTTTTTTTAAATCAAAGCCAAAACAACCAAAAGCCGAATTAAGCAAAAGTTGCTTGTTAGCTGATTATACATATACATACATACATACATACATACATACATACATACACATATATATATATATATATATATAATTTAGCTTTTTAAAGAGAAGGCATAGGATGATGTCTGTAAAGTCTTGATCTATTGGGGTTAATTTCATAAAGAAATAGAGGCTGTTCAACTAGCAGAGCTCATTTTTATTTTGCAAAGTGTATTTTCAGTTTGAAAAGTGAATGTGTGTGAAGGTGAAGCCGTGTTCACTTTGAATACCCAATCATGTGCTAAGAAAATTGGAAAACAAGATTTCTGCTAGCACGTGGTTGGCTATTCAAAGTAAACACAGCTTCCCCTTATTTACTAACATATACTTTACAAAGTTAAACTACACTTTCCAGAGTGAAAATACACTTTGCTAAGTGAACAGCCTTGCTTCCTTTAGTAAATCAGCCCTACTGCAATCATCAGTAACCTATAAAAACCCACTGATAACATTCACAGTAACCATTGACTAATATGAATGTAGTTGCTATAGAGGGTGCAACATTCTGTTATAAAGCATTGACCTGTCTAGTTATCCTATTGGAGGGTGAAAGTTCAATCAAATGTGACAATATGAGAATTATTGTATGTATTTCATGAACCTTTAATGGCTTTGTGTGTTATTGTATATACTGGGTTCCCCATCCTTTCAGCTGATAGTGATATCTAGATAGCACCACAAAATAGAGGTAATACATGTATGAATATGCCTGTCCACTTATCTGGGTACAATACTTCTATCTGTAAGTATTTCATTCTGTCCAAGTGATCTTTCTACCCCATGGAATGGTTTTCCTGTTCCCATATGCATACAAACAATTTTTAGAAAGTAAATGACAGTCCTTACACCATGGGGATCCCTTCATTTTATACTGATTGTTTTACATGTTATTTCTTGCTATATTCTAGTAGCATGCCACTTGAATGAAGATTCACATAGTGTGAGGAGTACTAGTAAACTTTTTTACTTCACTTAGTTTTCACTGTAACTCTATAGCTGCAGGCACCTTTTAAAAAATTTCACTGCATAAGTAATTTAGTCTTTAGCATGAAAGTGGTTAAAAAGCTGAAGTTTTAGCAATGAAAGGGATAATGCCATAATGCTAAATCATTGCCCCAAAAGATTTTGATGGATGTAGACTATTTCCAACTTACAACCCATATGCTAGTTTAGCAACCGTGGGGTTGATTTACTAAAAGCAATTAGGCTGTTCACTTTGCAAGACAATTTTGCTTGGTGAAAATGGTGCTTACTTCCATCCTCTAATCCTGTGCTAGCAAAAATACTGTTTTTGTCATTTTGCTTACACGTAAGCAAATATTCTTTGCAAAGCAAATTGCCACCACGTTCACTAAGCTAATGAAAAATTCCCTTGAAAAATGAACAACCTATGTCCTTTAGTAAATTGACCCAATATCTCTTCTTGCAGTAAAACTAAGCAGGAGCAGCATCAGTTCCATGAATCTAACATGGTTCAATTACATATTTCCATACAGGTTTTAATATTTAACCCAAAGAGGTCAATTCCTTGAAACATAAAACCTGATTACCATTTTGATTACCATGTTTTATTTGATATTTTTATGATTGAATGTGATTTCAGTTCACTAAAGATTTCATTGCACAGTTCAACTGAACATACAACTGGCATGTTACATTATTAATGTTTTGTAATATTTCTTATTTAATAAATTAAGAAAAATTATTACTGGGGGTTCTGCTCATTAAAATAGTATTAGTTTCTGCTTGGCAGTAACTGTGAGATTCAATAGAGTGTCTAATAAAAGCAGAAAATGGTGTAGTTCACAGTAGAAGCAAAATACAGTTTCATGAGAAATAAACATTTGCTGTGGTTATATAAAAATAATGATTGCACATCTATGCAATATTTTTAATATGTAAATGTGTTTTTTTTTCTTGAAAAAATAAAAAGGAAACCGTTAAAATACCTAATGCAACTTAGTAAATTGACCCTAACTTTGCTATAAACTAATTCTAGCACTGACCTTTTTCCAAAAAGGTCACAGAATACACATTGGGTTTAATTTCTAAGACTTGAGAGTGCAAAATCTGGTCCAGCCCTGCATAGATATCAGTCAGCTTTAAGTTATTTATTTTTTGTTTTTTTACAAGCTGAAGTTAAAAGCTGATTGGCTACCAGATTTTTCACTCTCCAGTTTTAGTAAATCAACCCCACAGAAGTTTTGCTGATAACATAAATCATGTGCATGAAGAATGAACATTGTACCCATAGAGCAACTGTGCTTTCTCTGGCATGGAAAAGCCTTCAGCGTATGGATAAATGTTATATTTAATTTAGTGTTTCTCTGTAATGAAAAAGAATATGCAGACAAAGATTCTGCCCCAACCAAGCAACTTTTTGTATGATACATGCAAAGGTTTTTATATAAAATAATTTTCATTAAGTTATCTAAACTCTACACAGTTATCAAAACTGGAGCAGACAGAATCTGGAAAAACTGTGCATGGAAACCAATCAGTGTCTATCTTACGCTTATTCAGCTTTGAAAATAAAACATAGAAGCAGACTGGTTGCCATGAACAGTTGCTCCCAGCTCTGTCTGCTCCAGTGTGGCTAATTTCCCTTCATAGTATGAAAAAGGAAAATTGTGTAAAAATTCACTAAAAACAAATTGAGGTTGATTTGCTAGTGGAGTGGAGTTAGATCAGTAAATAAGGTGTGCCCGAGTTCACTCTTAATACCTAACTTATGTGATATATAAAAAAAAACTTTTTTTGTTTTCATTTTCCTTGCATACAATTGAATATTCAAAGTGAACACAGTTTCACCTTATTTACTAACAATTACTTTGCTAAATGAAAAGCCTCTTTAGTAAATTATCTCCACTGTATGTAAATGGGATTTGTTATAAAAGTTCCAACCCCTTGCAAAAAGCCTAGTGTGTCATGTAACAGGGCAGGGGATTACTTTTGCTTGGGAAAGGTTTATTAAGTCTTACATGCCTTATAGAAATAGTCCCTGTAAGAAAGAGTCACAGCAAACCTTGCCCATGCTCAACTGAAGTAGTGAAGCACAAATCAGTCAGCTTCCCTGTTCTCCTGAATGGGTAGGGATGCATATAGCTTATGGAATTCTAAAACCCTTCCCAAAACTGGTCAGAAAGCGGTGTTGTTTTTAACCTCCATGGTCTGCCCAGTTACCCAGTGCACATAGTCTAATGGTTATGGAAATAATATACTGACTCTTCACTAACTAATAGACCTGTGCTCTTGGGAGCAGATCTGGACAATGCACCCATGTGCTCATAAAGACAATGAAACTAGATATATTTCGATTATAGATACTGTTGTTTTTAACTTCTGCCTCTAAAATATAGCTTCTGCAATGCTGAACTCATTGCTGTTGATTTGCGAAAGGTAAAAATGCTGTTTACTTTGCAAAGCAAGTTGCACTTTGCAGAGACGTTTGCCCCATAGCTTACTGAATGTAGGGAAGTTTCCATTTGCAAAGAACACCCAATCAAATGCAAGTAAAATATCAAAAACAAAATTTTTGCTTGCACATGATTTGATGATGGAAGTCAGCAATGTTTTAACTGCAAAATTGAACTCCCCTTTCAAAGTAAACAGTTTAATTTGCTATTGGTTAATCAGCCTCATCATTTCAGACCATGTATAAAGTATTTGATTTGTTTATTGTAACAAACTACCCAGCAGGGAATACCCTACTTTTGTTTGAATTATTTTTTATCACTTTAATAATGATTTTTTTTTTTTTTTTTTATAGTTTGGAACATAAACATATTGTAGAAAAAAACAAAAATAACTCACCTAGAAGAGGTAAAATACTTGGTGATCTAAAACCTTTTAATCTCATTCATAGAGAAGCCTCTGCATTTGATGCTAATTTAAAGCGGACCTTCAGTAATTTTTTTTTAACTTTCCATCTATTTATTCTTGTGCCCTTGTTTTAACCTTGGATAGTAAAACATTTTTCTTCTGCCAGTAAATACATTACACAGCCCACTTCCTCTTTCTTGTCTGGTCATTAGCCTAGGCTTAGGACATCATGCACAGCTCTCCAACTCTCGTGAAAGTTTGCCAGGAAGGGAGGGGGATGAGTCATAAGAGGGCCAATGAAAGCTGCAGAGCTGGAGGTGTGCCTCTGTGTAAATCTAGGAAGTGAACAGGCAGCAGCTTCAGCTGCCCACAGTTAAAATGGCTGCAGACAGACTTAGAGGGAAGAGGGGGATTTCTGCAGCATATTTGACAAGTACAGAATTACAATATATAAAATAATATGCAAATTGGTTGGAGGCAAACTGCAGAATGGCAAAGATGTTTTTATTACAGACTGCAGTTCATCTTTAACGACACAATCCACTCTCCTTCAAGCTCAAGCTCTTTAAATTACAAATTAAACATTTTGTCTTTTATTGCTTACTTAAAACTATAGGAAAATAAATGTTTTTGAATTATAGCTGCTCATACAAGAAACATATTATTTATCAACTGGGAGGTAGTAAGGCCATAAGATCTGTATCAAGTGATAATTTTTCCTTTTAAACCAAGAAAAACACTGCGCTATCCAAACATGAAAAAAGCTGCTAACACACTAAAATTGATATTTTAGCAAAAATTGAAAATCTGTAGTGAATAGATGACATATATAAACACCAAAACGTTGTGCTCACATATATCGAAAACAAAGAAAATGAAAAAAGTGTAAAGATAAAGTCTCTTTGTATCCAAAGAAATAGTCCCACGTGTAAATGACACTTCAGATGCACCATCCGGTCCCCAAAAGGGTAGACATGCAAACACCCATGTGATGATACCGCCACCTTAACAGATGCAGGCTTACCTGATGGATATGACCCAAAAGAATGTATATTCTAAGGGTCCTGCAAGCTTTCTATTGACCATGGAAACTTGAACCGGCCGGTGTTGGAATGCCCAAAAACACGAACTGGCCAAGGCTAGAATGCCAGACAACCATCCAAAAAATCTTAGATGCATCTGTTAAGGTGGCGGTATCATCACATGGGTGTTCACATGTCTACCCTTTTGGGGACTGGATGGTGCATCTGAAGTGTCATTTACGCGTGGGACTTGAATATTTCTTTGGATACAAAGAGACTTTATCTTTACACTTTTTTCATTTTCTTTGTTTTCGATATATGTGAGCACAACGTTTTGGTGTTTATCTATTTCATCTATTCACTACAGATTTTCGCAACATCTATGTGGTTATACACACAGATGTTTAATTGTTCACAATTTCTTTTTAGTATAATGGTTTAGCGCTAGACTTTTTTATAACATAAGATCTGTATCAAAATGTACAGATAGTGTAACACAATGTTTCCCAACACCAGTCCTCAAGTGCTTCTAACATGTCATGTTTTCAGGATTTCCCTCAGATGAAACAGCTGTGGTAATTACTAAGGCAGTGAAACTGATCAAATCACCTGTGTAAAATAATGGAAAACCTGAAAAACATGACCTGTTGAGGGTACTTGAGGACTGAAGTTGAGAAACATTGGTGTAACAGGTGCAATGGGGCTGATTTACTAGAGAAATAAAGACTGATCACATAGCAAAGTTAATGTTCACAGGATTTAATAAATAAGACATGAGTTTGTAGTGCCTTGTGCATGATTGGGTATTACGTTTCTAAAGTGCACATACTTTTCCAAAGTTAGCATACAAACATTTACATTCCAAAATTTGCAGCCTCTACTCAACCCTATAACCACCACTTCTTGTCTTGAGTGGCAGATTGCAACTGACATTTGTTTACTTAGGCTTTGTCAATAATTTAACAGCAATAGTAAATTGGTCACGGACAATCATAAACTGCACATTGTATGTAGATATTTATAAAAGATTAAAGAACAGATTATAACTTTTGTTGGAGAGACACCCAAGCAGAAATAAAAAATTTTTTTAGGATCTGTGTGACCATGACCCCAGATGGTGACCATTAATTCCATCTTAATTTCTAGGTCTGCTAATAAAAACATAAAAAAGACTAATGCTATGTCCTAGTGTGAGAAGTTCCTGCGCTATTTGTACTCAATAAAATATATAGAATCCTAAAAAATAATCTACAATATCTACCATATAATCAACAACATCTATTATAACAAATGACCGAACATTTCAATAAAAGTTCCTACAATGTTGTGATTCTTCAATATCACGAAGATTCCTTTAAAGTGGTTGTAAACCCTAGGACAAAAAAATAAACGAAAAAAACCCGCAAGACAAAGGCATAGTGAGCTAGTATGCATAGCATACTAGCCCATTATGGGGGTTATTTACGAAAGGCAAATCCACGTTGCACTGCAAGTGCACTTGGAAGTGCAGTCACTCTAAATCTAAGGGGTAGATCTGAAATGAGGGGAAGCTCTGCTGATTTTATCATCCAAACATGTGAAAGCTAAAATGCTGTTTTTTATTTTCCTTGCATGTCCCCCTCGGATCTACATTGACTTTTCTTCCAAGTGCACTTTCAAGTGGATTTGCCTTTCATAAATAACCCCCTATGAGTTACCTGAGATCTAAGTCCCTGCAGCCATCCTCGTACACCGCTCCGACGGCTGGCATCGCTCCCGGAGTTACTTCCGGGTGTAGCGGGCTCTGGCGCTGTGCTTGGCCAGAGCCATGATGACGTCACTCCCACGCGGGAGCCGTCGCTAATGGCAAATTTACTGAAACAACAGCACATATGTGCCGTTGCTTCAGTTAGTGCGAATGTGCCGATGATGTCAGCACATGCAAATATAGGGGATATCTCCTAAACCATTCAGATTTAGGAGATATCCAGGGTAACTACAGGTAAACCATATTTTAGGCTTGCCTGTAGCAAAAAGTGTGTTGTAAGAGTTTACAACCACTTTAACATGTGATCTGTGCAAAAAAAGTTCTTTATAAGGTGCAATCTGTGCAGAAATATATTACAAAGATGATGAAAGTGCTGTGCTCCTTTTCATCTCGTGCCCTCACTCACCAGCTAGCCATGTAAAGATCACCTGTACTGGTGAAATATATCTTTTATAGATTTATCTTTTCCTCTTCCACTCGGCTCTAGTAGTTGGACGTACTCATAGGATAAGAAATAGAGCATACATGTAGTGATATTGTTTAAAAAGGCTTTATTATAAAGTAATATCCACTCACATGTTAGTCTGTAAAGAAAAGCATATAAAACGCTGTGCAATCCGCAGTTTGCGTTCCAAAATCCAGGAAATGACGTCACCGGAAAGTCCCCGTACCCCGTAATTCTATGCCCTGCCTCAACGGGCAAATTTATATGAAGAGGTAAGTTGTATCAATCAATAAAACAGAATTTTATGTTTTAACTTGAAAAATACAATAGCCCTTACTTCATGAGGTATAGAGCAGTGCACAGTATAGGCAATCATCTTTCAGACACCTTTAAATACGTGAAGGATGATTGTTCAAGAAAATTGCACATCTGTGGTCTTTGCATACCATGTATTTAAATAAATGTATAATTCAGGACACAATTGACACTTAGGGTTTGATTTACTATAGCATGATGTGACATGTAATAAGGTGAAGGGTTGTGAAGCGAAGCTGGTCCTGATTGTTTACTTGAATCCTCAAATTGCATGTAGGTGAATTTATAAATACAGAGCTTCTTTGTATGTCTGGAAATTTGAGGAGGACAATGTTCATGTCACTTCCCCTCACTTATATTTTAGTAAATCAGGGACCTAAAATGGAAAAATCTGATGGGACATTCTGACACTTGGACACAATTAAAGAATACTTTTTTTTTTAATCAGGGAGGGGTCCAAAATATCTCTGAATCCTGTCCAAAAAGTTAACAAAGCTGCAGCTCTGTTTATGGGAAGCCATTCTTCCTTACTTCTTCCTAACTTTGGCCAGTCTTTGGTGATCCTTATGTTATACAACATAAAAAGATGTTAGACCTCAAACATTTACATCTCACTGGAGTGCTTACATGTTATAAATACACTAATATAGGGTAAAGGATAGAGCAGAATAAAAACATAAGAGGCAGCCAAAAAAAGAAAATACACCAGTATGCTTATAAAACACAGCAGTTCGCTCTTCAAATTTGCCTTCTGCGTGTTTTGGTATGTTAATGCAAGCAAAGCTGTATTAATTTTAATAAATA
The DNA here is from genome assembly GCF_037356315.1 of Lithobates pipiens. Taxonomy (NCBI): domain Eukaryota; kingdom Metazoa; phylum Chordata; class Amphibia; order Anura; family Ranidae; genus Lithobates; species Lithobates pipiens. Next base: position 133,785,626 of record NW_027507764.1, read on the forward strand.
GAGCAAAAAAATGTTGGGTAAAGGTTCTGGTCATATAACATGTCAAAGTCATGTGGTCAAACTCTTCTCCTATCACGATGTTCTCTGCAGCGTTATGCAGAGAACAGTCTAAAGGACACTACAAGTTCCACACTGTTCTACATTTTAAAATGAAGGAAAAGCATTTAAAAACACTGGGGTTGATTTACTAAAATTGGAAAGTGCAAAATCCGGTACAGCTCTGCATAGAAACCAATCAGCTTCCATTTTTTTCTTTTTTTGTCAATGCTTAATTGAACAAGCTGAAGTTAGAAGCTGATTGGCTACCATGCACAGCTGCACCAGCTTTTGCACTCTCCAGTTTTAGTAAATCAACCCCGCTGTTTGGGGAATTTATCAAAATTGGAGCAGCCAGAATCTGGAGCAGTTGTACATTCAATCAGCTTCCAACATCAGCTTGGTTGCCATGTACAGCTGCCCCAGATTTTGATTGCTCCAGTTTTGATAAATTCCCCCTTGTGTTCTACGGATAGCAGTATCTGCTTTCCATTTGAGATAGCCCCCTATAGTGTAAGGCAGACACAAAGTCGTTGATTTACTAAAGGCAAATAGACTGTGCACTCTGCAAAGTGCATATACACTCTGCAAGAGCAGTTGCTGCATAGCGTATTAGCATAGAAGAAGCTATGCTGACTTTAATTATCCAATCGTGTGCATGCAAAAAAAAATTTTTCTTTTTACCTAGCACGTGATTGGGTATTCTTTGAAAGTGAAGCCTTACCTGATTTACTAAGCTGTGGAGCAACTGCACTTGACAAAGTACAAAGTCGTTTGCCTTTTGTAAGTTAACCAAAAGTGGCAGTGCTGATTTAGGTAGGGATTTTTTTTTTCATTGCTCTGTGATTTTAATATAAACTGCTTTAAGTACATTATTTTGTTATTTTTAATTAGTTTTTTTATGGGTAAAAAAACCCACAAAAGACAGTTTTTGAACCAGTACTTTAAAGTCAGAGAGAGACAGATTAGTAAGGCAAACTGTTTTTAGGTAGTTTAGATACTAGTTTGATAAGAGATTCCTGCATACCACAGTAATCACTGGCTTGGAGCCCATAAAATCTGTGTCTGACTCACAACCTCAAGCCTGAGTGACTATCAAATCGGTCTGAAAACTGGGCAAATAAGCAAACTTTTTTTTTTCCCTACAATTACAATTTGCCATTCTGCAGGGATTCATTCAATTCATGAATCGAATCATGCTTTGAATTCCAATGTTGCATGATTCTCCACAGATCTTTATAAAAATATTCAGGCAAACTTAAAATGGATGAAATGGCAATTCCCCTGACTCAGACGTTAGAAAACAAGCAACAACCAGGTCGCAAGAGTAATGCACAGAACTAGCAGCCTTCAGTCTGTATTAATGTACATACTACAGCCAGATAACTTTTTATAATCACATGTGCTCTCATCTAAAAAGTACATCCAGTGATACAAAGATGAGTAGTTTGCAGTATGTATTTTCGCTGTCTTGTGGTTGACAATGGGTTAAACATGCTAGCACATATTAGCATTACGTGTTTATCTGGGGACCACTGTAATTACTTTTCTGGCAAAAAACATAAGTCGTCTTATAAATTATACTGAATCCAGTTTGATTATAAAATCGCAGTCATGAGTTGGAAATGATCTTTAAAACTTAACGGCATCAAGCCATGCAGTGAATGGGAGTGTAATCCGCCTGCAGAGAAAAATCCTTCAGCTTTAACCTCTGACTAATGGTGTGACTAGCAGAGCTTATACAGAGCCTGCTGCTTTGTGATCCTGAACCACCTCCTTACTAAACACAGGTAGGAAAGTGAGAATCGGAATACGCTGATATAGGAGGAGCAAAAGTAGAACAGATTTAAAAGACCAACATGTACATTAAGTAATGTTAGAGAAAAGATTATTTTAGGAATAGCTCATTGAGGAAACCATTAAAATGTACGTAAAGAAAACGTTTTATTTTTAGTGTTGGATAGAGTAACAAATAATTACCCCTCCGATCAGTTTTTATTGCTGTGTGTACCTTCACTGGGGAGATTTAAGCCCCATACACACGGGTAGAATGACAGGAGACATTTGCAAAAAATACCGGCTGACATTCTCTCCGTGTGTATGTCGGTCTGTCCGACAGAAGTTTTTGTTTTTTTTTAAAGATATTTTTATTGCATTTTTTTTACATACAAACAGTCATACAAGTAAAAAACAAAATAAAATCCAAACATAAAATACAAAATGCTCCTATGTCATCCTAGAACAGAGGGAAATCATGCATCATGCATTTACTATGTTATTCAGAGTGGATAACTTCTAACTCAACATTAAACAAGTATCACAGTCATGGATAGTACTATCATGAAAAAAGTAATTTACTGTATGAGGCAAACTACCTTAAATAATACCTAATTATGGCAGTGTAGGTGAGAGGGTTAGTGGGCTAGCCAGCCATCTGTCCCAGATCTTGTGAAAAGTTTTTTTCCTCCTTCGGATATCAAAGGTGAGCTTATACAGTGGTAGGTATTTGTTAACCAGTTTTAACCAGTTTTAACCAGTTTTAACCAGAGCCCCCTATTATTGGTTGCAGTACCCTTCCAGGTCAGCAAGGTGACCTTTTTTGCGTAAAAAGAGAGGATACAAAGCAGTCTCTTGGCCTGGGGGGGCACAACGAGCTCACCAAAGATGCCCAAGAGACAGTTCTTGGGGTGAAGTATATTGGGGAGACCCAGTGCTGAGGAGAGAAAAGCGCCTATGTTCACCCAGAAGTTCTGTACTATAGGACAAGCAAAGAAGCAGTGGAGGAAGTCAGCTATGTGTCCACATTTTCCAAAGCAATCGGCCGAGGGGGATATGCCCATTTTTTAAACTTTAACTGGAGTAAGGTGTGATTGGTGAAAGACCTTGAGTTGAATTATCCTATCTCTGGAAGAGATAACCAAGGTCTTAAAGGTGTCACAGAATTCAGACCAATTCTTCCTTCTTCTGTGATAGGGATGTCTAAGGAGTCCCATTTCTGTTGTGCTGCTCTAAACCTAGGATTAAAATTTGGCATTAGGGCTGAGTAATAAGTAGATATAAGTTTTGTCTGGTCCAGAGCTCTTAGAAGCTTTTCCAGGTCAGGGGTCTCTAGGGGACTAGCTAAGGAGCCAAACTGTGCTCGTACAGCATGTCTGAGTTGGTAGTAATAGAATAGATAGGTACGTGGCAAATCGAAGTCTAATCTCATCTGGGAGAAGGATTTGAAACCCTGATGCCCCGTACACACGAGCGGACTTTTCGACATCCAAACTCCGACGGACCGAGTCCGTCAGACTATCCGATCGTGTGTGGGCTGCAACGGACTTTTGATTCGCCAAAGTCTGACGGACTTTAGAAATGAAGCATGCTTTAAATTTTCCCGTCGGAACTCCGCCGGACCCGGTCCCCTTCGAAAAATTCGCTCGTGTGTGTGCTACTCCGACGGACTAATACCGACGCTAGGGCAGCTATTGGCTACTGTCTATGAACTTCCTACGTCGAATCCAGTCGTACGTCATCACGTTCGACTCCGTCGGAGTTTGGTGTGATGGTGTGTGGTCAAGTCCGTTCGGTCGAAAAATCCGCCAGAACTCCGTCGGAACTCTGGCGGAACTCCTTTGGAGGTCTGTCAGACTTAATCCCTCTCGTGTGTACGGGGCATTAGGAGTGTATATATGGCATAAGTATTTTATCCTCTTGGATGTCCATCTTTTAGGGTCAGGTAGGGAGTTTAGTTCCTTAACCACTTTCAGACCGGACCATTTTGCTGGTCAATGACCAGAGGTCTTTTTACAATTTGGCACTGCGCTGCTTTAACTGGTAATTGCGCGGTCATGCAATGTTGTACCCAAACAAAATTTGCGTCCTTTTCTTCCCACAAATAGAGATTTCTTTTGATGGTATTTGATTGCCTCTGCGATTTTTATTTTTTGCGATATAAACGTAAAAAGACCGCAAATTTTGAAAAAAAATGATATTTTCTACTTTTTGTTATTAGAAAAATCCAATAAACTCAATTTTAGTCATACATTTAGGCCAAAATGTATTCAGCCACATGTCTTTGGTAAAAAAAAAGTCAATAATTGTATATTTATTGGTTTGCGCAAAAGTTGTCACATCTACAAACTAAGGTACGTTTTCTGGAATTTACGCAGCTTTTAGTTTACGACTGCCTATCTAATTTCTTGAGGTGCTAAAATGGCAGGGCAGTACAAAACCCCCCCAAATGACCCCATTTTGGAAAGTAGACCCCCTAAGGAAATTGATAAGTGGCATGTTGAGCCCATTGAATATTTTTTTTTTTTTGCCTCAAGCGATTGAATAATGACAAAAAAAAATTTTTTTTTTTTTTTTTACACAAAGTTGTCACTAAATGATATATTGCTCACACATGCTATGGGTATATGTTAAATGACACCCCAAAATAAATTCTGCTGCTTCTCCTGAGTACGGGGATACCACATATGTGGGTCTTTTTGGGAGCCTAGCCGCGTACGGGGCCCCGAAAGCCAAGCACCGCCTTCAGGCTTTCTAAGGGCGTTACAGTTTTGAAGGCCATAAAATGCCAAGATGGCACAAACCCCCCCCCCAAATGATCCCATTTTGGAAAGTAGACACCCCTAAATTTAGGGGTACACTAGTGAGACTAGGTAATAAATGGCGGGTGCCCTGAAACTATAAAAAAATAACTAACCAACCAGCGTCACCTGTAACAGTTATATGGTGATCACTGGTGAAAGGGTTAACTAGGGGGCAATCAGGGGGCTTTATGCGGTAGTATATGGGGGTCCCTGGCGCTATAAAAAGCTGCGGCAAACCTAAATACCTACCTGCCTAACTAGCGTCACCTGTGACACTAATACAGCGATCAGAAAAACGATCGCTTATTAGGCTGGGTTCACACTGGAGCGATGCGGGAACGCCACGAATCCGCAGCGGGTTCCCGCATCGCATGCCTCCCGGCGGCAGTTCACACTGCCCTATGCGAACTGCTGGGAGTGTCAGTGAAATGTTAATGACACCCCCAGATCAGTTCGCATATCGCAGTGCGATCTGCAAACTTGGATCGCATGGTGTGAACACCCATGCGATCCGATTCTGCTGCGGACCAAAAAAAGGGTCCCGTGCGAGTTTGCGGCGGGTGCGGCGGGTGCGACGCAAATTCAGCCATACTATCTGTATGGCTGAACTCAAATCGCACAGAGATCGGATGTGATTTGCACTGCAGTGCGGTGCGAATCACATCCGTTCTCATAAACCGCTGCAATGTGAACCCAGCCTTAGTGACACTGGCGACGGGGGGTGATCACGGGGTTAAACCTTTATTGGGGGGGTTAGGGGGGTACCTTAGAACTAAAGGGGGCTAACCCTAACTGCCCTAACAGTTATTACAGTCACAAATGACACCAATGCAAAAAAAAAAAAAAAAAATGACATTGGTGTCACTGTGACTGGGGGGCAGGGGTAATTGGGGGGGTGATCGGGGGGGTGTGAGTGTGCCTGGCATGTTCTACTGTGTAGTGACGTGTTGGTGCAACTCACCGATCCTCTCTCCTCGGTGTCGGAACGAAAAATACCGACACGGAGGAGAGAATACATCACTTCCTCTCCTGTGTTTACATTACAGGAGAGGAAGTGATGTCACGAAGGATTTCTATTCGTCGGGAGCGATCGCGAGGGGGTGGCCATGAATGAATGGCCGCCCCCTCGTCCGGGATCGCTCCCGAACGAATACCGACCGCCGCAGGCACCGGGCGGGGGCCCGATCGGGCCCCCGACCCGCGGGAAGGCAGGGACGTACATGTACGCCAATATGCCTGCCCGTGCCATTCTGTCGACGTACATCGTCGTGCGGCGGTCGGGAAGTGGTTAAGCGTAGAGTTATACCAGAGTGGACTATTGGGAGAGGCCAACCAAGAGTCAGAGGTATGTTTGACTATCACTGTTTTAAAAAAATCAAGAGAGGTATGTATGATAGACATTCCAGGTCCCGGCGGCGTGCATCTGCGATATATTATGTTATGTAGTGTTTGAAACGAGGAAACTATAGTTGTACACGCGTTATTCGAATCAAGGTGTAGCCAGTCATTGATATTAACTAATTGAGATGCCTGGTAGTAGAGATAGAAGTCAGGGAAAGCTAACCCTGCCAGGTGGGATGGGAGACGAGGTGTCTCTAGTGCGATTCTATGGGGTCGTCAATTCCAAAGGAAGGTGATGCAGATAGAGTCTATGCTCTTAAAAATGAATTTAGGGATTTTGCAAGGGGAATTAACTATGACATACAGCAGTTTAGGTAGATATATAATTTTAAGGATATTGGCTCATCCCATAAGGCCCAGGGGTAGGTTGTTACACTGTTTGGTCTGAGTCTGCAATTGGAGTAGTAGTGGGCATAAATTATTGGTTATATAGAGGGATAATGGCAGTTGAATTATAACTCCTAAGTACCAAAATGAGGTGGCTATTTGCAGTTTGGAGTCTGGTTTGATTTCCGAGGTAAAAGCTTGATCTACGGGAAAGAGGATTGACTTGTCCCGATTCACTCGGAATCTGGAGAAGTCGCTAAATGTATTAATGACAGCTAACAGATTGGTAAAGGAGTCATGTAGGTCGGCTAGGTAGACTAATGTGTCTTCTGCATTTATGAGGTCCGAATCGCAAGGGGTTCCATGGCCAGGGCAAACAGAAGGGAGATAAGGGGCCCGGGAAATGGCAAGGGAGAGTTCCTCCACAGAGAGAGATTAATCTAGCTCCTCGTGGTCTTGGTCTGACAGTTGGGGGAGTGGTATTTGGGTTAAATAGTCATCAAGTGTGTCTCCGAGTATTGAGCCTTGGAGGTATAAAGTTCATGGTGGAAGTTTAGGAAGGCATTCGTTATGTCTTGAGGTACATCACTGATGTGATCCTCAGAGACCAGGATCCTGGGGATTGAGACAGGGGGGCGGTCAGGTCTAGTAAAATATGCGAGTAGGCGACCCGCTTTGTTACCATGTTTAAACGTCTTATGGGTGACATAGTGCATGTGTTTTTAGTGAGGTCTAGCAAGTGGAGTTCGTACTCCCTGTGACATTGCAGCCATGGAGTTAATGTAGCTGTACCGGGGTTTTGGGCGTAAGTCACCACTGACACTAGTCATTTTCTAGTTCCTCAGTATGTTGTTGAGCATTTTTGCATAGGATACCAGTAATAGACATGAAGGTTCCCCTTAACACTGCCTTGGAGGCTTCCCAGGCAGTGGTGGGTCCAGTGGAACCTTGATTCACCCGCCAGTAGTCAGTGATGCCCTTCTGGCATTCACTCTGTACGATCTCATCCTCCAGCCAGTGAGAGTTCAGTCTGCCGACCTGAGGGCCTGCTCTTGACAGGAGGAGGAGGTCAACAGACACAGGTGCATGATTTGGAGATCCCACGAGGCAAATTTGAGACTGACTGGACAAGTGGAAGTACCTCTGCTGGAGCAAATGGCAAGTCTATGCAAGACATAGCATGGAAGGAGTCAGAGTGACAGGAAAACTGATGGTCATCTGGGTGCTTCCATCGCCATAGCTTGGTGTGGTCCTATACCTGGGTCCAGTCAACAAATGATGGGTAGGGTCTGCCCCCTCCCCGCAAGCAGTCCACAGTAAGTACAGCGTTAAGGTCATCTATAAACAGTAGGCGACCAGGGGATCTGGACAATAGTACGAGAGATATGTGGGAGAGAATTTATCTAACATAATATCATTAGGAGAGTAATCAAACATTACAGCGTACCACATATAGCATAGCATATAGTATTGCTCATAGTAGGGATGCAATAGCAGTAGAAAAAAGGTGTCTATATGAGCATATAAAACAACAAAAAACCTGAGAGACCAGACACTCTCATCATCCCTAACTTGAGATGAGACTGGTGTGCCAAACATCCCCCCCTCTTCCCACCCCCCACCCCGCTCTATTAACCCAAACACAGTGAGTATTGGTTCCTGGAACAAAAAAGAATCCCTCTCAGCAACAGTCATGAGAGATATTAGTAAGACCTGTGGCCTCACCACCTACTGGTATGGGGGAAGTAGCAGTTTCATGGAGGCTCTCAAGTAAGGTGCAGGTGTGCATCTTGCAGAATATAGGATAGTTCTGTAACTTAAGGCACATACAATAAAAGTCGCGGTGTGTTAGGCACAAAAGGTGCAATCTACAATCAGATCAGGGGATATATTGCTAGTTGAAATGATCATCAGACCTGGTTAGGATGTAAGGAAGTTCAAGGAAAAGGGGCAATGCAGATATCCAATCTTTAGGAATCCTGGCTGCATAGCAAAAAAAAGTGAGCACAGGATAAAATTCTCAGATATCCGTGTCAGCAGTCATCAAACAGGATAATCACATAGGCACAAAAACCCCCACATAGCTTGGGGCCAATGACATCAGTTGCGGCGTTGTCTGGGTTGCTTTACAAAGTGGGTATCCAGCCAGGCCATAGCTTATTTAGGGCAGGAGCAAACGTGAGCTTTGCCTTCATGGATGATGTGCAATTTAACAGGGAATAGCATCGCATAGGGGAGGCCTTCATAGCGGACTCGGTCTGCATATGACATGCGCTGGTGTTGCACTTCTGCTGAAAAATCAGGGTATATGGAGATTGTGTTGTCATTGAACTTAAGTGGGCCTTTTTCTCTGGCAAGATGCAACCCCCACAAATGCTCTCAGCCAATTGTAGAGAGCGCTTATCAGAGTGTTCTAGCGGGGGGGCCATCTCCCTGTCAGAATAACACAGCTTAGCCGGTGAGATTGCTGTACTAACCTTGCATGGTTAGTACAGCAACTCTAACCAGTCCGGAGCCATCAGTTTTATTTTGTGCAACCCGTGGGTTGCAGGAAAAAAAACTGTAGTGTACCCCGGCTTTACTTTATTTGTCCTAAGACCATTGTTTCTTGTATAGGCGGGTATATTTACAAGAATTGGGGCACTCTGAATATGGTGCAGCTGTGCATGGTAGCCAATCACCTTGTAAAACAACTCATTCATTTTAAAATAAAAATGAAAAGCATAAATATTTGTGTATAGAGATGTAGCAGAATTTCTAACCCCTTCCAGTCTAATGAGAACCTTTGAGGCCACAGACTGATAACATCCCTCAATATGTAGTGGGTTGTGAGGCAAAGTGGGTGCAAAGGTGGCAAAAGTCATTGGGCACCAGACACTTCTTGGATGCAAAAGAGTTTTTTTTTTAACAGTCCTTTTATATTTTGCAAGGGAAAGAGGGTTGGGACCAGGACACCCTTAGGTAGTTGCAATTCCAATAGGCAGACACAAGGCTTCAATAGGAGGACAGCTGTACAGAGAAAGGCCCCAGCAAGGTGCCACTTCTGCACGCGCAGGTTTGCTGTCTCCTATGGCTACAGTACTTAACAGTTCCTAATTCAAACTTAACAGTTCTCTCAGCTTTACTACAACTTCTATTTGTAGTTCTTCAGCCCCTTGAGCTCCTGGTCTCTCACTGGACCCTCTGATTCACTACCTCTGAATCCTGTGAGCTCCTCGAGGCTTTTCAGTGGTATCTCCCTCAAATTTCACCCCTGCTTCCCTGCTGGGTCCCTAGCTTGGCACTTCGAATACCTTTCAAGCTTGACCCCCGCTGACTGGCTCAGTCCCTGGCTTGACACACAAGGCTGCTCTGCAAGCGTCGCCTGCGCTGGTTGGGTCCCTGACTTTATCCCCGACTGAAGTCTCCCGATTCTCCAACGTGCCCGTTCGGTGAGAATGCTGCTCTGGTACTTGCTTAAGTTACTCACTGTGGTCCCTGGTAAAGGTGGTTGGACCCTTAGTGGCGACAGCTTCCTTTCTACCTCCGCCCACAACAGATTCTTTGGCTGGCAGAACCATCACATTTGGTTGGGCTGCAAGCCACAGTCCCAACCTGCCACTGCCCTCTTACTTATGGATAGGTCCTCACACAGCCTGGCAGCCAGATGCCCTGGGATAGGCCCAATCTCCGGCCTAGCAGCCTGGGGCAGACAACACACGTCCATCCAGACTGCGGTGACACAGATCACCTGACTCCACCCAAATATATAGGCTCTCCCAGCAGGCGAAGGGATTCAAGAAAACCCCTGCCAATTGGCTGAAATACCCCATATACCCATAACCTGACCTTCAGTTGTCCTCATTCTAGTGCCACCAAGTGGTAGAAGAGAAAAGTACAACAAGGCCAAAAGTAGGGAGAAATCAATGGATCTCTAACAATCTAACTATGGTAGTTACTCCTGACAAGGAATTTGGCGAGGAGCTCCCTGACTAAACCCCAGGGCACTACGTCGATATAAAAAAGGAAAAAAAAGTATTTATAATTTTTTAAGTGATCACATTTCCTCTGTATCCTCTGTTCTCAGTTGCATAAGAGCTGAGGGAGAAGAAGCAGTAGCAAACTGATCTTCCCAGTGAAAGGCTGTGAAGGGGAGGCATGTCAGTACAAGTCTGATCATTGGAGGAGAGCAGACTGATAACCCAGGATACCTAGAGAACTGGTCATGTTGTGCTCTCATGCCTGGTGTGGTCAGTTTTTAATAGGAAAACAGAGGGACTGGCAGAAGCACCAGGGATTTCACACAAAGGAATCAATATGAAGAGAACAGGAGACTTTTTACAAGTATATGTCACGGTACTACTTACAGCGAACCCACAGGCGAGCAGGTGACACGGGATCCCCCAGGGCGTGGAATCTAAGAGTCAGCCGGTGTTCCGCCAGGGACCCTCTCACGAAGGTTTGAACTTAGCTGCGTGCTGACCCCAGGTCACGACCCCCGGGTTCACCCTACTCGCTAGGGAAGTACCAGAAGACACTGTAGACAAGGATGGATGGATGAAGCAAGGAAAGCCGGGTAGTGAGCCAAGGTCAGGGCAGGCTTCAGACAACGTAATCAGAACAAGCCGGGTCGGTACACAGAAGATCAGTTCACGAGAAGTTAGGTAAAACAGGTTACACAGGGGAGCTTCAGAAACAAACGTTGCTCAAGCAATGGTAGCTAGTTAGGAAGGGATTTAAATAGAGAAGCACACGAGGGGTTGGACAGGAAGTAGCAGGAAGGAAACATATATTAGGCAACAGGTGAATGGCGTCGACACCCATAGCTGGAGAGTGCACAGAGCTGAACACCAGACAGTGGACAACAGATGCCAGCCGACCCACTGCAGTAAAGGTGAGACACAGATCAGCTCCGCAGCTGATCTGTGACAGTATATGGTACAGCAGGCACATATCAGGAATATGAAATGTTGGTGTAACAAACACTGGTGTAACATCCCCCTATGGGTGATCTATGTACATTACAAGGCTTTTAACAAATTTTGTTGCAGATTCCTACCTTTTGTTATATAGAAGAAATCTCTGAAATCGTATCTTAAGGCAGACTTCTGGGAAAATCAGTGATATGATCACAGAAACAGGAAATTATGTTTCTGGGGGGCATTCTGTGCACATTCTGTGTACAGGACACCTCCAGGGTGTGAGTTATCCTTTAACCACTTGCCAACCAGTGTCGCAGTTATATATTATATATATATTATAATTATAACTGCGGCAGGGCAGCTCTATTGCACAAATCGATGTACAGGTATGGTGCTTTGTGTAATAGATACAGTGGGTGTGCTCATGGCGCTGGAGGCAGAGTATGCCCGCAGAGCTGGAGCCGGTACGTGTGGCCATGATGTCCACCAGCCACCCGTGATGTCCACCGGCCACCAGTGATCGCTCCACAGAGAATTGGGATCTGACTGACAGTGTAAACAAAGCGGATCCCCATTCCATTAGGGAAGTAGAGAGAGATCGTCTGTTCCCAGTGATTAGGAACAGCGATCTCTCTGTACTCCCAGTCAGTCCCCTCCTCCCACAGTTAGAAACACCTCCCAGGGAACACACTTAACCCCTTGATCACCCCCTAGTGTAACCTCTTCCCTGCCAGTGTCATTTATACAGTAATCAGTGCATTTTTATAGCACTGATCGCTGTATAAATGTCACTGCTCCCAAAAAAGTGTCCAATCTGTCCGCCACAATGTCGCAGTCACACAAAAAATTGCTGATCACCGTCATTAGTGTTAAAAAAAAAATAATAATAATAAAAATGCCAGAAATCTATCCCCTATTTTGTAGACGCTATAAATTTTGTGTAAACTAACCAATATATGCTTATTGCAATTTTTTTTTTTACCAAAAATATGTAGAAGAATACATATTGGGCTAAACTGCTGAAGAAATTTGTTTTTTACATTTTTTTCGGGGATATTTATTATAGCAAAAAGTAAAAAGTAAAAAATATATATATTTTTTCAAAATTGTCTGTCTTTTTTGGGTATATAGCACAAAAAATAAAAAAAAACACAGAGATGATCGAATACCACCAAAAGAAAGCTCTATTTGTGGGAAAAAAATGACATCAATTTTGTTTGGGTACAACGTCGCACGACCGCGCAATTGTCTGTTAACCACTTAAGCCCCGGACCAACCAGTCAGCCTAAGGACCAGAGGTCTTTTTACAATTTCGCACTGCACTACTTTAACTGGTAATTGTGCGGTCATGCAATGTTGTACCCAAACGAAATTTGCGTCCTTTTCTTCCCACAAATAGAGCTTTCTTTTGATGGTGTTTGATTGCCTCTGCGATTTTTATTTTTTACGATATAAAAGGAAAAAGACTGAAAATTTTGAAAAAAAAAGATATTTTCTACTTTTTGTTATAAGAAAATTCGAATAAACTAAATTTTAGTCATACATTTAGGCCAAAATGTATTCAGCCACATGTCTTTAGTAAAAAAAATGTCAATAAGCGTATATTTATTGGTTTGCGCAAAAGTTATAGCGTCTACAAACTAGAGTACATTTTCTGGAATTTACACAGCTTTTAATTTATGACTGCCTTGATTTCACTCCTCACTACCTATCACAGTTTCGAAGGCCATAAAATGCCAAAATAGCACAAAACCCCCCCAAATGACCCCATTTTGGAAAGTAGACACCCCAAGCTATTTACTGAGAGGCATGTTGAGTCCATGAAATATTTTATATTTTGCCACAAGTTGCGGGAATATTACAAACTTTTTTTTTTTTGCACAAAGTTGTCACTAAATTATATATTGCTCACACATGCTATGGGCATAAGTGAAATTACACCCCAAAATAAATTCTGCTGCTTCTTCTGAGTACGGGGATACCACATGTGGGGGATTTTTTGGGAGCCTAGCCATGTACGGGACCCCGAAAACCAACAACCGCCTTCAGGATTTAAATATAAAACGCTACCAAAAAAAAACTGTTAGTGATCGCAGGGATCAGGCTTGACTCTGCGAACGCTGCAGTTATGTGTTTAGCGTTTTGTAAGTGACAGTGAACGATCGATACTGCACTTGGGTGGGCTGGGCAGAGGGGCAAAACGCAGGTGCTAGCAGGTATCTGGGCTGATCCCGCTAACAATGTGTTTTTTTGGAACCCTAAACTGCTGGGGACGCTAGTATAGATCTGATCAGATCAGATAATGATCTGTTCAGATACTATACCACTACGGGAGGTGTATGCTTTGTGCGTGGGTGTTAGCGGTACTGACACTAACCTAGCGCTGCCTGTGGCGACGCAGACCCTGACCCTAAAACCTAATTGATATCACCCGCCGGGTGATCAGGGGGTTAAACCTTTATTGGGTAATAAATGGTGGGTGCCCTGATGCTATAAAAAGCAAACTAACTAACCAGAGTCACCCGTAACACTTATACGGTGATCACTGGTGAAAGGGTTAACTAGGGGCAATCAGGGGGTTAAAATCTTTATTAGGTAGTATATGGGGGTTCCTGACGCTATATAAAAACCTGACGGGGAACCTAAATAACTAACTGGCTAACCAGGGTCACCAGTGACACTTATACGGTGATCGCTGGTGAAAGGGTTAACTCTAGGGGCAATCAGGGGGTTAAAATCCTTATTAGGTAGTATATGGGGGTACCTAACGCTATAAAAACCTGGCGGTGAACATAAAAAATAACTAGCTACCTAGCGGCACCAGTGACACTAATGCAGCGATCAGAAAAATGATCGCTTAGTGACACTGGCAAAAGGGGGTGAAAGGGTTACCTGGGGGCAATCAAGGGGTTAAAACCTTTATTAGGTAGTATATGGGGGTCACGGACGCTATATAAAAACATGACGTGGAACCTAAATAACTAAATAACTAACTGGCTATCCATCATCACCAGTGACACTTATACGGTGATCGCAGATGAAAGGGTTAACTCTAGGAGCAATATGGGGGTTAAAACCTTTATTGGGTAGTATATGGGGGTACCTAATGCTATAAAAACCTGGCGGTGAACCTAAAAAAATAACTAGCTACCTAGCGGCAGCAGTGACACTAATGCAGCGATCAGAAAAATGATTGCTTAGTGACACTGACAAAAGGGGGTGAAAGGGTTAACTAGGGGCAATCAGGGGGTTAAAACCTTTATTAGGTAGTATATGGGGGTCCCGGACGCTATATAAAAACCTGGCGGGGAACCTAAATAACGAAATAACTAACTGGCTATCCAGCATCACCAGTGACACTTATACGGTGATCGCTGGTGAAAGGGTTAACTCTAGGGGCAATCAGGGGGTTAAAACCTTTATTGGGTAGTATATGGGGGTACCTAACACTATAAAAACCTGGCGATGAACCTAAAAAAATAACTAGCTACCTAGCGGCACCAGTGAGGCCGCGTACACACGCGGGGACTGTTCGCCCAACTTTGTCCGTCAAACAGTTTCAGCAAACAGTCCGCTCAAAATTAGCATGGACGGACATGGCCACACACGACGAACGAACAGTTTGCTGAAACCGTGCGCGATGACGTGAACGGCACGTACGACGGGACGAAAAATACGACGTCCTATACACTGCATTATAACTTTCGGCGTGTAAATCCTTTCTGAGCATGCGCGGAACTTAGTTTGACGAACAAGCCTACACACGAGGGGACTGTTCGCTGAAACAAAGTTTCAGCGGACAGTTTTTCGGAATTTCCGAAAAACCTTGTTCAGCGGACTGTTCGCTGAAACTGTCCGCTGAAAGCCCACACACGAGCGGACTGTCCGCCGAAACACTGTTCAGCGGACAAAGTTGGGCGAACAGTCCCCGCGTGTGTACGCGGCCTGACACTAATGCAGCGATCAGAAAAACGATTGTTTAGTGACACTGGCAAAAGGGGGGAAAGGGTTAACTCTAGGGGCAATCAGGGGGTTAAACCTTTATTAGGGGGGGGTAGGGGGCTACCCTGGACCTAACACTAACTGCCCTGACACTTTTTACTGTCACAACTGACACTAAATGCAGTGATCAGTAAATAAATGATCACTGCAATCAGTGACACTGTGACTGGGAGGGGGGGGGGGGTGATCGGGGGGTGATTTGTGTGCCTATGTGTACCTACATGTCAGTGTAGTGATTGGTGCACTTACTATGTGTTCTCCTCGCAGTCCGGTCATAAAGACCGCCCCGAGGAGAGTGACATCACTTCCTCCCTGCCTGTGTTTACACTACACAGGCAGGGGAAGCTTCTCATTTGCCAGGAGCGATCGAGAGGGGATGGCCAGAAACCAACGGCCATCCCCTCATCCCGGATCGCTCCTGAAGCGAAACGGACTGCCGCAGCCAGCGGGAGGGGGTCCGATCGGACCCCCCACACGCTGGAAGGCAAGCACGTACCGGTACGTGCTTGTGCCTGTCGGTGCCATTGTGCCGACGTATATTTACATGCGGCGGTCCTTAAGTGGTTAAAACGGCACAGTGCCGTATCGCAAAAAATGGCCTGGTCATTAAAGGGGTAAATCCTTCTGGGGCTGAAGTGGTTAAGCTTTGACAATAAAACCTGTAAGCTGCTTGGTTTCTGTTCAGAGTTGCACCAGGTTTTCCACTCTCCAGTTTTAGTAAATCTCCTCCAGAGTATTATGAATAATCCAAAATTTTAG
The DNA here is from genome assembly GCF_037356315.1 of Lithobates pipiens. Classification (NCBI taxonomy): domain Eukaryota; kingdom Metazoa; phylum Chordata; class Amphibia; order Anura; family Ranidae; genus Lithobates; species Lithobates pipiens. Next base: position 133,801,632 of record NW_027507764.1, read on the forward strand.
ACTAGTCAGAGGAATGGGAGATGAGGGGAAATTTTCGATGGGGGCATCTGGTGACAACTTTCTGAGAGAGAATTTTCATCAATTTGGAGAGATTCCCTCTTCTTGTGTTTCTGGGACAGAAAATAAAAGCAAATTCCCCTGAAGGGACAAAAAAATTATATGTTTAAAGTCATACAAAATAGTTTTGGATAAAGTGCAGAGGAATGAGAACACCACTCCAAAGTGAGGGATTTCCTCTCACCTCCTATTTAGTGTTAAATGCATGAACATATATTCCAGAGCAATAATATCTGTCCAGTTGACCATACTTTTTTCCCCACTTCTTATAAATAAAAACTCTTCCTTAACATACCATACATGGGCCATTTATCCAGCAGCACTGTTGCTGTTTCCCTAGGACTGGGCATCCTACAGATAGTGGTGCAAAGGCATACCATACAAGAGGTCAAGAGCCCAAGGGGGACAACTAATACTAGTACACACCATAAGAAAATTGGTTGAAAAATACAGCTTTTGGAGAGATAGTCGGATAGTCTGAATATTATGCAAAGTTCATGAAAAAATATCCGAGGGGACAAGTATGAAAATGTTTCTCATACGATAACAAATTGCACAAGTTCAGAAATGAAAGAATACATTACATTACAATACAGATGTATTCTGGCTTATGAGAATTTTCATAGGTTTTTTGGTTTTCGATATGAGACTAGCATGCAGAAAAAACCCCAAAAAACTGACGATCATTCATCTGATATACTTAACGTATGTACTAGGCATAATGCTCTGCTGGCATCCCATTTATAACATGATATCTGTGCTGATAAGACTACCATAGGAAGAACACTGAATGAGAGTGATATTCATGAGCTATAACTGTACAGGAAACCACTGCTCTTCATAAATATGTTCCTCATCTGAGGTTTGCTAACGGTCACCTGGATGTTCTGTGGCACTGCTGTTAAAACTACATTTGACTTAATGGTTAATACACACATGGGTGTAATTGGAGAAAACAAAATACAGCATATCAAAGCCAAAACCTCATGCCAACTATGAAGAATGGTGGAGGCAATATGAATGCGTAGGATTACTCAGGACCTGAAACGTTGGCAGTTATTGAACGACCAATAAACTTAAGGTTGCTTCAGGAAATTCTATAGGAAAATGGAATATCTGTATGTTCAAAAACACAAAAGGAAGCTGGGACACCTCATAACAGTGATCCGAGACATAAGGGAAGGTCAACAATAACAGAGTAGTTCAAACAGCAAAATGTTGTGTTATAGAGTAGACAGACACTAACATCAATCCTAAAAATTTACATAAACTGAAATCATTTAAAATGTTAGCGTGAGCCATGATATCTCAGAAACCCGCGCAGCTCTGATCAGTAGCCACATAAAGAATTTGGTGGAATTTTCCAAAACAGAGATTCCAGCTGGTGCTAAATATAAGGGTTCACATACACTTTCTGTCAATGACCTTCATTATTTAAACTATTTTCTCAATAAAGATATGGCAGTGTAAACTGTTGTGTGTTATTTTTTAACCACTTCAAGGCTACAGCTTTTTCTTTCCCTATAGGACTACATTGCTTGTTTTATTACCGATATAGGTTAGTTGTGGACTAGATAACATTACATTTTTGTCCCAACAAATCAGATGTATTTTTTTTCCTTCTGCTTGTTTGTGTGGTGGGGTAGGGGACTGATAGCTTTTTAATTTGGTAGAAAGTCTGTGAAAATATATTTCTCTTTCAATGTTATACCACTAGGCACAGTATTGGAAAATGAAAGGGAAAATACTGAATATGAATAAATACTTGGGTAAGCACGTAGATAAGAATAATTTGGGTTTGTACAGATGGCAGTTGGTACAAAAATGCAGAGTAATACTATACAGCTGCAAGCTAATGCATTAAGTGCTTGCGTCATCCAGAATATCCATTGTGTTCACTGAGTTAAATGACACCTGATGTCATTCTACCCATATCCCGTGAGCCGCGGTTAACAAGGTCCCACACCCTACCCTCTACCCTGTACTCACAGGAGAATGCTGCTTGTCATTGTGTGGTGCTCCTCTCCACAGCATTCAAGATCCATCCACTGCTAGAGGAAGATCAAACTCCTGACATCATATAACTAGACTAAAAGGGTATGTATACATTTCTTTAAACTTCCTAATAGCAAAGAATTGTAAACATCAGTGTAGCCCTAGCCATTAGCTGTCCATACACATAAAGACATCTATAGATTCCTCCATCCATACTAAACAGCATGGATGGGCAAATCTCCCCCTGCAAGCTACTGTATTCTGAAATCTGGCACCCAATTGTTAGCTGGTGTAGGGGGAGAAGTCATGTGTTCTTCTGCTCCCTAGGGGCTAAAAGAGGAACTGCATGAAAATGCTTTAGGAGGCATTAGGACAGCACTCTCTGCCACTTTCTCAGCCCCAGACCATCACGCTACCACCACCATGTCTGACTGTTGGTATGATGTTCTTGTTATGAAACGCTGTATTAGTTTAATGCCAGATGTAATGGGATGCCCACCCTCCAAAAAGTAAATGTTTTGTCTCATCAGTCCACAGAATATTTGCCTAAAAGTCTTGGGGATAATGAAGATTTTTTTTAGTAAATGTGAGATGAGCCCCTTTGTGTTCTTTTTGGTCAGCAGTGGTTTTGGCATTAGAACTCTCCCATGGGTGTAATTTTGTCCAGTCTCTTTCTTATTGTTGAATCATGAACACTGATCTTACCCGATGTTGTTCTGGGTTCTTTTATGACCTCCTGGATGAGTCATCATCATGCTCTTGGAGTCATTTTTGTAGGCCAGCCACACTGGTTCACCACTGTTCCAAGTTATCTCCATTTGTGGATAATGGCTCTCCCCATGGTTCACTGGAGTTCCAAAGCCTTACAAATGACTTTGCAACCCTTCCTAGACCGATACATGTCAATTACTTTGTTTCTAATCTGTTTTTAAATATTTCTAGATTGTGGCATGATGTGTTGCTTTTTGTGATCTGTTAGCGTGCTTCACTTTGTCAGACAGCTTCTATTTATGTGATTTCTTGATTCAACAGGTCTGGCAGTAATCGGGCCTGGGTGTAGCAACTAAAATTTAACTCAGCTTTCCAAAAAATTGTTGTTAATCACAGTTCATTCATGATTTAGCATGGGAGGGGGCAATTACTTTTTCACACAGGGCCAGGCAGGTTTGAACAGCTTTTTTCCCTTAATAAATGAAATAATAATTTAAAAACTGCATCTTGGATTTACTAGGGTTACCTTTGTGTAATGTTAAAATTTGTTTGATGATCTGAATCATGTTTGAGAAGTATAAAAAAAAATAAAATCAGGAAGGGGCAAATGCTTTTTCACAGCACTGTATATGTTGTGATAAACCTTGCATACACCACTACAGTATCTCACAAACGTGAGTACACCCCTCACATTTTTGTAAATATTTTATTATATCTTTCATGTGACAACACTGAAGAAATAACACTTTGCTACAATATAAAGTAGTGAGTGTACAGCTTGTATAACGATGTAAATTTGCTGTCCCCTCAAAATAACTCAATACACAGCAATTAATGTCTAAACCGCTGGCATCAAAAGTGAGTACACCCATAAGTGAAAATGTTCAAATTGGGCCCAATGTGCCAATATTTTGTGTGTCCAACATTATTTTCCAGCACTGCCTTAACCCTCTTGGGCATGGAGTTCACCAGAGCTTCGCAGGTTGCCACTCAGTTCTCTTCCACTCCTTCATAACGACATTACGGAGCTGGTGGATGTTATTGCGCTACTCCACCTTCCATTTGAGGATGCCCCATAGATGCTCAATAGAGTTTAGGTCTGGAGACATGCTTGGCCAGTCCATCACTTTTACCCTCAGCTTCTTTAGCAAGGCAGTGGTTGTCTTGGAGGTGTGTTTGGGCCCAGTCTCTGAAGGCAGAGGATCATGCTCTACTTGAGTATGTCACAGTACATGTTGGCATTCATGGTTCCCTCAATGAACTGTAGCTCCCCAGTGCCAGCAGCACTCATGCAGCCCCAGACCATGACACTCCCACCACTATGCTTGACTGTAGGCAAGACACACTTGTCTTTCTACTCCTCACCTGGTTGCTGCCACACACGCTTGACACCATCTGAACCAAATAAGTTTATCTTGGTCTTATCAGACCACAGGACATGGTTCCAGTAATCCATGTCCTTAGTCTGCTTGTCTTCAGCAAACTGTTTGCGGGCTTTCTTGTGCATCATCTGTAGAAGAGGCTTCCTTCTGGGACGACAGCCATGCAGACCAATTTGATGCAGTGTGCGGTGTATGGTCTGACCACTGACAGGCTGAACCCCCACCCCTTCAACATCTGCAGTAATACTGGCAGCACTCATACATCTATTTCCCAAAGACAACCTCTGGATATGATGCTGAGAACGTGCACTCAACTTCTTTGGTTGATTATGGCGAGGCCTGTTCTGAGTGGAACCTGTCCTGTTAAACCGATGTATAGTCTTGGTCACCGTGCTGCAGCTCAGTTTCAGGGTCTTTCCAATCTTCTTATAGCCTAGGCCATCTTTATGTAGAGCAACAATTCTTTTTTCAGATCCTCAGAGAGTTCTTTGCTATGTGGTGCCATGTTGAAGGCCTGAGACCTTGTGACACTAAGGAGTCACATGACACTAGGGAGGGAAAATGGCTAATTGGGCCTAATTTTGACATTTTCACTTAGGGGTGTACTCATTTTTGTTGTCAGCAGTTTAGACATTAATGGCTGTGTGTTGAGTTATTTTGAGGGGACAGCAAATTTACACTGTTATACAAGCTGTACACTAACTAATTTACATTGTAGCAAAGTGTAATTTCTTCAGTGTTGTCACATAAGAAGATATAATAAAATATTTACAAAAATGTGAGGGGTGTACTCACTTTTGTGAGATACTGTATGTGGCATGAAATAAGTTCAGACCAGGCAAAGATTCCTCTTCAACTGAATTCTTTACTGAAGAACTTCTTTACCCAATACAGAATAATCTTCGGAGTTCACATAAACTGGCAGTGTTACCCCTGTGCCCCTAGTACTCTGCACCATGATTCATGAATCAGTTCTGAAAGGGCCCGGTGATACTAAGAGCATTTTCTTCTGAACAGAGAGATAATGAAGTCCAACAGCCAATCCGGTCCCCTGATGAAGTCACGTGGATGACGTAACGCGTAGGGAGTGGCCGGAATTGGATGTAGATCGTAATACCAGAAGTGATGTGAGAACAGCGAGAAAATGCCACATTGTTACTTTCTTTGCTTTTAAATATTAATATTTATGTAAGAGTCCAATCTGCCTTTATTTAATAAACAAATACGTGTTATACTACAATATCGGAGGTATTCTTTTCCTCTTTTTCCTCCTTCGTGAGTTTATCATCATTGGAGTGTGCAGATGTGGATGCGGAGGTTCTGTGCAGCTTAAGTTATTACAGGGACGGAGGGTGCCCTGCTGGTGGATATCGGAATAAGAGGAAAGGCTAGCCATAACAATTTTATGTTGACACTACAAGGAGTGGAGGTGAGAGTTCTGTGAGCTCATTGTTGGATTGCATATATACATTTGCTTACTATAATAGGATCTGCAGGAAGTTTAATATATATGGGAGCAGTATATATAAGAACACCATTTTGAAGATTAACCCATTCCAAAGACGTTATATTATATAAGAAGATATAAGAAATATATATAGACACATGGACTTATGCACAATATAATATTAGGTGTCTTTAGACATTTCCCAGTTCTCTCCTACTTTTTATACATTATTTTTGAGATATATTATATATGTTTTAATATTGATATTATAATTTTAATTATTGGAGGTTGTGTGCTCCACATACTGTGCACAAGATCACTTTTTGGATTTATTTACTGGTTTGTGTTATGTGAACACTATTAGATTTTGCTGCAGGTAAATTTCATTGCACTGTCATTGCACTGATATTGCAATTTATTATTGCACCTTATTTTTTCAGTTAATTTTTGCACCTTATTTTTATGGAGATTACTATTTATGCTTAATTTAGAACACAGTTAGTAGTGTGAAGGCTCCTCTTTTATCAAAATGATAGCAATGCTTTAGTAGGCACCCACCTACACACAGCTGTCAGAATATCCAAACAGTGAGTGAAGTTAGTTGGCTTCATGGATTTCTTCAAGTGGTGTTTGCACGGCTTGAATTTTGGCCGATTCTGAGCTGTATGGCCAGCTTTAGGCTAGAACTACATGGGAAATTTTTAGTGGCTCTGCCATGCAATGATAAATGCTTGTGATAAAAGATATGCAGGTATGGATATTTTTACATAAACAGATAAGTCACCAGTTTTTGTTGAGTCTTTGTGAATGGGCACATGGAACATGGTATAGAGAAGCTCCAGGAGCAGCGATAGTAGAAAGTTCATGGTTGCATGGAGCAAAGTTAGGTGGGAGATCTGTGCTTCCAGGTAATATTTTGCTATATTAGAAACCTCAAGTCCTCTCCATAGTCTATGGATATATAGAGTTGAGCAAGGGACCCTGGGGAGTTTTATAGGGGCAGATAAAGGAGAGAATCCTATTCTGAAGCAGGCGTAAGAAAAAGGAAGGGACATGGGCTGATGGAGTTCAAAAGTAGTATAGGATTTTGGGAAAGGTAGTGATTTTGACTGCATGTATGTGGCCAGTCAATGACCAAGAGGGGAACTGCCACAATTGAATGAGGGAGGTAACTGTTTGCAGCAATGGGTAATAGTTGATTGCAAAGAGGGATGAGTAAAAGAGGATCAATTTGATACCCAGATAATCTAGGGAGTAAGCTTACCAGCAGTAAAGGAAGTAGGTTTGAAGATGTCACACAGCCTAGGGAGGAGGAAGATATTAAGGACAATCATTTTTTAACCACTTCAATACCGGGCACTTAAACACCTTCCTGCCCAGACCAATTTTAAGTTTTCAGCGCTGTCGCACTTTGAATGACAATTGCGCGGTCATGCTATACTGTACCCAAATGAAATTTTTATCATTTTTTTCCCACAAATAGAGCTTTCTTTGGGTGGTATTTGATCACCTCTGCGGTTTTTATTTTTTGCTAAACAAATAAAAAAATACCGAAAATTTTGAAAAAAAAAACGTTTTTTTTTTGTTTCAGTTTCAAAACTTTGTAAATAAGTAAATTTTCTCCTTCACTGATGGGCACTGATGGGGATACACTGATGGGCAATGATAAGGCGGCACTGATAGGCGGCATGGATGGGCATGGAGAGGCGGCACAGGTGGACATGGGAAGGCGGCACAGGTGGGCATGGGTAGGCGGCACAGGTGGGCATGGGTAGGTGGCACAGGTGGGCATGGATGGGCACTGATAGGGGGCATGGATGGGCACTGATAGGCGGCACGGATGGGAACTGATAGGCGGCATTGTATTATAATATACTGTACTAATGGATGCCAATCAGTGCCAAACAATAATGCATGCCAATCAGTGATGCCCATTGTGGGCACTGATTGGCATCCATTATGGGCACTGATTGGCATCCATTGTGGCACTGACTGGAATCCCTGGTGGTCTAGGGTGGCATACCTTATCCTGGGCATCCCTGGTGGTCTGGTGGCGTCCCTGGTTGTCCAGTGTGGGCATCCTCGGGGGGCTGTGCTGATAATCGATCAGCACAGGCCCCCCCTGTCAGAGGAGCAGCCGATCGGTTCTCCTCTACTCGCGTCTGACAGACGCGAGTGAGGAAAAGCCAATCACCGGCTCTTCCTATTTACACTGTGATCAGCCGTGATTGGACACGGCTGATCACGTGGTAAAGAGTCTCCGTCGGAGACTCTTTACCGAGATCGTAGTTGCAGGGTGTCAGACTGACACCCCGCAACAACGATCGCCGCGATGCGCGCCCCCGGGGGCGCGCAGCGGCTCATAATCCTGAGGACGTCATATGACGGCCGATCAGGATTATGAAACCACTTTGCCGCCGTCAATTTGTAATAGGGCGGGCGGCAAGTGGTTAAGGATTGACCCGGAGCTCCGAATGAGCAAAGAAGTGAGAGACGAGATGCTAAAGGTTGGGCAATGTAGTTAAAGGGTTGGTTAAAGTCAGGAGGGTGTCGCCCCTGCAAAGTTGTTCACTTTGTAGTGTACATCCACATATTGGATACCAGTAATGTTAGGGTCATCCTTGAATGCTATGGCCATGGGTTCTAGTGACAAAAAAAAAAAATTGGGGATAAAGAGCACCCCTGCCTGGTCCTTTGAAAAATGGGGAATGGGGTGGCCAGCATATTTAACATTGGCAAAGGGGGAAGAGTAAAGGGCTGAGATCCACTGAAGGATTGAGTTGCCAAAGCCCCAGCACTCCAGGACATTGCGCAAGTAATCCCAGGATAAGGAATCAAAGGCTTTATAGATGTCAACTAAAAAAAAGGAAGCCTGGGATCTTGCGATGCTGTAGTTAATGAATGTAATTGGGTTATCATCAGGGAATCAGGTTGGGATGACCATGAAATGTACAGAAATTCAGCAGTTGGTACTGCACAGGTGCCTTGATCAGCTAGGTTGATATCCATAGTCACATAGTGTCTGTAATTGGGATTGGACCTTCTAATGTGTTCTACTCTGTTATTGACATACACATAAATCTGTTTTGTTTGTTTATATATGTATTCTAACACTATCTTGCTGTCAGTTTAAAAGTGAAAATAGTCAATTTTAAAGTCTGTTTTACATTTTATAAGCTTAGCAATTTCAATGGCTGCACAGAGTTCAAGTCTAGGAATGATATGAGCTAGTTTTGGGGTAAATATGGCTTTAAAGAAGAAAAAACCCACACTTGCTTTGTCTCTTGGATCTATAACTTTGATGTAGGTTATCACAACTATTGTTCCAATGGAAGCTTTAGAAAAAACCTGGATCTCCCTTTATTTTTCATTTGTTAAAGATGCAGAAATGTAAGAATGTGTATCTGAAGTTATTCTAGTGCTTTCAGGGAATCTATCCATCTTTGCTGTATTTCTCTGGGTAATGGATTGTCCCAATCTGTGTTTTCAGAAGTAAGCTGTCTTAAAAGTATATTTTCCTGAACGATAAAGGTTGCTATGAAACCCAAAGGATCGTAGATGCTGTTCACAGCAGACAAAATTCCTTGTTTTGTGAAGGGTATTTGAACATGTCTTGTTTGACATCCCAAAGCAATCCAAGACTACGTTGCATAAGGGAAAGATCCACAACCTAGCTTGAATCCCTTTACACCAACATCATGATTGTCAGAAGGAAAGACTTTCATTGCCTTGTCACTGCTAAAGACAATTTTGTGAAGCCTGGGGTTGGTAGTGACAAGCTTATCCTGAGTTCTTTTGAAAAGATCAATAGCTTCTTCTTCTGTAGTCAGAGATTTGAGATTTTTTTTCCATGAATTCACGCACATCAAATCCAAATTATTTTTCTTTTTCTTGAGATGTTCTTCTCAGCCCATAAATGTCTATAGCAGGAGGTCTGTTACTGAAAACATGCGCTTTTCATTTGGTAGTCTACAACTTTGTCGCTGACATAATTATACTGTTGGAACCTGAGGAAGTTTCTGTTGTATTCTCAAACAATGAAACAGTGGAACATTTCATGAATGTTGGCCAAAACCGCAACTGGTTTTTGTCTGAAGTGGAGCAAAATTCCTATAGGATTATTGTTTGGATTAGGACCAGTGAGATGAACATCATTGAGGGAACCACCTTTATATCAAGCATGTGAGTTGAAGACCACCCTGATCTGATCTGGCCTGCGAGGATGGTGCATGCCAAAGCTTGAGAGGTACCAACATTGCTCTCTTTCTCTATAAGGTGGTCCAGGCTCAGCATGATCGCTCACAAACACCTTTTGCATAAAGTCAACAAAGTGTTTTCTCATCGCAAGTTTTCTGTTTAGGGTACATTATAAAGAAGTAAATCGTGCTTCTGCATATTGAACATCATCTGGTAGTTTCTTTCTTAAGGCAGGAAATAGTAGTATTGCCACCAAGCTGTTGGAATTGTCCTGATAGAATGATAGCACTCTTTACTCATAGTTTTTAGGAACTTCTTGTCTTCCATGGTGGTTGTCATTGTCTTTAGTTGTTACATTAAACACTGTGGTGCCAACATTATCATCCCAGAAATAAAGAACCTTGTTATCGCCTTGTGTAAATTTACATGCCTTTACTGCAAAGTCCTTATTTGACATGGCAATGGTGTGGGCACTGTTCGAAACATGTAATGCAACCATTATGCAGATTGTGTGTCTTGAAAGAAGAAACTGTGGAAGACCTCCTAAAATGAACCCTGACAGACGCTGTCTGTGGTGACCCAAGCTAGATCCAGGCATTAGTCATATGGTGCATCATGTGGCCTGTTAGTTTGTTGGCGAGCCTTGTATAACCTTGGTATGTCTCTGCCAAAAAGCATGAGAATATAGGCATTTCTGTGAAGAGCTGGTATGTGGTCAGCTATGCTCTCAAGTGAGCTTGATGAGAAGCAGCTGCAGTAACTGGCATCTTCCTTGTTCGAATCTCCTGTTATGTGTAACAGGTCAAAAGCTTTGATGTTGCAAGAAATCTGTTATTCTGATCTAGAACAGTATACAGCAAGGGTAGGCAACACGGGCCCTCCAGCTGTTGCAGAACTACAAGTTCCATCATGCCTCTGGAAGTGAGGCCGCGTACACACGGGCGGACTGTTCGCCCAACCTTGTCCGCTGAACAGTGTTTGGGCGGACAGTCCGCTCGTGTGTGGGCTTTCAGCGGACAGTTTCAGCGGACAGTTGGACGGACAAAGTCTTTCGGAAATTCCGAAAAACTGTCCGCTGAAACTGTGTTTGAGCGAACAGTCCGCCCGTGTGTGGGCCTGTCCGCTGTACTTTCGAAATGAGCGGACTGTTCCCGCTCGGAAAGTCCGCCCATTTCGAGCGCGTGTACAGGTAGGCGGGGCCCGCGAAGGAGACGTCGCGGGCTCCGCCGCCTGGAATGGGCTTAAAGGGGAACCCCAACGCCGAAAAAAATCGGCGTGGGGGTTCCCCCCAAGTCCACACCAGACCCTTGTCCGAGCACGCTACCCGGCCGGCCAGGAAAGGGGGGCGAGCGAGCGCGCCCCCCCTCCTGAGCCGTACCAGGCCGCGTGCCCTCAACATGGGGGGTGCCTTGGGGAAGGGGGGGCCGCGCGGCCCCCCCACCCCAAAGCACCTTGTCCCCATGTTGATGAGGACAAGGGCCTCTTCCCGACAACCCTGGCCGTTGGTTGTCGGGGTCTGCGGGCGGGGGGCTTATCGGAATCCGGGAGCCCCCTTTAAGAAGGGGGCCCCCGGATACCGGCCCCCCACCCTATGTGAATGAGTATGGGGTACAATGTACCCCTACCCATTCACCTGTGAAATAAAGTACAAAAAAAAACACAACACATGGAAAAAGTATTTTATTGCACAGCTCCGGGGGTCTTCCGTCTTCGGGGGTCTTCTCGCCGGACTCCTCCGCTATGTGTGTGTAGCTCTTTTGCTAGCGGAGGAGTCCGGCTTTCTTCCTCCCCGCCGCCGGCCTCTTCTCCCGACTTCGGGGGTCTTGTCCCCCTCTTCGGTTCTTCTGCCGGGCCACCGCGCCTTCTTGTAGCTCTTTTACAGGCGGTGGCCCGGTCTTCTGTCGCCGCTGTCGCTGTCGCCGCCGCCGCCTTCCGTTCTTGTTCTTCTTCTTGTTCTTCTTCTTCTTCTCCTGGAGATGTTGACTCGACGAGCTCTCCGGCCGGAATGCCAGGGACACGCTCCGCTGCCACTTATATAGTGACAATGGGGCGGTGTCACATGGTATATGTCACATGGGTTGGTCACATGGGTTGATGTCACATGGGGACTATGACATCGTAAGGGGGCGGGGTCACCATGTGACCAACCCATGTGACATATACCATGTGACACCGCCCCATTGTCACTATATAAGTGACCGCACAGCGCGGCTCTGGCATTCCGGCCGGAGAGATCGTCGAGTCAACATCTCCAGGAGAAGAAGAAGAAGAACAAGAAGAAGAACAAGAACGGAAGGCGGCGGCGGCGACGACGACAGCGGCGACAGAAGACCGGGCCACCGCCTGTAAAAGAGCTACAAGAAGGCGCGGTGGCCCGGCAGAAGAACCGAAGAGGGGGACAAGACCCCCGAAGTCGGGAGAAGAGGCCGGCGGCGGGGAGGAAGAAAGCCAGACTCCTCCGCTAGCAAAAGAGCTACACACACATAGCGGAGGAGTCCGGCGAGAAGACCCCCGAAGACGGAAGACCCCCGGAGCTGTGCAATAAAATACTTTTTCCATGTGTTGTGTTTTTTTTGTACTTTATTTCACAGGTGAATGGGTAGGGGTACATTGTACCCCATACTCATTCACATAGGGTGGGGGGCCGGTATCCGGGGGCCCCCTTCTTAAAGGGGGCTCCCGGATTCCGATAAGCCCCCCGCCCGCAGACCCCGACAACCAACGGCCAGGGTTGTCGGGAAGAGGCCCTTGTCCTCATCAACATGGGGACAAGGTGCTTTGGGGTGGGGGGGCCGCGCGGCCCCCCCTTCCCCAAGGCACCCCCCATGTTGAGGGCACGCGGCCTGGTACGGCTCAGGAGGAGGGGCGCGCTCGCTCGCCCCCCTTTCCTGGCCGGCCGGGTAGCGTGCTCGGACAAGGGTCTGGTGTGGACTTGGGGGGAACCCCCACGCCGATTTTTTTCGGCGTTGGGGTTCCCCTTTAAGCCCATTCCAGGCGGCGGAGCCCGCGACGTCTCCTTCGCGGGCCCCGCCTACCTGTACACGCGCTCGAAATGGGCGGATTTGCCTCCTCCTTACGTGGGCGAGTCCGTTCATTTCAAAAGTTGAGCGAACTGTTTGCCCAACCTTGTTCGTCAAACAGTCCGCTCGTGTGTGGGCAAGTCCGCTCATGCAATTTTTGAGCGGACTGTTTGCCGAAACTGTTTGACGAACAAGGTTGGGCAAACAGTCCGCGCGTGTGTACGCGGCCTAATTGTAACCACCAGCCTTGCGGTGCCTCATGGGAAATGTAGTTTCACAACAACTGGAGGGCCCAAGGTTGCCTACCCCAGGTATACAGTCATACAGCCTCTTCAGGTTGACCCTTGACGTGTACACAAATTAAGAATATTTTGGCGCAGGATTTGTCACAGAATCCTTCTCTACATACATCTGTACATGTAGAGAAAACTGGAGTATGAGGCGCTGTTCGGTCTGTGCTTTCTCTGTCATGCTTTACCTTAGATGGATTACCTGTGGACAGAGTGGGACTGTCTTGAAATGGATGCATCACTGTCGCATTCTATACACTTAAAGCGGGAGTCCGCCGGGACTCCGCGTTTTTTATTTTTTTTTTAAAGTCAGCAGCTACAAATACTGCAGCTGCTGACTTTTAAAATAGTGACACTTACCTGTCCAGCGCGCCCGCGATGTCGGCACCCGAAGCCGATCTCTAGATCGACACTCGAGTGCTGCCGCCGCCATCTTGGGTATGGGAATCAGGAAATGGAGCCTTACGGCTTCATTTCCCGGTTCCCTACTGCGCATGCGCGAGCCGCGCTGCGCAATGAGGACGGTCCTCGCTGCCTCTGGGATCTGTGTGTTTCCCAGCAGGCAGCGGGGCACTTGCGGAAAGGGGCGTAATGTACGCCCCTTTCCGCAGAGAGCTAGCCCGGAAGTGGGTGCAGTTACCTGGATTATCCAGGTAACTGCACCCCCCTCCCCCCTGAAAGGTGCCAATCGTGGAGCCGGAGGGGGGGAGGAATCCGATGAGCGGAAGGTCCATTTTAGGGTGGACCTCCGCTTTAATGGCTTACAAACTTGCATGATGTTCCATGGAAATACAGCATTTGACGCAAACCAAAATTTCTTCAAAAGCTCTTTGCATTCTTCTTTCTGAAGCTCTTACATATCCTAAACTGGTGTGTTTTTTTATGCATAGGACACTGGTGATTTGGGTTCTCAAATGTCTTACTCTGATAAGTCTTTTCCGGGACTGTTGTAGGTGCAGGTGAAATGTTAGTTATTTTCACACTGGACCTCTGTAAAATATATGAGCTTGCAGACTTTAGAGAAGGTGGATAGAAAGGGTTGGATTTCTTAAAGCAGAAACTTGTATAATTCATAGTATCTGCAATTCTCTTAATGAACTCAGAGAAGTAGGAAAAATGAGGAAAGGAAACTTTATTTTCTTCCTTGTACCTTGATCCAAATAATGCCCATATTTCCTGTATGCATATTTACATAGTTACATAGTAGGTGAGGTAGAAAAAAGTCCATCAAGTCAAACTTATGTGTGTGATTATATGTTAGTATTAGATTGTATATCCCTGTATGTTGTGGTCGTTCAGGTGCTTATCTAATAGATTCTTGAAACTATCAATGCCCCCCGCTGAGACCACGCCTGTGGAAGGGAATTCCACATCCTTGCCGCTCTTACAGTAAGCCTCTACTTAATTTAAGGTTAAACCTCTTTTCTTCTAATTTTAATGAATGGCCACGAGTCTTGTTATACTCCCTTCTGTGAAAAGTTTTATCCCTATTGTGGGGTCACCAGTATGGTATTTGTATATTGAAATCATATCCCCTCTCAAGCGTCTCTTCTCCAGAGAGAATAAGTTCAGTGCTCGCAAACCTTTCCTGATAACTAATATCCTGCAGACCCTTTATTAGCTTTGTTGCCCTTCTTTGTACTCACTCCATTTCCAGTACATCTTTCCTGAGGACTGGTGCCCAGAACTGGACAGCATACTCTAGGTGCGGTCGGACCAGAGTCTTGTAGAGCAGGAGGATTATCATTTTATCCCCTTTTTAATGCATGCCAATATTCTGTTTGCTTTCTTAGCAGCTTGGCATTGCCATTGCTGAGCCTATCATCTACTAGGACCCCAGGTAATTTTCCATCCTAGATGTACTCACCCTATGGTCCATGCCAACTGACCTTATTTTGTACAGTAAACGTTTATGGGGAACGGTGTCAAGGATACAGTGGTGTAGTGGGTAGCACTCTCGCCTAGCAGTAAGAAGGGTCACTGGTTCGAATCCCAACCACTACCTGCCTGGAGTTTGCATATTCTCTCTGTGTCTGCGTGGGTTTCCTCCGGGTACTCCGGTTTCCTCCCACACTCCAAAGACATGCTGGTAGGTTAATTGGATCCTGTCTAAATTGTCCCTAGTATGTATGAATGTGAGTTAGGGACCTTAGATTGGAAGCTCCTTGAGGGTAGGGACTGATGTGAATGTACAATGTATATGTAAAGCGCTGTGTAAATTGATGCCACTATATAAGTAACTGAAATAAATAAAAAATAAAATAAAAAACACTGCAGTTTTGGTAACTGAAACCCCTGATTCCCTCATGAAGACTGAGGAGAAGAATAAATTCAATACCTTCGACATCTCCCCATCCTTTGTAACCAGATGTCCTTCCTCATTCTTTATGGGGCCAATATGGTCTGTCCTCCTTTTTTACTGTTTACATACTTTAAGAATTTCTTGGGAATTTTTTGTGTCTTTCATGTTCTATCTTAGCCGTCCTTATTGCACCTTTACATTTCTTGTTGTATTTTTTATAAAGTCTGAATGCTGATGATGATTCTTCAACCTTGTATTTTTTGAAGGCCTTCTCTTTTGCTTTTATATCCATTTTTACATTGGAGTTAAGCAATCCAGGACTTTTGTTTTCTCTTTTAAATGTATTACCCAATGGGATGCATTGGCTAATGCCCTTATATAATATGCTCTTAAAGCAAACTCATCTCTTCTCCATGTTCTTTGTTCCTAAAATTTTATCCCAATTTATGCCTTCTAGCAAGGTTCGTATTTTAGGGAAGTTGGCTCTTTTGAAATTCAGTGTCTTTGTATTCCCCTTATGTTTCCTATTTGTGTGATTTATACTGAAGCCAATTGACCTGTGATCGCTGTTACCTAAATTGCCCCATATTTCCATATCCGTGATCAGGTCTGTATTGTTGGTAATCAGTAGACCTAGTAATGCTTTATTTCTAGTTGGTGTGTCTATCATCTGACCCATAAAATTGTCTTGCAAGACATTTGGCAACTGGCGAGCCTTAGAGGAATGTGCGGTTCCCTCTGCCCAGTCTATGTCTGGATAGGTCAAATCCCCCATTATGATAACACTTCCCATCCTTGCTGCTAATCCAAATTGTGATAGGAGATCTGTCTCCCCTTCCTCCCTCAGGTTAGGGGGCCTATATCATACTGCCAGTACTATTTTCCCTTTGCTTCATCCCTTTTGGAGCTCTACCCATAAGGATTCCAGCTCCCCCCTAGCTCCCTTAGTGATGTAATCTCTCACACTCACTTGCACATTATTCTTGATATATAGGCATACCCCTCCCCCTATTTTACCCTCCTTGTGATAAAAGGTATACCCATGAATGTTTGCCAGCCAATCATGAGAGCTGTTGAACTAGGTCATTTAACAAACTGTAAGATGTCTGTGTTTTCAGACTTTGAATGCACAATTGTATGCAGAATAAAGTTGGTTACATTGAATGGTATGCTAAGCTTGAATGACTTTGGTGATGCAAATGTGTTTGTATCTGACACTGGCTCGTTATTGAGTGCCTTGGAAAAGAGTACATGCTAAATAGGTACCTGGTAGGAGGTAATTGACTAGTCTCATGGTAAGAAGTATTACCTATACACCAGTGTGTACTTTTTGTTGTGCTGCGTAAGTGGGCAGATTGTGTTGAGAGGTGGAAGGTGCAGCGTACTGTCCTTGGCTGAGGGATGCGGGTGCTGTGGCTAGGAGCTGAAGTTTTGGGAGAAAGCGTGAGGAATATGATGCATACAATGCAACAGAATGTCTACTGCTGCACCTTCACTACTAGAAGCATGCTCTAAAACCTTTAACTGCTTGCCGACCAGCCGCCACAGTTGTACTGCGGCAACATGGCTTGGCTGCATGAATCTTCATAAGAGCCCCCAGAGCTGATGCGAGTGGCTGGCGGTCTCGATGACCACTGTGCTCCAGAGATCACTTGTGACACTGCGAGAACCGGAATCTCTGGGTGTAAACACAGAGATCCTGGTTCTCTGAGGGGAGAAGAGACAGATCGTCTGTTCATACAAAGTATGAACAGCGATCTGTCATCTACCCTGGTCAGTCACATCCCCCCTTCAGTTAAAACACACACTAGGGAACACAGTTAACCCTTTGATCGCTCCCTAGTGTTAACCCCTTCACTGCCAGTGACAATTTTACAGTAATCAATGCATTTTTATAGCACTGGTCGCTGTATAAATGCCAATGGTCCCAAAAATGTGTCAAAATTGTCCGATGTGTTCGCCATAATGTCACAGTCCTGATAAAAATCGCAGATTGCTGCCATTACTAGTAAAAAAAAAATAATAATAATGCTATAAGTCTATCCCCTATTTTGTAGACGCTATAACTTTTGTGCAAACCAATCAATATATGCTTATTTGATTTTTTTTTTTACCAAAAATATGTAGAAGACTACATAATAGCCTAAACTGAGAAAAAAATGCGCTTTTTTATAAAAAAAAAATAATGGGGATATTTATTATAGCAAAAAGTTTTTTTTCAAAATTGTCGCTCTTTTTTTGTTTATAGCGCAAAATGTAAAAACCGCAGAGGCAATCAAACACCACCAAAATAAAGCTCTATTTGTGGGAAAAAAAGGACATCAATTTTCTTTGGGAACAACAACGCATGACCGCGCAATTGTCAATTAAAGCAACGCAGTGCCGAATCGCAAAAAATTACCTGGTCATTCAGCAGGAAAATCTTCCGGGACTGAAGCGTTAACCTTGCCATGGCTGTGGTGTGCTCACATTGTTTCTCCAAAGCTTCCATCTCTGCTCTCTTGTGTGCAGCTTCTGCTTCCATCTGTGCTTTCTTTTGGGCAAAAGCTGCCTGGATTTTTTTAGAAGCTTCAGAGTCAGTTCTTGATTGTAGAGACTTGGTTGATCATGAGGAGTGTCTCATAAATGTAGAGCGATGAGATTTAGATTCATGAAATTGTGTGATTCTCACTTCTACCTTTGCCTTTGTACTTTGTACTACAGTACTAAACTGTCTAGATTAAGCACATCAAATCCCTTTATGTCTATCTGTAACTCTTCAGTGTTGTACCTCTTTAAAAGGTTAGTATATGTAAAGTGGAACTTCAGGCTAAACGTTCTGCTTTAACAGCTCCTTTACTCTTTCCCTCCCACTTTTGAAGGTTTTCTCTTTTTTTGGGGGGTGTGGGTACCTAGTTTAGCAGGTAACCACTCCCACTTCCGCTCCGGCTCTCTAAGCGATTGGAGCTGAAGTTCTCCCCCCTTCCCTGCCCGCAACCTTCTGGGACATGTCAAAGGTGAAGCTGCAAGGGGTATCTTATAGTATATGGTAACAGTTTGGGATTATCTGGGGTGTAGAGGGGTCAAAGTGTAGGGGGGATATCAAGGATATATAGGGCTCAGAGTGCTTGGGGGATAACTGGGGTGTAGAGGGGTCAGAGTTCGAGGGGGATATCTGGGGTGTAGAGTGCTCAGTGTACTAGGGGGATATCTTGGGTGTAGAGGGGTCAGAGTGCTGGGGGGTAAATAGGGTGTAGAGGGGTCAGAGTGCTGAGGGGGATATCTGGGGTGTAGAGAGGTCAGAGTGTTGGGGGGGGGGTATCTGGGGTGTAGAGTGGTCAGAGTGCTGGGGGGATATATGGGGTATAGAGGGGTCACAGTGCTGGGGGGATATCTTGGGTGTATAAGGGTCACAGTGCTGCAGGGAAATTTGGGGTGTAGAGGGGTCATAGTGCTGGGGGATATCTGGGGTGTAGAGGAGTCACAGTGCTGGGGGGATATCTGGGGTGTAGAGGGGTCACAGTGCTGGGGGGATATTTGGGGTATAGAGGGCTCACAGTCCGGGGGGTATCTGGGGTGTACAGGGGTCAAAGTGCTGGGGGGATATTTATTTGGGGCTAATAATCCAGGGTTGTGGAGGTGGTAACAAGATAACAATGGTAGGGGGAAGCCCTGCGTGTGTTTTTTGGTTGGGTGGAGTTAAGAGTTCTGTATTTATATAAGATGTAGAGGGGTTACAATATTGGGGGCATCTGAGGCCCTGTCAGGCTGGATGGTGTTTCATGATTTTTATTGGCGGCCGTGTATATACTTGTTAAAACTGCCCTGAGCATCATTCTAGCAGGCATATTATATACACAGGACAGCTTTATTACTTTATGTATGTAGTATTTTCCCACTGTTTCTTTGCTGTACAGAATGATTGTTTATGTAGTTAAAGTGGAGCTCCACCCAAAAGGGGAAGCTGTGCTTGTCTGCCTCCTACCTACTTGGTCCATTTACCTGCGCTGTCTCCATTGTAGGGACCCCAGAGCATTACTTTGCCCAGGGGCCCATGATGCTATTAAAGTGGTTGTAAACCCTTACAACCAACTTTGACCTACAGGTAAGCCTAGATTAAGGCTTACCTGTAGGTCCAAGAAATATCTCCTAAACCTACACGGTTTAGGAGATATTTGCCGAAAGACAGGCACCGCTGTCTACGGCGCATGTGCCGTAGGCGCGCCGCGGTCAATGGCGATATGCCGCGAGTGGCGGCTCCCATGCACATGCGCGGGAGTGACGGCTTCGCCGAATGACAGCGGCGGAGCAGCGAGACCCACAGAGACCCACCGAGAAGATGGATGCGCCGGACTACAGGGGACAGCGGTGACTTCGCTGGCTCCTGTGTCAGGTAAGTGACACATAATGGACTACTATGCGATGCATAGTAGTCCATTATGCTTTACCTTTGCAGGGAATGAAAGAGGAAGTAAACCCATCAGGGTTTACTTCCTCTTTAAGATGGCCCTGCTAACATGTACTAAATCCAAAAGCAAACATTTATTATATTGCAGCTTACCAAATCTTATGCCGCATACACACGGGCTCGTGTGTGGGCTTCAGCGGACTTTTTCAGCGTGCAGTACGGCGGACTAAGTATTTCGGAATGTTCGAAATACTGTTCGTTGTACTCGCATTTCGGCGGACAATCCGCCCGTGTGTATGCCAGTCCGCCGTACTTTTGAAATGAGCGGACTTTTCCCGCCCGGAGAAAAGTCCGCTCATTTCGAGCGGGTATCCAGGTAGGCGGGGCCCGCAAAGGAGACGTCACTGGCCCCGCCGCCTGGTATGGACTTAAAGGGGAACCCCAACGCCGAAAAAAATCGGCGTGGGGTCCCCCCCAAGTCCACAACAGACCCTTGTCCGAGCACGCTACCCGGCCGGCCAGGAAAGGGGGGCGAGCGAGCGCCCCCCCCTCCTGAGCCGTACCAGGCCGCGTGCCCTCAACATGGGGGGTGCCTTGGGGAAGGGGGGGCCGCGCGGCCCCCCCACCCCAAAGCACCTTGTCCCCATGTTGATGAGGACAAGGGCCTCTTCCCGACAGCCCTGGCCGTTGGTTGTCGGGGTCTGCGGGCGGGGGGCTTATCGGAATCCGGGAGCCCCCTTTAATAAGGGGGCCCCCGATACCGGCCCCCCACCCTATGTGAATGAGTATGGGGTACAATGTACCCCTACCCATTCACCTGTAAAATAAAAGTACCAAAAAAAACACAACACACGAGATAAAATACTTTATTGCACAGCTCCGGGGGTCTTCCATCTTCGGGGGTCTTCTCGCCGGACTCCTCCGCTATCTTCTTGTAGCTCTTTTGCTAGCGGAGGAGTCCGGCTTTCTTCCTTGCCGCCGGCCTCTTCTCCCGACTTCGGGGGTCTTGTCCCCCTCTTCGGTTCTTCTGCCGGGCCACCGCGCCTTCTTATAGCTCTTTTACAGGCGGTGGCCCGGTCTTCTGTCGCCGCCGCCGCCTTCCGTTCTTCTTCTTCTTCTTCTCCAGGAGATGTTGCCTCGACGATCTCTCCGGCCGGAATGCCAGGGACGCACTGCGCGGCCACTTATATAGGGACAAGGGGCGGTGTCACATGGCTTTATGTCACATGGGTTGGTCACATGGGTTGATGTCACATGGGGACTATGACATCGTAAGGGGGCGGGGTCACCATGTGACACCAACCCATGTGACATAAAGCCATGTGACACCGCCCCTTGTCCCTATATAAGTGGCCGCGCAGTGCGTTCCTGGCATTCCGGCCGGAGAGATCGTCGAGGCAACATCTCCTGGAGAAGAAGAAGAAGAAGAAGAAGAAGAAGAACGGAAGGCGGCGGCGGCGGCGACAGAAGACCGGGCCACCGCCTGTAAAAAAGAGCTATAAGAAGGCGCGATGGCCCGGCAGAAGAACCGAAGAGGGGGACAAGACCCTCGAAGTCGGGAGAAGAGGCCGGCGGCGAGGAAGAAAGCCGGACTCCTCCGCTAGCAAAAGAGCTACAAGAAGATAGCGGAGGAGTCCGGCGAGAAGACCCCCGAAGACGGAAGACCCCCGGAGCTGTGCAATAAAGTATTTTATCTCGTGTGTTGTGTTTTTTTTGGTACTTTTATTTTACAGGTGAATGGGTAGGGGTACATTGTACCCCATACTCATTCACATAGGGTGGGGGGCCGGTATCCGGGGGCCCCCTTATTAAAGGGGGCTCCCGGATTCCGATAAGCCCCCCGCCCGCAGACCCCGACAACCAACGGCCAGGGTTGTCGGGAAGAGGCCCTTGTCCTCATCAACATGGGGACAAGGTGCTTTGGGGTGGGGGGGCCGCGCGGCCCCCCCTTCCCCAAGGCACCCCCCATGTTGAGGGCACGCGGCCTGGTACGGTTTAGGAGGGGGGGCGCTCGCTCGCCCCCCTTTCCTGGCCGGCCGGGTAGCATGCTCGGACAAGGGTCTGCTGTGGACTTCGGGGGGACCCCCACGCCGATTGGGGTTGCCCTTTAAATCCATACCAGGCGGCGGGACCAGCGACGTCTCCTTCGCGGGCCCCGCCTACCTGGAGACGCGCTCGAAATGAGCAGACTTTCCTCCGCGTGTGTGGGCGAGTCCGTTCATTTCAAAAGTAGGGCGGATAGTATGGCGGACTTAGTACGCCGTATTAGTCCGCTCAAAAAGTGGTGTGTGTGGTCAAGTCCGTTCATTCGAAAGTATGACGGACTGTCCGTCGGATTGTCTGACGGACTAAGTTGGCCAGACAGTCCGCCCGTGTGTATGCGGCTTTAGATGTGGTGGCTACATTTGTTTTCTTTTCCGAGCTTTCTGTCTTCTAGTTTCACCTGGTGATCCAGCTAATAGGAGGGTGGGGTGATTTGCGTCTGTGCATGCGGTGGTACCTCTCATGCAGAGCACGCTCATTAATGCCCAGGACCAGGTGGAGACTGTGGTCATGTGAAAAATTTAACATTAAGGCAGTTTAACGAGAGAAGGACCAATATTACTAATGCAGTGCCAGTTTATTGCACACATACCCGTGCACGAGTACGTGCACATACCAATTAGCCCTTGGCACCCAGTGGCCTACTTAAACTAGCTATGAGCAGTTGCTGAATGGTCTTCAGCTTGTTCCTGTGTTCCCAAGACCTGATCTGCTGTACCTGCTTAATCCTGTATGACCCGGCTTGCCTTTGGACTTTGTTTCTGCTCTTGCTCTGTTACCTAACTACTCTGACTTTGGCTTGTTTACAGGACCTGATCAGCCTACTGACTCTGTACCGTATTGCTTGGCTGTTGATGTAAGGTGACCAGATTTTTTAAATGAAATCCGGGGACATATTTTTTTTTTTTACTAGTAATGGTGGCAATCAGTGCTCTCTGCCCATCGCCGCTTACGCCTGCCTCACAGCCTGTCAAGTCTTACTCTCCGGGCCCCCGGCTGCTACTGGATGGGGAGCGGAGGAAAATCACTCCACCAGGGAAGGCAAGGAGATAAGCAGGTAGGCGGTTGGCTGGGACTTGAGCCAAGGCAGAAGAACATGCAAGCAGAGCTAGATGGACAAGCACCTGAAATTGAAGTAATATTCCCTCAGCTCCGACCAGCACATGATCATCAAAAAGGGGCACAGATAATGGAAAAAAATACACTCCCCTGAGCTAGTAGGAGCGGCAGAGCACGGGGGTGTAATTCAGATTTTTTTTTAATTCTGCACTGACTGTCTTTGAAATTGCCCCAGCCCCTGTTCAAATCCAACATGGGGACAAAACCAGGGACAGACTTGTTCCAGGGACAGTGTGCTCAATCCGGGGGCTGTCTGGCCACCCTATGTTAATGGCCTTGGCTTGCCTTCTGGACTTGCTTTTCCTGCTGATTCGAGTGCCTTGTTGCCTGGTTGCCACTGACTGCTGCTCATCTCCTGGTTCTGCATCCTCGCTCTGGTGCCAAGCTGCTCCTGCAACTTGTTCCAAGGACTGCGACTACCAGCTCTACCCACCTACAGAGTGGCCATCACCAGCTATGGTACTCATGCCACTCCTTGCCCTTGCACTCTCTGTCTCCACCTTCAGGAGTGTTGAGTGAGAGGTGCAAGAGAGGCCTTCCATAACATTCCAGTCTTCACCGGGTAAGTGATAGAATCTTATAGTGAATGAGGGAGTATGAACAGCATGTAGTACAGCATTTTCTGGCCCACCTTATGTCAGCACACAATGGGTTCCTCCCTTGGAACCCACAGCACCACCTCTACCTAACTAAATAAAAGACAGCCCCTCCCCAACTGAAGTGTTCTTCATTTTTGATCATGCTCCAGGCCACCTGTTCATCGCAATTGGTAAGTACTTTGCTGCAAGTATTTCCCCCCTTTTGCCGAACTTACCCCTCCAGGTTTAGCCTCTCTTTGTGTTGGAGGACCCAGAATGTTGGAAGTAAACCTTCCTAAAAACCGTGTGCCTGTGTGCTGGGAAAATTATTCTTAAACAGCATTGCTATTGTAAAGGTGTGGTATTGCCTCTCTCTTTGGTTTGCAGTCATGCCAGGTAAAGACTTGAGGTCTTTACTGGAGGTTGGACAGACTGACGGGTTTGTCTCCTGTCTCTCCTGTCAGCCTCTGGATGTGTTGCCCTGGCTCCCCTGTATGCTGCATGCTTCTAGAGGTTTGACAGTCTGACTGGCTTTGTGTCTCCTGTTTGCCTCTGGAAGGGCTGCCTGATCTCACCTGCTGCTGCTGTTTCTGAAGTAAGTGGATGAAAGCAGATGAGTCTTAAAGAGACAAGGTACCTGTTTTTGGTGAGAATCTAATATGATTTTCTCCATATGTTGTGGAGATATGAGCTTGCCACACCTGTTAGTTGCACAGAAGACTAGGGAAAGTTAGGAGGGGTTACATGGATCATGTTTTTAAAAGAGTGCTCAAGGACTGCAAATTATGGTGTTTTGCATTATTTTAGGAGCAGAAGCTCTAAATGCAAACACTACAAGACCCGCCATCAATCATCTGCTCCTGACCAGGACAATCCGCATTCCTCAGAGTCCTCTACAGCTTTCATGCGTGTTTTTGGCAGGAAGACTGGTTAGTGTTAATCGTCCCGGCTGGCTCATACTTCCAGGTACTAATCAATTCCAATCACCAGAGACCTGTGAGATTTGCAATGGCCAGATGTCACTTCCAGTTCAGCTGTCTGCCTTTTTCAGAATCGGCACAGCCGCAGGAATCTTTAGAAGATCTTGTTGGAAATGGAGAATCCTTGGGCCAGGTGGCACATGAAGGCATTTAAATTTGCCTTCCTCAGTCAATGGGATGGGCTGTATATGGATAAAAAGATCTTTGTTCTGCATGAATTCAGCTAGAACTGGAATTTTGGACATTGCCACTGTGCATTTTTCGGGGGATGCCTCTCAGCTCAGGAGATGGTATGATTCTGACAGCAGATGCCAATCCCTGGGGCTGGGGAGTCCACAGTCTGAAGAGACAGGTGCAAGGTCATTGGAGCATGGTGGAATGCAGACTCCCAAATTATTTTGAATGGAAGGCATTTTTTTCTTGCATTGCAAGCCTTTCAGGATCTTCTTCAAGGGGGCCTGAGTGAAGTTGATGATTGACAACAATACTGCAGTAGTCTACATTGTCTGCCATGGGAACACCAAAAGCATTTTCCTGTTACATCTAGCAATAGTAACTTTTCGCTTCACAGAGAGCCACATACAGGCAATTAATATCGGTCTTCTTGCCAGGAAAGCAGAATCAATTAACAGATTGGCTAGGCAGAATAATTTCGAATAGCAAGTGCCTCAAACCAATATTGGCCCTATGGGGCTTTCCAGTAGTGGTTCTCATGGAGACTCCACTGAACATCCAGCTTCTGATATTTGCAACAGGATACAAATGCGAAGAGTCTGTGATACAAGGTTTACAGTGCCATTCGATTTTCCATTTGATCTTCGTCTCTCCGGTGTCCTTGACTATAAAGGTGGTTCTGAAAATTTGGACAGAACAAGTTCATGCCATACGTGTGCTCAGTTGCACACTGCAAGTTTAGTTGCTCCAGAGCTTAGTAAATGAACATACGCTCTGCTGACTTACATAATCCAATCATATGCAAGCAAAAATGTTGTTTTATTATTTAATTTTTCTTGCATATGGTTGGGTATTTTTTGCAAAGTGAAGCCTTCTGCTCATTTACTAACCTTTGGAACACTTGCAGAGGCATTGGCATTGCTATGGGGGGCGGGGATGCCAGAGGGGTGACACCAAGGCCAGGACGGGGGGGGGGGGGCGTGAAGCGATGACTGTTTGGGTAGTGCCAGCTAAACTGTGCCTGATAGCAGATGAACATGTACATTGGTACACAGTAACAGATCACTGCCGAAATCGGACCCTCTGACCCTGCACAGTGCCCTTGCAGAGCTGCTGCAGAGTGCCAAGTGCTGGAACACTCCCTGCCCTCCTACACTCAGCACTAGTAGATATCCTTATTACATTTCTCTGTCAGGAGGAATGAATTCCACCCGACAGATCATTTCTAGTCCCCGAATCTGACATGATGTCATTCAGAGGCAGGGACAGGAAGAGAGAGAGGCACCGCAAGGGAGCGTGCATGTTGCTGGGATTAGGTAAGTGAACAATGCCAGACAGAGGAGAATATATGTTGCTTAACACTTATGCAACGTACACACGGTTGGATTTTCCGATGGGAAATGTTTGATGTGAGCTTGTTGTCAGAAAGTCCAACAGTGTGTATGCTTCATTGAACATTTGCTGTCGGAATTTCCACCAACAAATGTTTGATAGCAGGTTCTAAAATTTTCTGCCAACAAAACTTTTTGTCGGAAAGTCCGATCGTGTGTACACAAGTCCGTCGCACAAAAGTTCACGCATGCTCTGAATCAAGCAGGAGGAGCCACACTGGTTATTGAACTTCCTTTTTCTCGGCTCGTCGTAGGGGTTGTACGTCACCACGTTCTCACGTTTGAGATTTTTGGCCAACATTTGTGTGACCGTGTGTATGCAAGACAAGTTTTAGCCGGCATCCTTCGAATAAAAATCCATGGTTTTGTTGTCAGAAAAATCTGATCGTTTGTACGCGGCATAACAGTGTAATGTTGTAGTGACTCTTTTCCAGTGCCCAGGACTGGTTAATGTCTTGAGAACTGTGATGGGTTTTGTGATGGGGGTTAACTAACATTGCCATTAGCCAGTAATATGCAGCATGAAGGGGTTATTGTACTGACACTGGCCACTAATTTAGCATAAGGCGTTAATGAACACTAACATGGATCTCTAATGCAGTAGTGGCCAGTAGCGGTTAAGTAACCTCCTTGTGCTGTATTAGTGGTCAGTGTTAATTAATCCATTCATGCTGCAATACAAAGGGGTAATTAACACAGACCACTAATACAGCACAAGGGGGTTAATTAACACTGCCACTGGCCACTACTGCATTAGTGATCAATGGCAGTGTTAATTGACTCCTTGTGCTGAATTAGTGCTGACAGTGTTAATTAGCTCCTTCATGCTGCAGGATAGCATTAATGCCACAGACCATCAATGCCAGGGGCTTTTATTGCAGCTACTGCACTAATGCTTGGGATAATTTCAGAAACTGACATCAATGCTGGCAATTATTTTTGCAGAAACTGACACCAATGCTGACAGTTATTGTTGCGGAAACTAACACCAATACTGGCAGTTATTATTGCGGAAAGTGACACCAATGCTGGCAGTTATTGTGGAAACCAGGGCTGGATTAGGACAAAAATGTGGCCCTGGACTCAGGGCCGTCTTTAATATTGATTGGACCCTGGGCAAAAATTTTCTTGGGGCCCCCCCCCCATGCAATTTCACTCTCTACCTGCTCTGAGACATACAATAAATAGCAGCTAGACTTAAAATCAGTCTACTGTATCAGATCAGGCAGAAATTGTGATTGGTTGCCAGCAGTTACAGCATATCATTACTGCTTACTGACTGTTGCTAGAGGTTACAGCACACATTACGGCTCACTGCAGGGTAGCATGATATACATATAAATGCTACCTTTATTTACATATCAATACCAGCGGCCACGGCTATTTACTTAGTAATACTGCAGCTATTTACATACGAATGCCGGTTATTTACATGTAAACACAGAGTCTGCAGGTGAGTCATCTGTACACAACAATAGGGCAGAGCTGGGCAGCATTAGTACCTGCACTTCACACTGAGATATCCGGACACAGCACAGGACTAAAACTTCAAGGGACAAGGGAATTTAAACTAGGATAGTTGGCAAGTATCAGGCAGCTGCTTTGGGCTCCACAACAATGACAGGGCCCAGGGCAGCTGCCCCTTTTGGCCTGCCTTAAAGACGGCCCTGCCTGGACTTCATCCAGACCAGCCCAGGGCACAGCACATCAGCGTACGGTACATCAGGGCCCAGCACATCAGGGTACAGAGCCCAGCACATCAGTGTACAGGGCACAACACATCAGGGTACGGGGCACAACACATAAGGGCACGTCAGGGCACAGTACATCAGGGCACAGTACATCATAGCACAGGACATCAGGGCACATCAGGGCACAAGGCACATCAGGTCACGGGGCACATCAGCGCATAGGATATCAGGGCATGGGGCACATCAGGCCACATGGCACATCAGGGCACATGGCACATAGCACATCAGGGCATGGGGCACATCAGGGTACAGGGCACATCAGGGCACATTATGGGGCATATCAGGGCACATTATGAGGTACATAGCACATCAGGGCACATTATGTGGCACATCAGGACACATAGCACATCAGGACATGAGGCACATAGCACATCAGGGTATGGGGCACATTAGGGCACAGGGCATGGAGCACATAGCACATCAGGGCATGGGGCACATCAGGGGGCACATTATAGGGCACATCAGGGGATCTTACTAGCCAGCATGCAGAGTAGCGCAAGAAGCGTTTGTCTGTAGTACGTTTTCTCTCATGTCATGCAGCGCTGCTCACTCCCCAGCGGCCTCTCCTCTCTTCTTGTCTATCCCAGATGATGTCACAAGCCAATGGGGATAGACAAGAAGAGAGGAGGGGCCACTGGGGAGCGAGCAACGCTGCGTGACATGAGAGAAAACTTACTACAGACAGATGCTTCCTGTGCTACTTTGCATGCATCTCGAACTACCCGTCAAGTGCCAGCTGTCGGCGGTTGACGGGTAGATCGCCGCGGACTGCAGATGCACCTGAAAATGGGCCACACAGGCCATCGGCCCACCAGGGATGACCAGTCCATCCCTGGCGGAAACTGACACTAATGCTGGCAATTACTATTGCAAAAACTGACACTAATGCCATGTACACACTGTCAGACTTTCCGGCAGGAAAAGTTAGACGGAATAATTTCATCGGATAGTCCGATCATGTGTGGGCTTCAGCTGACTTTTTTTCCGAAAATTCTGATGGACCTAGAAATAGAACATGTTTTACATCTTTCCGACTGAATCAGTTCCTATTAGTAAAACCATTTGTCTGTATGCTGTTCCGACGGACCAAAAATGACGCAAGGGCAGCTTATGGCTACTGGCTATTAGACTTCCTTTTTATAGTCACTTTGTATGTGTTGTACGTCACCACGTTCTAAATGATCGGACTTTGGTGTGATCATGTGTAGGCAAGTCCGTTTCAGCGGAACTCAGTCGGAAAAACCATCAGAATTTATTCTGACGGAAAAAAAGAATAATGCTGGGAATCATTGCAGAAACTGACACCAATGCTGGGGATCATTGCAGAAACTGACACCAATGCTGGGGATCATTGCAGAAACTGACACCAATGCTGGGGATCATTGCAGAAACTGACACTAATGCTGGGGATCATTGCAGAAACTGGCACCAATGCTGGGAATCATTGCAGAAACTGGCACCAATGCTGGGGATCATTGCAGAAACTGGCACCAATGCTGGGGATCATTGCAGAAACTGGCACCAATGCTGGGGATCATTGCAGAAGCTGGCACCAATGCTGGGGATCATTGCAGAAACTGGCACCAATGTTGGGGATCATTGTGGAAACTGACACCAATGTTGGGAGTTATTATTGCGGAAACTGACACCAATGCTGGCAGTTATTATTGTTGAAATAGGCACTGATCCTGGGGGGTTGTTGTTTCCCAGTGAGTTCTCTTTTTTTCATAACATATTAAATTTGCTAATTGCTTTATAGTTGTTAATGACTCTACTATTGTCACTATATGCAGTGTTATATGGGGAAATATGAGGGGGGGGGGGGGTGACATCATGTCTTACCGCACCAGGTGACACTAACTATAGTGACGTCGCTATGCAGAGGGTAAAGTGCACTGTCTATTTGCCTTTAGTAAATGAACCCCTTAGGCTTGGTTCTGAAAGCACTGGTGCAGGCACATTTTGCTCCAATGGTTTTCATTTCAAATGAGGTTCCTCGTGGTAAAATTAGTTCTTCTGGCACCAACTACTTCAGACAGAAGGATGTTAAAGATTGCAACACTTTCCTGTAAGGGCCCTTTTATGTATTTTTTTAACCAAAAATAGTGATACTACGCCTCCAAGGCTCTATATCCAGTTTCCAGCAAAAATGGGAAGTAGTCCCTCCAAGTGTTCGCATGAGGGTCACCGAGTGCACAGCAGGAAGACTTCAGTTCCTTACACATAGTCAAGTTGCTATCAGTGTAGAAAAAAGAGGAAAGTAAACAATATTTTCATTTTGCCATCATGTCCTCAAGAGTCATCCTCTGTTGGATTACCAGGGTGATTAGATTGGCATGCAGGAGCTGCAGCCTTTGGGACAGTTGCGCCAGGAGTCATTGGAAGATACACCTAAGACAGGTAGCTGAAGTTCTTGTGCGACCTTCATTTAAGCTTGCAAACTAGATGTGCAAGTAGTAAACTTGGGACAAGAGAGATCCGTTATTTTGTCTTTAGCAGCTTTTCTTTGATTGCCAGTGTTTCTTTTCACTTGTTCTCTCTCGCCCATGTATTTGGCTATGGTATATCCCATTGTGTGCTAATGTGAGGTAGGCCAGGAAAACAGAAAATTGTTAGCAGATACTTGCATTAATTTCCTTTGCTGGCCTATCCTCACGTCAACACAGGACTCCCTTCCTAGTGGCTTGTCACAGGCTAGGTTATCAAACACTCCAGGAGAGGAGGGGCTGTCTTTTATTTAGCGAGGAAGAGGTGTTCCTGTGGGTTCAAGAGGAGGTGTTAACCCGTTGTTTGCTGACGTGAGGCTAGGCCAGGAACATAAAATGTTGCTAAGTATCTGATAACAATGTTCGATTTTATTGATAGTGTTTTATGATGTGGGTGTAGCGCACCCCACATAGGAGCTGCAGATGAAAGGGATCCCCCACTCCTGCACAGCCAGGCACACCAAATCTTCACAAGCAGCCAGAGTCAGAGAACAGTCGGAAGCCTTGTTTTTTGCTATTTATTAGGGGGTTAATAACTTGGATAGGGAGGGGAAGTTATGGGATTCCCATTTGACTTCAGCAATCTTCAGGGACAACTTCCTATATACATCTATATACAGTCTCCTTCACTTTTCTCCTGCACACATACTTGCTTGTTCCAGCTGAATCACTTTGAGTTGATCTGACAGGCTTCCAGTCAGATTTTAGCATCAGCCCATTACATGCAGGAATTTGCAGCCCCTTTTAAGTGTAAAAAATGCAAATGTCTGATTAAAAATCACACACTACCAGCGCTACCTAAAAATGCAAATACTCATTTATATGACCATAAAATGGTCATATATCACTCTATATGCCCTTAAAAAACATGAATATAAAATATAATAATATTTAAAATGCTTCATACATATCAACGTATTTGTATTGCATCTAATAATTAACACCTGTATGCAAACGTAATCTCATAAGTGCTACCACAATTTCATTAATAATGTGTCTAGAGATGACCACATGGTGAGAGTCAGACACAGTCAGTACCTCCCCGGACTCATCACAGGGATCTAGCAGAGAGAAACGCTGACCGGAGGTGAGCTAGACACTGCTGTGACAAATGACACCCTGATATGCTGATATTTATTGATTTATTTGATATTTATTGATAACAGCAGCTGTAGGGTTAGTAAAGTTGATTCATTGAGCGTTGGGATCAGGAGTACATCGTATTTTCTTAATTTTTTTATATAACCCTTTTAAGTGTAGCTTTTCATCTGTGGCCACTTTTCCCAGCACCACCTCTTCAGGCATGTCCAACCCACCTGGCTGCAGCTGCCCCTTTCACCAGCACTCCTGGCTACTTCTCCACACCAGTCCACCCAACTGACTCTTCTCCAGCCCACCCAGCTGACTCTCAGGAGATCTCTCAGGGAAAAGACTGATGACTTAAGCACACCACTTTTTTCAAGGGAGACTGGCTTCATGTGGCAGCCCCCCCCCCCCCCCCCGCCGTTAGTCCCCACAGTGTTGATCTATCCACTCTGTCCTCTCTTGCTCCTGTGCCTCCAGGAAGACTTCCTCCTTTGTGTTTTAGCACCCAAGTCCATGCCTAAGGCAGGTCATCCCTACCCAGACTAGGGTGCACCCCTAAGGGCTTTCTCAACACTGTATCTCCATCCTCCACCCAACTGCCTTGCTGGTATGGCTCATGTCTATTTATGCCAGCCCATTACTGGGGATTGGCTGAGGCCTCATATATATTCAACTTTTAGACCAGGGGGAGGCACCAGAGAGCTGCCAGGATGAGTCATCCAGCCATGCCCTATAATAAACCCAAATTAAGACTCACCAGCTTAAATATGAGTATGGTTATGCCTAAGTGTTGGTTTGCTTAGACTCACTTCTAGCACACACTAGAGGGTGCTACATGGGATTAGTGTCACTTTAACTCTTTCCTTCCCATACCTCATGCCCAGGCCATAGATCTCCATAACATGGGTTTGGATCTGGTTGCCACTGGATACCGATTGCTAGGAAAGGAGCCAAAACATTGACCGTCTCATTATCTGATGACTTGTCACCTTATCTGACTGGTTGCTTGCTGTCTTGAACTTGTACTTGGTAACTCTTAGCAACTACATTACTTCTCCTGCTTGTCTTGCCGAGTTAGCCCTTATGTAATCATATTACTTCATACCCTGTAGTGCTGTTACAGACCCTGGTTGTTTTGGAATTCACCAGAAACAATATGATGCTTTACTGAACATGATGTGGGATACAATTCAATATAAACAATGTCCTGTTGCTAATCCTAACTAATGTAATGTAGTGGCCCAGGCATACCTCCATGAAATGAGAGTCCATTGGCATTGTCCATGGCTTGGAAATCCTCCGCAATTGCCGGTTCATTCAGCAGCACTCAAATTTACTGATACTGCGCTCCCTTTCCCACTCCAGCAGCTGGCTACCTCAGGCCTTAGCTGATCCCCCTTTTTATAGCGCCGGCTAGGACCAAAAAGCCCAGGAAGTGAGCCTTATGCCCCGTACACACGATCGGACTATCTGGGGGACTTGGTTCCCAGCGGACCAGAGTCCGCTGGACAATCCGCCCCGTGTGTGGGCTCTGGCAGACTTTTTTTCCCCAAAAGTCCGGCGGACTTAGAAAGAAGTTTGGACTCAAAATTGTCCGCTGGACTGCGAGTCCGGCAGACAATCCGGCCACCTGTGTGCTAGTCCGCCGGACTTTTGAAATGAACGGACTTGCCCGCACACGGAGAAAAGTCTGTTCATTTTGAACGTGGCTCCAGGTAGCGGGGACTAGCGAAGGAGGTCAATGTCGCCGCCTCCATCGGCGAGATTGACACCTCGCTGGCCCCGTCACCTGGTATGGACTTAAAGGGGAAGCCCTGCACCAAAAAAATGGCGTGGGGGTCCCCCCCAAAGTCCATATCAAACCCTTATCCGAGCACGCAGCCCGGCCGGTCAGGAAAGGGGGTGGGAACGAGCGAGTGCCCCCCTCTTGAGCCATACCAGGCCACGTGCCCTCAACATGGGGGGGTGCTTTGGGGAAGGGGGGGCACTGTGGCCCCCCACCCCAAAGGACCTTGCCCCCATGTTGATGAGGACAAGGGCCTCTTCCCGACAACCCTGGCCGTTTGTTGTCAGGGTCCGTGGGCGGGGGGCATTTCAGAATCCGGGAGCCCCCTTTAATAAGGGGGCCCCCAGATACCGGCCCCCCACCCTATGTGAATGAGTATGGGGTACAATGTACCCCTACCCATTCACCTGGTGGATAAAAAAAGTAAATAAAACACAACACAAGGTTTTAAAATAATTTATTGTACAGCTCCAGTGGTCTTCTTCCGTCTTGGAGGGTCTTCTTGCCAGACTCCTCCGCTATCTTCTGCTAGCTCTTTTAATAGCGGAGGAGCCCGGCTTTCTTCTTCGTCACTGCCTGGGGGTCTTCTTCCGACTTCGCGGGTCTTGTCCCCCTCTTCGGTTCTTCTTGCCGGGCCTCTGCTTTCTTCTCCCAGCTCTTTTACTAGTGGTGGCCCAGTCTTCTGTCGCCACCGCCTCTTCTTCCGACTTCAGGGGTCTTGTCCCCCTCTTCGGGGATCTTGTCCCCCTCTTTGGTTCTTCTTGCCGGGCCTCCGCTTGTAAGCCTGGGTACCTGTTCAAGAACCGCTGCACCACCAAATTCAGGACATGTGCCAAACATGGAACACGGGTCAAGTGTCCCTGTTGGAGGGCAGAGAGAAGGTTGGTGCGATTGTCGCATACAACCATTCCTGGCTGAAGCTGGTGTGGCGTCAACCACCTCTGAGCCTGCCCTTGCAGAGCTGACAGAATCTCTCCCCAGTGTGGCTCCTGTGCCCTAAGCAGACCAACTCAGGCACCACATGGCATCTTTTAGTCTGACTGCATGCGTAGCCCCTTGAATGCTTACAGAGCACTGCTTGTTTAGAGGACAAATCTGCAGAAGAGGCCATAGAGGAAGAAGAAGAGGAGGGGGTTGAGGAGAAAGCTGTGGCAGAATCACCACTAGCATTTTGGAGGTGTGGTGGTGGAACAAGCTCAAACAACACTGAACCCTGTCCTGCATCATTCCCAGCTGCCAGCAGAGTTACCCAGGAAAGGTAACGTCCCTGCCCATGTCTGCTGGACCATGAGTCCGCGGTAATATGAGCTTTACTGCTAACTGCCTTGTCCAACGAGGCAAAACCATTGCCTTCCACATGCCGGTAGAGGGCCAGAATAGCCTTCCATGAAATGGAGTTTTGGAACCTGCAACTGAGGTACAGCACATTCCACAAATTCACGAAAAGGGGGCAGAGTCTACCAGCTGAAAAGGCAGCAGTAGCAGTGCTAGCAATTTGGCCAAGGTAGCAATTAGACACCGAGCACGTGGATGGCTGGGACCAAGTTTCTTTTTACGGTTCATCAACTGGGATAGGGAAATTTGCCTGCTAAAATCAATTGGTGGTGTACTGCTAGCAAATTGGCTGCAAGTACTTGGGACACCTATTGCTATACCTTCAATTCCTCTCAGTGCAGGTTTTTGAGAGGACTGGAGGTATAGAAGGGCTGTAGATCCCAGAAGAGGAACAAGGAGAAGTCCTCCTTTTTCTATGATGTGGGTCTTTCAGGTGTTGTTACCAACGCACTGCATGGCGGGTCGTCATATGTCTGGTCAAGCATCTGCTGTTCTTGCCACACTTGATCACTTCAGACATAGGTTTCAAACAGCAATGGTGTGATCTGCTGCACACGTGTCAAAAAAGGTCCACACCAAGGAACTTTTAAAAGTCAGCGGGGAGTCAGCAGCGCCCTGCACCTGCGGAGCTCTACAATGTGATGGAATAGGATGGCTGCCCTTAATCTGCTCCCTAGAGGACATCCTACCTCCTTGGAGTTGTGCCTCCTCCTCTTCTTCCTCCTCCTCCTCTCTTCTCTTAGTGACCTAAGTACAGTCAAGACCTCATCATCCCCTCCCTCCTTGTCACTGGAGCAAACTTGTTGTCAGTATGCTGCAGCTGAGGGAACTTGTCCTTCTGTGACACCCCCTCTCTCTAGGCTCACGCTACTCCCTTCCTCAACCTGTAGACCAACATCAGAGCCTTCAAATCGCTGCTCATCTTCCAGCAACATATAACCAACACTGTAGTTGAAGAATTCTGGGGACTCCAATGTGTATGATGGTGGGGCTATAGAAGGAGTGATTGCGGTGGAATAGGCTACTTTGGCAGCTGTGTTGGAAGGCAAACTACTCTGAGCCTGGGTGACAGAGGATAAGGAGGATGAGGACGGCTTCAGTCATGTACCTGGATTGTGAGCCTGACGTGTAGAGGAGAGCCTCTCTTGCCACACTGGCTTGTGGGACCCTGAGGTTGAAAAAGAAGCCACAGAAGCACGGTGACGCAGGAGTGCCTAGGATCAGTCCAGTATTTGGCGTGGCTGGTGATGCGACAGGCATACCAGCAGGGCTGGATAGACCAGAGCTGTGGCAGGCTGGATTGCAGATGAGACAGGAACTGGTGTGATTTGCAGAGCAGAAATGCAGCAGGCAGAAAGGCAGATGCAGAGTCAGGCATGCTGGGTCAATAGCATTCTGTTGGATCAGGCAGAGCAGCAGGTAGAAGAGATGTCCAAAACAAGTCAAAGTCAGGGTATCAAGCAGGCAAGGTTAGTGAGAGCAAGCTGGGTTCAAGATCAGGGGACAGCACAGGTAAGGTTTCAGACACACAGGAGCTGCAGACCAAACAGCAAAGAGTCTTTGGTGCACTCACTTAAAATAGCCCCTTTGGCACCAATGTTGGCGACAATCGCAAGTGTGCGCGCAGGCGCACATGCGCGTGTGCACGTGTGCGCGCTCTGATGCGCCGTAAATGTGCGTGCCTGCTGTGCAGTTCTTGCAGCGTGGCTATGCTGCATGTTGTGGCTCAATAACACGGCCAGCAGCAGAAAAAAAAGGACAAGCCACCGGCAGAGGATGCACCATGTCCACAACCACCACTGTTGACTGTAGACACAGAGTCTGCTTGACCTCTTTTAGTGGCCTGTGAGCATCTGCCTCTCCTTGGTGGCCTTCCGGACATGATGTATTTTTTGTTTTGCAACACCAAATACACTGAGTTATATACGGTGTACACCGCCTGAAGTGTATTAGAAACTATACACCACTGAATACACTGTATATATAGGCTACACTGAATTCAGAATACATATATATATATATATATATATATATATATATATATATATATAAAACTATGCCGCCTGAAGTGTAACAGATGCACTGTATTGTATACTGTGTACACCACCAAAAGTTTATTAAAAACTGTACACACTGTATTAGATACTGTGTACACTGCCTGCACTGTATTAGAAACTGTACAATGGGTGCACTGTATTATATACTGTGTACACCACCAGAAGTGTAGTAGAAACTGTACACACTGTATTAGATACTGCGTACACCGCCTGCACTGTATTAGAAACTGTACAACAGCTGCACTGTATTGTATATTAGGTACTGTGTACACCACCTGAAGTGTATTAGAAACTATACACCACTGAATCCTTTGTATATATAGGCTACACTGAATGCAGAGCACATATATATCTATTGATATACTGCCTGAAGTGTAGTATATACTGTACACAGCTTAATGCACTGTATATATATATATATATATATATATGCTACACTGGATGCAGAGTATATATATATATATATATATATATATAATGTACTAGACTGTATATATATATATATATATATATATATATATATATCAATACACCACCTGAAGTTGTTGTGGAAAAGTTTATTAATGTATGTTGTCAGATGCCCCCCTCCAGTGTCAGTTTTGCTGCAATACACTCATGTGAGGGTATTCGCACATACAGATGTTGGTGGAAGACCATTGGATGCGGAAACCTTCCCTTGGACATGGCGGATCTGTTTGTTCTTTTAAGGTTGTTTGTTTACGCCTCTCCCGGGAACTGGCCACTCCATGGCGACCGCATTTAAACTTCTAAGTAAGCAGATTGGTGTATTTGGGAACCATGGTATGACTATACAAAATTATGGCCCACTGGGCCATAGTTTGGTATGGCTCGCATCATTGGTAGCAGTGGGAATGTGCACACGGTTGTGTTCAAAGCCATCTGCTTGCCACCTGGTTTTGCACACTACTGTCTGCACATGTCACTACTGTATTTCTGTTTGAATATATGCATGTGTGTCATTGGTTTCTTTTGAATGAATACAAGTGTCTGATTGGCTGATTCTGAAATCAGTAGCCTCTTTTGTTATCAGTCTGTTTAGTATAAATAAAAGCCACTTGGCTATTTTGCTCAGGATTTCATACTGAGCTCAAGCTGATACCAACAACTGTTTGTGTCACTTGGAGAGAAAGAAGGGTGCGCTTTCCTGGCATTATATAAGAGGGCTTTTTGTGCTTTTAAGCGCAAATAAATTATATGCTTTCAGGTAGAAGTTTTAATTTTCTCAGACAAATAGTATTAGAAACAGTACACCACCAAATGCACTGTAGATATAGGCTACACTGGATGCAGAGTATATATATATATATATACACACACACAGTATCTCACCACAAAAGGGAGTACACCACTCACATTTTTGTAAATATTTTATTATATCTTTTCACGTGACAACACTGAAGAAATTACACTTTGCTACAATGTAAAGTAGTTAGTGTACAGATTGTATAACAGTGTACCCTCAATATAACTCAACTCACAGCCAATAAAGTCTAAACCGCTGGCAACAAAAGTGAGTACAAGTGAAAATTTCCAAATTGGGCCCAATTAGCCACTTTCCCTCCCTGGTGTCATGTGACTCAGTTCCTCTGGGACAGTGACATCATAAGAGGCAGGGACATCACCCGGTGACCCCACCCATTGTCCCTATATAAGTCGCCACGCAACACGTCCCTGTCATTGCAGCCTGAGACAGCGTCGAGTCAACATCTCAAGGAAGAAGAGAAGAGAAGGTGGTCACAGCGGCGACAGAAGACCGGGCCACCGCTAGTAAAAGAGCTATAGGAAGAACCGAAGAGGGGGACAAGACCCCCGAAGAGGGGGACAAGACCCCCGAAGTCAGAAGAAGACCCCCGGACGGCGATGAAGAAGAAAGCCGGGCTCCTCCACTAGTAAAAGAGCTAGCAGAAGATAGCGGAGGAGTCCGGCGGGAAGACCCCGACAACAAACGGCCAGGGTTGTCGGGAAGAGGTACTTGTCCTCATCAATATGGGGACAAGATGCTTTGGGATGGGGGGGCTGATATGGACTTTCGGCTTAGGGCTTCCCCTTTAAGTCCATACCACGTGACGGGGCCAGCGACGCATCAATCTCGCCCATGGAGGCGGCGACATTGTCTTCCTTCGCTAGTCCTGTCTACCTGGAGCCATGTT
This sequence comes from Lithobates pipiens, assembly GCF_037356315.1. NCBI lineage: Eukaryota > Metazoa > Chordata > Amphibia > Anura > Ranidae > Lithobates > Lithobates pipiens. The sequence goes on from NW_027507764.1 coordinate 133,840,377, forward strand.
CAAAATGAACAGACTTTTCTCCGTGTGCGGGAAAGTCCATTCATTTCAAAAGTCCGGCGGACTAGGGCACAGACGGCCGGATTGTCCACCGGACTCGCAGTCTGGTGGTAAATTTTTGAGTCAAAACTACTTTCTAAGTCCGCCAGACTTTTGGGGAAAAAAAGTCAGCCGGAGCCCACACACAGGCGGATTGTCCGGCGGACTCTGGTACACTGCACCAAGTCTGCCGGATAGTCTGATTGTGTGTACGCGGCATTAGGGGTGTACTCACTTTTGTTGACATTAATGGTTGTGTGTTGAGTTGTTTTGAGGGGAAATGTACACTGTTATAGAAGCTGTACACTCACTACTTTACATTGAAGTGTAATTTCTTCAGTGTTGTCACATGAAAAGAATAAAATATTTACAAAAATGTGAGGGGTGTATGCCTAATTTTGGTAGGCTTGCTAATTGCTCACCTGTGCGCTGGTGTCATAATCATCCCAGCAATAGAGGTCAGTGCTCATCCTTGGAGACAGCTCCACCCGGCAGACAGGAGGTCTAGCCTAGGAGTCAGTGCAGCACAAAGCTGCTGAGTGTCAGGTCTGGGGAAGACAGACCAAGGCCAAAGGTGAAAGGCCTGAGCAGGAGTGCTGCGTTTTTAACCAGAAAGGCTGAATGCTGTTTGTTCTGAAGCAGGACTGTAATGCGGAATACCCCTATGAGGGAATCTGCTGCTTATTATATATATATATATATATATATATATATATATATATATATTAGACATATGCAGACTGAAATATTTTGTTTCGGAATTTCGTTTTCATCCGAAAAATAAATTTATTTAGTTACTCCCGAAATGAGTTTTTATTTATTTTGTTTTTCGTAAAAAAATTGCATTCGTCTGAAAATCCAAATGAATTACGGTCAAATCTGTCATTGGAGGCTTATGGTGTCTGTCGGAATGTTTAAAGAAGATTCGACGGAGCAGCAAAACTCACTTATGATGCTGCAATCATACATTACTGGAGGAATATTTAGACTACAAGCTATCATAGGATTCTAATGTTGTACGTCTTCTATGGTTTTTTTTTAAGGCTATTTGCATTGCACACAGGTCATTAGCATTAAGAAAAAATAAAAATTAAGAAAAAAAAATGGGTGGGGGTCCGCCGAAATTCCATACCAGGCTCTTCGGGTCTGGTATGGATCTTAAGGGGAACCCCGTGCCAACAAAAAACAAAATGGCATGGGGGTCCCCCTCAAAATCCATACCAGGCCCTTCAGGTCTGGCATGGATTTTAAGGTCGAACCCCACGCCAAAATAAAAAAAATGGCGTGGGGGCCCCCCTCAAAATCCATACCAGAGCCTTATCCGAGCACGCAACCTGGCAGGCCGCAAGAAAACCCAACTCCTGAACCGTACCAGGCCACATGCCCTCAACATTGGGAGGGTGCCACGGGGTTCCCCTTAATATCCATACCAGACCCGAAGGGCCTGGTATGCTCTTGAAGGGGAACCCATGCCGTTTATTTTTTTACATTAAAGTCATGTTGTAAGTCGCGCTGTTATTCACACTCAAGTCGTGTCCAAGTTGCCTTACCTCCCAAAGTCGTGCTGGAAGTCGTGTTGCCTCTGTGTGAATGAATGGACTGTTATGATACAAGTTCAATAGACACAGATTGTTATTGTTAGAGTCACGTTGAATCTCCTATCTGTATCAAACTGTGTCAAAATGAAAATAAAGCATTTATTTATGTTGGATCTTTTGTTTTTCGGACTCTGTGCTTTCATTATCCTTTGTCAAAACGATAACGAAAATACCTAATGTTCGCACGAAAATGCATTTGGACGAAAACGAATGCACATGTCTAATATAATGGGATTTTTATATACAGCTTACCTGTAAAATCCTTTTCTTGAGAGTACATCACGGGACACAGGAGCTTCATTACATAGTGGGTTATATAGGCACCTCTGGTGATTGGACACTGGTTGACCCCAATTAAGGAGAATTCCTCCCCTATATAACCCCTCCCATCTGGGAGGCACCTCAGTTTTGTAGCAAAGCAATAAGAAACCACGTAAAACCCAAGAGGGGCGGGAGCCCTGTGTCCCGTGATGTACTCTCAAGAAAAGGATTTTACAGGTAAGCTGTATATAAAAATCCCATTTTCTTGATCATACATCACGGGACATAGGAGCTTCATTACATAGTGGGATGTCCCATAGCAATGCTCAGATTGAGGGGAGGGAGACACAGATCATAAATATAGACCGCCAGGGACCGGAGGACCTAAACTGCAGCCTGCAGTACACTGCGCCCGAAGGCGATATCTTCTTGCCCTCCACCTGATAGAATCTGGTGAATGTGTGGACTGATGACCAAGTCGCAGCCTTACAGATCTGAGCCAGGGAGGCCTGGTGATGCACTGCCCAAGAAGCACTAACAGCCCTAGTAGAGTGCGCCTTCACCCGAAAAGGAGGAATCTTCCCCTTTAAACCATAGGCCTGAGAAATAACTTGTCTGATCCACCTTGAGAGAGTGGATTTTGACGCCGCCTGGCCCTTTCTAGGGCCTTCCGGCAGAATAAATAAGCAATCAGTTTTCCTTATCTGAGTAGTTGCCTGAAGATAAATACTGATTGCTCTAACCACATCCAAAGTGTGTAAAGATTGTTCTTCTGTGGACTGAGGGTCCGGAAAAAAGGATGGTAGGATTACATCCTGATTCAAATGGAAACCCGAAACCACCTTAGGTAGAAAGGACCTGTTGGGACGCATGACCACCCGGTCCTTATGGATAATTAAATACGGCTCCTTACTGGAAAGAGCTGCCAACTCTGATACTCTTCTAGCCGTAGATATGGCTACTAAGAAGACCAGCTTTTTAGTCAGGAGAACTAAAGAAGCCAGATGCAAAGGTTCAAATGGTTGCCCCTGTAAGGCCGAGAGAACCAAATTCAGATCCCATGGGCATACCGGAGGTTTAACTGGCGGTTTTGTCCGCATGGCCCCCTGGATAAAAGCCCGTACTAGGGAATGTGATGCAAGCGGCTTTTGAAAAAATACTGACAGGGCCGAAATCTGCACCTTGATAGTGCTTATGGCCAAATTCATTTCTAGGCCTGACTGGAGAAAGGCCAAGATTCTGTTAATGACATACTTTCTAGGATGCCATTTCCTGAGTTCACACCAGGAAACATATGTCCTCCAGATCTTGTAATAAATAAGCCTGGAGGCCGGCTTTCTGGCATTGACCAGAGTAGAAAGGACTGGCCCCGAAAGGCCACGGTCTCTCAGAATGTGGGTCTCAGCAGCCAAACCGTCAAATTCAGACTGCGTAAAGCAGGATGGTAGATTGGACCCTGTGAGAGCAGATCTTGCCGGAGAGGGAGGGTCCATGGCCTGCCTACTGCCAACTTCATGATTTCCGCGTACCATGGTCGCCTGGGCCAAGCCGAGGCCACCAAAAGGACCGACTTTGTCTCCCTCTTGACTCTTCCCAGGAACCGCGACAGAAGCGGGCTCAGAGGGAAGGCATAGATCAGATTGTACTGATCCCAGGGAACTGTCAGAGCATCTGACCCCTGAGCAAGTGCATCTCTTGTCCTTGACACAAATTTGTCCAGCCTCCTGTTGAACCTGGATGCAAACAGGTCTACGTTCGGAGTACCCCACTTGTGACATATGTTCTGAAACACATCGGGGTGCAGAGCCCATTCTCCTGGGCACAACTGCTGGCGGCTGAGAAAATCCGCCTGCCAATTTTCCACTCCTGGGATGAAGACTGCAGAAAGACACGGAACATGCTTCTCTGCCTAGACAAGTATGCGATTCACCTCTCTTTGGGCCACCAGACTTCTGGTACCGCCCTGGTGATTGATATAAGCCACTGCTGTGGCATTGTCAGACTGAACCCGAACCGGGAAACCTCGCAGTCTGTAAGACCACTCTATGAGAGCCATGTAAACTGCCCGGATCTCCAAGATATTTATGGGCAGTAGTTTCTCGGTTGCAGACCAATTCACCTCTTTTTTGGGCCACCAGACTCCTGGTACCGCCCTGGTGATTGATATAAGCCACTGCTGTGGCATTGTCGGACTGAACCCGAACCGGGAGACCTCGTAGTCTGTAAGACCACTTTATGAGAGCCATGTAAACTGCCCGGATCTCCAAGATATTTATGGGCAGTAGCTTCTCGATCGCAGACCATTTCCCCTGCGAGCACGTCTCCTCCAACACTGCTCTCCAGCCTGTTAGGCTGGCCTCTGTTGTGATAATCTTCCATGAAGAGGAAGAAAAGTTTTGCCTTTCAGCAAATTCTTGGTTTGCAACCACCAGACGAGACTCTTGCGTGTCCCTGGGGATAGACGCATAGGAAGATCCAAGGATTGGGGATTCCTGTTCCAAGCCACAAGTATGCATCTTTGCAGAGGCCTTGAGTGGAACTGGGCGAATGGGACGGCCTCGAAGGAGGCGACCATTTTCCCTAACAGTCTCATGCACAACCGAATGGGGGAAGATCTTCTGCCCAGAATTAGGCGCACCAGATCCCCAATGGTCAAGGCCTTTAGCCTTGGAAGAAACACCTTGCCCTGAGCGGTGTCAATGATCCTGCCCAGGTATTCCAACCTGGTGGCAGGCTGTAGGGACGACTTTTTTAGGTTTATGATCCAACCTAGGTGTTCCAGGTGTTCTAGCGTTTTGGTGACGCTGTGATTCAGGAACGCTGCTGTTTTCTCCATGAGAAGCAAGTCGTCTAGATAAGCCATGACGGCTATGCCCTGAGCTCTTAGGTCTGCTAAGAGAGGGTCCAGTATCTTTGTAAAGACTCGAGGGGCCGTAGCAAGCCCGAATGGCAAGGCCACAAATTGAAAATGGCGCTGCTCTACCGCGAACCTTAGAATTTTTTGGTGTGCGGAAAAATTTGGCACATGGAGATATGCATCTTTGATATCTATTGATGCCATGAATTCTCCCCTTTGCAGGGAGGAGACCACAGTGCGGATTGACTGCATTCGGAAGGACCGGATGCGTAAAAACCGATTCAGATCCCTCAGATCCAGGAAAAGTCTGACACTTCCATTTGCTTTGGAATGGTGAAGAGATTTGAGTAAAACCCTGAACCCTGTTCTTTGGGTTCACTTCTACTATCACCCCCTGGGATAGTAAGTGATCTAAGGCCAGAAATAGCGTTTTTGCTTTACTGGACCCCTGGGGATCCTAGACCTTAGGAAACGAGAAGGTGGAATCTCCTGAAACTCTAGCCTGTAGCCCAGAGATACCGAAGGGATTACCCACTTGTCCTGGATCTCTTTCCGCCAGGCTCCTGCAAACTGCAGGAGCCTTCCCCCCACTCTGCCGAGCGGGGGGCGCCCCTTCACAAGGAAGTTCTTGGGCTTTGCTTGGCAGGCTTTGGCCCCCAAGTCTTTTCCTGCCCCTGGGCTCTGCCTTGAGCCTTTCTAGTAGAGGAGGGCTGAGAAGGCCGTCGCCACTGCTTAGAGCTTGATGCTTCGGGAGAGAGAGCACGCCTGAATGACGGACGTTGGCTCTTTTTGATTGGAAGGAGAGTAGATTTATCCAATTCTTCTCCAAACAAACGTTCCCCTTTAAACGGGAACCCAATCAAATGCTTCTTGCATGACAGCTCAGCTGCCCAATTCTTTAGCCATAGGGCCCTTCGCATGTGTACCAACATGAGGGACAAACGTGATGCTTGTTGGACAGAATCCAAAATCGCATCAATCATAAAGCACAGAATATGAGGCAGTTCTGCATAATTTTCTACTTCCTCACTGGGAAGGATCTAAAGCATCTGCTTAACCTGTTCCTTGAGGAACTGACACAACCCCACGGCTGCGACTGCAGGTTGCACCCCAGCGCTAGTCATGGAAAAGGAGGCTTTTTAATAAGGTTTCCAGCTTCTTATCAGTTGGATCCTTTAAATACCTGCGCAATATCCAAAGGACAAGTCAGGTTTCATTCACGCAAGAAACAGCCGCATCAACAGATGGGACCCCCCACTTCTTGGTGAAACTTTCCTCCAGAGGATAATGCAAAGAAAACCTTTTTAGGAGGAGCAAACAGTTTATTGGGATGTCCCCAATCCTTATACAACAATTCATCCATTAAGGGATGGATTGGAAAGGAATAGGCAGTCTGTGGGGCTTTCCTGACTCCCAGGGAAGAAACAGAGGATGTAGCGACTTCAGCAGAAGGCATTCTGAATGTGGTACGCACCAATTCAGTATAATACTGCACCTGTTTTCTGAGTGCCTGGGAGGAGGGGACTATCTCCTCTTCCTCTGATTCATCCGACTGCTCATGATCCCCATCCTAAGATAGGGATCTCTCCTCATTTTCAGAAAAATCATCTGAGAGAGGAATCTCAGCAGAGGGAGGGGATCTACCCCTTTTCTTGCTATATTTCAGAGAAGCAGAAATAAAATTCATTATTTTCTCTTCAAAACCCTCCAATGTAGCCCTAAGGGAGTATCTCAGTGACATAAACCGGGGCTGACACATTAGGAGAGGCTGCAAACCTGACAGGTGCACTGACTAACTTACAGGCACTCTTTTAGAACCCCTGGACCTAGGCGGTGATTTACTAGTGCCTTTGCTACCTCCCCCTGAAACCCTCATACGAGGAGACATAGTCCTAAGCTATAAAGCAGAGGTACTAGTACAAGTGCAATCACTGTTGTGCTTAAAGTCTCACAATAAATATATATGCTTAAACTGCACAACCTGATGCTGAGTAGGTGTCTAGGTTTGCCTGGATCCAATTCCACGGATGCTTACTGCCCACAGCTCCTGTGTCTCCACTTACAGCCCCCTGACGCTCTGGACTTTTTACAAACTGCCGCCTGGCGCCTGTGCATTACAGCGCTGTGCACACCAACGTGCACGGCTCACAACCACACTCCCCCCTCCTCCATTAGGCCGGGAACGCGCCTGGTGCACGTGCACACGCCCGCGTGCGTGCACGAGGACTGCGGGATCCAGGGGGGGAAGGAGAACCCCAAACGGGGCTGTGTGGGACCCCCAAACTATGTGGGACCTCTGTTTACCTTGATGTGGCAGGGACTGTAATGGAGACGTGAGTCAACTGGAGAACCAGGCTTCACTGAGCGTGTGTACTGAAAGGCATGTAAGTATGCATCAGGCTGCTCTTACTCCCTCTAGTGGTGGAAACCAGGTAAGACATACAACTACTCACAATGAAGAAATCCATTCATATATTTATATATACAGGATTAACTTCCCTTACCTGTCCTCGCCGCAGGAATTGCTGAACCAGACAAATTCCAGCCTTCACCCATCATGGCGGGTATTGTTAGCCAACCGTCAGGTTTATCTGGGGCTCTTTCTCGGAAGAAACCACCTACCTGGGCCATGTAGAAAGCTCTGCCAGAAACTTTCGTGCGCTCTGTATAAACAGTACACCAAGTCTGGTTTTCCCAGAGCCCAGTCTTCCAATGGAGAGGACTTACAGGCAAAACCTCGCTTCTTCGGTTGACGAGGCCCGGGTACCATACCATCTTGGGAGTCGAATATCGGCCCGAGGTATGGATCCGGTTTGTTGTAGCCCTTAGGCCCTCGCAGGGACCTGCATGGAGCTAAAGTTTTACGTGACCATCACCATAGACACTGGCGAAAAAACTGAGGTGCCTCCCAGATGGGAGGGGTTATATAGGGGAGGAATTCTCCTTAATTGGGGTCAACCAGTGTCCAATCACCAGAGGTGCCTATATAACCCACTATGTAATGAAGCTCCTGTGTCCCGTGATGTATGATCAAGAAATATATATATATATATATATATATATATATATATATATTAGACATGTGCATTCGTTTTCGTCCAAATATATATGGCTCTCTCAGCAGAGTGTGATATGATTGGCCAAAGCATGCAGGTCAGGTGCATGATTTGGCCAATCATTATACAGCAATGCACTGTGATGTCCCAGTGCATTATGGGGCGTTCCTCGGCGCTCGAATTTCACGCAAACGCCCCATAATTTTCGCTGTTCTGCAAACAAGCGAACACCCCGATGTTCAAGTCAAACTTATGTTCGAAACGTACATGGAGCTCATCCCTATATACTTAGGACCCAACACTCTGTGGTGATGAGGATGGGCTTCTGCTATGATTAGGCATGAGAGAGAGAGAGAAAACAACATGATAGTTTAGAGACTAGAGCTCCCTCTGTGGGACACACCAAAGTAAGCCGATTTGGACTCTGATCTTCATAGTTTGCATGCTTGTTCCAGATCTGTATTTCAAAAAGTTCAAAAGCCAGAGACAATCAGGTAACTAGCATTTTCAAAAAGAGTTCAACAATTGCAGCCTTTGTGTTTCTCTCAGTACAGATTTCCTTTAAGTATTAGCTAAAACTGCAAAAGATCTATACACATATTGTTGCCAGATGTGTCCAAAATTAGATTGGAAGCTGACCATCTTATTGTTGTCCAGTACCACCTTTGTCTTGTTTGTATGCTTTAACCCCTTTTTTGTCGGGGTATATCTTTAAAGTGGTTGTAAACCCTTACAAACCACTTTGACCTACAGGTAAGCCTAGATTAAGGCTTACCCGTAGGTCCAAGAAATATCTCCTAAACCTACAAGGTTTAGGAGATATTTGCAAAAAGACAGGCACCACTGTCTATGGCGCATGCGCCGTAGACAGCGGCGCGTAGGCGCACTGAGCATGCTGCTGCTAACGGCGATATGCCGTTAGTGGCTGCTCCCTTGCTCATGCGCGGGAGTGACGTCATCACGGCTCCGGCCAATCACAGCGCCGGAGCCACGATACCCGTAAAGAAGATGGATGCTCCGTGGAAGAGGGGACAGCGGTGATATCGCTGGCTCCTGTGTCAGGTAATTGACACATAATGGGCTACTATGCGATGCATAGTAGCCCATTATGCTTTACCTTTGCAGGGAAACAAAGAGGAAGTATACCCATCGGTTATATTTATCCAGTGGCATTCATAAACAGAATAGGATAAATGACCATCAAGCGGCCAATCCACCTAGCAGATATAGGATCCGCCCCGGGTGCCAAATGCTATAGGTATTCAATATTGAACCCTACGGACTAAGACTGGGATGCCATTAAAGTTCATGTGCTTGTAAAGGCAGGTGTCCCAATACATTTGGTAATATAGTGTATGTGCCTGCTGGACCATGCACTTTATGAGAAATTATCCTGTTCTCTTTCTATTGTTCCTTTGTGTGAAATCCCTGGTGTTCCTGCCAATCCCTCTGCTTTCCTATAAAAAACTGACCACATTAAGCAGGAGAACACAGTGTGATCAGTCCTCTAGCCTGCTCTCCTCTAATGATCAGACTTGTCACTACACAGCCTTTCACTGGGAAGGTCAGTGTTGTGCTGTTTGTCCTCCCACCAGATCTTATGCAGCTGGGAACAGAGATAACAGAGGAAATGTCAACGAAAAAAAAGGGAAATTTGGGACTTTAAATGAAACATATGGGTCACATGTCTCCATTAGGGATGAGCTTGGTGTTCGAGTCGAACATACGTTCGACTCGAACATCGGCTGTTCACACGTTCGGCAAATAACGAACGCTATGGGCCATTCACGCCAAATTCGTGTGGCGCTCACGGCCCACAATGCACTGCGCCATCACAGCGCATTGCTGGCTCATGATTGGCCAAGCATGCACTGTGACCCCGCATGCTTGGCCAATCACAGCACCGGCAGCGAGGAGAGCCATGATTGGCCACAGGCAGAATGCCTGTGGCCAATCATAGCTCAGGCTGTGTAGTACGCGCCCCACACTATATAAGGCCGCCAGCGCGGCGGCCTTGTGTAGTGTGTTGGCGTCTGTAGAAGTTAGTGGGAGTTCTCTGTGTACCTTCAACACAGTATACACCGCTCGTTATCGACCGATTTAGCGTTCTTGCTCTTCTGTAATTAAGCTTTTAGCAATCTGCAGGAGTTTGTGGGTGTTGTCTGTGTGCCCTGAGCGCAGTATACACCATTATCCACCGATTTAGCGTTCTTGCTCTTCTATAATTGAGCTTTCAGTCAGCTGTAGGAGATTGTGGGTGTTGTCTGCATGCCCTGACCGCAGTATACACCATTATCCACCTATATAGCTAGCTATATTGCTCTTCTGTAATTGAGCTTTCAGTCAGCTGTAGGAGATTGTGGGTGTTGTCTGCGTGCCCTGACCGCAGTATACACCATTATCCACCTATATAGCTAGCTATATTGCTCTTCTGTAATTGAGCTTTCAGTCAGCTGTTGGAGATTGTGGGTGTTGTCTGCGTGCCCTGACCACAGTATACACCATTATCCACCTATATAGCTAGCGATATTGCTCTTCTGTAATTGAGCTTTCAATCAGCTGTAGGAGATTGTGGGTGTTGTCTGCGTGCCCTGACCGCAGTATACACCATTATCCATCTATATAGCTAGCTATATTGCTCTTCTGTAATTTAGCTTTCAGTCAGCTGTAGGAGATTGTGGGTGTTGTCTGCGTGCCCTGACCGCAGTATACACCATTATCCACCTATATAGCTAGCTATATTGCTCTTCTGTAATTGAGCTTTCGGTCAGCTGTAGGAGATTGTGGGTGTTGTCTGCGTGCCCTGACCACAGTATACACCATTATCCACCTATATAGCTCTTCTCTAATTGAGCCATCTGCCATCTGCAGGAGTTAGTTGGTGTTGTGTGCCTCCAGCACAGCACAGTATACACCGGTATCTACCCTTTAATTCCTGTTGTTCTATAATAAAGGCATCTGCAGGAGTTAGTGGGTGTTGTGTGCCTCCAGCACAATATACACTATCCAATTGCTGGTTTTCCCATCTCCCTTCAGGCCATTACCATGTCTGGAAGGCCAACAAGGAGAGGCAGACAGGCACGAGCTGATAAAAGAGGGCAAGCAGGCTCTGTGTCTAGAGACAACAGTGCTGGTCATGGACGCGGTGCATCGTCATCAGCACGTGGCCATGGGACACGCTTGTCCTTATTTTCGTCAGCTGGATGTGTTGAGCCGCATCACTTGGTAGACTTGGTAGAGTGGATGACCAAGCCCTCTTCATCCTCCTCATCCTCTCTCACCCAGTCTCAGGGTACTAGAAAAGCAGCTGCCAATGCATCGTCTTCCCTCGTCTCAATGTCATCATCAGTGACTCCTTCCCTAGACCCACCACATCCTCCTGAGGAGTCCCCTGAACTCTTTGAGCACAGAATTGGGTACATGCTCCAGGAGGATGCCCAGTGTTTTGTAGGCTCTGATGATGATACTCAGCTAGAGGACGGGAGTAGCATTAGTGCAGAGAGAGGGGATGCTCAAGAAGGACAGCAATCTGGCAGTCATGTTCCACAAGCTGCAGCATACTGCCAGGTTTGCTCCAGCGATGAAGAGGGAGCGGATGATGAGGGCACTGACTCTACGTGGGTGTCTGGTAGGAGAGAGGAGGAGGAAGAGGAGGCACATCTCCAACGCGGCAGGATGCCCTCCGAGGGCCAGCTTAGGAGCAGCACACCGACTGAATCACACCGCAGAGCTCCACCTGTGCAGGGCGCTGCCTCTGCGCATTATTCTAAAAGTTCTTTGGTGTTGGCCTTTTTTGAGACGAGTGCATCAGATCGCACCGCTGCTATTTGCAACATATGTCTCAAGCGTATCTTGCGTGACCAAAACATCAGCCGCTTGGGCACCACATGCTTGACCAGACATATGTTGACCTGCCATGCAGCTCGTTGGCAAGCGTACCTCAAAGACCCACACCAAAGAACAAAGCGGACCTCTCCTTGCTCCTCATCAGCTGGGATCTCCAACCCCACTAGACCTTCAGTCCTCTCTGAAACCTGCTCTGAGAGGAATGAAGGTGTAGAATTAGGTGTGTCACAGCCAAGTGCTTCCGGGCACTCTGCTAGCAGTATATCCAGCACACCCACGTCCGATTATAGCAGGCAAATTTCCCTGCCCGAGCTGCTGGACCGTCGAAAGAAGTTCACTCCCAGCCATCCACATGCCCAGCAGTTGAATGCTAGCTTGGTTAAATTTCTAGCACTTTAACTGCTGCCTTTTCAGTTGGTAGACTCGGCCCCCTTCCGTGAGTTTGTACAATGTGCGGTTCCTCAGTGGCAGGTCCCCAAATGCCACTTTTTCTCACGGAAGGCGATTCCGGCTCTCTACCGGCATGTGGAAGCCAATGTCCTTGCCTCGCTGGACAGGGCGGTCAGCGGTAAGGTGCATATTACCGCAGACTCATGGTCCAGCAGGCGTGGACAGGGACGTTACCTGTCTTTTACGGCCCATTGGGTCACTCTTCTGGCAGCTGGGAAGGATGCAGGACAAGGTGCAGTAGTGTTGGAGGTTGTTCCACCACCACGCCTCCAAAATGCTACTACTGATTGTGACACACCTCTCTCCTCCACCCCCTCCTCTTCTTCTTCCTCCATGGCCTCTTCCAGTGCTCTGTCCTCAGAACCAGCGGTGCTCAGTAGGCGTTCAAGGGGCTACGCAAGTACGCAGGCAAAACAATGCCATGCCGTGCTTGCGCTGGTTTGTTTGGGGGGACAGGAGCCACACTGGGGCAGATATTTTGTCAGCTCTGCAGGGGCAGGCTGAGAGGTGGTTGATGCCACGCCAGCTTAAGCCAGGATTGGTGGTTTGCGACAATGGCACCAAACTCCTCTCCGCCCTCCGACAGGGACAACTGACCCATGTGCCCTGTGTGGCTCATGTCCTTAACCTGGTGGTGCAGCGGTTCTTGGGCAGGTACCCGGGCTTACAGGATGTCCTGAAGCAGGCCAGGAAAGTCTGTGTGCATTTCAGCCGATCATTTAATGCCTGTGCTTGGCTGGCTGAGCTCCAAGAGGAGTTGAACCTGCCCAAGAACCGCCTTATATGTGACATGCCCACCAGGTGGAACTCAACGTTGGCCATGCTGTAGCGGATGCACACGCAGCAGAAGGCCATTAATGAGTACCTGTGCAACTACGGCACCAGGACAGGGTCAGGGGAGCTCGGTTTTTCTCACCACGCCAGTGGGGCATGATCAGGGATGCATGCACTGTCCTGTCACCGTTTGAGGAGGCCACAAGGATGGTGAGCAGTGACAGTGCATGCATCAGTGACACTGTACCTCTTGTCCACCTGTTGGAGCATACGCTGCGTGGAATAATGGACAGGGCACTTGAGGCAGAACAGAGGCAGGAAGAGGAGGACTTCCTTCCCTCTCAAGGCCCCCCTTTATCCAGACAGTGTTCCTGCTGTCCTACCCATCACACAGGACGAGGAGGAGGAGGAGGATGATTGTGTCAGCATGGAGGTGGAGGATGGCACTCAGCATCAGCAGCAGCAGCAGTCTTGTAGGGATGATTTACAGTCCCAAGAAACCCGTGGACTTGTACATGACTGGGAGGAGGTAGCTGTGGATCATGTTGTCTTTAGTGACCCAGAGGACTCCGGACCGAATGCCTCAGCTAACCTACGCTGCATGGCCTCCCTGATCCTGCAAAGCCTGCGGAAGGATCCTCGTATTCTTCGGATCAAGGAGAGGGACCATTACTGGCTGGCCACTCTCCTTGATCCATGGTACAAGGGTAAGGTTGCCGACCTTATCTTGCCGTCGCAGAGGGAGCAGAGGATGAGACATCTCCGGGAGGCCTTGCAGAAAGGTCTGTGCAACGCGTTCCCAGAGACTGGGAGGTTACAAACTCCTGGTCCCGGACAACGCGTTGCTGAGGCATCGGTCAGAAGGAGCGGTGGAGAAGGTGGCCGTCTGACCGATGCGTTCAGACAATTTTTTAGTCCGCAGCCCCAAGGTATGATCGGTTCCAGCAACCATCGCCAGCGTCTGATTTACATGGTGTAGGAATACCTAGGGGCAAAGCCAGACCTGGACACCTTTCCCACCGAAAATCCTCTGGCTTACTGGGTCTTGAGGATGGATCACTGGCCAGAGCTTGCACAGTATGCAATTGAGCTACTGGCCTGTCCTGCATCCAGCGTTCTTTCAGAATGCACCTTCAGTGCTGCTGGTGGCTTTGTAACCGATCACAGGGTGCACCTGTCCACCCGCTCGGTTGATCGACTGACCTTCATAAAGATGAATCAGTCTTGGATCACCCACAGCTACCAAGCACCTGAAGCTGATGTAACCAAATATTTTTTTTTTTTAAATATCACATCCCTTCAAGACTGCCTATGCTGATGCTGAGTGACTGTCCTGTTATGTTGATTGTCTATCCTCTTCCTCCTCCGCTGATATGTTGGAAGAACATTTTTGGTTCTGGGTGATGCCACCAGCCCAATTTTTCAGCCCCTGTTTAACAGGGGCGTTAAATTACAATTTTTGATGCAGTGCTTTGCAGCAGGTCTCATTCCTGCACCACAACTAGAGTATATGGGAGAGGTTGCAGTGTCGTGGCACCAGCACCAGTGCCTATGGCCCAGTTTTTCAGCCCCTGTTTAACAGAGGCATGTAATTACAAATTTTCATGCAATGCTTTGCAGCAGGGCTCATTCCTGCACCACAACTAGAGTATATGGGAGAGGTTGCAGTGTCGTGGCACCAGCACCAGTGCCTAAGGCCCAATTTTTCAAACAGGGGCATGTAATTACAATTCTTAATATAATATTTCACAGCAGGGCCCGTTCCTGTGCCCATCGAGAGTAACTGTGAGGACTTACAGTGTTGTGGCCCCAGTACCAGCACCACAACCACCAAAGGCCCAACTTTTCTACCACTGTTCAACAATGGCATGTAATTACAATTCTTGATATAATTGTTCGCAGCAGGGCGCTCCAGCGACCACCAAGAGTCACTTTGAGGGCTTACAACGTTGTGGCAACACCAACACCTTGTTCCGCCATTTCTGCAGAGCATATAGAGCAGGCCCTTACTTTCAAACATCCAACTTACAAACGTCTGCTACTTGCAAACGGAAGGAGACAACAGGAAGTGAGATGAAAAAAGACGGACGGAAAAACAAATTATACAGGGGTGATAACCCTTCCCTATGTTTTCCAAAAAGCTTAAAAATAGATTTTTTGACTGGAGCTACACTTTAAAAATGTACCAGTTGAAAATTACAAACAGATTCAACTTAACACAACAAACCTACACAGTCCCTGTCTTGTTTGCACCGCCTGTATACTACTGTTCTGAGTATATAGGGCCTGGGGGCCACACGCATTTCCTTTTTTTAATATGGGTACAGGGTTCCCCTTAATATGCGTACAAGACCCAAAGGGGCTGGTAATGGGCAGGGAGGGCTACCCATGCCATTTTTCTCAATGATTTTCAACCATATTGCAGGAACCAGATTTAACAAAACCGCAAGCAATTTTAAATGACTTTTTTTCCGTTAAATGTCATTTTGTGCAGGGACTGTTCTAAACACGGGAAACACGTGGCACTTCACAGGCATACTATAGGTACGATATTTAAAGGAATATTTCACTTTTTTTTTTACTTTAATCGTCATTAAAATCGGCCATTTTTAAAAACATTTTAGGCATTGACCCATGTCCCCTGGGGAAGGAGCCAGGTCCCCAAACCCTTTTTAGGACAATATCTTGCATATTAGCCATTAAAATTAGCACTTTTTATTTCGAACGTTTCATCTTCTAGCCATGTGTACTCACCTCATTTAAAGTCCCAGCCCCCCCTTCTTTATTTAGATTTAGGGATGGAGACATGTGACCCATATGTCTCATTTAAAGTCCCAAACACCCCCCTTTTTCGTTCATATCAATGCAGGAATGGAGGTGTGTAACTGGCTATTAGGGTAGTCGTGATCATTTTGTTCTTATTTGATCTAGGTGACTTTGTTGTTTTTTTTTTATATTTCTCGCATTGTACCTATAAAATTTATCGAATTATCTATTTTGCATCCATGTAGCATGAGCATTTCCATATGTGTGTAGGTCTGGTTAATTGTGGGATCGGATTTGATGTGCTGTTCCTTCATTTGTCTTATATCTGGCATCTGCAATTTGAGTTTGAGCGCCTTACCCCTATTTGCATCGGGTGATGCAGGGGATCGGGTGGGCTTGCCTCTACCACAAATCAGCGTCACACTTCCACGCCATGTGTGTGATGTCCCCACAGGGCTTCCTGCCGCTGGCATGGTTGAATTTTTCCATCTGTTGTCACCATATGAAGGAGGGTGTCTCCAGCCTCAACGGGTGGCGGCTGCTACTGGGGCATTGACGCCTCTCTTGATGCACCTGTGTGATGTTGGGAGGAGCCCGTGGGCTGTGCCAAGTGTATTTAACATCCTCACTCTGTGCTAGCCAGTCTTTTGTGTGCACACTGCACAGTACTTGGAATTCACTTTTCTATATCATTAACAGGTAATTACATGGTTATTCTTTTCCTGTCCATGCTCACAGAGGCTCTTGGGGATCATGTTTATGCACACAGTCCCTCTTCTGCGGGTCCCATCCACAGCTCCCGGTATAGACAATTAGGGATGGCCGAACTGTTCGCCCGGCGGTCGGTTTGCGGCGAATTTCAGCTGTTCGCGATTCGCCCGATCGGCGGACTATTGCCGCTGTTTGCCCGGCGGACTTACGTGTTTACTGTGTAAAAGAACTTTGACCTATGATGACACATCCATCATGGGGTACAGGACAGCCAATTGAGACATTACAGGACATGGACAATTGGACATTCCCCCTAACTTATAAATAGACCCGATCCGGCGACCATTTTACATTCTTTCTTCTGTCACTATAGGGAGAGGTTGCTGTGTGGAGCAGGGAGAGACTGCAGTGACCCAAATCGCTAGCTATTAGGTCCACAAAAGTCCTTTTAAGGACTGGTATGGTGTAGGTGTAGTTCAGGATATAGGTTTGAGGCACTGCTATTCAAGTGATTGTTGCAGCAGATTGTCTTTTGTCAGTGCAGAGAGGGACAGACAGGACGCTGTGTGTAGCAGAGAGGGACAGTCAGTTTAATCATTAGCTGTTACTATTAGTTCCAAAAAAGTCCTTTTCAGGACTGGTATGGTGTAGTACACGATATAGGTTTGAGTGCACTGCTATTCAAGTGATTGTTGCAGCAGCCTGTGTTTTGTCAGTGTACAGAGGGACAGACAGGACGCTGTGTGTAGCAGTGAGGGACAGTCAGTTTAATCATTAGCTGTTACTATTAGGTCCACAAAGGTCCTTTTCAGGACTGGTATGGTATAGGGTTGTACACGTATAATATTCTTTCTTCCAAATATAGAAAGAATATTATACTTGACTGCTGCCCTTATGCTGCAGCAGTCCTTTATCAGTATAGGGACTGAGGTACAGTCTGCTAATCACAACCTACTAGTTCCACAAAGGTCCTTATAAGGACTGGTAAGGTATAGCGTAGTACAGTATATAGGGTTGAGTGAGGTACAGTCTGCTAATCCTTAAGGACTGGTATAGGTCCACAATATATAGGGTTGAGGTGCACTACTGCTGACTGCTGCCCTATTCTGCAGCAGTCCTTTATCAGTATAGGGACTGAGGAACAGTCTGCTAATCACTAGCTACTAGTCCCACAAAGGTCCTTATAAGGACTGGTATGGTATAGCGTAGTACAGTATATAGGGTTGCGTGAGGTACAGTCTGCTAATCACAACCTACTAGTTCCACAAAGGTCCTTATAAGGACTGGTATCGGTATAGCATAGTACAGTATATAGGGTTGAGTGAGGTTCAGTCTGCTAATCCCTAGCTACTAGTTCCACAAAGGTCCTTAAGGACTGGTATAGGTGTACTATTTGGTGTGCAGTATATAGTTGTGTAATACACGTATAAAATACTTGCACATATAGAAAGCATAGTATAGTGCGTTTCCACTGTGCAGCATTGTGACTGCTGAGCGGTTATGCAGCGATACTACAAAGAGTGACAAACGCAATCCAAAAAAAAAGTATTGTAACTGGTGTGATAGATCAGTGGCCCCCAAAAGCAACAGATTGAAGCGGGGTGTTATATACCTTCTTCCACATACATACTGCACTTCTCTAGAGAGTTTTGTCACAGGGTCATTTAAAAAATGACAGGCAGAGGAAGAGGCAGGCCCTTCCGCAGGGGTGGTAGGGGTAGGGCAGGAGCAACAGGCTTGAGCCAAAGTGGGAAATTGCAGAAGGTGCGTGAGATTACGTCAAAGGAAGCACCAGACTTGGTTGAGTGGCTCACTCAGCCTTACTCTTCTGCACCCTCCTCATCCTCTCGATCTGCACCCTCTTCTTCACTCTCTGCTATGTGCACCCCCAAAGACACTACCACCAAGAACACCACCACCACCACCACATACCTTCCGCTTGAGTCACAGGAATTCTTTTCTGATCCATATCAAGACATTTCTGATGCACAGCCACTCTTGGCATTTTATCAGGAAGAGGAGGTAGCAACAACCGCCACTCAGCAGTCTGACGACAGTACCCAGATCAGCCCAAGGAGGAGGTTGGTCCCCGGTGTTGCTGCCTACTCCAAGATCTCTAATTATAGCGGTGGGGAAGGTGACGTCGATGATGAAGGGTCTAGTGATGTCACGTGGGTGCCCACAAGAGAGGAAGAGGAGGGGAGTTCAGAGGGAGATATGGACCAGCAAATAGGGAAGAGAAGCAGGAATAACTTACATTGCACAGGAGGGATAAAGCAGACTGCTAATGTATCAGGAGCGAGGCATCGACCATGTATGGTCACATCTGGCGCTCCAAGGACGCCGGCAAATGGCTCCGCAGTGTGGGCTTTTTGTAACGTGTCCGCTGCTGACAATAGTGTTGCCATCTGCAATCTTTGCAGTCAACACATTAGTCGCGGTAAGCCCAACACTCACCTAGGGACGACCACCTTAAGAAGGCACATGAGCTGCCATCACCGAGCCCAGTGGGAGCAACGGAACACACAAAGCCACACTCCAGGCTCTCACCGTCCAGCCTCGTCTTCTACTTCTTCTCCTCTCTCCTCACAATTGTCCTCCACTCCACCTTCCATCACGCCAAGCTTACGTTTTTCTGAAAAAAAGGCAGGCTTCCGTGGGCCTATTGTTCGAGCCTAAAAAAATGATGACCCCGGATAACCCTCTTGCCCAACGGTTGACGGCTGGCTTGTCAGAACTGATAGCCCGCCAACTACTGCCATATAAACTGGTGGACTCTGAGGCCTTTCGAAAATTTGTGGCCATTGGAACACCACAATGGAAGGTCCCAGGAAGGAAGTATTTCTCACAGAAGGGCATCCCAGAGCTATATGGCCATGTTCAGCGGCAAGTGAATGTATCTCTGGCACACAGTGTTGGTGCCAAGATACATCTGACCACAGACACGTGGTCTAGCAAACACGGGCAGGGAAGGTATATCACTTTTACTGCCCACTGGGTGAACCTTCTGACGGCCATCAAGCATGTAACCCGTGTAGATTTGGTTTTACCGCCACGGATTGCATGCAGGCCTGGCTCTTCTTCTCCTCCTCCTCCTACTCCATCCTCCTCCCTCTCCTCCTCGGCTGACTCCTCCTTTTCCGCTGCTAGCGTCTCTTCCCTGCTGTGCCGCCCAAGCACCCCAGAACCTATTCGACATGCCAGGTGAGACGTTGCCATGCCGTGCTGCGTCTGTTGTGCCTGGAAGCCAAGAGCCACACTGGCCCGGCACTCCTTTCAGCTTTGCGTTCACAGGCAGATCAGTGGCTAACACCGTTCAATTTGATGGTTGTTGGTAAAGTGGTGTGTGACAATGGTGCCAATCTGCTTAGCGCATTGAAACAGGGCAAAATTACGCACGTGCCATGCATGGCACACGTCTTAAACTTGGTCGTGCAGCGATTCATTGTCAAATACCCTGGGGTCCAGGACATCTTGAGGCAGGCAAGGAAAATCTCGGCCCATTTCAGAAGATCTTACACGGCCATGCGATTGCCCGCCACGATGGAACTCAACCTTCTATATGCTTGATAGGCTGCTCCAGCAGAAACGTGCAGTTAACGTCGACCTGTATGAACTCTGCGGCAGAACAGGTTCTGGGGAGCTGGGTTTTTTTTCACCGCGCCAGTGGCTGCTCATGCGCGACGCATGCAGACTTCTGCGGCCATTTGAGGAGATCACCAAACTGGTCAGTCGCAGCCATGGCGCCATCAGTGACATGGTACCTTATGCCTTCTTTATGGAGCGTGCATTGCATCATGTCATTGATCAAGCTGTGGAGGAGCAGGAGCGGGTAGATGAGGAAGTCGCAATGTTGGATGAATTCCCAGGGGGGGGGCTACTCTATCTGAGACAAGTGAACAACAGGAGTCTGAAGAGGAGTCAGAGGAGGATGGTGCTGGGGTGGATGAGGAGGAGCAAGAAGAGCATGTTTTAAACCTTTCTGGGATCCCTGTTGTTGTGCGTGGATGGGGAGAGGAGAATGAAGAGGACGACATTATCCTGGATGATGAGCAGGAGCCAGGCCACCACATCGCTTCCAGTTTAGTGCAAATGGGGGCCTTCATGCTCCAGTGTTATAACAGGGACCCCCATATAAAAAGCATAAGGGTCAAGGACCAGTACTGGGTGGCAACGTACGTAGACCCCCGGTACAAACACAAAATGGCGGAAATGTTACCGCCATCACAGAGGGCTGTCAGAATGCAGCACTTCCAGGCCTTGCTTCGAGAAATGCTGCATTCTGCTTTTGCGTGCGCTGGCAGAGGAGCAATTCCCACTCCCAGAGAAGGAGTTGCGGGTACCAATCCAACAGCGCCTGCAAGAAGAGGCCAGTTTGAAGATGTGTTGGTGACTTCTGATATGAGGTCATTCTTTCAGCCGACCCATCGACAGGTGTCATTCAGATCCAGCATCAGGGAACGCCTCGACCGTCAGGTGTCCGACTACATCGGGTTAACGGCCGATGTGGACGCTCTGAGGAGTGATGAACCCCTGGACTACTGGGTGGGCAGGCTTGACCTCTGGCCAGAGCTCGCCCAATTTGCAATCGAACTGTTGGCTTGCCCCTCGTCCAGCGCAGCAGGGGGGATCGTGACCGATAAGTAGGGATGAGCTTCGTGTTCGAGTCGAACGCATGTTCGACTCGAACATCGGTCGTTCGTGCGTTCGCCGAATTCCGAACGTTTGGGCCGTTCGCGGCAAAATTCGTGTGGCCCACAATGCACTGCGATGGCGCAATGCATTGTTGTCTCACGATTGGCCAAGCATGCACTGTGACCCCGCATGCTTGGCCAATCGCAGCGCCAGCAGCGAGGAGAGCCATGGTTGGCCACCGGCATCCTGCCTGTGGTCAATCATAGCTCAGGCTGTGTAGTGCACGCCCCACACTATATAAGGCCGCCATTAAGGCGGCCTCGTGTAGTGTGTTGGCGTCTGAAGCAGTGGGTGTTCTGTGTACCTTTAACACAGTTACACACCAATCGTTTTTGGCTGATTTACTATCTTGCTCTTGTGTAGTGGTTACTGTCTGTGCCCTGACTGCAGTATACACCACTATATTCACCTCACCTATATAGCTAGTGATCTAGCTTTAATAATAGAGCTTGCAGTCAGTAGTGTTAGTGCGTGCTGTCTGCGTGCTCTGTACCCAGTACATACCACTATATACACCTACATAGCTGTTCTCTATTTGAGCCCGATTGTCATCTGCAGGAGTTATTGGAAGTTGTGTGTGCTTCCAGCACAGCACAGTATACATCTGTATATACCCCTTTAACTCTGCTGTTTTCTGGTTATTGTCTGCGTGCCCTGACCGCAGTATACACCGTGATATTCACCTCACCTATATAGCTAGTGGTCCATCTTTAACAATAGAGCTTGCAGTCAGTAGTGTCACTCAGGAGAGTGCGTGCTGTGTGCGTGCTCTGTACCCAGTACATACCGCTATAATCCACCTACATAGCTGTTCTCTATTTGGGCCCGATTGTCATCTGCAGGAGTTATTGGAAGTTGTGTGTGCTTCCAGCACAGCACAGTATACATCTGTATATACCCCTTTAACTCTGCTGTTCTATAAAAAAGGCATCTGCAGGAGTTAGTGGGTGTTGTGTGCCTCCAGCACAATATAAACTACCCAACTACTGTTTTACCCAACTCCCTTCAGGCCATTACCATGTCTGGAAGGCCAGCAAGGAGAGGCAGACAGGCGTGAGCCGATAAAAGAGGGCAAGCAGGCTCTGTGTCTAGAGACAACAGTGCTGGTCGTGGACGCGGTGCATTGTCATCAGCACGTGGCCATGGGACATGCTTGTCCTTCTTTTCTGCAGCTGGACATGTTGAACCGCAACATGCCAACGACTTGGTAGAGTGGATGACCAAGCCCTCTTCATCCTCCTCATCCTCTCTCACCCAGTCTCAGGGTAGTAGAAAAGCAGCTGCCAACACATCGTCGTCCCTCCTCTCAATGTCATCATCAGTGACTCCTTCCCTAGACCCACCACGTCCTCCTGAGGAGTCTCCTGAACTCTTTGAGCACAGTGTTGGGTACATGCTCCAGGAGGATGCCCAGTGTTTGGTGGGCTCTGATGATGACACTCAGCTAGAGGAAGGCAGTAGCGTGAGCGCAGAGAGAGAGGATGCTCAAGAAGCACAGCAATCTGGCAGTCATGTTCCACAAGCTGCAGCATACTGCCAGGTTTGCTACAGCGATGAAGAGGGAGGGGATGATGAGGGCACTGACTCCACGTGGGTGCCTGGAAGGAGGGAGGAGGAGGAGGAGGAGGAGGAGGCACATGTCCAACGAGGCAGGATGCCCTCCGGGGGCCAGCTTAGGGGCAGCACACCGACTGAATCACACCGCAGAGCTCCGCCTGCGCAGAGCGCTTCCTCTGCGCGTTATTCTAAAAGTTCTTTGGTGTGGGCCTTTTTTGAGACGAATGCATCAGATCGCACCGCTGCTATTTGCAACATATGTCTCAAGCGTATCTCACGTGGCCAAAACATCAGCCGCTTGGGCACCACATGCTTGACCAGACATATGTTGACCTGCCATGCAGCTCGTTGGCAAGCATACCTCAAAGACCCACACCAAAGAACAAAGCGGACCTCTCCTTGCTCCTCATCAGCTGGCATCTCCAACCCCACTAGACCTTCAGTCCTCTCTGAAACCTGCTCTGAGAGGAATGAAGGTGTAGAATTAGGTGTGTCACAGCCAAGTGCTTCCGGGAACTCTGCTAGTGGTACATCCACGTCCGATTATAGCAGGCAAATGTCCCTGCCCCAGCTGCTGGACCGGCGGAAGAAATTTACTCCCAGCCATCCACATGCCCAGCGGTTGAATGCTAGCTTGGCTAAATTGCTAGCACTTCAACTGCTGCCTTTTCAGTTGGTAGACTCGGCCCCCTTCCGTGAGTTTGTACAATGTGCGGTTCCTCAGTGGCAGGTCCCCAAACGCCACTTTTTCTCACGGAAGGCGATTCCGGCTCTCTACCGGCATGTGGAAGGCAATGTCCTTGCCTCGCTGGACAGGGCGGTCAGCGGTAAGGTGCATATTACCGCTGACTCATGGTCCAGCAGGCATGGACAGGGACGTTACCTGTCTTTCACGGCCCATTGGGTCACTCTTCTGGCTGCTGGGAAGGATGCAGGACAAGGTGCAGTAGTGTTGGAGGTTGTTCCGCCACCACGCCTCCAAAATGCTACTATTGGTTGTGACACACCTCTCTCCTCCACCCCCTCCTCTTCTTCTTCCTCCATGGCCTCTTCCAGTGCTCTGTCCTCAGAACCAGCGGTGCACCGTAGGCGTTGCAGGGGCTACGCAAGTACGCAGGCAAAACGATGCCATGCCGTGCTTGCGCTGGTTTGTTTGGGGGACAGGAGCCACACTGGGGCGGATGTTTTGTCAGCTCTGCAGGGGCAGGCCGAGAGGTGATTGACGCCACGCCAGCTTAAGCCAGGAATGGTGGTTTGCGACAATGGCACCAACCTCCTCTCTGCCCTCCGACAGGGACAACTGACCCATGTGCCCTGTGTAGCTCACGTCTTTAACCTGGTGGTGCAGCGGTTCTTGGGCAGGTACCCCGGCTTACAGGATGTCCTGAAACAGGCCAGGAGAGTCTGTGTGCATTTCCGCCGATCATTTAATGCCTGTGCTCGGCTGGCTGAGCTCCAAAAGGAGTTGAACCTGCCCAAGAACCGCCTTATATGTGACATGCCCACCAGATGGAACTCAACATTGGCCATGCTGCAGCGGCTGCACACGCAGCAGAGGGCCATCAATGAGTACCTGTGCGACTACGGCACCAGGACAGGGTCAGGGGAGCTTGGTTTTTTCTCACCACGCCAGTGGGGCATGATCAGGGATGCATGCACTGTCCTGTCACCGTTTGAGGAGGCCACAAGGATGGTGAGCAGTGACAGTGCATGCATCAGTGACACTGTACCTCTTGTCCACCTCTTGGAGCATACGCTGCGTGGAATAATGGACAGGGCACTTGAGGCAGAACAGAGGCAGGAAGAGGAGGACTTCCTTGCCTCTCAAGGC
This sequence comes from Lithobates pipiens, assembly GCF_037356315.1. NCBI lineage: Eukaryota > Metazoa > Chordata > Amphibia > Anura > Ranidae > Lithobates > Lithobates pipiens. Next base: position 133,864,815 of record NW_027507764.1, read on the forward strand.
CCCCTTTATCCAGACAGTGTTCCTGCTGTGCCACCCATCACACAGGAAGAGGGTGAGGAGGAGGAAGAGGAGGAGGAGGATGATTGTGTCAGCATGGAGGTGGAGGCTGGCACTCAGCATCAGCATCAGCAGCAGCAGTCTTATAGGGATGATTTACAGTCCCAAGAAACACGTGGACTTGTACGTGGCTGGGAGGAGGTAGCTGCGGATCATGTTGTCCTTAGTGACCCAGAGGACACCGGACCGAATGCCTCAGCTAACCTGCGCTGCATGGCCTCCCTGATCCTGCAAAGCCTGTGGAAGGATCCTCGTATTCTTCGGATCAAGGAGAGGGACCATTACTGGCTGGCCACTCTCCTTGATCCACGGTACAAGGGTAAGGTTGCCGACCTTATCTTGCCATCGCAGAGGGAGCAGAGGATGAGACATCTCCGGGAGGCCTTGCAGAAAGCTCTGTGCAACGCGTTCCCAGAGACTGGGAGGTCACAAACTCCTGGTCCTGGACAACGTGTTGCTGAGGCATCAGTCAGAAGGAGCGGTGGAAAAGGTGGCCGGCTGACTGATGCTTTCAGACAATTTTTTAGTCCGCAGCCCCAAGGTATGATTGGTTCCAGCACCCATCGCCAGCGTCTAATTTACATGGTGCAGGAATACCTAGGGGCAAGGTCAGACTTGGACACCTTTCCCACTGAAAATCCTCTGGCTTACTGGGTCTTGAGGATGGATCACTGGCCAGAGCTTGCACAGTATGCAATTGAGCTACTGGCCTGTCCTGCATCCAGCGTTCTTTCGGAACGCACCTTCAGTGCTGCTGGTGGCTTCGTTACCGATCACAGGGTGCGCCTGTGCACCGAATCAGTTGATCGACTGACCTTCATCAAAATGAATCAGTCTTGGATCACCCACAGCTACCAAGCACCTGAAGCTGATGTAACCGAAAAATTTTTTTTTGAAATACCACATCCCTTCAAGACTGCCTATGCTGATGCTGAGTGACTGTCCTGTTATGTTGATTGTCTATCCTCTTCCTCCTCCGCTGATATGTTGGAAGAACATTTTTGGTTCTGGGTGATGCCAGCAGCCCAATTTTTCTGCCCCTGTTTAACAGGGGCGTTTAAGTACAATTTTTGATGCAATGCTTTGCAGCAGGGCTAATTCCTGCAATAAAACTAGAGTATATGGCAGAGGTTGCAGTGTGATGGCACCAGTGCCTAAGGCCCAATTTTTCTGCCCCTGTTTAACAGGGGCGTTTAAGTACAATTTTTGATGCAATGCTTTGCAGCAGGGCTAATTCCTGCAATAAAACTAGAGTATATGGCAGAGGTTGCAGTGTGATGGCACCAGTGCCTAAGGCCCAATTTTTCTGCCCCTGTTTAACAGGGGCGTTTAAGTACAATTTTTGATGCAATGCTTTGCAGCAGGGCTAATTCCTGCAATAAAACTAGAGTATATGGCAGAGGTTGCAGTGTGATGGCACCAGTGCCTAAGGCCCAATTTTTCTGCCCCTGTTTAACAGGGGCGTTTAAGTAAAATTTTTGATGCAATGCTTTGCAGCAGGGCTAATTCCTGCAATAAAACTAGAGTATATGGCAGAGGTTGCAGTGTGATGGCACCAGTGCCTAAGGCCCAATTTTTCTGCCCCTGTTTAACAGGGGCGTTTAAGTACAATTTTTGATGCAATACTTTGCAGCAGGGCTAATTCCTGCAATAAAACTAGAGTATATGGCAGAGGTTGCAGTGTGATGGCACCAGTGCCTAAGGCCCAATTTTTCTGCCCCTGTTTAACAGGGACATGTAATTACAATTCTTGATATAATATTTCACAGGAGGGCCCCTTCCTGTGCCCACCCAGAGTAACGGTGAGGACTTATAGTGTTGTGGCACCAGCACCACAACCACCAAAGGTCAATTTTTCTACCACTGTTCAACAATGGCATGTAATTACAATTCTTGATATAATCGTTCACAGCAGGGCGCTCCAGCGCCCACCAAGAGTCACTTTGAGGGCTTACAATGTTGTGGCAAAACCAACACCTTGTTCCGCCATTTCTGCAGAGCATATAGGGCAGGCCCCTACTTTCAAACATCCAATTTACAAACATCTCCTACTTGCAAACGGAAGGAGACAACAGCAAGTGAGATGAAAAAAGATGGACGACAAAACAAATTATACAGGGGTGATAACCCTTCCCTATGTTTTCCAAAAAGCTTAAAAATCGTTTTTTTGACTGGAGCTACACTTTAAAAATGTACCAGTTGAAAATTACAAACAGATTCAACTTAACACAACAAACCTACACAGTCCCTGTCTTGTTTGCACCACCTGTATACTGCTGTTCTGAGTATATAGGGCCTGGGGGCCACACACATTTCCTTTTTTTAATATGGGTACGGGGTTCCCCTTAATATGCGTACAAGACCCAAATAGGCTGGTAATGGGCAGGGAGGGCTACCCATGCCATTTTTCTGACTGATTTTCAACCATATTGCAGGAACCAGATATAACATTAAAACCGCAAGCAGTTTTAAATGGTGTTATTTCCGTTTAATGTCATTTTGTGCAGGGACTGTTCTAAACACGGGAAACACGTGGCACTTCACAGGCATACTACAGACACCCCCCAGGCACCATATTTAAAGGAATATTTCATTTTTTTTCACTTTAATCGTCATTAAAATCTGTGTTCCCGCCAAAACGGCCGCTTTTAAAACTTTTTATTGCATTGACCCATGTCCCCTGAGGCAGGAGTCAGGTCCCCAAACCCTTTTTAGGACAGTATCTTGCATATCAGCCGTTAAAATTAGCACTTTCCATTTCGAACGTTCGAGTCCCATAGACTTCAATGGGGTTCTAACGTTCGTTATGAACGCGGGGTCCGTTCGAAAGTTCTGGTGCGAACCGAACCGGGGGGGTGTTCGGCTCATCCCTACCGATAAGCGTACTCGCCTATCTCACGGCAGTGTTAACTACCTCACATTTCTAAAAATGAATGAGGCATGGATCTCGGAGGAATTCAACACATGTGACCAGTAGACCATGTATATGTCTATAAATGATTTTTTTAATCGAGCACGCAGACCTTCTTTCTTCATTTGGCTCACTTCCTTGTACAAAAAAAGCACACCGTACTATATGCCCGTACCCTCCTGTTTGAAGAGGTTGAGCGGTGTCATATTTTTGGGGCCCAGAAGCAAGTTGCTGGTATCAATGCTGCTGTTAGTGCTCTCTATCTCGGTGCTGGTGTCAGTGCACTCTATCACGGTGCAGGTGTCAGTGCTGTATATCACGGTGCTGGTGTCAGTGCTTTATGTCACGCTGCTGAAGTCAGTGCTCTCTATCACGGTGCTGGTGTCAGATCACTCTATCACGGTGCAGGTGTCAGTGCTGTATATCACGGTGCTGGTGTCAGTGCTTTATGTCACGCTGCTGATGTCAGTGCTCTCTATCATGGTGCTGGGTTAGACATGGGCGCCGTCAATAAATTTGTTTTGTTCTGTTCCGTTACGATTCGTATTAAAATTTATTCGTACTTCGTATTTCGTGTCCGAAATTCAGTTTTGTTTCGTACGAAATACGAATTTCCGTTAGGTTCGTTAATTTGTATGAACGACGTTCGTTACGATGAATTTAAAGGCAAAAATATACCTCAATATGACAGTCGATGCTGATGGAAGTTTGGTTTTTATCCGAAATACGAAATTTCGTTGAAGAATTTCCTATCCGAAATACGAAGTTTCATTAGATGAGAAAGAGAGAAGCGGATTGTCTGCCATGCACCGCTGGTCCAGTTTGCGCCTGCTCTTCCTGGGGCTGCTTATTATGAGGGGCTCCCACCATCCCTGTGCTATGCTCATTATTAGGGGCTCCCACCATCCCTGTGCTATACTGACTTCCTCCTGGGGCTGCTTATTATGAGGGGCTCCCACCATCCCTGTGCTGTGCTGACTTCCTGGTGGGGCTGTACCTCTGCTGTGCATATTATGAGGGGCTCCCACCATCCCTGTGCTATGCTCATTATGAGGGGCTCCCACCATCCCTGTGCTATGCTGACTTCCTCCTTGGGCTGCTTATTATGAGGGGCTCCCACCATCCCTGTGCTGTGCTGACTTCCTCGTAGAGCTGTACCTCTGCTGTGCATATTATGAGGGGCTCCCACCATCCCTGTGCTATGCTGACTTTCTCCTGGGGCTGCTTATTATGAGGGCTCCCACCATCCCTGTGCTATGCTGACATCCTCCTGGGGCTGTACCTCTGCTGTGCATATTATGAGGGGCTCCCACCATCCCTGTGCTATGCTCATTATCAGGGGCTCCCACCATCCCTGTGCTATGCTGACTTCCTCCTAGGGCTGCTTATTATGAGGGGCTCCCACCATCCCTGTGCTATGCTGACTTCCTCCTGGGGCTGCTTATTATGAGGGGCTCCCACCATCCCTGTGCTATGCTGACTTCCTCCTGGGGCTGTACCTCTGCTGTGCATATTATGAGGGGCTCCCACCATCCCTGTGCTATGCTCATTATGAGGGGCTCCCACCATCCCTGTGCTATGCTGACTTCATTCTGGGGCTGCTTACGGTGCAGGTGTCAGTGCTGTATATCACGGTACTGGTGTCAGTGCTTTATGTCACGCTGCTGATGTCAGTGCTCTCTATCACGGTGCTGGTGTCAGATCACTCTATCACGGTGCAGGTGTCAGTGCTGTATATCATGGTGCTGGTGTCAGTGCTTTATGTCACGCTGCTGATGTCAGTGCTCTCTATCAAGGTGCTGGTGTCAGATCACTCTATCACGGTGCAGGTGTCAGTGCTCTATATCACGGTGCTGATGTCAGTGTTTTATGTCACGGTGCTGATGTCAGTGCTCTCTATCACGGTGCTGGTGTCAGATCACTCTATCACGGTGCAGGTGTCAGTGCTCTATATTACGGTGCTGGTGATCATCTCCTGCACCCTCTTCTTTGCCTACCCTGACCTTCCCTCTCCTCCATTGCCTTCATGCGCTCCTGAGTCCTGAATTGTCAGAATTTCACATATAAAAAAAGAATGCTTGTAGTTGTCGATCCCAGATTCACCTCATACATGTGTTATGTCATTGGCCATGTGGTGGGACTATGTGTGCACAGCTAGTAATTATTTTGTGGCTGCAAATATGACCTGTAGGTTTGTAAAGTTCGCCTCCCATTGAAGTCAATGGGGCCCGCCGCGAACGTTACGGTTCGCAAACTTTCGGCCGCGTTTGTGTTTCGCATTTGCGAAACGTCCCGTCGGAAGTTCGTCCATCACTATAGACAATTTGGACAGCCTCTGACTCCTTGTGCCCCATTTTCCAGACTTATTACGATGTACCTACACATAGGGGATGAGTAACTCTCTCTTTCCTTTTTGAATATATCCTCCCCACTGAGGGGTAAAACATTGGATTGTACTGGTTTACTCATGTTTTGTTTTTTATAGATTTGCGTGCACCTGCCCCTGAAGAGTGGTATTATCCATTAAATGCGTTGGTATAATTTGGATGCACTTATTCTCATGCAGATGCCCGTACTCAATACATTATCTTGAGTTCTCCATCTACCATGTAATTTTAAGTGTTTTTAATACATCCAGGATTCGTTCCATACCACACAGTGGTTGGCTGGTTGCTACTAATGTTTGTTTCTATATATGGTCTGTAATATGTGATTGAAAATGTTATTCATTGCTGCATGCATCATGTTATTTTGCCATATTCCTTGTTTCCCCAATAAAAACATATTGTTGATATCTACTCATCTTCTAACCATGTATACTCGCCCCATTTTAAAGTCCCCCCCTTTCTTTAAACAGAGGGAATGTGATTACTTATAAAAAAGGGAAAATAGGTGTATGTATGTGTGTATATATGTGTCTGTGTGTGTGTGTGTTTGTGTGTGTGTGTGTGTGTGTGTGTGTGTATGTGTGTATATATATATATATATATATATATATATATACACACACACACGCACTTTTTATTTTATTATATATATATATATATATATATATATATATATATATATATATTGATACACAAATGTTTTTCCATTCATTTGTATTTTTAACCACTTGAGATCCGCGCTATAGTAAAATGACGTGTATAGCGCGGATCTCAATTTTCGGGACTACGTCTATTGACGTCGTCCCCTTTAAGAGTTCCCCGCGCGCTCCCGGGAGCGCGCATCGGGGAAAATCTGTGTTGGCCGTGTCCGCTGGACACAGCCAATCACAGATCGCTGTAAACGGCCAATCACAGCGGCCGTTTACAGCGCGATCGCCTCCTCCAATGGGTGATGATCTCAAATGTAAACAAATGAGATCATCACCCATTGCCGAACATGTCTCCTCACACAGCGATAGCGTGTGAGGAGACCGAATGTGTTTTGTGAGTGTAAAAGTGTCAGTAAACGGATAAAAACCCCACCTGTGCCCAGATCTACCCTGCCAGTGCCCTGCCAGTGCCCAGATCTACCCTGCCAGTGCCCTGCCAGTGCCCAGATCTACCCTGCCAGTGCCCACCTGTGCCCACCTGTGCCCACCTGTGCCCACCTGTGCACCGCCTGTACCCACCTGTGCCCACCTTTGCCCACCTGTGCACCGCCAGTGCTCCATCTGTGCACCGCCAGTGCCCGCCAGTGCCCCGCCAGTGCCCGCCAGTGCCCGCCAGTGCCCGCCAGTGCCCGCCAGTGCCCGCCAGTGCCAGCCAGTGCCAGCCAGTGCCAATCGGTGCCCATCTGTACCAATCGGTGCCCATCTGTGCCTCAGCAGTGCCCATCTGTGCCGCCTAAGCAGTGCCCATCTGTGCCGCCTCAGCAGTGCCCATCTGTGCCGCCTAAGCAGTGCCCATCTGTGCCGCCTAAGCAGTGCCCATCTGTGCCCATCTGCTGCCTTATCAGTGCACATCCGTGCAATAAATCAGTGCACATCTGTGCCGACCTATCAGTGCCCATCTGCCGACTCAGCAGTGCCCATCTGTGCCGACTCAGCAGTGCCCATCTCTGCCGCCTCAGCAGTGCCCATCTGCCGCCTCAGCAGTGCCCATCTGCCGCCTCAGCAGTGCCCATCTGCCACCTCAGCAGTGCACATCCGTGCAATAAATCAGTGCACATCCGTGCAATAAATCAGTGCACATCTGTGCCGACCCATCAGTGCCCATCTGCCGCCTCAGCAGTGCCCATCTGTGCCGCCTCAGCAGTGCCCATCTGTGCCGCCTCAGCAGTGCCCATCTGTGCCGCCTCAGCAGTGCCCATCTGCCGCCTCAGCAGTGCACATCCGTGCAACAAATCTGCACATCTGTGCAATAAATCAGTGCACATCTGTGCCGACCCATCAGTGTCCATTTGTGCCACCTCAAAAGCGCCCATCTGTGCCACCTCAAAAACGCCCATCTGTGCCACCTCATCAGTGCCCATCAGTGCTACAATGGCTAAACGCGTCTTTTCCGCTGAGGAGGCGTACCAAATTATTTCCGCGGCCGACGAGAGCAACGGGGAGCTCTCCTCTTCCGATTCCTTTTCGGATTCGGATTCTGAAGCCGACGTAACTTATGAGCCAGTCCTCAGCAGTGAAACACTGACTGATGAATCCGAGGAGGAAGATATCCGGCCCATCAAGCGAAGGCGTTCTAGTGAGGCAGTGCCGTCCACCAGCACCGCAGTGCCGTCCACCAGCACCGCAATGCCGTCCACCAGCACCGCAGTGCCCCAGCAAGAAAGGCCAAGTACCAGTGGGGTGTCATCTCAGCCCCAAAGGGTTAGGAGCCATGCTGGCCTTCCCTATGCCCTTCAGAACCCCTTGTGGCTTCCTCCTAATTCAGGAGAGGCCAATGTTCCCCCTTTCACCGCCCAGCCAGGAGTCCAGGTGGACACGGAGAATTTTAGCCCCATCGATTTTTTTAATTTAATTTTTACGGAGGACATGTTGGCGTCAATTGTGGCCCAGTGCAACCTGTATGCACAACAATGTATTTTTCAAAATCCAACCTCCTATTATGCCCGTCCCTACGAATGGAGAGACCTAACGGTGGAGGAGTTCAAGCTTTTTTTAGGCCTCACATTTAATATGGGACTCAACAAAAAAAACCAATTACGTACCTACTGGTCAACCCACCCCCTCCACCACTCACCGCTCTTCTCCGCGGTAATGCCCAGAAGCAGGTATCAGATGATCCTGAGGTTCTTACATTTCAGTGACAATTCCCAATGCCTTCCACGAAATGATCCAAATTTTGACCGCCTTTACAAAATTCGACCAATACTAAATTATTTTTCTGAAATATTCCCCAAATTGTTTACCCCGGACCAACACATATGTGTGGATGAGTCCCTTATTAAATTTAGTGGCAGGCTTAGGATGAAGCAATTTATGCCCAGCAAAAGGGCCCGCTATGGGGTGAAGGTCTACAAATTATGTGACCGAGCCACAGGGTACACATATTCCTTCAAGGTGTACGAAGGGAAGGACACCCAGCTACAGCCCCCTAATTGTCCGGATTATTTGGGATCCAGCGGAAAAATTGTTTGGGACCTCATATACCCCCTACTGGATAAAGGCTACCACCTCTATGTAGACAACTTCTACACATCTCTGCCCCTGTTCCACAACCTTCACCGGAAGAAGACGCCAGCATGTGGCACTGTAAAAAAGAACCGGAAGGGCTTTCCTCAAAGTCTGGTGAACAAGAAGCTGCGGAAAGGAGAAACCGCAAGTCTAAGAAACAAGGAGGTTCTGGCAGTGAAGTGGAGGGACAGAAGAGATGTGTACATGTTATCTTCTATCCACAACGATACCTTCGTAGAAATCCCCAGAAGGAATGGCCCCGTAAAGAAACCCAAATGTATTTCAGAGTATAATTTGTTCATGGGAGGAGTCGACTTCAACGACCAAATGATGGAACCATATCTGGTCTCAAGACGGACATATCATTGGTACAAAAAAGTAGTAATTTATTTTTTTCAATTGGCCATTTACAATTCATATGTAATTTACAGCAACGCCACCCAAAACCCCAAACGTTTCTTTGGCTACCAGGAGGAAGTTTTCACAGCCCTTATTTTCCCAAACGGCCCACCAGAAAATATCCGATCAGACGTTGTAAGTCGATTCTCCGAGCGCCACTTTCCGGATAAAATTCCCCCCACACCAGCAGGCAAAAGACGCCAAAAAAGATGTAAGGTGTGTACCAAAGCAGGAGTCAGAAAAGACACATCTTATTATTGTGCACAATGTCCTTCCCAACCAGGCCTCTGTATAGGCGACTGTTTTCGGCGTTACCATACTTCAATAAATTTTTTGTGAAGTATGGTAAACATAATCCTCAGTTCCTGCCTTCATACACCTTCACACCCCTTATGCCACTGCCTGCTCTGTAACGGACCCTGGCTTGTTATTTGACCACTCTTATGCCTGCCGATTCTGTACATACCGCTGCCTGATCTGGAACTGACCCTGGACTGTTATTCGACCACGCTTCTGCCTAACGATTCTGTACATACCTCTGCCTCATCTGGAACTGACCCTGGACTGTTATTCGACCATGCTTCTGTCTAACGATTCTGTATATATCTCTGCCTGATCTGGAACTGACCTTGGACTGTTTGACCACGATATTTGCCTGCCTCTTGGACTGATCTTGTATTCTGCAACTGGACTAGTGGGATTCAACACAGGGTCTCACATATGTGAGGGGCTCCAGTATAGTTTTTCGGGAAGAAGAAAACAATTTTCTTTGTTTTCTTATTCCTAGATTAGGGTCTGGAGACTCGGAGGCTTCAAAGAGATTTGGGAGGGAGAAGCCTCTACCCCTATCCCCATTCTGTCCTGAACGAGGCTCTACTTTTGTCTGCTGCCTGTAGGACTTACTGCCATCATGCCGCACTGACCACACCACAAGGACCTGCCTACTACCAGGACCAATATTTTTGGCACTGCTGACATCTCTGCACTAACCCTGGACTGTAATATGGACAGTATCCCTGCCTGCTGCCTGAAAAACTGTGTTCGCTGTTGCTGACCAAGTCCCTGCCTGCTGCCTGGACCAGTGATATCCTCCTGTGGACAACTGCGCTTCTAAAACCACAGGTAATCTTTTCTTTACCCTTTGCTCAGCATAATGTATTTGGGGGTGTAATTCTTGGTATGTGCAGGCTATGTGTCCCTGGAACGCCGACGGTGTTTCTTGCATGTTGCGCCTCTGTATTTGGTCAGGCTGTGTAAAAGTCTCACACATGTGGTATCGTTATACTCAGGAGGAGTAGTAGAACGTATTTTGGGGTGTTATTTTTGCTATGTAAATGCTATGCGTTGGAAATATCTTATAAACGGACAACTTTGTGTAAAAAAAAATGCGTTTTCATTTTTTTCCACATTTTCCGAAAACTTCTGGAAAAAAATGAACCATTGAAAAGACTCATTATGCCTCATAGATTATACGTTGGGGTGTTAGCTTTCCAAAATGGGGTCATTTTCTGGACGTTTCCATTGCCCTGGTGTTCCAGGGCCTTCAAAACTGTAATAGGTGGTTGAGAAATGAAATGTGTAATTTATGCTCCTAGAATGCCTGAAGGTGCTACTTCAAAATTAGGCCTCTGTATGTGGTCAGGCTGTGTAAAAGTCTCACACATTTGGTATCGTTATACTCAGGAGGAGTAGTAGAACGTATTTTGGGGTGTTATTTTTGCTATGTAAATGCTATGCGTTGGAAATATCTTATAAACGGACAACTTTGTGTAAAAAAAAATGCGTTTTCATTTTTTTCCACATTTTCCGAAAACTTCTGGAAAAAAATGAACCATTGAAAAGACTCATTATGCCTCATAGATTATACGTTGGGGTGTTAGCTTTCCAAAATGGGGTCATTTTCTGGACGTTTCCATTGCCCTGGTGTTCCAGGGCCTTCAAAACTGTAATAGGTGATTGAGAAATGAAATGTGTAATTTATGCTCTTAGAATGCCTGAAGGTGCTACTTCAAAATTAGGCCTCTGTATGTGGTCAGGCTGTGTAAAAGTCTCACACATGTGGTATCGTTATACTCAGGAGGAGTAGTAGAACGTATTTTGGGGTGTTATTTTTGCTATGTAAATGCTATGCGTTGGAAATATCTTATAAACGGACAACTTTGTGTAAAAAAAAATGCGTTTTCATTTTTTTCCACATTTTCCGAAAACTTCTGGAAAAAAATGAACCATTGAAAAGACTCATTATGCCTCATAGATTATACGTTGGGGTGTTAGCTTTCCAAAATGGGGTCATTTTCTGGACGTTTCCATTGCCCTGGTGTTCCAGGGCCTTCAAAACTGTAATAGGTGATTGAGAAATGAAATGTGTAATTTATGCTCTTAGAATGCCTGAAGGTGCTACTTCAAAATTAGGCCTCTGTATGTGGTCAGGCTGTGTAAAAGTCTCACACATGTGGTATCGTTATACTCAGGAGGAGTAGTAGAACGTATTTTGGGGTGTTATTTTTGCTATGTAAATGCTATGCGTTGGAAATATCTTATAAACGGACAACTTTGTGTAAAAAAAAATGCGTTTTCATTTTTTTCCACATTTTCCGAAAACTTCTGGAAAAAAATAAACCATTGAAAAGACTCATTATGCCTCATAGATTATACGTTGGGGTGTTAGCTTTCCAAAATGGGGTCATTTTCTGGACGTTTCCATTGCCCTGGTGTTCCAGGGCCTTCAAAACTGTAATAGGTGGTTGAGAAATGAAATGTGTAATTTATGCTCCTAGAATGCCTGAAGGTGCTACTTCAAAATTAGGCCTCTGTATGTGGTCAGGCTGTGTAAAAGTCTCACACATGTGGTATCGTTATACTCAGGAGGAGTAGAAGAATGTATTTTGGGGTGTTATTTGTGGTATGCACATTCCGTGTGGGAGAAATAAGCTATTACAATGAAAATTTTGTGAAAAAAAAAAAAAAATCGTCATTTTGCAAAGAATTATGGGAAAAAATGACAACTTAAAATAACTAACCATGCCTCTTACTAAATACATTGGAATGTCTACTTTCCAAAAAGGGGTAATTTGGGGGGCATTTGTACTTTCCTGGCTTGTTAGGGTCTCAAGAATGGAGATAGGCCTTAGTACATCAGATGTGATCTTTTTTTGCAAATCTTTATGATTTGCACCATAGCTTGTAGACTCTATAAATTTCACACAGATCATATAATATGCAAAAATTTGGGTTATTTTTACCAAAGATGTGTAGTAGTATAAATTGTGGCCAAAATTTATGAAGAAAAATTGCTAATTTGCTAAATTTTGTCACAGAAACGAAGAAAAATTCATTTTTTTTCAAAATTTTCGGTCTTTTTTCATTTATAGCGCAGAAAATAAAAAACCGAGAGGTGATCAAATACCACCAAAAGAAAGCTCTATTGGTATGAAGAAAAGGACAAAAAAATCATTTGGTTACAGTGTTGCATGACTGAGTAATTGTCATTCAAAATGTGAGAGCACTGAAAGCTGAAAATTGGTCTGGGACTGAGGGGGGTTTAAGTGCCCAGTAAGCAAGTGGTTAAACTGGATGGGTTGTTTTAAAAAGTGATTGTTTACAATCACTTGAAAGATGAACTCCAGACACAATTTTAAAGATACAAATGAATGCAGCTATGTATTCATTAAAGCGGAGGTCCACCCTAAAGTGGACCTTCCGCTCATCGGAACCCTCCCCCCCTCCGGCGCCACAATTGGGACCTTTCAGGGGGGGGGTGCAGATACCTGTACAGTACAGGTATCTGCACCCACTTCCGGGATAGCTCTCTGCGGAAAGGGGCGTAGATTACGCCCCTTTCCGCAAGTGCCCGCCCCTTTCTGCAAGTGCCTCGCTGCCTGCTGGGAAACACACAGATCCCAGAGGCAGCGGGGACCGTCCTTATTGTGCAGCACGACTCGCGCATGCGCAGTAGGGAACCGGGAAATGAAGCCGAAAAGCTCCATTTCCTGATTCCCATACCCAAGATGGCGGCGGCAGCACCCGAGAGACGATCTAGAGATCGGCTTCGGGTGCCAACATCGCGGGCGCGCTGGACAGGTTAAGTGTCACTATTTTAAAAGTCAGCAGCTGCAGTATTTGTAGCTGCTGGCTTTTAAAAAAAAACAAAAAACGTGGAGTCCCGGCGGACTCCCGCTTTAATATAAACCTTAAATGTATTTTATTTGACTTGTAATCAGCCTTTTGCAGTCCCTGTACAGCAGAGCTTAGATTTGGGGAGGGAGAGTCAGAAAGCCAATCAGTTGTGCTACAGTGCAAGGAGTATGTTGACAGAAGGAGAGAGCAAAGTGCCAGAAAGACATGTTTAGCAGTCTACTATTTCTCCTTTCGCTGTCTCAGGCTGAGAGTGGGGAGGAGATCTGTAAGCATCACTAAAACGCAGCAAAGAAAAATCGGGTCCCCTGCACTGCCAGGCAGAGCTGTTTGATGTTGCAGAGCTGTGTAAATCTCAGAAATTGGTGGGTTCAAATACAAATTCTTTAGCGGGTACAAAAAGATCTCTTTTTACCTGTCTGGAGTATGGCTTTAATAGTTTTTTTTTTTCTTCCAACTAATGGACTATTGCATCTCCTGGCAAGCATTTTCTTGCTGTTAAATGTCTGATCACATAAGCCTTTGCACTTGTACTAATACATTATTGTTAGCCTCTCAGTTACATCATTTATTTAAATAATTTCATGTCTGAGAAAAATGATAGAACATACTGTCACAATAATGAGGGTTTACCTTGTACTTATGAAATTCATTGGGATGAAAAGGCTTTTCAAATGCAAACCACAGATATACTAACAAGGACACTGTCAATAATGAAACTATATAACAATTTCTATTGTATGGGTAAAACAGCTTTTGTTGACCACAGTGTACTGTTTCTAATATACTTCAGGCAGGCAGTTGAATCAGTTAGCTGCAGTGTATTTAGTGTGTGTCTCTAATCTCTAATCTCATTTTTACAGCATGTTTGGAAGGCCACCAAGGAAAGGCAGACTCTCACAGGCCACTAAAAGAGGGCAAGCAGGCTCTGTGTCTACAGCCAACAGTGCTGGTCGAGGACATGGTGCATCCTCAGCACGTGGCCATGGGGCATGCTTGTCCTTTTTTTTTTTTCGACAGCTGGCCATGTTGAGCCACAACGTGCAGAAGAATTGGTAGAGTGGAGCACAAAGCCATCCTCATCCTCCTCATCCTCTGTCACCCAGGCAAGAGAAGCTTGGCTGCCAAAGCAGCCTATTCCATCAGCTCAATGGCATCAGTCCCTCCTTCCCTAGCCCCACCATCATGTCCCCCGAACTGTTCGACCACAGTGTCGGGTACATTCTGCAGGAGGATGTGCGGCATTTTAACATCTTCGATGAGGGTACCCAGGTTGAGGATGAAGGCAGTAACATGAGCCCAGAGAGAGGGGGTGCCCAAGAAGGACAAGAAACTGGCAGTCATGTTCCCCCAGTTGCAGTATACTGCCAGGTTTGCTCCAGCGATGAAGAGGGAGGGGATGATGAGGGCACTGACTCCACGTGGGTGCCTGGTAGGAGAGAGGAGGAGGAGAAGGAGGCACATCTCCAACAGGGCAGGATGCCCTCCGGGGGCCAGCTTAGGGGCAGCACACCGACTGAATCACACCGCAGAGCTCCGCCTGTGCGTTATTCTAAAAGTTCTTTGGTATGGGCCTTTTTTGAGACGAATGCATCAGATCGCACCGCTGCTATTTGCAACATATGTCTCAAGAGTATCTCGCGTGGCCAAAACATCAGCCGCTTAGGCACCACATGCTTGACCAGACATATGTCGACCTGCCATGCGAGGAGGGAGGGGATGATGAGGTCACTGACTACGTGGGTGCCGGATAGGAGGAGGAGGTGCATCTCCAACAAGGCAGGATGCCCTCCAGGGGCCAGCTTAAGGACAGCCAACTGACTGCATCACACTGCAGAGCTCCGCATGTGCAGGGCCCTGCTGACCTTTTTTTCAAAAGTTCTTTGGTGTAGGCCTTTTTTAAGATGTGTGCAGCAGATCGCACTGTTTGCAACATATGTCTGAAGCATATCAAGCGTGGCCAAAACAGCAGCCACTTGGGCACCACATGCTTGACCAGACATATGTTGAGCTCCCATGCAGTCTGTTGGCAACAGTACTTAAAAGACCCACACCAAAGAACAAGGGCGGACCTCTTCTTTCTCCTCATGAGCTGGGATCTCCAACCTCACTATACCTTCAGTCCTCTGAGATCTGCACTGAGAGGAATGAAGGGTGTAGGGTGTAGAATTAGGTGTCCCAAGCACTTGCGGGCAATCTGCTAATGGTACACCTAAATCTGATTGTAGCAGGCAAATCTCCCTACCCCAGTTGCTAAACCATCTAAAGAAATTCGGTCCCAGCCATCCACATGCTCAGTGGCTGAACGCTAGTTTGGCTACATTGCTAGCATTCCAACTACTGCCTTTTCAGCTAGGAGACTCTGCCCCCTTTCGAGAATTTGTGGAATGTGCGGTACCTCAGTGGCAGGTTCCCAAACGCCATTTTTTTTTCTCGGAAGGCCATTTCGGCTCTCTACCAGCATGTGGAAGTCAATGTCTTGGCCTCGTTGGACAGGGTGGTCAGCGGTAAGGTGCATATTACCGCTGACTCATGTCCAGTAGGCATGGACAGGGACATCGCCTTTCTTTCACGGTGCACTGGGTAACTCTGCTGGCAGCTGGGAAGGATGCAGGACAGGGTGCAGTAATGTTGGAGCTTGTTCCACTACCACGCCTCTAAAAAGCTGGTAGTGGTGATTCTGACACACCTCTCTCCTCCACCCCTCCTCTTCTTCTTCCTCTTTAGCCTCTTCCTGTGCAGTTTTGTCCTCGGAACAAGCGGTGCTCCGTAGGCGTTCTAGGGGCTACGCAAGCACTCAGGCAAAAAGATGCCATGCAATGCTTGAGTTGGTCTGCTTGGGGGACAGGAGCCACACTGGGGCAGAGATTCTGGCAGCTCTGCAGGGGCAGGTTCAGAGGTGGTTGACGCCACACCAGCTTCAGCCAGGAATGGTGGTTTGCGACAATGGCACCAACCTCCTCTTTGCCCTCTGACAGGGACACTTGAACCATGTTCCCTGTTTGGCTCACGTCCTTAATTTGGTGGTGCAGTAGTTTTTGTCCAGGTACCCAGGCTTACAGGATCTCCTGAGGCAGGCCAGGAAAGTCCGTGGTCATATAATGCCAGTGCTTGGCTGGCTGACCTTCAAAGGTCAGGGGAGCTTGATTTTTTTTTTCGCCACACCAGTGGCTAATGATTAAGGATGCATGCATTGTCCTGTCACCATATGAGGAGTCCAAAAGGATGGTGAGCATTGACAGTGCATGCATCAGTGATACTGTCTCTCTTGTCTTCCTGTTGGAGCACACGCTGAGTGGAATAATGGACAGGGCACTTGAGGGAGAACAGAGGGCAGAAGAGGTGGACTTCCTTACCTCTCAAGGCCCCCTTTATCCAGACAGTATTCCTGCAGGCCTGCCTATCACACAGGAAGAGGAGGAGGATGAGGATTGTGTCAGCATGGAGGTGGAGCCTAGCACTCAGCATCAGCAACAGGCTTCAAGGGATCATATTAAGTCCCCAGAAACCCATGGACTTGTACGTGGCTGGGAGGAGGTGGCTGCGAATAATGTCGTCCTTAGTGACACAGAGGACTCTGGACCGAATGCCTCAGCAAACCTATGCTGCATGGCCTCCCTGCAAATCCTGTGAAAGGACCCTCAGATTTGTGGTATCAAGAGGGAACAGTACTGGCTGGCAACCCTTCTTGATCCATGTTACAAGGGTAAGGTTGCAGAACTTATCCAGCCTTCGCAGAGGGAACAGAGGATGAAACATCTTCGGGAGGCCTTGCAGAAAGGTTTGTGCAATGCGTTTCCAGAGCCTGGAGGTTACAATTTCCTGGTCCTCCTGGACAACGTGTTGCTGATACTTCGGTCAGTCACAGAAGGAGCGGTGGAGAAGGTGGCTGTCTGACCGATGCGTTCAGACAGTTTTTTAGTCTTCAGCCCCAAGGTCTGATCGGTTCCATGCAACCATCGCCAGCGTCTGATTTAAATGGTGCAGGAATACCTTGGGGCAAGATCAGACTTGGAGACCTTTACAACCAAAAATCCACTGGGTTACTGAGTCTTGAGGATGGATCACTGGCCAGAACTTGCACAGTATGCAATTGAGCTACTGGCCTGTCCTGCAGTGTTCTGAATGCACATTCAGTGCACCTGTCCACAGACTCGGTTGATCGGCTCACCTTCACAAAAATGAATCAGTCTTGGATCACCAGCTACCAAGCACCTGATGCTGATGTAACTGATTACATTTTTTTTAAATGGGAGATCCCTTGAAGACTGACTATGCTGATTCTGAGTGACTATACTGTTATGTTGAGTGACTATCCTATGCCTCCTCAATTTTCATGTTGATAGCTTAGAACATTCTTGGTTCTGGGCACCACCACCAGTGCCTAAAGCGCAATTTTTCTGCCCTTGTGTAACAGGGGCGCGTAATAACAATTTTTGCTGTATTATTTCGCAGCAGGGCCCGTTCCTGCGCTCAACAAGAGTATCTGTGAGGCTTTACAGTGTTGTGTCACCACCACCGCCGCCTAAGGCACAATTTTTCTGCCCCTGTTTAACAGGGGCATGTAATTACAATTTTTGATCTAATATTTCACAGCAGGACTTGTTCCTGCTCTCAACAACAGAATCTGTGAGGGGTTACAGTGTTATGGTACCACCACCACTGCCTAAGACCCAATCTTTATGCCCTTGTTTAACAGGGGCATGTATTTAAAATTTTTGATCCAATATTTCACAGCAGGGCCCGTTCCAGCGCCTGGTAACACCAACACCTAAGGCAAAAATTTCTGCAGAGTATATAGGGCAGGTCGTATAGTATATACAGGCGGTCTCCTACTTTTCAAACATCCGACTTAAAAATGACTCCTACTTACGGAGGGAGACAACAGGAAGTCAGAGGAAATCTACCCCTAGGAAGGGAAATTCTCTGGTGTAAGGCCGCGTACACACGGGCGGACTGTCTGGCCAACTAAGTCCGTCAGACAATCCGACAGACAGTCTGTCCTACTTTTGAATGAACGGACTTGACCACACACGATGAACAGACAGTCCACTGAAAGCTTGCACGATGACGTGTACAGCACGTACGACGGGACTAGAAATACGACGTCCAATACACTGCAATGCAACCTTCGGCTGTGTAAATCCTTTCTGAGCATGCGCCATACTTAGTCCGTCCAACTTGCCTACTCACGAGCGCACTGTCCGCTGAAACCAAAGTTGGACGGACAATATTACGGAAATTCCGAAAGACTTAGTCCGCCAGACTGTCCGCTGAAAAAGTCCGCTGAAGCCCACACACGAGCGGACTGTCCGCTGAAACACATTTCAGCGGACCAAGTCCGTCAGACAGTCCGCCCGTGTGTACGCAGCCTAAGAGTTAATATGGGAAAAAGGAGTCTCCGCTGATGCTTTATCACCAATCCTTGTTTCTCTAAAAATCCCAAATTTTCAAAATCCAATTGTCATTGGGACAGAAAGTGAGGTGAAATCTTCTGAACAGGGGCACAGACAGAAAAATGTTATCCAAAAAGCTTAAAAATAGATTTTTTGGCTGGAGCTACACTTAAAAAATGTACCTGTTCCAAATTACAAACAGATTCAACTTAAGAACAAAACCTACAATCCCTATCTTGTAACCCGGGGACCGCCTGTGTAATGCTGTTCAGAGTAGATGGGGCCTGGTGGCCCCACGCCTTTTCTTTTTTTAATTTGGGTACGGTGTTCCCCTAAATATCCATGCACGACCCAAAGAGCCTGGTAATGGGCTGGGGGGTTACTCATGCCATTTTTCTCAATAATTTTCATCCATATTGCCGGGACCCGACATTACATTACAGCCGCAAGCAGTTTTAAATGACTTTAGAAATGTCATTTTGTGCAGGGACTGTTCTAAAGAAGGGAAACACACACCACTTTACAGGCATACTATAGACACCCCCCAGGTATGATATATATTTTTTTTAAACAAAAGTTTTTATGAGTGAAAAAATAAAGGTGAAAATACAATGTCATTACATCTTATACATTGGCACCGTGCATAATTACATAGGATTCACATGTCACACCAATTTTAAAACATTGCTGAGAGTAGGTAGGCGGGATATACATAGGTCAGGCTAGTAAAGGCTCATTATATCATCAAGGATTCTGTAACAGTCAATTCTGGGCACAACTGGTGAGTATGCAAAGTGGCTATAAGAAGGGGTCACGACATATGTATATGAAGGGTCGGTGGTATAACCTTCTCTGTCGATATGGTTATTCCTATACCATGATTGCTCGTGCCTTTATCCATGTACCCTATATTTTGTCAAATTTTTGTGGGCATTTCCACCCCATATACATAAGCTTGTATATAGGTAACACCGAGTCCACCAGGGTGTGCCATTGCGCTACCATTGGTGGAGATGGTAATTTTCAATTTTGTAGAAGCACTTTCCTAGCATAAAAAGACAGATAAAATATGAGGAGTCCCTTGTGACTAGAGAGTGTTATGGAATCTGTTATTCCTAAAAGTAGCATCTTAGGATCCTTTGAGGCTGAGAGGTCGGTGACCACATTAATTTCCGCCAGAATCTGCTCCCAATAATTTTGGATAAGCAGGCAGTCCCAGACCACATGATAGAATGCCCTAACCGCCAACCGACACTTGGGACATGCATCAGATTGTGCAGGATATATTCTTGCCAAGCGCTGAGTGGTATAATATGCTCTATGGATAAATTTAAGTTGGACAAATCTATCCTTTGTGGAAATAACCTTAGGAATATAATGCTGTAGGTCCAGTTCCCATTCTTCCTCAGTCAGAGTGGGGAGGTCCACCCTCCATGACTCATACATGGGCGACTGACCCTCTGAGTCCCCACACGTCAATCAGAGATATAGAGAGGAGAGGATCTTGTCCACCCCTCGAGCAATAAGGAACCTCTCTATCGGATGTGGCTCAACCGAGATGTTGCCCGGGAACTGCGCTTGGGTCGCATGTTTCAATTGTAGATACCTAAACAGCATCCACGAAGGGAGTTGGTATGTCTCTTTTAGTTCTGGGAAAGGAAGGGGAGCTCCGACCAGCATAATTTGTTGGATCTTGGTCACTCCATATCTGTCTCAAAACCGTGCTATGTTTGTGTGAAGTCGGTGTATGTTGATGTCCGTGCCTTTACCTGGCATAAAGCCCGTCTGGTCAATGTGCACTAGGGAGAGTATCACTGCATTCAATCTGTTGGCCAGTATCTTGGTTAAAATTTTTGCATCAACATTTAGAAGGGATATGGGCCTATAGGAAGAGCATAGCTCAGGGTCTTTCCCAGGTTTGGGTATAACTACTCTCACAGCTTCAGACATAGAAGGCGGGAGGTCATTAGATTCTAAAGTCTTGGTAAATATCGAGTGATAGCGTGGGCCTGTCACCTCCAGGTTGGTCCTATAAAACTCAGAGGGGAGTCCGTCAGGTCCTGGTGTTTTCCCCGTTTGCATAGATTTTATAGCCCTCTTGACCTCTTGCAGTGTTATAGGACATTCCAGGCCCTGCGCTGCTTCAGAGGTCAAGGTTAAGAATTCAATAGTGTCAAGGAAAGCTGTTAATTCGTCTAACGTGAACATGACCCTAGAGGCATAGAGGCGGGTATAATATTGTTCAAATCTGGCATTGATCCCGGCCGGCTCTGAAATCAAGGTGCCATCTTCCGCTTGTATGTTCGCTATACAGGGGGTTCCTGACCTCTTCCTCTCCCTTGCCAGCCAGGCCAGGAGTCTGCCAGGATGCCCACCCTGTTCAAATATTCTATGGGATTGAGAGAGTAGGAAGCAGTGGCAGTAGTCAACACGGATCAACGCCAGCTCTCTGTAAGCTGTAAGCATTTCGGTATGAGTACTTTGAGTTGGGGAGCTTGTGTAATGGTCCTCTAGTCTCATGGCCTTGAGTTCAACCGCAGAGAGTTTGGTTTTCATTTCTTTTCTGGCTTTTGCAATATTAAATTGATATTTACCCCTGGCATAGGCCTTAAATGCATCCCATTGCAGACCGAGGCCTGAGATGCCATATTTTCATTATGGGTCCAGTAGTCCCGTAACTCAGACAGCATCAATGGTTTCAATTTTTCATCAGTGGCCCAGAGTCTCCACAATCATGACCCGGCCAGTGAATCAGTACCTAGTGTCAGCAGAACTGGGGCGTGGTCGGAGATGCCACGTGAGAGGATGGAAACAGCAAAGACCCTGCTTAGCAGGGAGTCACTAAGATAGATTGAGTCAATGCGCGACAAAGTGGCATGAGTAACCGAATGACAGGTATATTGTCTCGCGTCTGGGTCTGCGTTTCCATCTCCACACATCATGTAAACCAAACGTCTCCGCCCATCTAGCCAAGCCCGAGTCCATCATCTGTCCCAGGCTCAGCCTATCAAGCCTAGGATTTGGAATCATGTTGAAGTCACCTGCCATGATAATATTAGTCGTGGGGTATTTAGCTACCACTCTGAGGACCTTATTTAGAACCCTAAAACTTGCCGGTGGAGGAATATAGAGGCCCACAATTGCCATTTCTATTCAGTCACACATTGCATGTAGAATCACATACTGTCCCTCCGGGTCTAGATGGAGGTCCAGCAGCACAAAGGGAAGCATCTTATGGACCAGAACACTAACTCGATCACACCCATGCCTTCTTCAGTGAGAGTATTCTGGATCCCATGAGGTGTGTCTCTTGCAAAATACAAATGTGCGGGAGATGTCTCCGCAAGAATGAAAAGACCAGGGATTGTTTAATTTTAGCGTTCATCCCCACGTTCCACGAGAGTAACCTCAAAGGAGCCATAGCAGGAGCATCAAGACCATCACCGCCCCCCCAGCTAGCAACAGCAGTAACACAAGAAACAGTAGTAAACAGTACACATGACTTAGCACCTTTCAGCAGATCAGATTGTAATGACATAAACATATGGAATTCAATAATACTGTAAAACCAAAAATTATAACCAATGAACCCACCCCTTCCCCCCTCCCTTTGCTACCCCCCAAACTCGGGCACGTCTGACCCCTCAAAAAAAACAAGACCATCAGTCTCTGGGAGGCAGGGAATCAACAAGGCCCCTAGAAGGCACAGCGAAAAGGCACTCGCTACTTAGTCAGCAACTGTGCTGCTAATGACAGCCTGTTATGTAAAAGTAGTAATATATCGTACTTCCGTGCGGGAAGGTTCTCGCCCGGACATGTCCAGGGGTAGAGTTCTTAAAGTTGCATAGAAGCATATTTTGGATTTAAGGAGACAAAACTGGTACAGGTCATAAGTCCCTCCTTCTCCGCTCCGCACCCATCAAAGGGGGCGGCAAAGCTACCAGAAGCAGCCCCATTAGAAGCCCCAGCAGTGGGGGTCTGCAGTACTATTTCTGCATCCTCAGGGAGTGTGTGTGTAGTGGATGAAATTTTGGACAAAATGTCATACGCATGTAAATTTTAGTTTTTGCCTCAGAACAGTAGGGGTTTTGAGGGTTGATTACATAGGTTGGCCTTAACATCAGTCTGGCCAGGCTGTTTTTGGAAGTTCTGTCTGATCATGTGAACGGTGAGGTGCACATGATAGGCCAGAACCAGGCTTGGTTGGATGTTTGGTTCAGAGAAGGCTGATGCCTAATCAGTGGGAGTGCTGGGGCCCGCTGAGGAGTCTGGGAAGGGGTACTTAAGAGGTGTGGAGAGAGGAGTTCATGGGACCGTGTGGTCTGTTCTGGTTCTGGGACTGGGGTGGCCCCGTGAGGGGTCCCGGTCATGGGGTGTTCGACGCCCCGCAACATGTCCCGGCTGATCCGAGGTGCAGTAACTGAGGGAGGATTCAAGGTGTCTGGGTGTGCTCTCAGCTTGGAGAGACATCACAGCTCATGGAAGTGACCGGGGGAGGACTCTTCGGAGGAGGGCGGGAAAGTAGCATCCTGGGAAGTGCCTGGTTACTGAGTTGGGAAGGACATTGACGAATTCACGCTTTTCCAGTACCATTGAGGAGATGGGAAACGTTCCAGGTACTAAGGAAAAGGTTCCTGTTCACCTTTAGTTACAACTTGTACACGTTCATAGGATTGCTTCAAATTTTGAGTCAACGTGCTGGCTGCCATGATCTCTGGCTAGGGATCTGTTCAGCCTTGAAATACCCAGCTGCGAGTGGCTACTCTCTGGGTGGAATTAGAGACTTTGCTAGACCTGCAGTTCAAGGTGCCTGAGTTCTTCACCCGTATCCTCTGTTCCCATGAGAGACTATGTTATTGGATGTTTCTACTGCAAAATAAAACCTTTCTTAAAGGACTTCATCTGTGTCAGTGTTCAAGTCATTGGGTATCAACCCTGGGAACCTCTAGACGTGGAAGAGCAGGCAAAGAGAAGGTAACTGGTAAGCCCAACAAGTCAAGGCCATCCAGCAAGGGATGTGGCCGCTACATGTGGATATGCAGTGTGTCTCACCCTCAGAGGTGGGAGTTTGTAAAGAGTAAGAAAACAGAAACCAAAGTGTCTAAAAATCAAAGTAAATCTACTCTCCCCATAATCAGAGGAGTCTGAGGGGGAGGGCAGGTGGTTCCAAGGGTCCAAGGACTCTATGATGGGGACAGGGAACTAGTTCTGTTGCTCCGAGCGAAATATCCAGGCATTGTCAGTGAAGGAGAGAACAAGTAGTAAATGTAGCTCACCCGTTCAGCATGAGGGAAGCGAGGAGAAGGGTCCCAAATCAGGTTGCAGGTTTTATCTTCGTGGTGGCAGTGACTCCAGCCAGTTAGAAGCATCCTCAGGCGAGGTAAAAAACTTCAGTGTTTCGCCGTCCTGCACTCTAAGGCGAGCTGGAAAAAGCATGCTATTCTTAATGTCTTTTTCCGCATGGCAAGTTTCACCTGGTCAAACGATTTTCTCTGCTTTTGGGTTTCAATGGAGAAATCTGGGAAGATCATGAGACGTGCTCCGTCAACTTGCAGGGCTTCAAATTTTCTGCTCTCTCTCAGTACAGTATCCCTGTCCCTGTAGTTCAGTAGGCAAAGGATAAGCGTGCCTGGAGGGGCACCTGGGGGGCCATGAGTTGCCGGCATTCTGTGGGCCCACTCGATTGTAAAGAACGAGGAGAACGCTGCCTGAGGGAGCAGTTGCCGGAGAAGGCGATAGGTGTAGGTGACAGGGTTGGGGTCCTCTGTGCCCTCCGGCAGCCCAATGAAGCATAGGTTGTTCCGCCTATTGCGGTTCTCCGCATCCTCTGCGCGGTATTCAAGAGCCCGGACCTTGGTGGTGAGGGTGCGGAGGGATGCGGAGTGGCCCCCAAGCACGTCCTTGGCATCCCCTACACGCCGCTCTACCTCCGACAGGCGAGACCTAAACTTGTCCATATCCTTCCGGATCAGTCCCATCTCTATTTGTATTGCATCAATCTTCCCCGTCAGCGTCATTTGGCAGGTGTTAATGGCCTGCATCAGGGCTGTAAAGTTATCTGTGTCCTGTATCATGGATCATTAGCTTCCTCGGTCTGCGAAGCCATATTGGACAGTGAGCGGACCCTGGGCTCCTTGCCACGAGGCTGTGTGTGCGACGTGAGGGCTTTCAGGTGTGCTGCCGATCTACGTTTGCTGGGCACCCCAGTCCAGAGGGTGTCAGGCTGGGTTTAATGGCTTCGAGGAGGTAATTGTCCGCAGGGATTCAGGATGTTGGCAGGCAGGGTGTAGGAGCTCTCACACTATGCCTCCGTTCCAGTCGCCATCTTGGACACGCCCCCCCAGGTATGATATTTAAAGGAATATTTCACTTTTATTTTTTCACTTTAAGCATCATTAAAATCACTGCTCCCGAAAAAAACTGCCATTTTTAAAACTTTCTTTTGCATTGATACATGTCCCCTGGGGCAGGATCCTTTTTAGGACAATAACTTGCATATTAGCCTTTAAAATTCGCACTGTTTGCACAAACTTTCAGTCCGTTCGCATGTTCTGGAATGCGAACTGAACCGGGGGGGGGGGGGGGGTGTTCAGCTCATCCCTAATGGCTAACTAGTGTCACCCATGACACTAATACAGCGATCAGAAGAGAGATCTGTACACTATATTAGTGACACTGGTGACAGGGGGTGAAAGGGTTAACTGGGGGCGATCAAGGGGTTAAACCTTTATTAGGGAGATCTAGGGGTGTACCCTAAACCTATCTGGGCCTACTACTAACTGCCCTAATGCTGATTAGTGCCACAAATGACACCAATGCAGTGATCAGTGAAAGATCTGAAAACTGCACTTGGTGACACAGTGACAGAGAGTGAAGGGGTTAAACGGGGGGGGGGGGCAATCGGGGGGTGATCAGGGGTGAAAAGTGTGCCTATGTGTACTGTGTCAGCTTAGTATTGGTGCAACTCACTGTTAAATGTCCTCTCTCCACGCTCTGAAACAGAAAAAAATTCCAGAATGGGAGATAACCTCACTTCCTCTGCCTGTGTTTACATTTAGAGGCAGAGTAAGCATTTTCATTCACAAGAACCGATCCGTAGGGCCAGACCAGAAATCATTGGCCTGAACCCGAAAACTGATCGGTTCTGTAGCAAATTCGTGATTCTCGCATCGGTGCCATTCTGCCAGCTGGCAGCAAGTGGTTAGAGCAGAGTTCCAGCCTCAAAAGTTTTTCTAAAAGTCAGCAGCTACAAATCCTGTAGCTGCTGACAGGGCCGGACTGGCCTACCGCATGATTACCCGGTAGGCCGCCTTTTTAGTTGTGGCTGCATTGGTGCTTTCTACTGTGGATCACAGCGCTGGCTGGCTGTGTTCGGCGGCCGCTCTGTAACACGGCCCGCCCGCCCCCCAGACCAGCTCATGCGATAGTAGAATCAACGTTCCACCTATAACACAAGCTGGTCTGGGGGGGCAGGGCCATGTTACAGAGCGGCCGCCGAACATGGAGCCAGCCAGTGCTGTGATCAAGAGGATGAGATGCCGCCCGCACAGTCCGCCCTGTGTGCCTGGATAGGAGGATCAGCAGGGGGGGGGGTCGCATATAGAGGAAATGAGCTTTCTATATTCCTCCATACAGTCGCTGAATGCTTGCAGGAGTGAGAGGAAGAGAATCAAGCATTCAGTGGCTGCATGGAGGAATATAGAAAGCTTATTTCCTCTATATGTGAACCCCTCCCCCCTGTTGATCCTCCTATCCAACTTCTTTTACTGCCCGCCCCCAGTTCATCTTGTGCTCCCTGCCCCACCACACTCCCCAGTCCCCCACCACAGTTCTCTCCACCCCTGTACTTTCTGCCCACCCAACCTGCTCTCCAGTTCTCCCCATCCTTCTCTAGCCACCATCCCAGTGCTGTGCTCTACCCCCTGTTCTTCCACTCCCCCCAGTGCTCTCCTCTCCCCCTCTGTTCTTTTCTCCCAGTGCTCTCCCCCCTGTTCTTTCTCACCCCCAGTGCTCTGCAGCTCTCCCCATCACTCTCCAGCCCCCACCCCAGTGCTCTCCAGCCCTCCATTCTCCCCACCCCTGTTCTTTCTGGCCCCCTGGTGCTCTCAAACTCCACCCATTGCTCTCTAACCTCCCCCGTGCTCTCTACCCCCGTGCTCTCCACTCCCCATCCCTGTACTCTCCACTCCCCCCTGCATTTTGCCTCCACCCATGTGCTCTCCAATAGGGATGAGCCGAACACCCCCCGGTTCGGTTCGCACCAGAACTTGCGAACGACCCCCGCGTTCGGTACGAACGTTAGAACCCCATTGAAGTCTATGGGACTCGAACGTTCGAATTGGAAAGTGCTAATTTTAACGGCTAATATGCAAGATGGTGTCCTAAAAAGGGTTTGGGGACCTGCCTCCTGTCTCAGGGGACATGGGTCACTGCAAAAAAAAGTTTTAAAAACGGCCGTTTTGGCGGGAGCACTGATTTTAATGACGATTAAAGTGAAAAAAAAAAAGTGAAATATTCCTTTAAATATGGTGCCTGGGGGGTGTCTGTAGTATGCCTGTGAAGTGCCACGTGTTTCCCGTGTTTAGAACAGTCCCTGCACAAAATGACATTAAACGGAAATAACACCATTTAAAACTGCTTGCGGTTTTAATGTTATATCTGGTTCCTGCAATATGGTTGAACATCATTGAGAAACATGGCATGGGTAGCCCTCCCTGCCCATTACCAGCCTATTTGGGTCTTGTACGCATATTAAGGGGAACCCCGTACCCATATTAAAAAAAGGAAATGCGTGTGGCCCCCAGGCCCTATATACTCAGAACAGCAGTATACAGGCGGTGCAAACAAGACAGGGACTGTGTAGGTTTGTTGTGTTAAGTTGAATCTGTTTGTCATTTTCAACCGGTACATTTTTAAAGTGTAGCTCCAGTCAAAAAAACTATCTTTAAGCTTTTTGGAAAACATAGGGAAGGGTTATCACCCCTGTATAATTTGTTTTGTCGTCCATCTTTTTTCATCTCACTTGCTGCTGTCTCCTTGCGTTTGCAAGTAGGAGATGTTTGTAAGTTGGATATTTGAAAGTAGGGGCCTGCCCTATATTATAGCGGTATGTACTGGGAGGTATGTACACGCAGACAGCACGCACTATCTCCTAACACTACTGACTGCAAGCTCTATTATTAACCACTTGTTAGCCCAATGTTTGCATAAAGTGAAAGATGAAGTTATGCTGAGTAAATAGATATCAAACATGTCACTCTTCAAAATTGCACATGCCCGTGGAATGGCGCCAAACGTCGCTACTTAAAAAATCCCCATAGGCGACACTTTAATATTTTTTTTTTTTACTGGTTACATGTTTTGAGTTGCAGAGGAGGTCTAGGACTAGAATTATTGCTCTTGCTCTAACATTCTCGGCGATACCTCACATGTGTGGCACATGCGAGCACATGGGGACATGGGCGCTTTAATTTTTATTTTATTTTTTTATTGTTCATTTTACTTTATTTATTTTAGTTTGACATTTTTTCCCCCAAAAATATATTTTTGATCACTTTTATTCCTATTACAAGAAATGTAAACATCCCTTGTAATAGGAATATGGGGTGACAGGTCCTCTTTACAGTGAAATCTGGGGGGTCAATATGACCCCACATCTCACCTCTAGGCTGGGAAGCCTGAAATAAAAAATAAAAAATAGATTCTGGCTTTGATCGTACTGGCGAGTTGGTAGAAGCACCGGAGGGCGGTGAGGGGTGGGGGGCGTCTATGGCTGGGTATTTCAGGGTATCACCGAGTATGGCTGGGTATGGCAATTTATGGCAGGGTATTACAGAGTATTGGCGGGGTATTGGCGGGGTACTACAGAGTAATAGCAGGGTACTGCAGAGTATTGGGGGGTACTACAGAGTAATGGCAGGGTACTGCAGAGTATTGGGGGTACTGCAGAGTAATGGGGGTTACTGCAGAGTAATGGGGGGTACTGCAGAGTAATGGCAGGGTACTGCACTGCAGAGTAATGGCAGGGTACTGCAGAGTATTGGGGGTACTGCAGAGTAATGGCGGGTACTGCAGAGTAATGGCGGGTACTGCAGAGTATTGGGGGGTACTGCAGATTAATGGGGGTTA
Source organism: Lithobates pipiens (assembly GCF_037356315.1). Classification (NCBI taxonomy): domain Eukaryota; kingdom Metazoa; phylum Chordata; class Amphibia; order Anura; family Ranidae; genus Lithobates; species Lithobates pipiens. Next base: position 133,893,445 of record NW_027507764.1, read on the forward strand.
CTGCAGAGTAATGGGGGGTACTGCAGAGTAATGGCAGGGTACTGCAGAGTATGCACTGGTATTGCAGAGTATTGGCAGGGAATTGAGGGGTTAAATTCGGTGAGCAGCGATGTGGGCACTGCAGATGCAGCCCACATCGCTGCTGACACCGATCTCTTTCCCCTCCGCTGTACCGATCGGTACAGAGAGGGGAGGGGGGAACAGGCATCATAACATGACGCCGGTTTGTTTCCAAGTGATCACTCCGTCATTTAACGGAGCAATCACGTGGTAAACGGCCGCTATGAGCGGCCGTTTACCGTGATCCGTGATGCGACCCGGCGGTCACGGATGCTCTCGAGTGCGCACACCTCGGGGCACGCGAGAGCAGAATTCTGGGAGGCCGTTAATTAACGGCCTCTCAGAGTTAAACAACCCCCCTGAAGCCGTTAATCGGCAATGGGCAGTTGTTAAGTGGTTAAAGCTAGATCACTAGCTATATAGGTGAGGTGAATATAGTGGTGTATACTGCAGTCAGGGCACAGACAACAACCACTACACAGCAGCAAGATAGGAAATCAGCCAAAAACGATTGGTGTGTACTGTGTTGAAGGTACACAGAACACCCACTGCTTCAGATGCTAAGTAACACACTACACGAGACCGCCTCAAAGGCGGCCTTATATAGTGTGGGGCGTGCACTACACAGCCTGAGCTATGATTGGCCACAGGCAGGATGCCTGTGGCCAATCATGGCTCTCCTCGCTGCCGGCGCTGCGATTGGCCAAGCATGCGGGGTCACAGTGCATGCTTGGCCAATCATCGGGCAGCAATGCACTGCGCCAACGCAGTGCATTATGGTCCGCGCGCGCGTCACTCGAATTTTGACGCGAACGGCCAAAACGTTCGGAATTCGCCGAACGCACGAACAGCCAATGTTCGAGTCGAACGTACGTTCGACTCGAACACGAAGCTCATCCCTACTCTCCAACCATGCCAATGCTCTCCACCTCCCATAATGCTCTCCAGTCCCCTGTGCTTTCCCCCCTGTTCTTTCTGGCCCCCACTGGTGCTCTCAAGCTCTCCCCCTACTCTTTGTGCCCCCCAGTGCTCTTCTCCATCCCACACTCTTAGCCCCCTCAGTGCTCTCAGCCTACCATGCTCTCCACCCCTGTTAGTTTTGGACACCCCAGTACTCTCAGGTTCCCCCCAGCGCTCTCTACTCCCCACCCCTATGATCTCCACTACCCCCTGCTCTTTGCCCCCACCCATGTGTTCTCCAACCCCGCCAGTACTCTCTGCTCCCCCTTCTCTCCAGCTCCCACCCAGTGCTCTCCACTTTCCCAGGACCAGAGGACAGGCTGATTGAGGCCAGAAAATTAGGACGGCTGAAGGTGCAGGTGGCCAGGGACCACTTCATCTCACAGCGAACAGAGCACAGTCCCCTTCCAAAATGAAAACAGACCCTGCCTGCTGCTGGCCGTCATGGATATCCTGCTGTTATGCAAGGTACCATACCGATCATCAACAACACGCCTTCCCACAGACAAGGACTGCAGACTGGGACATGGGGCACAGGAGGGGCTGAATTCATGGGCACAGTGAGGCTGCAATGGATGGGCACGGTGAGGCTGCAATAGTGGGCATGGTGAGGCTGCAATGGTGGGTATGGTGAGGCTGCAATGGTGGGCACAGTGAGGCTGCAATGGTTGGCACGGTGAGGCTGCAATAATGGGCACGGTGAGGCTGCATTTGTGGGCACAGTGAGACTGCATTCACGGGCAGAGTAAAACTGCATTTGGTGGGCACCCACCCCCCTTACCTTAGTGTATTCTTTCTGTGGAAGGTGGTTTCCCCCCACATTCTGAGTTCTTGGTGTCCCCCTTGATGATTGTCCACTCACCACTTTTAACTGGAATTTGTCTATCTATCTCTCTCTCTCTCTATCCGTCTCTCTAGCTCTTTCTCTCTCTCTATCTCTCTATCTCTCTCTCTATCTATCTCTCTATCTATCTCTCTCTCTATCTATCTCTCTCTCTGTCTCTCTATCTCTCTTGTGCTTTAAAACGTATGGTTTTCACTTTCATGAACAAGAAAATGACGTTATGCTGTTGGGCTGGTATAATAATGCTGTGGGGCTGGAATGAAATTTTTTCAAGGGCTAGTTTTTATTCCCAGTCCGGCCCTGGCTGCTGACTTTTAATAATGACACTACCTGTCCAGGGAGCCCGCAATGTTGGCCCCCCAAAGCCGATTTGGCTCGGGTGCAGGCACCGCCATTGCAACTAAGGGAAACTGGCAGTGGAGCCTTCAGGCTTCACAGCCGGGTTCCTACTGCGCATGCATGATTTGCGCCACGCTTTCTTAATGGTTCAGTTTTCTCCTGGGACACACACAGGTCCCAGAAGGCAGCAGAGGGGGGGAGGAGGAGAGTTCGAGGCAGGAGAGGAAATTGCGTTCCTTGCCGCTGTGAGGCTGGAATAGAAGTACACCTTTGTATTTCAAAAAGGATAAGATAAAAATATATAAATATATATAGAGATGGAGAGATATAGATATAGAGATATAGATATATATCTCCAAAAACGAGGGGGTGGGGGGTGGTCTTTAGTTTAAGACCTAGTTGTATAAATGGGTGGAACTCCGTTTTAACCACCCTACTGGGGATTGTACAGTAACCCTCCAGGAACCCCTGCCCCTCTCTACCTACACCTTCCTTCTTTTCTCTTTCTTTTGTTTTGTACATTTCATTTATATGCTTTTATAATCAATCTGTACATTTCACATTTGTGGTATCTGCTGTTATTCAGCTTCTGAAACTCTCCAATGACAGTAATCTTTGATAATGATTGCAAATTCTGTTACTATTGTTACTGCTGAGTTAAACTTCCATAAACAATTTGGAACAAGAGAAATTATGAAGGCTGTCATTGCTGATCCATCAGCACTATGCAATGTGCATTGCTTGGCTAAAATGCTGAATTAATAACTTTAATTCTTTATGGACCACTTACCTGGAACATATGGTATAAATTAGAAGTTCTTATATTACTGACTTTCCAAATATGACTGCTTGCTCTAGTCAATGACACAAAGGGGTTGATTTTCTAAAACAGTTGAGTGAAAAATCTGGTGCAGCTCTGCATACAAACCAATCAGCTTCCAGTTTGTTTGTCCTAGCTTAAATTGATAGTAAAGTCTCATTTAAAAAAACAAAAAAAACAAACATGTTATACTTACCTGCTTTGTGCAGTGGTTTTGCACAGAGCAGCCTGAATTCTCCTCTTCTTGGGTCCCTTGCCAGTGCTCCTGGCCCCTCCCTCCTGCTGAGTGAGCCATTGCTCTGTGTGTCCATTCAGACAGGAAGCCACAGTTTGGCCCGCCCTCTCTCTCTCTCTCCTCATTGAGCCAATGGTGCCCCGCTGCTTTCTCAGCCAATAAGGAGGTAGAATCCTAGGCAGGCAAGACTCTTGTGCAACATCGCTGGATCTAGATGGGGCTCATGTAAGTATTAGGGGGGTTGAGGCAAACTAAAGGTTTTTTAAGTTAAAGGGGTTTTAAAGGTAAATATTTTTTCACCTTAAAAAAAAGGTAAAAAAACATTTGACAGTGCCGGCCCCCCAACCCCCCTGTTTTACTTACCTGACCCCTCGAAAGTCCCGCGCTCACCCCCAGTGTCCTCTTCGCCACTCAGCCTAGCCGCTGATTGGCTAGAGTGGATGGATTGAAAGCAGCGCAGCCATTGGCTTGCACTGCTGTCAATCATATTTAATGACGCGGCACGCCAGGGGCAGGGCCGAGTGATACAGTGAGTGGCTATAGCCACCGGCTGTATCATGGGAGCGTGCACGCAAGTGCTTCTCACTATGCGAGTGAGCTCGCATGAACATGAGAAGTACTTGCTGGGGGAAGCCGAGACAGCCGCCGAGGGACCCTAGAAGACAAGGTTCAAGGCCACTCTGTGCAAAACGAGCTGCACAGTGGAGGTAAGTATAACATGTTTGTTTTTAAAAAAAAATAAAAAATACTTTACAACCCCTTTTAATGTATAGAATGCATTAAGATAAAAAGCCTTCTGAATTTACAACCACTTTCATTGGATAAACTGAAGTTAGAAGCTGATTGGCTACCATGCACAGCTGCGCCAGACTTGGCACTCTCCAGTTTTAGTAAATCAACTCCATACAGTATTGAGGGCATATGCAGCTAGGCAGCTAGCAGTTTCAAAAAGCGGGTCAGTAATGGCAGTTTTCTTTTTCTTCTGTCATTTGAATGACATTTAAAGTAAATATGTTACATAAATAAAAAACAATATCACAATGTTAAATAGCAGACTAAAATAGTACAGAGTTAGTTTTACTTTTTTTAAATAATGCTTTCAAGTACCACAAGTTTCTGTGAGAACTTTTATGTTGTATTGTTCTTCTGTAGTGAACCGGCAAGTTTGTGGCCGGTTGCAGCCCACGTTGTGTGGCTTGTCATAATATGTATTGTATAAAACAAAATAAAAATAATTAAAAATAAATAAAAATAAATAATGCTTTCAAGTAATCAGCAGTTGTCTTGGTTCCTTTTGTTTTAATTGCTAAGTTTGCAGCAAATAGCTGCATAGGGTGAGAAACCCTTTTTGCCTACAGATAATTGTAACATAATATTGTGCTCAGAGTATATGCTACTGTAGCACTACGATCTAAAAATGTTACTTTACATGATCACTAAATGCTTGCAGGTCAGAGTGCTCTATTCTTGTCAGCAACATTCCTTCAGAGAAAACCTTTACAGATTGGGTGTGATTACTGACTCCCATCTGAAAATGTCAGTTGCCTTGAAGTTATTCTATATTGTTAAATATAATTATTTTTTATTCACTGACCCAGATCAAGGAGTGTAATGTTAGATTGAAGTAAGTTCCAGTGACATTGCTAAGATTGTAAAAGACTTGGGGCACCACATAAAGAGTATTTATGTGGTGCACTGCGGTGAACAGTGTGTGCCACCGAATGTGTTGTATCCCAAAAAAATTTTTTTTTGATTGCTGTATCACAAACAAGAGTCTTGCAGACATGGGTAGCATTCACCCTCAAAGGAGCTGCTGTTTTCTTTGGTCCCTTGTTCTTCATGCCCACAACATTGCAAGTGCTCTCTATGCTCTCTGACACACGTGGGGGAAATATTTATTGCAAATATATACAGTACCTCAACAGCCTAAAAAAACAGGGACAGCGGTATTGCACATCAAATATGTACAACAATGGCAAATAGAATACACATTTGGTAACAAACAAGTGGAGCAGAGAATAACCCCTAAACCCTATACTAGGGGTAATGCTACCTAAATGGTAATGTCACAATAAGTCTGACAGTCTATCTTAAACCTCTTTGCCTGCTAGCCAGCACGTTGTGTCCCAAATCCAGTGTTGGAGTGCTCTGGATAAAGTTTCTAAGAAACCCTGGTAAGTGTTTTACCAGCAACCATTTGCGCAGTCTGTCTCTCTCAATGTCCTCACATCTCTCTGGGCCCAGGAACAATGCTTCCTCATTTTCCTCCCCACAAAGCTCCAGTAACCAGTTTAATATTTGTGAATTGATAAATATTAATGAGGTCTGAAAGACTTGGTACAGCTTATTGCTGTTGTTGGTCTAGCATTAAACATTCCTCTAAAGAATATGCTCCCTAATCTCTCCAAAAGACATAGGAAAGGGAAAAGTTAAATAAGATTTTTAGGCAAATAAATGGCCTTTAAAAGGGTAAGCAGCAATCTGAAAATATATTTCAAAATTATGCTATGTTGTGGAGAACATATAACAAACACGAAATAGGTGTTATCCCAATTTAGCTGCAAAAAGTGGGAATACACTTTAACTGGAACTATCGCATAGAAAAGGGGGCTCTGTTAGGAAGGAGCTAACTAATTAGTTACAGTAACATATTTCTGGCAAGTCTGTGTCAAATTAACACTGCAAAAAACAAAAAAAGTCCTAAATTAAAATAGTATCAATATGTACTCTGTACACTCATGTTACAAAGTTAAGAGCTTGCAAATTCAAATATATTTCTGCTATAATTTTGGAATTCAGAAAAGAAATAACATGATGGAAGAATTACATAATGTGCAAATATAAGGAACATGTTAATATTGCTTTAATAACTTGTAGGTGTTCATTTTCATATGACTTGTAGATTTGTTTTATGATACTTTTCTAAGAATAAAAGCTGTACAACACCAGATGTTATGTGAGCTGGGAGGGGTTTGTTAGATTTTTTGTTTATTTTATTTTATATAGTCATTTGGAAATGTTGATCTGACAATACATATATCTTATTGCTTAATAAAATTCACATACAGATTTAATCATATATATTTAAATAAAAATATATAAAATATTCAAAGCATCTGCTTTTCAATTTCTTATTTAATCTGATTTACTAAAGGAGCTGAGAATGTTTACACAATGAATGTGTAAATCTCTACATCAATTATCCAATCATGCTGAGGAAATAAGTAAACAGGAATTAGCATTACACACAATTGAATATTTTAAAGTAAATCGTCACACAATTCCTTTTGTGAACATTCTTGATTCCTTTGATAAATCACGCTGATTGCTTTAACAGTGTTAGGTGATGAAGAATGAATAAACCCTTACAAAACGTTTGTATAAAAAATATATGGATGCAGTATATTGATTTATTAAAGGAGTTGAGAATCTTCACTCAATCAATTGTGTGAATATTTTGAGATATATATATATATATATATATATATATATATATATATATATATATATATATATATATATAGTTAAAAATAAGGAACAAATTGTTAAGAGTTAATGCAAACATTTAAGTTAAATAAATTTAACATTCTCCTCCATATGCATAGATTATACTGAAATTTATTTTTTTATTCTGCTGACAGATTATACGATATAATTTTTATTTTGTAACTGTACCTCAATACTTTAAAACATAAATGATTGAAAAAATATGACTTTTTATTGCTTACGTTGTTTCTAAAATACTATTGCATTACATGTATGTTCAATGTCGAACAAGACAATAAAATAACTATTCTATATAAATAGTGGAATGTGATGAAGGACAAAAAGTTGTATTTACTAAATAATTCTTCTATTAAGTCTTTTTCCTGGAGTGGTAGGACAGTTGTTTTCCAGAGAATGCTATTATGCTATGCCTAAATGAATTTTGTAAAACCAGAAAATTGATTCTGGTATGGTTTTATTGATGTTTTAATCATGTAATCTTGTTTTCAGTATTTTGTGCATAATTGGTTAAAACAGCAATAATGACTTGTTATAGCTAGTGTATGAGAACTTTTCATTGGTTCTCGATGTACAATACGATCTGGTAATGGATGATAAGCTTTTACTATAACCAAACACAATTAAGCCCCGTACACACTATCAGATTGTCTGCTGAGTTTTTCCTTCAGATTTACTAAAACCATATAATATGAGGTCAAACCTTAGGAGTTTCAATGTGTATGCAATAAGGCAGGCCCTTCTACTACGTGGTTTTGGTAAATCTGAAGGAAAAACTCAGCAGACAATCTGATAGTGTGTACGGGGCTGTAGAGATATTTGTGAATAGGGATGAGCCGAACACCCCCCGGTTCGGTTCGCACCAGAACTTGCGAACGACCCCCGCGTTCGGTACGAACGTTAGAACCCCATTGAAGTCTATGGGACTCGAACGTTCGAAATGGAAAGTGCTAATTTTAATGGCTAATATGCAAGATAGTGTCCTAAAAAGGGTTTGGGGACCTGCCTCCTGCCTCAGGGGACATGGGTCACTGCAAAAAAAAGTTTTAAAAACTGCCGTTTTGGCGGGAGCACTGATTTTAATGACGATTAAAGTGAAAAAAAAAAAGTGAAATATTCCTTTAAATATGGTGCCTGGGGGGTGTCTGTAGTATGCCTGTGAAGTGCCACGTGTTTCCCGTGTTTAGAACAGTCCCTGCACAAAATGACATTAAACGGAAATAACACCATTTAAAACTGCTTGCGGTTTTAATGTTATATCTGGTTCCTGCAATATGGTTGAAAATCATTGAGAAACATGGCATGGGTAGCCCTCCCTGCCCATTACCAGCCTATTTGGGTCTTGTACGGATATTAAGGGCCCTATATACTCAGAACAGCAGTATACAGGCGGTGCAAACAAGACAGGGACTGTGTAGGTTTGTTGTGTTAAGTTGAATCTGTTTGTCATTTTCAACCAGTACATTTTTAAAGTGTAGCTCCAGTCAAAAAAACGATTTTTAAGCTTTTTGGAAAACATAGGGAAGGGTTATCACCCCTGTATAATTTGTTTTGTTGTCCATCTTTTTTCATCTCACTTGCTGCTGTCTCCTTGCGTTTGCAAGTAGGAGATGTTTGTAAGTTGGATGTTTGAAAGTATATTATAGCGGTATGTACTGGGTACAGAGCACGCAGATAGCACGCACTATCCCCTAACACTACTGACTGCAAGCTCTATTATTAACCACTTGACCACTGGGCACTTAAACACCCTTAATAACCAGACCAATTTTCAGCTTTATGTATATATATATTTTTTTTAGCAAAGACCCTGGAGAATACAATGGTGGTCGTTGCAAATTTTTATCTCACACGGTATTTGCACAGCAATTTTTCAAACGCGTTTTTTGGGGGGAAAAAACAGTTTTGTGCTTAAAAAACAAACAAAAAAAACAGTAAAGTTAGCCCAATGTTTGCATAAAGTGAAAGATGAAGTTATGCTGAGTAAATAGATATCAAACATGTCACTCTTCAAAATTGCACATGCCCGTGGAATGGCGCCAAACGTCGCTACTTAAAAAATCCCCATAGGCGACGCATTAAATTTTTTTTTACTGGTTACATGTTTTGAGTTGCAGAGGAGGTCTAGGACTAGAATTATTGCTCTCGCTCTAACATTCTCGGCGATACCTCACATGTGTGGCACATGCGAGCACATGGGGACAAGGGCGCTTTAATTTTTATTTTATTTTTTTATTGTTCATTTTACTTTATTTATTTTAGTTTGACATTTTTTTCCCCAAAAATATATTTTTGATCACTTTTATTCCTATTACAAGAAATGTAAACATCCCTTGTAATAGGAATATGGGGTGACAGGTCCTCTTTCCAGTGAAATCTGGGGGGTCAATATGACCCCACATCTCACCTCTAGGCTGGGAAGCCTGAAATAAAAAATAAAAAAAAGATTCTGGCTTTGATCGTACTGGCGAGTTGGTAGAAGCACCGGAGGGCGGTGAGGGGTGGGGGGCGTCTATGGCTGGGTATTTCAGGGTATCACCGAGTATGGCTGGGTATCTCTGAGTATGGCTGGGTATGGCAATTTATGGCAGGGTATTACAGAGTATTGGCGGGGTATTGGCGGGGTACTACAGAGTAATAGCAGGGTACTGCAGAGTATTGGGGAGTACTACAGAGTAATGCAGGGTACTGCAGAGTATTGGGGGTACTGCAGAGTAATGGCGGGTACTGCAGAGTAATGGCGGGTACTGCAGAGTATTGGGGGGTACTGCAGAGTAATGGGGGTTACTGCAGAGTAATGGGGGTTACTGTAGAGTAATGGGGGGTACTGCAGAGTAATGGCAGGGTACTGCAGAGTAATGGGGGGTACTGCACTGCAGAGTAGTGGCAGGGTACTGCAGAGTAATGGCGGGGTACTGCACTGCAGAGTAATGGCGGGGTACTGCAGAGTAATGGCGGGGTACTGCAGAGTAATGGCGGGGTACTGCAGAGTAATGGCAGGGTACTGCAGAGTATGCACTGGTATTGCAGAGTATTGGCAGGGAATTGAGGGGTTAAATTCGGTGAGCAGCGATGTGGGCACTGCAGATGCAGCCCACATCGCTGCTGACACCGATCTCTTTCCCCTCCGCTGTACCGATCGGTACAGAGAGGGGAGGGAGGAACCGGCTTCATAACATGACGCCGGTTTGTTTCCAAGTGATCACTCCGTCATTTGACGGAGCAATCACGTGGTAAACGGCCGCTATGAGCGGCCGTTTACCGTGATCCGTGATGCGCCGGGTCCTGTGGACCCGGTGGTCACGGATGCTCTCGAGTGCGCGCACCTCGGGGCACGCGAGAGCAGAATTCTGGGAGGCCGTTAATTAACGGCCTCTCAGAGTTGTTTTTCAGATAATAAATAACAATTTTGTGTTTATGTTTATTGTTTTTCTTTATCAAATCTGACTCACTTTTCAGCTCTAGGACCGAGGCAGAAAGATGGCTGCTTTCACTGTCTTCTGACTTCTAAATTCTGATTGGCCACTATAGACAAGGAAGATACATTGTTCCCACTGTTTGCAAATGAATCGGTCCAGCTTTCCCTTTACATCCTTAAAATTAAATTAAAATTTCTTTAGATAGGAATGTATTATCAGCAATTGCTCCCTATGCACTACCCCATGTTTTTTTATTAGTGAGTTGAGTTTTGTCACTTTATTGCTTTATATACTGTCAAATTGGGGGGGGGGGGGGGGGGAATTGATTATTTATTACATTACATTACATTATTATTTTTTGTAAAATGTTCTAATTATTTTAACTCTTGTGATTATCTTTTAGAACCAGACATTTTCTCCTTTTTTTTCATTCTGGATGAAGGTTAAAACACCTGACAGTTTTTTTTGCTTTCTATGTCTTTGGGAGATTTCCCTTCACTTTCTGTACTGGATATGCAATGGAAGAGAGTTAATCTCTCAAAGTAAGGTTCTATTCAAAATTTTGAAAAAAAAGTTGTGCCTATACATATACTTTAACTATGTAATGAAGCTGCTCTATAAAATGTATATACCGGGATAAAAACACAACTGATGACTTGCTTCATTAAAATCGCGCATATTTCATAATCATCTATTTTGGCAAACTGTTAAAAGCATTTGGAAAGATAAATATATAGTATAAAACACAAACTTTTTTATTTTATTTCCTCCTATGCAGTCAAGCAATGTATAAATATTTGTTTCTGTTTTGAAATGAGAGGGTAGACTTTTAGGGTAAATTTTGAAGAAAAGAAAAGGAAGAATCCTATAAAACAAATAACATATCTGTTGATTGTATTGATATTTTATGGTTATATAATAGTAGAACACATGAAAAGTGGAAATGCAAATATTTGATAGAGATTAAAGGCATTGCTGAAACATTAAATACGAAAGGTACTTACGGATCAACTGTCCCCTTTGAGCTACATGTTCCTCAAATGCCACTTTGGATCTCTGATGCCAAGGCAGTATTGGATCCTGAAAGATATTTACTCCCAAAATCCAATCTTGTCCATACATTTCTCACAGCAGAAACCTTGCACAAGTATTCTAAATTTGCACATGGAGCTGAAAATGTCTGTTGTCAAGTCACATGTCTGGGAGTCTGAAGTGGACCCCATGTGAGACTTGAGGTGAAGAGATTGATTATATCAACCCGTCACTTAATTCTTAAGGATACTGGACACACTAATACATAATAAAGGCATGGTTGGGTTTTATCTTTTCTTATTTCAAGACTGCTTAGAGGGTGATAATGAAGACAAACCCTCCCTCATAGCATTCAATATGAAAAATGGCATGGTAAGACTCTTTAAAGAGGAAGTAAACCTTCTCTAAAAAAATAAATAAATAAAAAAACTCTACAGAACAAAGGCATAATGAGCTAGTATTATTATTATTACTTACCTGAGATTGAAGCCCCCGAAGTTCACCTCCGTCGCCACCATATCTCCCGGAATGACTTCTGGGTATTGCTGCTCTGGCACTGTGACTGACCGGAACAGCGATGACGTCACTAACAGCACGCTCAGTGCGCCTGCGCCGTTGTCTATGGCACGCATGCGCCTTTATCTACGGCGTGCATGCGCCATTTTTAGGAAAATATCTCCTTAACCGTGTAGGTTAAGGAGATATTTCTTGCACCTACAGGTAAGCCTTAATCTAGGCTAATACAAACAAAAAAGAGGTTTCCCCATGGCGTTTTTTTTAGCAGCAAATGAGAAACAAAAGAGTTATAAAAAAAAAAATCTTGGTTTTATTACACTGAATAGTTACCAAGTGGTACAAAAATTATTTATTAAAACATGAGCTCTGGTATACATAGTGCGAAAAATTAATATTGGTAGAGGGAAATGCATATACATACAACAAGTTACACCCCAAAAATACATTCTGCTACTCTTTCCGAGTATGGCAATACCACATGTGTGAGACTTTTACACAGCATGGCCACATACAGAACACCAACATTGAAGTAGTACCTTCAGACGTTCTACGAGCAAAAATTACGCATCTCATTTCTCAACCACCTATTACACTTTTGAAGGCCCTGGAGTACCAGGACAATGGAATTTCCCATAAAATGACCCCATTTTGGAAAGCAAACACCCGTGACACCCCAATGTATAATCTGTGAGGTAAAATGAGTCTTTTGAACGGTTTATTTTTTTTCCAGAAGTTTTGGGAATATGTGGAAAAAAATGATTTTTTTTTTTACACAAAGTTGTCAATTTATTAGATATTTCTAGCACATAGCATGTATATAGCAAAAATTACACCCCAAAACACATTCTGCTACTCCTCCCGAGTATGGCAATACCACATGTGTAGGACTTTTACACAGTCTGGCCCTGGTCCTGGAGCACCAGAAGAGTGGAATTACCCACAAAATGACACCATTTTGGAAAGCAAATACCCCAATGTATATATTCTATGAGGCATGGGCTGCAGATAGGTACTCTGGTACTCTGATGAGCTGGTGACAGGTACTTGAGTACACTGATGGCCTAGTGACAGGTACTCGGGTACTCTGATGGCCTGGTGACAGGTTCTCTGATGGCCTGGTGACTGGTATTTGGGTACTCTGAAGGGCGGTGATAGGTACTCATATCGACTGTGACAGGTACTCGGGTACTCAGATGAACTGTGACAGGTAATCAGGTACTCAGATGAACTGTGACAGGTACTCAGATGAACTGTAACAGGTACTCAGGTACTCAGATGGGCTGTGACAGGTACTCGTGTACTCTGATGTGCTGTGACAGGTACTCGTGTACTCTGATGGGCTGTGACAGGTACTCGGGTACTCTGATGGGCTGTGACAGGTACTCGGGTACTCTGATGGTCTGTGACAGGTACTTGGGTACTCTGATGGGCTGTGACAGGTACTCGGGTACTTTGATGGGCCGTGACAGGTACTCGGGTACTCTGATGGGCCGTGGCAGGTACTCAGGTACTCGGATGAACCGTGACAGGTACGCGGGTACTCTGATGGGCCGTGACAGGTACTCGGGTACTCTGATGGGCTGTAACAGGTACTCGGGTACTCTGATGGACTGTGACAGCTACTCGGGTACTCTGATGTGCCGTGACAGGTACTCGGGTACTCTGATGGGCTGTGACAGGTACTCGTGTACTCAGATGAACTGTGACAGGTACTCAGGTACTCAGATGAACTGTGACAGGTACTAGATGAACTGTGACAGGTACTCGGGTACTCTGATGGGCTGTGACAGGTACTTGGGTGCTCTGATGGGCTGTGACAGGTACTCGGGTACTTTGATGGGCCGTGACAGGTACTCGGGTACTCTGATGGGCCGTGACAGGTACTCAGGTACTCTGATGGGCCGTGACAGGTACTCAGGTACTCGGATGAACCGTGACAGGTACGCGGGTACTCTGATGGGCCATGCCAGGTACTCGGGTACTCTGATGGACTGTGACAGCTACTCGGGTACTCTGATGGGCCGTGACAGGTACTCGGGTACTCTGATGGGCTGTGACAGGTACTCGTGTACTCTGATGGGCTGTGACAGGTCCTCGGGTACTCTGATGGGCCGTGACAGGTACTCGGGTACTCTGATGGACCGAAGAAACAGGGATGCGCGCGCGCAATCACGTGCATTCCCTGTTTAAATGGGAGGACGTCATATGACGCCCTCCCGCCATAATAGGTCCGCCACCTGGCCGTCATTTGACAGCCGGCGGACGGGAAGAAGTTAATGTAGGCTTACCTGTAGGTTAAAGTGGTCTGTAAGGGTTTACAACCACTTTAAGGCTGACCATACACGGCACAAAGAAATTCGCTCAATTTCCCCATCGACAGAAACAATGTTGATGTAGGAATCCCTCCTGCTGGGCCATTGTCTTCTCCTAGCGGGGAAGCCATCCCCGCCAGGGGGAGAAGACAGTGATTATTGCTAGCGGCCTATAGCAGCTGCTAGTGATAATCGCAGGTAAACCCTGGCATGCTGGTTGTACCAAAGTTGATTGATTGGTACATTCAGCCTGCCCATACACAGCTTGAATCTTGTACTGTGATTCGAACCGTGTATAGCCTGCCTAAGAACAGGAGCATAAAAATCTGGGAAAATAAAACATTTGCTTAAATCCTTTTAATGCATACAGTTCACCTGGAGTAGAATACTACTTTTATAAACAAAATATTAGTTTCACTTTAACATTTATACAAACTTTCCTTATGGTGAACAGAATAATTAGCTATCCAGGTTCAGCCAGCCCAAAAACTTAAAGTGGAAGTTCAGCCAAAACGTATCTAACGCTAAACCTTCTCTCAGCCACATTCTAAACCTAATCTATTTACCTCCGTAAAGAGAAAATTGCTATATTTACCTGTTCTGCAGCCACTCTGGTCTGGTCCAAAGCTGAGCTGTCAATAGCAGCTTTAGTGTGTGGAAGTGTGCAGGAGAGGCAGTCGACAACGTAAGCCCCATAGTAAGTCTACAGCTAATGTCACTTCCCAGGCATTTCACAGCCATTGTCGATTCTCTTCTGCACACAGCATCCGCTACTGGAGCATCAGCAAGCCATGGCTTGTTGATAGCAGAGAGTGGGGAATGTAGGGGGTAAGGGTTCCAAATACATTCTTCAGGTGGGGGGAACCTGTACACAGCCCCCTATGCAATATACAGCATCTCCTGCAAGTCAGTTTGTTCTGTGTGGCCCTGAATCCCTCCACCTTTCTGATCACGCTACCTCGGGGGAACATTCCTCCAGTTCCTTTGTGACAAGGTAGGAATTCTCATCTGCTATGGCTGGGGTAAAGTAAAAGTATCCAGAATACTTGCTGGTTTGGACCTCTTTGGTCACAAACAGAAGCGTTCCCCTTCTCTTCCCCCTTCCTCAGAGGCAGGCTGGGCTGGGGGGCAGGGATGCAATTGCCCCCTGGGCTGTTCTGATTCCCTATAAAAAGGCTGATGTTCTGCCAGAGCTTTTGTCCACATGTTACTGTTCGGTCAGGAGGGAGGCTGACAGGGATGGATAACAGCCCAGAAGTGCAGGAACGTTTGTGCTGTGAGTGGACATCTGTCCTGTCACAGAGCTGTCCCCGGGTTCTGAGCTGACAGTCTGTGTCCATTGTGAGCACAGCCTAACGGAAGAGGGTGGATCCGCTCCGCCTCCTCCAGCCCCCTCTCTCACTGTGCCCGTCCACACTCTGAGCAGTCAGTGTGCTGCGTCTGAATAGGATGTGTGGGCGGGAACATTTAAACAGAGCAGACAGTGTTTTGTATGGGACGCTGTGGAAGCTGTGATGACTGAGCCTCGTGCTGGGTCCTTCCTTCAAATTAAGTGAGCTGTGACCAGCCTCCCCCCCCCCCCCCCCCTCTGCAGATAAAGAAGTTTCTTTCAGCAGCATGTGCAGTAGCTGGACCTATGATGTGGGCTCACACTGGTGTGCTGCAGTTTTGCTGATCTCACTGTCTTCCTGCATGTTCCCCCCCCCAGTCACATGCAGCCACACTGTGCCCATCAAATGTAACCTCACTGTGCCCACCAAATGCAACCTCACTGTGCCCACCAAATGCAGCCACACTGTGCCCACCAAATGTAACCTCATTGTGCCCACCAAATTCAGCCACACGGTGCCCATCAAATGTAACCTCACTGTGCCCACCAAATGCAACCTCTCTGTGCCCACCAAATGCAGCCACACTGTGCCCACCAAATGTAACCTCACTGTGCCCACCAAATGTAACCTCACTGTGCCCACCAAATGCAGCCACACGGTGCCCATCAAATGTAACCTCACTGTGCCCACCAAATGCAACCTCACTGTGCCCACCAAATGCAACCTCTCTGTGCCCACCAAATGCAGCCATACTGTGCCCACCAAATGTAACCTCACTGTGCTAACCAAATGCAACCTCACTGTGCCCACCAAATGCAACCTCACTGTGCCCACCAAATGCAACCTCACTGTGCCCACCAAATTGAGCCTCACTGTGCCCACCAAATGCAACCTCACTGTGCCCACCAAATCCAGCCTCACTGTGCCCACCAAATCCAGCCTAATTGTGCCCATCAATTGCAGCCTCACTGTGCCCATCAATTGCAGCCTCACTGTGCCCATCAATTGCAGCCTCACAGTGTCCATCAAATGCAGCCTCACTGTGCCCATCAAATGCAGCCTCACTGTGCCCATCAAATGCAGCCTCGCTGTGCCCATCAAATGCAGCCTCGCTGTGCCCATCAAATGCAGCCTCGCTGTGCCCACCAAATGCAGCCACACTGTGCCCACCAAATGTAACCTCACTGTGCTAACCAAATGCAACCTCTGTGCCCACCAAATGCAGCCACATTGTGCCCACCAAATGCAACCTCACTGTGCCCACCAAATGCAGCCACACTGTGTCCATCAAATGGAGCCTCATTGTGCCCATCAATTGCAGCCTCACTGTGCCCATCAATTGCAGCCTCACTGTGCCCATCAAATGCAGCCTCACTGTGCCCATCAAATGCAGCCTCATTGTGCCCATCAAATACAATCACACTGTGCCCATCAAATGCAGCCTCGCTGTGCCCATCAAATGTAGCCTCGCTGTGCCCATCAAATGCAGCCACACTGTGCTCATCAAATGCAGCCATGTATTTGATGGGCACATCCTCACTGTGCCCATCAAATGCAACCACACTGTGCCCATCAAATGCAGCCTCGCTGTGCCCATCAAATGCAGCCTCACTGTGCTCATCAAATGCAGCCACAGTGACCCCCCCCAGCAGCATTTAACCAGCACACCCCCTGGCGCTCCCTGTCTGACTGGCACTTACTGCATCTTGGTGGCGTCTCAGGCAGCAGATGACGGGGGTGAGCTGTGGGATGGGCAGCGGGTCAGGCAGTGGCTCCCGTGTCCTCCATGCTTCTTCCTGCTAGATGTCCAATAGAAGCGCCTGACCTTCCAACCAATCAGGTGATGGGTATTAGACCTGCGCTATCCTGATTGGTGGAGAGCCTGTTAAAAAAGCAAAAATTCATTTCTGGCCTCTATCGTCTGCAGCCACACGGTGCCCATCAAATGTAACCTCACTGTGCCCACCAAATGCAACCTCTCTGTGCCCACCAAATGCAGCCACACTGTGCCCACCAAATGTAACCTCACTGTGCCCACCAAATGTAACCTCACTGTGCCCACCAAATGCAGCCACACGGTGCCCATCAAATGTAACCTCACTGTGCCCACCAAATGCAACCTCACTGTGCCCACCAAATACAACCTCTATGTGCCCACCAAATGCAGCCATACTGTGCCCACCATATGTAACCTCACTGTGCTAACCAAATGCAACCTCACTGTGCCCACCAAATGCAACCTCACTGTGCCCACCAAATGCAACCTCACTGTGCCCACCAAATGGAGCCTCACTGTGCTCACCAAATGCAACCTCACTGTGCCCACCAAATCCAGCCTCACTGTGCCCACCAAATCCAGCCTCATTGTGCCCATCAATTGCAGCCTCACTGTGCCCATCAATTGCAGCCTCACTGTGCCCATCAATTGCAGCCTCACAGTGTCCATCAAATGCAGCCTCACTGTGCCCATCAAATGCAGCCTCACTGTGCCCATCAAATGCAGCCTCACTGTGCCCATCAAATGCAGCCACACTGTGCCCACCAAATGTAACCTCACTGTGCTAACCAAATGCAACCTCTGTGCCCACCAAATGCAGCCACACTGTGCCCACCAAATGCAACCTCACTGTGCCCACCAAATGCAACCACACTGTGCCCATCAAATGGAGCCTCATTGTGCCCATCAATTGCAGCCTCACTGTGCCCATCAATTGCAGCCTCACTGTGCCCATCAAATGCAGCCTCTATGTGCCCATCAAATGCAGCCTCACTGTGCCCATCAAATACAACCACACTGTGTCCATCAAATGCAGCCTCGCTGTTCCCATCAAATGTAGCCTCGCTGTGCCCATCAAATGCAGCCACACTGTGCTCATCAAATGCAGCCACAGTGACCCCCCCCAGCAGCATTTAACCAGCACACCCCCTGGCGCTCCCTGTCTGACTGGCACTTACCGCATCTTGGTGGCGTCTCAGGCAGCAGATGACGGGGGTGAGCTGTTGGATGGGCAGCGGGTCAGGCAGTGGCTCCCGTGTCCTCCATGCTTCTTCCTGCTAGATGTCCAATAGAAGCGCCTGACCCTTCAACCAATCAGGTGATGGATATTAGACCTGCGCTATCCTGATTGGTGGAGAGCCTGTTAAAAAAGCAAAAATTCATTTCTGGCCTCTATCGTCTGCAGTGGTTGCTAGGATTGCCTGGCATCTAGAAACCAGTGATGTCACAGTCCCCAGGAGGAAAGTGAGGCTGAGGCCCCAGCATTCAGAGCGGAGGAGGATCCTCTGCCTCCTCCACACCTGTTAGTGTTTTATCCACCCACCTCCTCCCTTCATCTTCTCCTGTGTGTCGGCATGCGCCTCGGAGCCTGCCTGAGGGAAGGGAACAGTCACTGACTGACAGAAGCACCTCTCCAGAGTCAAACTGCCTGAGGTGAGGTCGATGTTCAATGTGGCGTATGTGTGTCAAGGGAGACTGAGCTGGCAGCAGAGGAGGAGATCACATCCTTAAATCTCAGCCAGGGTTTATGCTGGTACTTGCAGTCCTTTACTTTTGGGGATGTAACATCCCAAAAGTGAAGGACTACAGGTCCCAACATGAACCCCTCAGAGCTCAGGACCTAAGAGGACACATCCTTAGATCTCAGGGGTTCATGCTGGGACTTGTAGTCCTTCACTAGTTGGAGGGGTCAAATCCTTAAATCTCAGGCGGTAATGCTTGGACTTGTAGTCCCTCACTAGTTGGTCGGGGGGGTCAGGTCCTCAGCTGTGAGGGATTCATACAAGGACTTGTTTGCACTTTAGTTCCTGGAGGCCATGGTGGTACAGGTCCTCCACGGGCCCTGGAGGGCCACATTGTCCTCCCTGACCCTCCCCCCCACCTTTGTGATCATGTAAAAGCTTAGGCCGCATACACACGAGAGGATTGTCCGTCCAACTTAGTCCGCTGAAACGTGTTTCAGCGGACAATCCGCTCGTGTGTGGGCTTCAGCTGACTTTTTCAGCGGACAGTCTGGCGGACTAAGTCTTTCGGAATTTCCGTAATATTGTCCGTCCAAACTTGGTTTCAGCGGACAATCCGCTCGTGAGTAGGCTAGTTCGACGGACTAAGTATGGCGCATGCTCAGAAAGGAATTACACGGCCGAAGGTTGCATTGCAGTGTATTGGACGTAGAATTTCTAGTCCCGTCGTACGTGCCGTACACGTCATCGCGCAAGCTTTCAGCGGACTGTCTGTTCGTCGTGTGTGGTCAAGTCCGTTCCTTTCAAAAGTAGGACGGACTGTCTGTCGGATTGTCTGACGAACTTAGTTGGCCAGACAATCCGCCTGTGTGTACGCGGCCTAAGTCTGTTTTCCCGATCCATCACTTTGCCATCACCAGTTCTATGGGCCACTTGACTGGATTTGCCCCCCTGGCCTAAGGCTGCCAGCCCTCCCCTGCCCTTCCTTATTACAGAGGAGGAACCAGTGGAGAAAGACAAGCAATTTCTGGTAGAGGGGGATAGGGGGATGCAGAAAAACCCTCACCCGAATAATCTATTCCTGACGAACCCCAGGATCAGAGTTATCTCAGACATGGGAAAAAAGCCTGTGTGAGATTTTTTGTAGCAGCTGCTTGGACTAATTTAAGTTACTGCTTCCTGAATCCTTCACTCCAAAGGTTACAATATTAGGATCATGGCATCTGCCACAGCATCCCCATTCCTTACCTATACAGCCTCATATAAAGGATGTTTTGTATACAGACTGGGCTCACCCTGACAACGTATTCGTTCCCTGAAAAGGTTCACTCAGCAATACCCAATGGAGAGTTCACTATGAAATGGAGTATGCCTTTGGTGGATACAGCAGTCTTACAGTATATCATTAAGATCCTCATGTGGACGATGTATGTAAGGATGTCTGTGTGCTTTATTTTAGTCCTCATTTGTGCTGGTAGGAGCAGCTTTACAACCAGTTATTGTGACTATTGCCATGTGCTAATGTCTTGTTCTTGGTTGTCACTGCTCTGTCTGCCATCCACACTGCATGAATCTTCTGAATTCCAGGTTCATCTCCAGGACTAGGGATACTCAAGTGGTGTGATGGCTCTGGTTACACCGTGGGATCAGGTCTACCTAATTTATGCCCTTTTTATCATTACAGCTTCTATATCATCTGCCTTGCAGGATACTAGTGGAAGAAATTCCATCTTCACAATGAAGGGGCGCTGCCCCCATTCGCTTGGGTAGTAGGTTGTTTGCAGGCCTTTGTGGAGGTTTGGCAGGGGGAATTTGCAGACGTGTGAGTTCATAGCTCATGGCTACAAGCTGAAATTCAGAGCTATCCTTCTCCACGCTTTATACTTTCAAATGTTTTTTTTAGGCTGTACAAAAGAGTTGCCCTTCTACAAACTTGATCATCTTCTATTTCAAGGAGTGATCATTCTGGTTCCAGAGGACAAAAAAAAAATTGTGATTTCCTCTTAAACCCTTTCACAGTTCCAAAACCAAACAATGATGTTTGTCCTATCTTGGATCTCAAGAGACTCAACAAGATTCTATGAGTGTGGAAGTTCTGGATGAAATCAGTACAGTCTGTGGTGACCTCTCTCCAGCAAAGTTTACCTGGCATCAGAGGGTTCAAAAAAGCTTACCTACATGTTCTGATCTTTCCACCTTCATAACAGGTTGTGCGGTTGGAGGGGAGGACTGCCGCTTTCAGTTTGTGACCTGGCAGTTCAGCCTGTCTATGTCTCTCAGAGTGTTCACTAGACTCCCGTTCTGGGGCTTCTTTCTCAAGACTCTTTGCCATTGTATAAGAGTTCTGGGAAAGATGGTAGCCTTCTTTTGAGATGGTACTGAGATAGCCCCCCCAAGGGAATCTATTAGTGGCATTGAGTGGGAGGACACAGTTGTTGGATTCCTGGATGTTGTTAAACCCCAGCATGATACTTTCTCTAGACTATTGTCTCTTACAACGGATGCTGGAAATGCGGAGGGTCCTAATGTGAGACTCTAATCTGATTGGCTGGGGTGGAGTTCAGGAAAATCTCTAGGTCCAGGGAATCCTCTTGTTTGAGAAGAACTCCATGTTACTGCTCTGTCTGCCATCCACACTCCCTGAATCTTCTGAAGTCCAGTTTCATCTCCAGGACTAGGGTTCCTCAAGTGGTGTGATTGGCTCTGGTTACATCGTGGGACCAGTTCTACTTAATTTATGCATTTTTTTTTTTTTTTTTTATTGTTTTTTATTAAGAGATTTTTACAAAGATGTAATTACAACAAGTACATAGATTATAAAGAGTACACAATAAGCATCCAAAAAGTTGTGTTATACATTGAGTATTATGACAGTTATGCAGGCATAAGTGGCAGTGTTACCAATTCAGAGTGAAAAAGAGATTTGCCTACAATAGGCAGCTCTATATAATCAGTGAAAATAAAAAAGAAAAAAGAAAAGAAGAAAGAAAACATTGGAAAAGAAGAAAGGGGAGGGGAGAAAATCAGACTACAGGATGGACAAAGAGGAGACAGACGAAAACCATTGCCTTGAGATTCGTCAATAAACTGATGTTGATATGCTACAAACGTAATCAACAACATTAAAAGACATCTATTCAATCACTGATTCATTTCAGACCAATCAACCCATACTTTCCATTGGCTGTCAAAGTTCACTCGGGTCCCATTTCTGCCAGCTAGTAGTGATTCTAAGATGTAATTTTGTCTGGTAATATCAAGTACCTCAGAGATGTTGGGGACTCTATTGGATTTCCAATTTCTGGTGATCAATAATCTAGCCGCTAATAGGATATGTGTGACTACTGTTCGGCAGCAAGGAGGGAAGTTCTCAATACCCAGATTTAAGACCGCTAACTCGGGTTTCAGTGGTGTCAAAATCCCTGAAATGCGTGAGGTACACCGAAACACACTACCCCAGAAACTGGAGAGGTGTTTACAAAACCAGAACATGTGAGAGATGTTACCCACCTCACCACAGCCTCTCCAACACAAGGGGGAGTTGGAGGTTGAGATTTTTGCCATGAGGTACGGTGTCAGGTACCATCTCAGGGCTATTTATTGTGAAAGCCCCCAATGGTTCACACATCTGGAAGCTCTGTATATAGTTTGAAGTGCTTTTTGCCACTCAGACGGAGCAAAATTCTTATTAAAGTCTGACGCCCATTTAATGTAAGGACGGGAGTTATTGAAAGTAAGTTTGTTCTGAAAAGGTGAGTAGAAAAGGGATATCCCTTTAGGAGGGGGAGGAGATTTTGTGTAAAATTGCCACAGTTTGTCAAGAATATATATGTGAGGGGACCGTAGTGATTTTAGGAAATGCGTTGCTTGTAGATATCTGTAATAGTCCGTAGGGAGTAGGGCAAATTCTTCTCTAAGTGACTCAAATGGTTTAAGTGAATTATCCTGGTATAAGTTGGCAATGTGGGAGATACCTCTAGCCTTCCACCTTGAGTAGTCTGTATTTGGGATTATATGGTGCAAAATCTCTATAGGTACAGGGACCTCTCTGATTTCAGAGGATGTATCCGATAGACTATGCAAGTCTCTCCAAGCTAGTAAAGAGGCCTGAAGTGTAGGTGGAAGTTGGCGTAAGGAGAAGGGCCTCCATTTGTCCAACAATAAAAGTATGAGCAAATCATTTGTTGGGCTAAGGGCCTGTTCTATGCTGCACCAAAGAATATCAGGTGAAGGGGAGAGCCAATATTTAAGCGAGGTAAGTATAGCCGCCCTGTAATAATCCCTCAAGTCAATCAAGCCCATTCCGCCCGCTGATCTGTGTTTAATTAGAAGGGGTCTAGAGCATCTAGGTTATGTCCCCAAATGTATTGCTTAAGAATGATGTTAAGGGCTTTTAAGTGGCTATGCTTAAGAGGGATGGGTAATGTACGAAACACGTACAATATTTGAGGAAGTAGGAGCATTTTAAAAGACGCTAATCTGCCAGACAAAGTTGATTCTGTTTTAGCTAGCCAATTCGCTTCTCTCTCTATTTTGGCAATTAAAGGGATGTAGTTGGCATCTGCTAGTTTAAAGGGGTCAGCTGTAATTTGCAATCCTAGATAAGGTATACTCGACTCTGTCCATGTATAGGGAAAGCTATTTTGTAAACTAATTTGGAGTTGAGAGGGAAGGTTCAGGCCTAGGATGAGGGATTTTGTGAAGTTTACCTTGTAATAAGATATGCGGCTGAAATCATTGAGAATAGAGTGGGCATGCGGCAGGGAAGAATGTGGGGAAGATAGAAAAAGGATGATGTCATCTGCAAAGAGGCTTATATTATGGAATTTATCTAAGAACGTAAAGCCTGGTATATCAGGATGGGTTCTAATTTTTTCAGCAAGGGGCTCTATGAGGAGGTTGAAAATGGAGGGGGACAGGGGGCAGCCCTGTCTAGTCCCATTGGATATAGGGAAAGGAGAGGAAAGCATATTGGAGGTGTAAACCTGGGCACAGGGGGAGGAGTATAAAGCCAAGACCGCAGACAGAATGGGACCCGAGAACCCAAATCTACCAAGAGTCTGGGACATGTATCCCCAGTGTATCCTGTCGAATGCCTTCTCCGCGTCCAAAGACAGCAGCAGAGAAGGCACCCAACAGGATCTAGCATAATGTAGAATATTTACAACCCTCCTTGTGGCGTCTGATGCCTGTCTTCCTTTTGTGAAACCAATTTGTTCCAGTTTGATCAAGGTAGGTAGGATAGGAAGGAGCCTATGGGACAGGATCTTGGCAAAAAGTTTCACATCAGTATTTAATAGAGAAATAGGCCTGAAGTTAGCTGGAGTAGTGGGGTCCTTCCCAGGTTTTGGAATGGTAACTATAAATGCCTTAAGCATTTAGGAGGGGAACGAGGCAGAGGACACAGCTTCAGAGTAGACTGCTTCTAGAGCCGGGGAGAGGATCTGAGAGAAAGTCTTATAGTAACAATTTGGGAGTCCATCAGGACCTGGGGACTTCCCATTTGGGAGAGTTTTTGTAACCCGTCGGATCTCAGGTTCCTTAATAGGAGAGTTGAGGGTCTCCAGTTGTTCCTGTGTCAAAGTGGGGAGTGTGAGATTAACAAGGAATTTTTGAATATCATCCTCAGTAGGTTGTGGGGTAGAGGGATCATTTTTTAGGTTATATAGAGAAGAGTGGTAGTCTGCAAAGGAGTTTGCAATATCCATGGGGTTATATAGTTTACTGTTATCTGATTTACGAATTAAGAAAGGGATGTTAGTTTTAGTTTTACGATCTTTCAGTCTCTGGGCTAATAATTTACCAGCTCGATTGCCGGATGAATAGTGGGACAGATTCAGGGATTGGACATGTTTATCGTATTGCTCTAGCAATAGGAGCCTTAGATCCGAACGCAACTTTAATTTATGCATCACAGTATAATCCGTGTCAGTTTTGTTTTGGGCCTCCAGTTGTCTGATATCAGAAAGAAGGGAATTTAGCTTTTGTGTCCTCTGCCTTTTTGCCCGTGAGCTCATTTGAATAAGAATGCCTCTTATAAAAGCCTTATGGGCACACCACATAGTAAATGGACTAGACACAGAAGCAGTATTGAGAGAAAAATATTCCTTCAGTTGTTTAGTAAGGAAGGCAACTTGCTGCGGCTGTTGAAGAAGACGAGAATTAGCACGCCAAACACATGCAGGGGTCAGGGGACGCTCCCCATCCACCGTGATGGACACGGGAGCGTGGTCCGACCAGGTGATATCATGGATGGACAAAGATGAGACTATTTGTAGTAGTAGTTTGTCAGTCAAGATTAAGTCTATACGGGAATAGGAGTTGTGTCTGGAGGAGTGAAAAGAGTAGTCTCGTTCGTTAGAGTGTTGGCAGCGCCAGACATCGTACAGTTCCTCAGCGTGGAGCAAAGGTTGCAGAGTAGGTAGAGAGTGTTGCGATTTAGAAGTTGTGTCCATTTTATAGTTGGGTATGATATTGAAATCTCCGCACACTATCAAGTCACCGCGTTTTAGTGTGTCTACTTTGCGGAGGAGCTTTTTCAAAAAACTTAGTTGATGGGTATTGGGTGTGTATGCGTTGACTATTGTATAAGGTTTGCTATTGAAGCTGCCCACTAGGGCCAGGTATCTTCCTTCAGGGTCAATATAAGTCTCCTGTAATGAGAAAGCAACCAAGTCTTTTATGGCGATTAGTACTCCTTTTTTTTTTGTAGAGGCAGAGGTCCTGAAGACATGTGGGAATCTGTTGTGCTTAAAAGTGGGTTCACTGGAGGATGAACAGTGTGTTTCCTGAACACACAGGACATCAGATCTTAGCTTGAGAGCCTCTCTCCATAGCGAAGCACGTTTGGCGGGGTGGTTTAGACCACAAACATTAAAAGAAGTTACCGTAATTGACATATGTCAGGTAGGGTGGAATGTCATATAGAGTATCTCAGGGAATCTAGGACTGCTCCATAGAAGCCAAGATCGGCAGGTTGATGGTGTAGATATTGAATAGATCGTCTCCCAGGGTAAACCATCTTTATCCATCTCCGAGGGGTGGTAGTAGAAAGCAAAAAGGGTAGGGGAGAGAAAAGTAAAAGTCAAAATGGAACAAAGAATCAACTGGTAAAGAGATAAAAAGGTAGATTCCACCCGGAATCTGGTGGCAGGTGAACTGCACATAGTTGAAGACGGGGAGACTCACGGGCTGAGAGCTCCAAGGTGAAAAGGGATCTTGTTGATCAACTAGTTGGGTTAGTTTAACCAAGGCAGTTAGGTGTCGTTTTTCTTGGTATGTCTTTTGCGAGATACAACTTGCCAATTGTCGCTGGTATTCAACGTTGAGGCAGTCGGGGTGTTGTCAGAGATTTGGGCTGGTAGGATATCCCACGTACGAAGCAAATCTAAGCCTTCGGCTAAGTTGGAGATTACGGAGACCTTGCCCTCTCGTGTGACAATAAGCTTAGTTGGGTACCCCCATCTGTACAGAATGTAATGGTTCCTAAGTGCCTTAGTCACCAACAAGAGGGACTTACGTTTTTGCATAGTGTATTGCGAAAGATCCGCGAACAGTTGGATGCTGGAGTATTGCTCCGGGGGGTTGGAATTCTTACGATAAGCCATCATGAGATGCTCTTTTACGTGGTGAAAATGCACCCTCATCAGCACATCCCTGGGAGTGTTATCTGGTAGGTGCGATGGTTTGGGCAGGCGGTGGATCCGATCGATGACCAGTTCAGTAGCCGGTACTGAGGGTAGGAATGCCAACATAAGGTCCCTGGTATATTGATGTAGATGGGCAGGTAGAACCGTTTCAGGCACGCCACGCAGCTTTAAATTATTTCTGCGAGACCTGTCCTCGAGGTCGGCGAGTTTAGCTTTGAGCCAGGCCACTTCTTCTGCCTGATCATTATGGGAGTCTACCAAGGTATTGTAAGAGGACACGTATTCTGCCATCTTTTTCTCCACATGGTCAATTCTGCCCCCTAGTTCATTTACTTCAGACTTGAAATTTCTCATGCATTCCATCAAGTCTGAGTGTAATGAACCACCTAGGAAAATTAACATATCTTTTAAGGTAGTGTCAGATATAGGCTGGTTCATGGTGGGGAATAGGGATGAGCCGAACACCCCCCGGTTCGGTTCGCACCAGAACTTTCGAACGGACCCCAAATTCGTACGAACGTTAGAACCCCATTGAAGTCTATGGGACTCGAACGTTCGAAATTAAAAGTGCTAATTTTAACGGCTAATATGCAAGATACTGTCCTAAAAAGGGTTTGGGGACCTGGCTCCTGCCCCAGGGGACATGGGTCAATGCAAAAAAAAGTTTTAAAAATGTCCGTTTTGGCAGGAGCACTGATTTTAATGACGATTAAAGTGAAAAAAAAAGTGAAATATTCCTTTAAACATCGTGCCTGGGGGGTGTCTGTAGTATGCCTGTGAAGTGCTACGTGTTTCCCGTGTTTAGAACAGTCCCTGCACAAAATGACATTTAACGGGAATAACGTCATTTAAAACTGCTTGCGGTTTTAATGTTATATCTGGTTCCTGCAATATGGTTGAAAATCATTGAGAAAAATGGCATGGGTAGCCCTCCCTGCCCATTACCAGCCCCTTTGGGTCTTGTACGCATATTAAGGGAAACCCCGTACCCATATTAAAAAAAGGAAATGCGTGTGGCCCCCAGGCCCTATATACTCAGAACAGCAGTATACAGGCGGTGCAAACAAGTCAGGGACTGTGTAGATTTGTTGTGTTAAGTTGAATCTGTTTGTAATTTTCCACTGGTACATTTTTAAAGTGTAGCTCAATCTCCTAACACTGACTGAAAGCTCTATTTAAAACGAGCAAGATAGTTAGCTATATAGGTGGATATAGCAGTGTATACTGCGTTCAGAGCACGCAGACAGCACGCATAATCTCCTAACACTGACTGAAAGCTCTATTTAAAACGAGCAATATAGTTAGCTATATAGGTGGATATAGCGGTGTATACTGCGTTCAGAGCACGCAGACAGCACGCATTATATCCTAACACTGACTGAAAGCTCTATTTAAAACGAGCAAGATAGTTAGCTATATAGGTGGATATAGCGGTGTATACTGCGTTCAGAGCACGCAGACAGCACGCACAATCTCCTAACTCCGACTGAAAGCTCTATTTAAAACGAGCAAGATAGTTAGCTATATAAGTGGATATAGCAGTGTATACTGCGTTCAGAGCACACAGACAGCACGCATAATCTCCTAACACTGACTGAAAGCTCTATTTAAAACGAGCAAGATAGTTAGCTATATAGGTGCATATAGCGGTGTATACTGCGTTCAGAGCACGCAGACAGCACGCATAATCTCCTAACACTGACTGAAAGCTCTATTTAAAACGAGCAAGATAGTTAGCTATATAGGTGGATATAGCGGTGTATACTGCGTTCAGAGCACGCAGACAGCACGCACAATCTCCTAACACTGACTGAAAGCTCTATTTAAAACGAGCAAGATAGTTAGCTATATAGGTGGATATAGCAGTGTATACTGCGTTCAGAAGACGCAGACAGCATGCATCTCCTAACACTGACTGAAAGCTCTATTATAAAAGATAGATATATCGCTAGCTATATAGGTGAATATAGCTGTGTATACTGCGGTCAGGGCACGCAGAAAACAACCACTACAGAAAAGCAAGAACGGAAAATCGTCCGATAACGATCGGTGTATACTGTGTTGAAGGTACACAGAACTCCCACTAACTGCTACAGACTCCAACACACTACACAAGGCCACCACGCTGGCGGCCTTATATAGTGTGGGGCGTGTACTACACAGCCTGAGCTATGATTGGCCACAGGCATCCTGCCTGTGGCCAATCATGGCTCTCCTCACTGCCGGCGCTGTGATTGGCCAAGCATGTGGGGTCACAGTGTATGCTTGGCCAATCATGAGCCAGCAAGGCACTGCGCCATCGCAGTGCATTGTGGGCCGTGAGCGCCACACGAATTTGGCACGAATGGCCAATAACGTTCGGAATTCGCCGAACGGGCGAACAGCCGATGTTCGAGTCGAACGTATGTACTCGGCAAACACCCGGCTGTGTCTGGCTCGGGAGAGTGTGGAGAAGGACGTGCCTGCCTGGATACCTAACGTAAGGGGGCTGGGAACCGATCGAAGTACTCGGTCAGTGACGAAAGTGAGTAGCCCTAGAGCATAGATGACAGAGCATAGATGGACTGGGCTAGTTAATAAAAAAGCCAGCCTGAAGCTCTATACAGTGGATTCCAGATAACCCCCCTGGTTTATCCCAGAAATTGCAGTGGATGCCAAACAAACTAACAGATTGCACATCAGGACTGTACGTCAGGAGGAGTGAGTCATAACCCTCTGTTTTGGTCTATTGCTGGTATTCCTACCCCTCTTACTGAGTAAACTCGAGCAATACTATCAATACTATCAAGGACTACCAATTTTACCATCCCTTAGACCCCTTTCCCATCAGGGCGTTTTGCAGGCGCTATAGCGTTAGAAATAGCGCCTGCAAAACACCCTAAAGAAGCTGCACCATTGTGTGTAGTGTGAAAGCCCAGAGGCTTTCACACTACAGCGGCGCGCTGGCAGGACGTCAGAAAAAAGTCCTGCCAGCAGCTTCTTTGGAGCGGTGAAGGAGCGGTGTGTTTACCGCTCCTGCAGCGCTGCTGCCCATTGAAATCAATGGGGCAGCGCTGTAATGGTGCCGGCAAAACGCCGCTATTGCGGCGTATTGCCGGCGGTTTTAACCCTTTCGCGGCCGCTAGCGAGGGGTAAAAGCGCCCTGCTAGCGGCCGAAATGCGCCGCAAATCCACCGCAAATCCGGCGGTAAAACGCCGCTATTTTTAGCAAGGTGCGGTGTGGTGTGAAAGGGGTCTCAGTGTATAACCTATTTTCTATGTGCCACCTCTTTTTTACTGAACAAAACAATATACAAGTGTCAAGGCCCACCTATTCCATCATCCATTAAGGTATATATTTTTTCTTCTGATGTTTCCTCTCCCTTATATTGAGCAAAACTGAGCAATGTATAAATACATAAATATCAAACATTAAGGACTGCCTATTTTTACCATCTTTCAGTATATTCTTTTTTAGGTACCTCCCCCTTTTTTTGACAAACATACAATTTTTAAGGACTATGTGGTTCAATATTTCCCAGTATATCTGTCAATGTCCCTTGTGGTGGTTTATTGAATAAAACTGAGTAATAAGTATTGAGAACTATTCATCTCACCATCCCCCAGTTTACTATAGGTACAGGAAGAAATAGTTAAAGAAGAAGTAAAGGCTATTAAAAAAAAAAAAAAGCAACCTGCAAGGCAAAGGCATAATGAGCTAGTATGCATAGCATACTAGCTCATTATGAATAACTTACCTGAGAACGAAGCCCCCGAAGCGGTCCTCCATCTTCATCTTCGCCGCTGCCATGTATCCCTGGAGTAACTTCCGGGTCTCGCTGCTCCGGCGCTGTGATGACGTCACTCTCACACATGCGCACGGGAGCCGACACGAGCGGCATAGCGCAGTGATCTGTGGCCAGCTCAGTGCGCCTGCGTGCCGCTGTCTACGGCGCATGCGCCGTAGACAGCGGTGCCTGTCTTTTTGTAAATATCTCCTAAACCGTATAGGTTTAGGAGATATTTCTTGGACCTACAAGTAAGCCTTAATCTAGGCTTACCTGTAGGTCAAAGTGGTTTGTAAGGGTTTACAACCACTTTAATGGGATGCTGGTAGAGGTAAGCAATAGACAGCAGACAGAAAATGAGGAGATCAACAAGAGGAGGGGCAGCTGTAAAATCACACAAAATAAGCACAAGCCCAGGATCCATAAAAAAGTACATGTCCCGAGAGGGAGGAGCTGAGAAACAAATAATGGATAAACTGCAAGAAACTCAGTTGAAACAGACAAAGGCAAAGGATAAAAAAGGACAGAATAGACTTTCATCAGATACAAGTATTTTGAGCTGGTTAACAATGGACCAAGACCCAGAAAATGACTCAGAAAAGGGACATGAGTAAGATCAACAATTGGAAGATCAACTACCCACTAAGGTAAAGATGGCAGCCATGTTTGCAGCATTAGAAAACTCTTTAAAACCGAGATGGCAACAATATAATGGAAAATTCCTATCAAAATACTTACCGTAATTTTCCTTTCCTGATGGACTCCATGGCAGCAACGTGTGGGTTAAGTCCTGCCTCCACTACCTTATAGGACACTACTCCCATAAATCTTTGCTCCCTGCCCCTGGCCCTGTTCGGTAACTAGCCTACTCCAGCCATTTGGGAGGGAACTCCTGCTGCCATGGAGTCCATCAGGAAAGGAAAATTACGGTAAGTATTTTGATAGGAATTTTCCATTTTCGTGACAGACTCCATGGCAGCAACGTGTGGGAAATAACTCGCCAAACACACCCGGGTGGGAAAAAAAAAGGGTGAACAAAAAGATTTATTTGACACTGTCAGCCAACAGGACTTTCAAACCAAAATCAACAGAAGATAAGGATGCTGGCTCAACACAATAGTGAGACATGAAGGTATGAATTGAAGACCAGGAGCCCGCTCTGCAGATTACTTCAGGCGCAACATGACACGAAGCCGCCCATGAGGTTGAGAGACCTCTGGTAGAGTGAACTGTAACCGCCTCAGGAGGAGCCAAGCCCTTCTCTCTATAAGCCCCCATGGATTGCCTAGACCACCCAAG
Source organism: Lithobates pipiens (assembly GCF_037356315.1). Lineage (NCBI taxonomy): Eukaryota > Metazoa > Chordata > Amphibia > Anura > Ranidae > Lithobates > Lithobates pipiens. The sequence continues at coordinate 133,924,991 of NW_027507764.1, forward strand.
CAGCGATGGATCTAACGGAGGCCTTAGCGCCTCTATTTTTCCTTTTAAACAACACGAAGAGGAAGTCAGATTGACGAAAAGAAGCTGTAACATCCAGATATTGTTTTAGAGTAACTCCCAAATCGAGTGGATGTGGATCCGGACTTCCAGCAGAATTAAAGGTAGGAAGAGTGATTTCCTGGTTTTCATGGAAAACAGAGGTAACCTTGGGATTTGTCCCAAACATCGGAATTAGGACTACCCTATCTGGAAAGAAGGTGAGAAAGGGTTCCTTTGCACCATAAAACTGAATCTCGGAGATTCTCTTTGCCGAAGTTATGGCTACCAGAAAAGAGGTTTTAAGGGTTAATTCCCTGACTGAGAGAGTTTTGTCAAGTTGAGAGAAGAAATCTAGAACCAATAGAAGGTCCCATTTGGGAAATCTAGGCTTCCTTTGTGGCCTAAGCCTGACTGCTCCTTTGAAAAATTGTTGGACCAAGGGATGATTGGCCCATGCGAATCCAGAAAAAGCTGAAATTGCTGATATCTGAACACGGAGAGAACTAACTGAAAGGGAGATATCCAATCCTGATTGTAAAAAGCTTAAAACGTCCCGGACTGCCAGGGTATTACAGGAACTGGACCTTGAAGACAAGTGACTTGTAAACTTCGCCCAAATTCTCTCATATACCCGGTTGGTACTACTTGTTCATGCACTAAGATGAGTGGAAATGACTTCTTCGGGACAGCCTAATGCCTTCAATCGTTCCCTTTCAAAAACCAAGCCTTTAGGCGCAGGTGATCCGGGCAAGGATGTAATCTCGACCCTTGAGACAGAAGATCTGGTCTGGATGGTAAAGGAATTGGATCCCTGACACTGCCAGGAGCATCAGAAGCGGAAACCAGGGTCTGTTGGGCCAATAAGGGATTATGGCTATCACTTCTGCTGTCTCTGACCTGAGTCTCCTCAGGAACTGATGAATGATAGGAGTTGGTGGGAAGGCATAAGCCCTGTGAAACCACCATTTCTCCATCAAGGCGTCCACCCCATAGGCTTGAGGATCCCTGTACCTTGGGTAGTACCTCTCCAGTTTTTTGTTGCAGGGAGAGGCAAACAGGTCGACTTCTGGGGAGAGCCCCATCGTCAGGATCCAATTGAACACTTCCCCGTGAAGAGACCACTCGTTGTTGTCCAGAAGTATCCGGGAAAGAAAGTCTGCCTGAACATTCTGAATCCCCGGAATATATGTTGCTGTCAGATCCTTCAGGTTCCTCTGAGCCCAGGTCATGATCGGTTCCACCTCCTGGAGAAGGGATAGACTTCGGGTACCCCCTTGCCTTGTACGCTACTGCTGTGGTATTGTCTAGCCTGAGTAAGACCGAGGCTCCTGAAATCAGATGCCGAAAGGCTAGCAGAGCTTGAAAGGCTGCCCTTAACTCCAAGATGTTTGACACCGTCCTTCTGGAGGGGAGAGCCCAGGTGCCCTGAGCCACTTCCGCCAGACAGTGGATGCCCCAGCCTCTGTTGCTGGCATCCGTCATTATGGTTACCCATGAGATGGGGAGAATGGAATGGCAGTTGCAGAGATTTTCCCATTGAAGCCACCGCAGAAGGGAATTCCTCATGGATAAGGTGATCCGAATCAGCTCGGTTTTGTTGCCTGACCATTGATGAAGGAAACCCTTCTGAAAGGGCCTCATCCTCCACTGTGCCCACCTCACCATTGGAATTTTCGCTACCATAGTGCCTATAATTTTCAAGCACTGGAGAACCTGGAGATGAGAGGCAGAGAGGGCCGGACGGATTCTGTCCCCGACGACTGACAACTTCTCTTCTGGTAACGAGATGGTGCTTCTGACAGTGTTGAATAGGGCCCCTAAGAACACCAGCAGCTGAGATGGGTCCAGCTGACTCTTCTCCAAGTTCAAGATCCACCCGAACTCCTGTAGGGCGGAGATGACCTGCTCTCTGTGTACCAGAAGTTGATCCTTGTCTTGAGCCAACAACAGAAGGTCGTCTAGATAGTGATGTAGACGAATCCCTTTGGTCCTCAGAAGAGCCACCACTGCCAACAGAACTTTTGAAAATACACGCAGAGAAGTTGATAGCCCGAAGGGAAGGCATGTGAAGTGAAAATGGCGTTCGCCCACGGAGAAGCGGAGATACTGCTGGTAATTTTCTGCAACTGGGACATGAAAATAGGAAATCTTGATGTCAATGGAGACCATCCAGTCCCCTGCTTGAACAGATTGTTGAATTGTGGATAATGTCTCCATCTTGAACTTTTCTTTTTTGATAAAACTGTTCAAGTGAGTTAGATCTATGACCGGCCTCCAGGCCCCGCTCTTTTTCTGGACCAAAAACAGAGGAGAGTAGATTCCCATGCCTCGCTGAATGACTGGAACATGGATAACGGCGCCTTGAGCCAACAAAGATTCCACGTAGGCAAGAAGAATTAGCCTTTTTTCTTCTGAAGCCGGAAGAGAGGTGGGGACCCATCTGAGCCTGGGAGATTCCTTGAAGGTCCAAACATGAGGAGACCGTCTTGACGGTCCAGAAGTCTTGGATCGAGGCCGCCCAGACATGGCAAAAGTGGAAAAGACGAGCCCCCACCTGACCTGTCTGAGCGGGCCCAACCTCAAAAGGATTTAGTGGGTTCCCTCTCTCCTTTTGAATCACTTTTTGTAGATTTTTTAAAAGAGGATTGTCTTAATTTCCAGGACCTGGAAAATTCACGGCCCGGTCTGTAACTGCGAGCTTCTTTAGCTCGTTCCTGGTACTGTCTCTTTGGAAAAGACCTTCTCTGAGCTTGCGAACGCTGGTCCTGGGGAAGGAACCCCGCCTTCCCACCAGTGGCTCGGGTAATAGCCTCATCTAACTTATTGCCGAAAAGGGAGGACCCCTCAAAAGGGATATGGCACCATACTTGTTTTGAGGCTGGGTCTGCCAGCCAAGGACGGAGCCACAGAGCCCGCTTGGCCGTAACAGAAGAAAGCATCACCTGAGCCACCAGGCGTATGATGTTGATAGAGGCCTCCCCAAGAAAGGCGGAGGCCAGCCTAAGTTCTTGGATAGGCGAGCTCTTAGCCGTATCTTTAGAGATATTCCTAAGCGTCTCATCTGAACTATCCCTCCATACCTCCATTGCTTTGGACATAACAGCCAGAGCTAACGCTGGCTTACAGGCCATTCCTGCTGTGAGATACACTCTCTTCAAATTAGCGTCAATCCGTCTGTCCAGAACATCCTTAAAAGGAACAGTATCCTCTAAGGGAAGTGTCACATGTTTCACCAGCCTCATGACTGCTGCGTCTACCAACGGTGCTGACTCCAAATGCTTCACCTCTTCTTCCTTGAAAGGATAGAGTTTCGAAACCTTAGACAGCATGGAATTTTTCTTCTCCACCTTGCCCCATTCATCTGTGATAATCTCACCTAGCTCAGAGATAAAAGGAAAATTAATCAGTTCCTTCTTTAATTGTTTAAATAATTTTCTCTGTTTGGAAGGAGCAGCCACAAAATCTTCCTAGTTCAGTGTCTCTCTAACGGCTCTGACCAGAGGAGGAAGTAGAGCGAAATCAAAACCCACACAGGGATCACTTTCATCAGAGTCACTATCAGATATGGCAGCTGAGGGGTGGCTATGCACAGAGGATTCCCAAGTATCCTGCAGCTGAGTCTCCCTCCCTGGAGAAAGTGGCGGCTCTGCCGGAGGAACATAGGACTGGCCCTCAATATTTCTGAGGGACTCCTTAACAACTTTTTCCACCAGGGTTTTAAGTTGTTGATCCGCGTCACCCCTTTCATTGGAAGCCTTGGCGTAGCAGAGATCGCACAAAGATTTTTCTGCCGGTACAAGAGCTCTACACCCCCAACAGGCACTAGCTGAGTGACTGGATTGAGTCCTCAAGGAATGCGACCGTTCCTCACTACGGTGTCCTGATCTTGAGGAGAAACCGTAATGTTTTGATTTGGAAGAGGAGTGCCGGTGATGCGACTTGGAAGAGTCGCTCCCTCTGTGAGAGCTGCAATGCTGTTCTGACCTGGCAGGGCTGAAACAGGAACAAGACAAGAAACCACAAGAGACAAGATATCAGGACAAAGCTAACAGATATACACCCCTCCCCCACCAGACCTTCAGGCGATCATTAAAAAACCTTTTATGAGAGGGCTGGCCACAGACAGGCGGTAGAGAATCCATGTCCTCAGCGATATCCATACGCGCTGAAAAGATGACAAGGGAACAGTGCAAGGGACAGGGAAGGGATAGCCACCCTGTCCCAGAATGCCACTTACCAATAGATGCAACACAGAGGCAGGGGGAAGTCACCTCAACAGCCCGCAAGCATTCCCAGAGCTTGCAGACAAATTCCCAGTTTAAATAGCCTGCCCCTGTGATGTCATCGCCATGCCTGTGCGCATGCGCGAAAAGCGGCAATTTGCCGCTATCGTGCATGCGCGAAACCACGCCTCGATCTCAAACCGCACTTGCGCAGTACGGCCGAGAACGCAAACCCAGAAGTAGAACGGCGGCTGGAACGCGGAAGAACCAGCCGCCATGCCTGCACATACAAACAAACAGAAAAAAAAAAATGAGGACAGATAAAAGATAACACAAACTGCTGCCATAATGAACTATAGAACCTCTCACCAGTCCCACCACGATCGATAACTCGGCCGAAGGTAAGGTAAGATGACACCGGACTTTCCATGGGGCAAAACAGGTCACCTGCTAATAGCTGGATATCCGACCAATGCGCAGCCTGCCTGCCAGTGGCCAGGACATGGGCTAATAGCTAGGGCTTAGCGGAGTAATGCGACTTTCCAGACCCAGAGTCGCAGACCGGCCGACCTTGATCGTGGGAATGGCACATCTTCAGGTAGAAAGACCACCTCTGGGTCCTTCGGAGGAGGGCAAAAAAAGAACACGGCCAGGGGCAGGGAGCAAAGATTTATGGGAGTAGTGTCCTATAGGGTAGTGGAGACGGGACTTAACCCACACATTGCTGCCATGGAGTCTGTCAGGAAATAATGATTTGGGCCACATATTGACAAGAGTAGAAGATATAGAAAGAAGAGTGGACAGTCATACACAAGTAATAAAAGAAATTAAAGGAGAGGTAAATTCTCTGAAAATGAAACAAAGGGAATTGGCATATAAAATGGTAGATCAAAAAACAGAGCAGAAGAAAAAAATTGAGAATATGTGACTTGCCAGAATCGATAAGTGTAGAAGACTTGGCAGAAAAAAATAAGGAAATATTTAACCCAATATTGGGCAGAGAAGAAGCTTAATCAATAAGGATAGAGTACATTGGATTAAAAGATCAAATGGAATACCGATGGAAACCCCAAGGAACATTATTATAATATTCCAGAATTATGAAGAAAAGACCCAAATATGGGGCAATATAAAGAGAAAGTCACCAATAAAATATGAAAGTGCCAACCTTCAGATTTTTAAGGACCTATCCTATGAGACATTAAGGAGAAGGAGGCTGTTAAAATCCCTCTTGGAATTGATGCAGAATCATAACATATGATGGGGTTCCCCACCTGTTTGGTAGGTTGGAAAGACGGACATACCATAAAACTGAGGTTTTGAGAAGAACTACAAGACTTTTGTGACAGACTGGAAATCCCAACACTGGACATACCTGATGGGCAGCCAATAGTGGAGAAAGGAGAAATAACCAGGAAGAAGACCAATGGCATCTTATCTCCAAGAAAAAATAAAATGAATTTGATGCTGAACAGAATGGGAGACTGGAGGGGGGGATAGGGAGCTGGGGAGGAAAAGAGGAAATAAGATATAAAGGAGGGAGAACCTGGATATCTGTCAGGGCTCAGGCCTGGACCACTGATAGGAGGAGCGGGTCTGGTAGGAGGGCCAGACAGCACTTTAGGATGAAGGATTATTCTTTCTATTCCCTGCTGCAAAGAACATACTCCAGAATAGATTACATTATGGTGCAGCATAGATTGTTAGCAACAGTAACAAAATCATCAATAGGAATAAGGGCTATATCAGACCATGCCCCAGTCACAATGACGTTAAGGCTTGCAGGGACCCAGGAGGGGAGGGACCCCTGGAGACTAAATGAGACTCTAATCCAGGATTAAGAGGTAGAAGGAAATATAAGAGAAGAAATAGATCAATATTTTCAGTTAAATAGAACTCCAGATGTATCAGAGGCTACAAAATGGGGGGCACACAAGGCATATGTTAAAGGAATCTTGTATTACTTACAGTATCTCACAAAGGTGAGTACACCCCTCACATTTTTGTAAATATTTTAATATACCTTTTGTGGCAGCACGCAGGTAAAGTCACCTGGTTGTATCCAGGATGGGAAATATGTGTGCCCTAGATTCAGGCTTTATGCAGACCTTTACAATTAGAGGGGAAGAGTTAATGAGCCCAGCTGAAGTAAGTGGGCTCATTAAGACCTCTACAAAAAACCCCAGCATGCTTAGGGAGATGCTCCATCCTGGAACCAGTTTTGTGTTGTATAGACTGGGGAGTGTGACACCTGTTCTGTGCGGTGAGTTAATGCCTGTGTGGCAAACCTCTACAACAGAGACAGGGACTGGTGCAGCACAAGGCTGCACTCAGTTGTTAGTCAGGGAATCTAAGTGTGTAATTAGAGGTCAAGCTGACCAGGATTTATTTTCATGTTTTATTTTGTTTGGCTGTTATATGTTTCACTGCATGTAGCATAAATAAACCGCATCTTTTGTTTTTTGCACCTACAACGCTGTCTGCTGTGCCTGATTTTTGTGTTGTGAACCCATCCAGGGGGTCACACACACCCGCTGCCGAGCTAACCCCTCACAGTTGGTGGAGAATTTTGGCAGTTTTTTTTCATTTTTTTTAAAGGCCAGCATGGAGGAGATACTGAGACAGCTGGCTCTAGCAAATGCAAATCAGCAGCAAACAAATGCGGCTTTACAAAAGAGCCTTGCAGCCCAGCAGAAAGCTCACCTGCAGAGTCTGGAAGCTCAGCAACAAGCCCAGCAGCAATCTGAAGCCCGCTTCATAGACCTGTTGCAGAAGCAAGAGCAGAATTTTCAACAGAAAATAGAGACATTAATACAGCAACGTCCGCAGACCAATGAAGCAAGTGGTTACAATAATACCGCATACTTTGGTGTGAGCCGTTTATTGACAAAAATGACTGGAGAGGATGATCCGGAGGTGTTTTTGACCACATTTGAAAGGACTGCTGAAAGGGAAAAGTGGCCTAAGGAGCAATGGGCTGGACTGGTGGCCCCTCTGTTAACTGGGGAATCGCAGAAAGCTTATTATGACCTAGAGCCTGACCAAGCAAAAGACTATGTGGTGCTAAAAACAGAAATATTGGCACGGCTGGGTGTCACCCTGGCCGTCCGGGCTCAGCGTGTGCATAATTGGACTTTTCAGGTTGGAAAACCCCCAGGTCTCAAATGTATGATCTCATTCACCTGAGCAGCAAGTGGCTGCAGCCAGAGACTTTGACCGCACCAAACATTGTGGAACGTGTTGTTATGGATCGTTTCCTGAGAGCTCTTCCTACTGCCATCCAAAAATGGGTAAGCCATGGAGACCCAGAAAATGCAGATAAACTTGTGGATCTGGTTGAGAGGTACAGTGGTTTGAAAAAGTGTTTGCCCCTTCCTCATTTCCTGTTCCTTTGCATGTTTGTCACACTTAAGTGTTTCGGAACATCAAACCAATTTAAACAATAGTCAAGGACAACACAAGTAAACACAAAATGCAATTTGTAAATGAAGGTGTTTATTATTAAAGGTGAAAAAAAATCCAAACCATCATGGCCCTGTGTGAAAAAGTGATTGCCCCCTAAACCTAATAACTGGTTGGGCCACCCTTAGCAGCAACAACTGCAACCAAGCGTTTGCGATAACGTGCAATGAGGCTTTTACAGCGTCCTGGAGGAATTTTGGCCCACTCATCTTTGCAGAATTGTCCTAATTCAGTTACATTAGAGGGTTTTCGAGCATGAACTGCCTTTTTAAGGTCATGCCACAACATCTCAATAGGATTCAGGTCAGGACTTTGGCTAGGCCACTCCAAAGTCTTCATTTTGTTTTTCTTCAGCCATTCGGTGGTGGACTTGCTGGTGTGTTTAGGATCATTGTCCTGCTGCAGAACCCAAGTTCGTTTCAGCTTGAGTACACGAACAGATGATCGGACATTCTCCTTCAGGATCTCTTGGTAGACAGCAGAATTCATAGTTACTTTTATCAGGGCAAGTCTTCCAGGTCCTGAAGCAGCAAAACAGCCCCAGACCATCACACTACCACCACCATATTTTACTGTTGGTATAATGTTCTTTTTATGAAATGCAGTGTTCCTTCTACGCCAGATATACTTGGACACACACCTTCCAAAGAGTTCCACTTTTGTCTCATCGGTCCACAGAATGTTGTCCCAAAAGTCTTGGGGATCATCAAGATGTGTTGTGGAGAAATTGAGACGAGCTTTGATGTTCTTTTTGCTCAGCAGTGGTTTTCTCCTTGGAACTCTGCCATGCAGGCCATTTTTGCCCAGTCTTTTCCTGATGGTGGAGGCATGAACGCTGACCTTAACTGAGGCAAGTGAGGCCTGCAGTTCCTTGGACGTTGTTGTGGGGTCTTTTGTGACCTCTTGGATGAGTCGTCGCTGCGCTCTTGGGGTAATTTTGGGCGGCCGGCCACTCCTGGGAAGGTTCACCACTGTTCCATGTCTTCGCCATTTGTGGATAATGGCTCTCACTGTGGTTCGCTGGATTCCTTTGGAAATGGCTTTATAACCCTTTCCAGACTGATAGATCTCAATTACTTTGTTCCTGAATTTCTTTGGGTCTCGGCATGATGTGTAGCTTTTAAGGATCTTCTGGTGGACCTTACTGTGTCAAGCAGCTCCTATTTAAGTGATGCCTTGATTGTGAACAGGTGTGGCAATAATCAGGCCTGGGTGTGGCTAGAGAAATTGAACTCAGGTGTGGACAACCACAGTTATAGTATGTTTTAACAAGGGGGGCAATCACTTTTTCACACAGGGCCATGATGGTTTGGATTTTTTTTCACCTTTAATAATAAACACCTTCATTTACAAATTGCATTTTGTGTTTACTTGTGTTGTCCTTGACTATTGTTTAAATTGGTTTGATGTTCCGAAACACTTAAGTGTGACAAACATGCAAAGGAACAGGAAATGAGGAAGGGGGCAAACACTTTTTCACACCACTGTACTTGGCTACAGAGAACCTGACCACCTCTTCCAGGGACTCACGGACTTTCCACCCTAAGACCAGATCATCCCCAGTGGCAGGTAAGATGACTCCAAGGGGTGAGGGTGGAGAGAGTGAGAGGGTGGGAGTTCTACCTAAGGTCTGGCGGGAGCAGCCCAAGAAGCCCATGCTGCAAGAGACAGCGAAAAAGATTATTTGCTACCGCTGCCGGCAAGAGGGACATATTGCAGCCAATTGCCCCGTTGTGGATGAGCCTATGCAATGTGACTTTATAGGGGAGAGACGTCAGTCGCTGTTTGCGACAGTTGCATGCACTGCCATTCGGGGACCTGAGAAACATTTATGTAAAATGTGTATTAATGGTAGAAATGTTGATGTGTTGCTGGATTCAGGTAGCCTGGTAACATTGATAAAAGCTGAATTAGTTACTACAGAGGTCTCTGGGAAGAACAGGGTGGCTGTTATTTGTGTGCATGGGGACACCCGAGAGTATCCTGTAACTTCAGTGTTTTTTGAGACCCCCAAAGGTAACCTCTCTCATCAGGTGGGGTTAGTGTCTCACTTACCACATGATGCTATTGTGGGAAGGGATTTTCCAAAATTCTGGGAACTCTGGGATTGTCCTGAGCCCCCCACTGGTGCCCCTATAAACCAGGAAGATGACCAGAATTCCTCTGGGAGTGGTGAGGACTCTCCTGAATTTCCCTTGTCCGTATTGGCGGGGGAAACTCGAGAAACTGGGGAGGAGCCAACATCCTCAGATGAAAACATGCAGTCTGTGGAGTTTTCGGATCTTGAGGTTCACAGGGAAAATTTTGCCACAGAACAGTTAAAAGACCCCACCCTAATAAAGGCACGGGAAAATGTGGTGAAAATAGATGGCGAGTTAGTGAACCCAGATAAGACTTGCCCTTATCCTTACTTCACTATGGAAAGGGACCTGCTGTATCGAGTGGCTCAAAGGGCAGAAGAAACCATTGAGCAACTTGTAGTGCCCAAACCTTACAGGAAGTTGGTGTTAGAATTGGCTCATGGGCACATTCTGGGAGGTCATCTGGGGACAGAGAAAACCAGAGAGAGGGTATTGCAGAGATTCTATTGGCCTGGGGTCATGAAGGAAATAGAAAATTATTGTTCCTCCTGCCCTGTGTGTCAGAAGTCGGCACCTATGCCACATTTCCGTAACCCGCTGGTACCTCTTCCTATCATTGAGGTCCCCTTTGAAAGGATCGCAATGGATTTGGTAGGTCCGATAATGAAGTCCGCCAGGGGGCATCAGTACATTTTGGTTATATTGGACTATGCCACCCGTTATCCGGAAGCAATTCCTCTCCGAAATACCTCAGCCAAAACCATAGCCAAAGAGCTATCTCTTGTTTTTAGCCGCGTGGGTATTTGTAAGGAACTGCTTACGGACCAAGGTACACCCTTTATGTCCCGGGTTATGAAAGAATTATGCAAGTTGTACAAAGTGACGCAATTGCGTACATCTGTGTATCACCCCCAAACAGATGGGTTGGTTGAAAGATTCAACAAAACCCTTAAACAAATGTTAAAGAAGGTGGTGGATAGAGATGGAAAGAATTGGGACTGTCTAATACCCTATCTAATGTTTGCCATTAGGGAGGTACCCCAATCCTCTACGGGTTTCTCACCCTTCGAGTTGCTCTATGGGAGACACCCAAGAGGGCTGCTGAATATCGCCAAGGAAACTTGGGAAAATGAGAGTTCTCCTCACAGGAGTGTGATTGAGCATGTCGCCCTGATGCAAGATAGAATTGCACAGGTAATGCCAATTGTAAAGGAACATTTAACCCAAGCGCAGTTAGCACAGCAGAGAGTGTACAACCGTGGGGCCAAGACCTGTACTTTTTCCCCGGGGGATAGGGTCTTGGTGCTAGTCCCTACGGTTGAAAGCAAATTTCTGGCCAAATGGCAAGGTCCATATGAAGTAATTGAAAAAATTAGTGAGGTGAACTACAGGGTTAGACAGCCAGGAAGGCGAAAGCCGGAGCAGATCTATCACGTCAATCTGCTGAAAGCCTGGAGGGATAGGGAATCCCTAGTCGCAGAGACTTTGTCACAAGTACAGCCTGATTGCTTAGTTCCTGAGGTTGGAATAGCAGACACCTTATCGAAACCCCAACAACAGGAGGTTAAAGAGTTTGTACTTCGTAACAAAGAGATTTTCTCTGAGCTTCCGGGACAAACATCTGGCGTAGAGCATGACATTATCACCCCGCCAGGAGAAAGGGTAAAACTAAAACCTTATAGAATGCCAGAGGCCCGATGGGAGGCAATACGTGGGGAGGTTCAAAGGATGTTGGAATTGGGTGTGATAGAGGAGTCCCAGAGTGACTGGTGCAGTCCTATCGTACTAGTGCCCAAACCTGATGGGAGCTGGCGGTTTTGTAACGATTTTCGACAATTAAATAAAGTTACAAAATTTGACACCTACCCCATGCCGCGTATAGATGAGTTAATTGACCGGCTGGGAACAGCCCGATATATGACAACTCTTGATCTCACCAAAGGCTATTGGCAAATTCCCCTGGCCGAGTCGGCCAAGGAGAAAACTGCGTTTGTAACCCCAGATGGGGCATTCCAATATAAGAGAATGCCGTTTGGGTTACAGAATGCACCGGCAACATTCCAGCGGAAAATGGATAAGATTCTGAGGCCCCATCAGAAATATGCTGCAGCTTACCTGGATGATGTGATTATCCATAGCACAGACTGGGTCTCACATTTGCCGAAAGTACAAGCAGTCCTAGACTCTATCCGGGAAGCTGGGTTTACGGCCAATCCAAAGAAGTGTACCATTGGACAGGAGGAGGCCAAATATCTTGGGTACACTATTGGGAGGGGGGTGATAAAACCCCAAGTCAATAAAATCGAGGCCATACAGAGTTGGCCACGTCCCAACAGCAAGAAACAGGTACGAGCCTTTCTGGGAATCGCTGGCTATTATCGACGATTCATTCCCCATTTTGCTTCTCAGGCTGTGCCCCTCACCAACCTGACAAAAGGGAAAGAGTCTGTCATGGTTAAATGGTCCCCAGAGGCTGAAGAAGCATTTCAGTCCTTAAAAACAGCCTTATGTAGCCAGCCAGTGTTGTACTCACCAGACTTCTCTAAGGACTTTGTTGTACAAACTGATGCATCAGACGTTGGGTTAGGAGCAGTGTTATCCCAGGTCTGGAACGGGGAAGAGCACCCAGTCATTTACCTCAGCAGGAAGTTGAAGTCCCATGAGGTAAATTATGCCACGATTGAGAAGGAATGTTTAGCAGTGAAGTGGGCTCTAGATTCCCTTCGGTACTATCTGCTAGGTAGGCACTTTGACCTGGTGACTGATCACGCTCCTTTAAAGTGGATGGCTCAGAACAAGGAGACCAATAGAAGGGTAAATAGGTGGTTCCTGGCCCTACAAGAATTTAACTTTACAGTTAAGCATCGCCCTGGTGTTAAAATGGGGAATGTGGATGCTTTGTCTCGGATACATGCGTGTCTGACTGCTTGTGTTACAACCCCAAGGTTGAAACAAGAGGGGGGGGTATGTGGCAGTACGCAGGTAAAGTCACCTGGTTGTATCCAGGATGGGAAATATGTGTGCCCTAGATTCAGGCTTTATGCAGACCTTTACAATTAGAGGGGAAGAGTTAATGAGCCCAGCTGAAGTAAGTGGGCTCATTAAGACCTCTACAAAAAACCCCAGCATGCTTAGGGAGATGCTCCATCCTGGAACCAGTTTTGTGTTGTATAGACTGGGGAGTGTGACACCTGTTCTGTGCGGTGAGTTAATGCCTGTGTGGCAAACCTCTACAACAGAGACAGGGACTGGTGCAGCACAAGGCTGCACTCAGTTGTTAGACAGGGAATCTAAGTGTGTAATTAGAGGTCAAGCTGACCAGGATTTATTTTCATGTTTTATTTTGTTTGGCTGTTATATGTTTCACTGCATGTAGCATAAATAAACCGCATCTTTTGTTTTTTGCACCTACAACGCTGTCTGCTGTGCCTGATTTTTGTGTTGTGAACCCATCCAGGGGGTCACACACACCCGCTGCCGAGCTAACCCCTCACACTTTTCATGTGACAACACAGAAGAAATTACAATTTGCTACAATGTAAAGTAGTGAGTGTACAGCTTGTATAACAATGTAAATTTGCTATCCCCTCAAAATAACTCAACACACAGCCATTAATGTCTAAACTGCTGGCAACAAAAGTGAGTACACCTCTAAGTGAAAATGTCCAAATTGGCCCAAAGTGTCAATATTTTGTGTGGCTACCATTATTTTCCAGCACTGCCTTAACCCTCTTGAGCATGGAGTTCACCAGAGCTTTACAGGTTGCCACTGGAGTCCTCTTCCACAATTCCATGATGACATCAAGGAGCTGGTGGATGTTAGAGACCTTGCGCTCCACCACCTTCGGCTTGCAGATGTCCCACAGATGCTCAATAGGGTTTAGGTCTGGAGACATCATTGGCCAGTCCATCACTCTTGGAGGTGTGTTTGGGGTCGTTATCATGTTGGAATGCTGCCCTGTGGCCCAGTCTCCGAAGGGAGGGGATCATGCTCTGCATCAGTATGTCACAGTACATGTTGGTATTCATAGTTCCCTCAATGAACTGTAGCTCCCCAGTGCCGGTGTTCTGCCTAATAGAGTCCGGCCATCGATATGTGTCCGTTCCGTACTGCGCATGCGCAGTACGGAGCAGACGAAGCTTCGGAAAATCTCCGAAGCTGAACGGCGCCTGCGCCGTGAGTGGAGGAGGTAGCCCCACTATCCAAGCGGACATAGGGTTTAGAATTTTAGAGGGCCCCCTCGCGGGCGAGCTTCGCTCGCCACGCTTCGGGCTCGGCCTCGCTGCGCTCGGCTCTTTTTTATTCTAACTCTATGTCCACTTGGATAGTGGGGATAGAACCTGGACTCACGGCGCAGGCGCCGTTCGTCCTCGGCAATTTTCGGAATCTGTGCTCCTGTGTACTGCGCATGCGCAGTACGCAGAGGACAGCATCTGATGGAGGACCCTAATTGACAAGACACCGGCAGCACTCATGCAGCCCCAGATTATGACACTCCAACCACCGTGCTTGACTGTAGGCAAGACACACTTGTCTTTGTACTATTTACCTGGTTGCCGCTTCACATGCTTGACATCATCTGAACCAAACAAGTTTATCTTGGTCTCATCAGACCACAGGACATGGTTCCAGTAATCCATGTCCTTAGCTTGCTTGTCTTCAGCAAGCTGTTTGCAGGCTTTCTTGTGCATCATCTTTAGAAGAGCCTTTCTTCTGGGACGACAGTCATGCAGATCAATTTGATGCAGTGTGCAGCGTATGGTCTGAGCACTGACAGGCTGAACACCCACCCCTTCAACCTCTGCAGTATTGCTGGCAGCACTCATACGTCTATTTCCCAAAGACAACCTCTGGATATGATGCTGAGCACGTGCACTCAACTCCTTTGGTCGACCATGGCAGGGCCTGTTCTGAGTGGAACCTGTTCTGTTAAACCACTGAATGGACTTGGCTACCGTGCTGCAGCTCAGTTTCAGGGTCTTGGCAATCTTCTTATAGCCCAGGCCATCTTTATGCAGAGCAACAATTCTTTTTTTTTTAGATCCTCAGAGAGTTCTTTGCCATGAAGTGCCATGTTGAACTTCCAGGTACCAGAATGAGAGAGTGAAAGTGATAACACCAAAATTAGCACACCTGCTCCCCATTCACACCTCAGACCTTGTAACACTAATGAGTCACGTGACAATGTGAAACAATGTGCTTACATTTTGCACAGCAGTATTGATGATCAAGGAACGCATACATGCCGCAAGATGTACAACAAGTTGCCTCTCCACACCCACCGGGCATCGCACCTATTAAATTTGATGAGGGTTGGGGATTATACCCTGTCCAAATTACCTAACAATTAGCTTCCTGACACTAATACTCAAGACAATACACAGGTACTCGCAGACCACTCACAGACCTACGTGCACTCGTAGACCTGCGTGCACTCGCAGAACTATGTACACTCGCAGACCTATGTGCACTTGCAGACCACTCGCAGAACTATATGCCCTCGCAGACCACTTGCAGAACTATGTGCACTCGCAGAACTACGTGCACTCGCAGAACTACGTGCACTCACAGACCACTCGCAGAACTATGTGCACTCGCAGACCACGCGCAGAACTACATGCACTCGCAGAACTACGTGCACTCGCAGACCACTCGCAGAACTACGTGCACTTGCAGACCACTCGCAGAACTACATGCACTCGCAGACCACTCGCAGAACTACGTGCACTCGCAGAACTATGTGCACTCACAGACCACTCACAGAACTATGTACACTCTCAGACCTACGTGCACTCACAGAGCACTCGCAGAACTACATGCACTCACAGAATTCCGTGAAGTCGCAGACCACTCGCAGAACTACGTGCACTCACAGAACTACGTGCACTCGCAGACCACTCGCAGAAATACGTGCACTTGCATACCACTCACAGAACCATGTGCACTTGCAGAACTATGTGCACTTGCAGAACTACGTGCACTCGCAGAACTATGTTCACTCGCAGACCACTTGCAGAACTACATGCACTCGCAGACCACTCGCAGAACTACGTGCACTCGCAGAACTATGTGCACTCACAGACCACTCACAGAACTATGTACACTCTCAGACCTACGTGCACTCACAGAGCACTCGCAGAACTACGTGCACTCACAGAACTACGTGCACTCGCAGACCACTCGCAGAAATACGTGCACTTGCATACCACTCACAGAACCATGTGCACTTGCAGAACTATGTGCACTTGCAGAACTACGTGCACTCGCAGAACTATGTTCACTCGCAGACCACTTGCAGAACTACATGCACTCGCAGACCACTCGCAGAACTACGTGCACTCGCAGAACTATGTGCACTCACAGACCACTCACAGAACTATGTACACTCTCAGACCTACGTGCACTCACAGAGCACTCGCAGAACTACATGCACTCACAGAATTCCGTGAACTCGCAGACCACTCGCAGAACTACGTGCACTCACAGAACTACGTGCACTCGCAGACCACTCGCAGAAATACGTGCACTTGCATACCACTCACAGAACCATGTGCACTTGCAGAACTATGTGCACTTGCAGAACTACGTGCACTCGCAGAACTATGTTCACTCGCAGACCACTTGCAGAACTACATGCACTCGCAGACCACTCGCAGAACTACGTGCACTTGCAGAACTATGTGCACTCGCAGAACTACGTGCACTCGCAGAACTATGTTCACTCGCAGACCACTTGCAGAACTACATGCACTCGCAGACCACTCACAGAACTACGTGCACTTGCAGAACTATGTGCACTCGCAGAACTACATGTACTCACAGAACTACGTGCACTCACAGACCACTCGCAGAATTACATGCACTTGCAGACCACTCGCAGAACTACGTGCACTCGCAGAACTATGCGCACTCACAGACCACTCACAGAACTACGTGCACTCGCAGAACTACGTGCACTCTCGGACCACTTGCTGAACTACGTGCACTCGCAGAACTACGTGCACTCACAGAGCACTCGCAGAACTACGTGCACTCACAGACCACTCGCACTCACAATACATAAGTACACAATACACAAGTACTAACGATCCACACACACACAAACTACTCAGACAACACTCAGGTTGGTACTCACACTACACAGGTACTATGACTCCTGTTATAAACTCTGGTTTTAACTCACCACTTAGACCAGTTCCAGCAGACTCAGAGGTGAGCAGGCTCACAATGAGTTCTACACAAGGTTATATAGACCTCAAGCACCTGTGACCAATTAACCACTACCCTTAATTAGTAGTCTGAAGGAAACAAAGAAAAAAAAAGCTGTTTAAAAAGTGTCAGAAAAAGGTGTTAAAAAGCTACAAGGAAACCCCAAAAAGAACCTAAAAATGCAACCCAGCAATCACCAGCAGTCAAAAAGCAAGACTTGTTCACTCTCCACTCAAGGTCCCCACTGTTTAGCTTCCAACCAGCAGTTTGGCAAACAATGTTGAGTCATGCTTGAATTAGTATTCACTTGCAGGGTCTCACAAGGAGGTGAGCGAGCATTGCATGCAGTGGCGGGAGCATTGTTGTTGTGAGAGAGCAGTGAAGCACGTGGAAAAAAGTTCTATCCTTTTAGCACTTTAGCAGAAGATTTGTTATGTATATGCCACTGTAGCACTGATCCCCGAAGGAGCGGCTGAATTTTTCTGGGCTTACAGATTACAGATTACCTCCTCCAGCTCGTACTCATTGTCCTTGTCTAGGGGCTCCCAGGGTCGGTAACCCAGTAACTGCAGAGACCGACACTTGAATTCCTTGTTAGGATTTTTATTTTGCATAAAATGGTTGAACAAACTCAGTTTCTAAGTTGGGAATAGAGGGTATCAGGGTAGAGTCTAGCTCAGGTGCTTGGAATTGCTGACTTCAATACAAGTCTCTTTCTATGTACACAATCCAAGGAACAGCTGCTCGCAACTGGACTCTTTAACTGTTGGATAAATCCTTAAGTTTTGGGTTTAGCAGCAACAGGTAATTCTAGCTTTTCAAAGTCTCTCACACAGACTTGGTTGGAAACATGAAAACTTAGTTACAACTGGAAGGGAAAAGTCCGGCGATACTGTAAGAATTGTGGATTCAATCAATGTCCATGGCAGCTCAGCTTCCAGGCTCTTACCGAGCAGCCAGCCTTGTGCGTGGCTCTCTTATCGAAGAGTCCTCCCCTGGTCACATGTAGAGTTGCTGGGCCTTTCCAAATTCCAAGACGGCACTGGAACACCTTAGAATCCTCCTTCCAGTTACTGTGCCTCGAACTAGCCAGTTCTGAGGCTCGGAAACGGATGGATCTGCACCCCAGGCCATGAGGGCCCCTGGGGGCTGGTCAGGAGGACCAGGACCACGGAGTCAGCAACAACTTTTGGACTGGAACTCTGAACCACGTGACTTTGGCACCTTAAGTACCCCTTCCCGGATTACGCAGTGAGATAAACTCCCACTGATTGGTTCCGAGACAGAGATTGGTACCCAATGCGTCCAACCAGACTGTGTTCTTTTGCCTCCCACAGGTGTACAACCCCACCTATGACCAGGCAGAACTTCTATACAGCCCAGCCAAACTGATGCCAAAGTAAAATCTAGCGCAATTAGTAAAACCTATTACGGTTTTGGGCAAAAACGAAATTTAAACATATAGTGCTTTGTCATTTGAGCACTTTCATTTTATTTTTTATTTTTGAGTTTTGTTTAGTTGGTTTATAATTTGTTTTTGGTGTTAATGCAGCGCTGTCACATTCACTTATTTCATATATTTGTTCTTGAGGGAACACATAGGTGACAGCAGCAACAATTTGTTAGCTTATAGTATATTGAGTAGCAGCGCGCAACTACCTTTATATATAATTTGTACTACAGTTATTCACGTCAAGTTGTGATGCAGCTATGGAAGTCCTTGGTTATGTGGAAGCACGAGAAATTCATTTAGATGAAGTGTTTAACACTAGGAACACCGATCAATCTGACACTATTGAAAGCACTTTTAGAAAATTAGGTCACTTAATGAAAGAGAGGTGGGACACCATAAAACATGATAGGTATATTAGGGAAAACCTGGTACCTAGGAAACTCAGGTGGGATGTACCCATCAATGATGGGCTCCTAGACCAAGAATCCATTGAGGAATGGTTTAAATTCTTTAACACTAAAGGATTAGATGTACTCAAATTCCTATTAAAAAGAAAACAAAAAAAAGATGTGTAAATTAGATCAGCAGATTGCAGAACATAAAATCACATTAGAGCCTTTACTGGAGTTCACAGCTTTAGCAAACCAGTTAAAAAATGATCTGGAGTTTAAAGATCAAGAGGTAAAAAACAGAATAAAAAGTATCAAAGGGATATGAATGATTATAGTACCAATTCAGTTTTTAAATGGCAGACCAAATTAAAGGGGTTGTAAAGGTTAATTTCTTATTTTCTAAATAGGTTCCTTTAAGCTAGTGCAATGTTGGTTCACATACCTTTTCCTTCGATTTCCCTTCTAAATGTTTTTTTTCTTTGTTTTCTTTGTCTGAATTTCTCACTTCCTGTTCCACCTTAGTAAGCTGTTCAGTTAGCTGTTCTGGCTGACTAAACACTGCTGGAATGATGGTGTGAAGTTTACTGAGGAGAAACAGGAAATGAGAAATTCAGACAAAGAAAAAAAGCATTTAGAAGGGAAATCGAAGGAAAAGGTAAGTGAACCAACAATGCACTAGCTTAAAGGAACCTATTTATAAAATAAAAAGCAAAGCTTTACAACCACTTTAAAGGAAAGAAGACTACCTTCAGCTAATTCAACACCAGAAAGAGAAGTAAAAATATCTACAAGTGTTGAAAATGGAACCAACACACAAGACACGAGATGCCCTGGGCCACAATAAAACCAACAGGAGGGCAGGCCCCTAGGGGACCATGGAAGCAGAGGGAGGACCAAAGTTACTATAGAGGAGGGCATAGAGGTGGTAGAGGTGGATACCAAGTAAGTGGGGGAAGACCGTATTATACTTATAGAGGACCCAATAACTATGCAAATTACAATCATGGTCATCAACAGTATGGTAACCAAAGGAACCAAAGGAGGAGCCCAGGTCCAGCTCATTAAAGGTATGAGAACCAACATGGCTATGGTCATCAAACAAGAACCCCTCCTCAACATACTACAGACATGAACCACAGCAAGATTATTATCACCAAACAAGAGGCCCCTTATCAACTCAAAATAGATATGAACCACTGAGGGATGATTGGGATGCTAACAGAACTCCAAGGCATTTTATAGAGGCGTGGAGATGGGAGCGGACCCCCAAACAGATGGACAGAGACAATGGGTCAAGAAGAAGTCCACCAGATAGAGGGGATGCAGAGCAGGATATAAGAAAAAAGCGAAAAAGTGAACACTAGGAGAAGTAATTTTTAACTTAACGGAAGTACCACTCACTAAAGAGGAAAAGATTGTTTTGGATAAGGGATTGAAATATGCACATGTGAGGAATATGACTAAATTTGATGTATATGTGGACATACAAAAATACGTCAGGAAATTAAACATTAAAAGGTATATGTTTTCTCAACCTATGGAGAAAAAGGTTGCATGTAAGGAAAATGAATTACAACATATGTCGCTTAGAAATAAATCTTTATTTAACCCACTGGTTAGTGACAATGGTCACATTGAAGTATTCAAAAGGATGGTGGTGCAGGATCTTGCAACTCAGAAAAGTATTGAAATAGGAATTAAGCGGTTAGAGAATAGAAAAAACCTTGTGATCAGACCAGCGGATAAGGAAGGCAGACTAGTTATACAGACAAAAGAGGCATATAAGGTGGAATTTAAAAAAAACAACTGGAACATAGGTTAGCATACATTCCATTAAAACGTAAAATGTATAAGCGAGCTCCAACGCTACGGGACTAAATAGCAAAGACAAAAACATCCAATTTTACATTTTTGTTCAGGAAAGGGTTTCTTTCCATGTAAACATTGTTATACTTGTGTTAGAACAAAGAGAAAAAATATAAAAAGGGACAAGTTTATAGCTATAGCTATGGGAAAAGAATACCAAATGAGGGACTGCATTACATGTAGAACAGAAGGGGTAGTTTATGCCCTGCAGTGCCCTTGTCAAATCCAGTACATCAGTCGCACCAAATGACCAATGTGGAAAAGAATTCAGGAACATGTCCAAAATATTGTCAAGGGTTATCCCAAGCACAGCATTTCTAAGCATTATGCTACTCACCATAATAAAGATGCTTTCTTCTCTTTGATTTTGGGGAATAGAAAAATACCATCCCCAATGGAGAGGAACCAATAAAGTAATTTCCCTTAGCCAACGTGAATCCTTCTGGATACACGAAATGCAGACTTTATATCCGCTAGTTAATAACATCAAGTTTGACATTGTTTCATAAGTAATTACTAAATATTTTAATTATTATTGTTCACGTATTTAGCCGCTTATCATATAAGTAAAACAATTTTTTTTACTCACACTATGCATATTTCTATGTAACTTTATACCATTGCCCTTGATTGCTAATATCATTCCCCTATCCACATTTGAATTGTCACTGTTAGCGTCCCTTGATTTGATTTTCGTCACATTCTAAAATCAAATTTGTTGTCTCTATAATCTATTTTTAATCATTTTTTAGGATATAAACATTGATGTTTTTATATGTTTTTTTTTTATAGATTTTTAAAATGTATTATAATTGATCATTTTTGGTTGTATTACTTATATATGATAGATATCTGGTGAGATATCTATTCCACCTCGTCTCTACCTCTGCATTCTAGCATTATGTTCCCATTTTTCGGCCATTTTTTTAAAGCCTTGTTTACCAATGCTCCAACCGGCAATCGAGAATGCGCCGACTTCCAGTTTGTGCCAGAAGTCAGTTATCACAGCATGTCATGCAAATTAATTATGTCCCTTAGACAGAATTATTCCTGATTGTGCATGCTTGGCTCTCAGGGATCGCTGGAGCCTATGATGCATGTGATAATTGTCAATTACACGTTATACCTTTATCTATAATTGTACCCCGCCACAGCCGCTCGGCTCATTCCTCCAGATGAAGCCACAAGGTAGGTGACGTAACTAGTAGAGGTGGAGCCTGGCGGTGGAACCCTTTGCAACAAGTGAGATCTGTCTGATGGAATTTATATCAATGCTTTTATTTTTTCAATAAATGTGAGTTTACCACTGGGGTGGTAAGGTTCTGTCTACTCCCCTTGATACTGCACTATTGGAGGCGCTTTTGTTTCTTTTATGTTACTGTGGAACTAACGGCAAACAATGTGCAGTCATGCTTGAATCAGCATATTGGGAGGATACTGCACCTGCTGCAGAGTTTTTGTCTTTTGAGAATCTTAAAGGAATTGTCGAGGACCAGTGTGGAACATTCCGTAAAGGAGAGTTGCACTGTGTGCAAGGTGTGTTTGACCCCTTGCAGGGTCTCACAAGGAGGTGAGCGAGCATTGCACGTGGTGGTGGGAGCACTGTTGTTGTGAAAGAGCAGTGAAGCATGTGGAAAAAAAAGTTCTATCCTTTTAGCACTTTGGCAGAAGATCTGTCACATATATGTCTCTAATGGACGTTGTCATTTGAGCACTTTCATTTTATGTTTCATTTTTGAGATAGTTTGTTTATAATTTGTTTTTAGTGTTAATGCAGCGCTGTCACGTTCACTTATTTCATTTAAAGGAATCTTAATATCCGTGGGCTGCCAGGAAAAAAGGAAAGAACAAATAACATCGAAAGGTTAGTGAATGAGTTAGAACAGATGCATAAAAAGAACTTGGGGAGACCCACCATGTCGTGGTATGAAAAAGAGAAAACCTGAAAGACCTTATGGAGAAGAGATGAGACGGGAATCTTTACAATTATATCCTTATAGTGGAGCACTGTATATCTTATAAATCATTCTATAAAACATCAATATATAAAAATGAGATGAAATAAATGCAATACTCCCTACAATATACTCTTATATAAGTGATTAAAACCACAGTGCAACCAGTCCATATATATAAGAATTCATATGTTAAATAACCACAGTGTTAATAAAGAACCAGTTGATATCAAACAGTGTATGAAACCATCCACTGCTGTGCCCACCCGTCCTCACTGGGATCAGTGTCATGTGCACACATCGCCAGCCAAATTGCCTGCTCACCTCACAGATGAGTTTAAAAAACTCAAATAATGGTCACTCTTTTGCTCCTTCACGATCTCTCTCATCCACTGCAAAACAGCTGATCCTCTTATGCCCTCCCAGCGCTTGCGCTGATAACTTTATATAGATTTAATTCAGGAAATTCTCTCCTTCTCTCTCCACCTACAGCTCAGCTCCACTTCTCTCAAATCAGTTATTGAGATGTTATCACAAACATAGACTCCATAGTGCTCTCTGTTACTTTATTAAAACAGCCCAAAAATAGGCACACTTATAAGATCAAATATTTAAAACAGCATGTGTATATCCGTCCGCTCACTCACCACTGGCACACACTCACAGTGGCTGCGTGATGTCATGGGCTCGGCTCCTCCCATCTATCTAATCTTTACAAGCATACATCATGGTAATACTTAAAGAGGAAAAATATGCAACTCTGTGCTCTAGCTACAGACCAATATCGTTATTAAACAGTGATACAAAATTGAATGCAAAGATCTTGGCTTTAAGACTAAAGTAGCTGATGCCTAAATGGATTCATATAGACCAGATGGGCTTTATACCAGGGAGGGAAGGTAAGGACAATGGAATAAGAGCATTACTGATGCTGCATTAAATGGTGCGGTGGAAAATCCCCAGCTCTACTCCTGTTAATAGATGCTGAAAAGGCATTTGACAGGGTAGACTCAGAATTTATGATGGAAACATTGGAGAACCTGGGAGTGGGACCCAGGATGACCCAATGGATCAAAATCCTATATGATAGGCCTTCAGCTGCGGTAAAGGTCAATGGGAGTTTGTCACCTCCCTTTGAAATGTTCAATGGAACCAGACAGGGATGCCCGCTTCCACCTTTTGTTTGTTTTATCACTGGAACCATTATTGCCCACTATCTGTGGAAGTGTAGCTATAGGAGGAGTAAAGATTGGAAAAACCAAACATAAAGTAGCGGCATATGCCAATGATGTATTGTTTTATATGACTAGACCCAGAACAACATTACCAAATTTATTAAAAGAATTTAAAAAATATGGAGAGTTGTCAAAACTTAAGATAAACTCCATAAAATCAGACGTTTTAAATATAAGTCTGAGTAAAGAAGAAGATCTAGCGTTACAGGGAGAATTTCCTTTTACATGGGGGAAAATGGATCTAAAATATCTGGGAATAAAAATAACCTCACTGGGAGATTTATATCAGACAAATTTTATCCCTTTTCTTAATGAGATTAAAGCAGAAAAAAAAAAAAAATAATCACGTCCATTGGCATGGCTTGGACTGATAAATATGCTAAAGATGGCAATACTCCCAAAAATCCTGTAAAAATTCCAAATGCTTCCAAATACCTTACTTTTTTTTTGGAATAGTCAAAAAATATTTTGCAAGTATATATGGCAAAATAAGAATACAGCTATCGATACTTAGAGAAAAAGCACATGGGGGTTTATGCCGCATACACATGACCGGACTTTCTGGCAGACCAGGTTCAACGGTCTTCAAGACGGACTTTCGGCGGACTTGCGATGGACTTTGCGAATGAATGGACTTGGCCACACACAATAACACCAAAGTTGGACGGATTCGACCGTGATGACGTACAACTGGACTAGAATAAGGGAGTTCATAGCCAGTAGCCAATAGCTGCCCTAGCGTTGGTTTTCGTCCGTCGGACTAGCGTACATACTAAAGTTTTTTTCAACCGGACTCCAGTCCGTCGGAAAGATTTGAAACATGTTCTAAATCTAAAGTCCGTCTGATTTTTCAACAGCAAAGGTCAGATGAAGCACACACGGTCGAATTGTCCGACGGATTTGTTCCGTCGGACCTTTGCTGTCAAAGCACTGACAGGTAAAATGGGAATATAATTCACCTTGGATACCACTAGACAGGACAACGTTTTTTTCAATGGGGAATAGGACACTGTTTGGAAAATTGATAAATAATGCACAATTAAAAGATATTATAAAAAAAAGGGGAAAATACAAACATTTCAGGAATTAAAAAATAAGAGTGATTTGATGGACTTAAGTGATTGGAGATATTTACAGCTAAAACATTTTGTATCAACTTTACCGCAACTAATTCAGCCGGTGGAAAATTTTAAATCCAATAGAGAGAATATGTAATTTAGAAACCAAGTTAAATCTACATAGTACATAACTCATGTACTGACCTCAAAATATCAACCAGAGAAAACTCTATTGCGTTGGAGAGGATGTGACCAGAGAGGAACTACTCTATGTCGCATCTATGGTGGGAATGCCCAAAGATGAGGGATTTTTGGCAGGACGTAAGAGCATATATAAAAAAAAGATCACAGGATTTAAGATTACTAATGACCCATGGTGTTGCTTATTCCATAGTATAAACATGAAAAAAACAAAACAAAAAAAAACCTTAATATAAGGATACAATATTACCGTACTTAATAAATGCTGCCAAAGGCGTGATACCAAAAAAATGGCAAGATAAAGAAAGACCCACGACAAGGGAATGGGACAAGGGAATGGGACAAGGGAATGGGACAAGGGAATGGGACAAGGGAATGGTTTAATAGGATTGAATGTACATAAATGGAATACCTGAGTACTAAGTAGTAGAGAGGAAGAGCAGGTAGGAAGATTCAAAAGTATATGGGAAAGTTGGAGGAAATGAAAGCACAGTACTGTAGGGATGGGAAAGGGGGTGGGGAGTGGGAGAGGGAGAGGAAAGGTTCGGATCTAATTGTTTGTGATAAAGTGCTTGTTAAAATTGTATATGGAAAAATAAAAGACTGACAATCACTGGCTCTCTGCTCTCTGAAGACCAAGAACTGAGCAGTCTTTGGTTGCTCAGTTTTTGGTGTAGAGGCAGGGTCCACTGTTATGGACCCTGCTCTGGTCTTGATGATGTGACCCTAGACTGCTAGAGCAGGGAAGGGCAGAGGCTGTAGAGACTGGTCTAGCTGCAGGGAGGAACTGAGAATTGGTAAGTATATTTTCTTTAATTGTTCCCCTAGACCAGCAATTAACCCTTTGCAGTGTGGGCACTGACCCACTGTAAGGTATCATTTTTAATTTTCCCAGAGTTGGTCTTTAAGGCAGTGGTTAATAAATAAAATTTATAAAAGAAAATGTTGTTTATTATGTTTGACATGGAAGCTCTGCGACTAGGTGACAAAGTTGTTCGTCAAGCATTAAAATGTATCCTTAAATGTTATGCTCTCATAATGTCCCGCAGTGGGGAAAGACAAACATAACAGCTGATTTTGAATAATGGGAACATATTTTCCTAGTTTTGCTTGAGATAGAGTTTCAAGACTTCCAAAATAAACTCTTATTTCCTATGTAAATTTAAGAGTCATGTGGGCAAGGGAAATAAGGACAGATGATTATGCATGATTGTTCTCTGTAACATTGAAACCATGTACATTTCACAGACTGTTTATCCTGCATAGATTCAGAATTTGAGTTCGTTTAGTTTAGCTAGAATTTCAGTCCAGGCTATCCATCCATTCATAATAGTATATATACATTTTAAATGCTATGTACTTTGTTACTTAAACCATTCTGCAAGGACACATAACTATTCAGAGAATCTTGGGTGTAATAATTTAGTAATAATTAGTACATACATTAATTTAAAAGGTTATTTATTAATATAAATATGTTTAAGGCTGGATTCAGGGCCGGTGCTACCACTAGGGGGACTAGGCAGCCGCCTAGGGTGCCCGGCTGCCGGTTATCCTACCGTCCACAGAGCAGTGCTTGCAACTATAATCCACCAGGCAGCTGCTCTGAGCCTCTGACATGTGTCTGGCAGCGCCCCTATGCGCGTGTCTCCGCTCTGACACTGACATGTGTCCAGCACAATACCCCCCCCCCCAAGCCGCTCTCTGCTCTGACACACACTGACATGTGTTCACACAGCACTACAACCAGCCCCTACCCCCAGGCCACTCTCCTGGCCATGTCACTGGGGCAGAGTATATCATCATGGGATACAGGCAGCGTGGCACTTGGCAGAGGCTCTCCGGGCTTGGGGATAGGCAGAGCCTGCGCTGGAAGAGGCACCGACAGACAGAGGCAGGTAAAGCAGAGTTTTATATTAATGCATGCGAGCGAGGAACAGGCAGCAAGCACATGTTGCCGGTTGGATAAAAGTTTGCTGAGCCCAAGACCGTTGTTCTTTACTCGGTGTGGTGAGTAGAAACTGTTGCTTTTTTTTTTAATGACAAATGACATGCAATTTGTGTGTGTATATGTATATTAACTGATCTACCAAATGCCAAGTATGTACTGAGCCCCCCCCCCCCCCCCCCCGTGAAACAGCATTGATGCTATGTGATTGGCACAGTTGAGACTGTCTGCATTTGATTGGCGCTGATGAGGCTGTATTTGACGGTATGTGATCGGGACAGGTGAGACTGTCTGCATTTGATGGGCGCTGGTGAGGCTGTATTTTATTGTATGTGATGGGCACAGGTGAGACTGTGTTGCATGCAAAATAGTAGCAATCATTAAAAATGTGGGTTGTACATGGGCAGAGCAAAGAGGGTGGAGTCAGGGTGAAGCCAAGAAGGGGGAGGCAAAATTAGGTTTCGCCTAGGGTGTCAAAAATCCTTGCACCAGCCTTGGCTGGATTAACACCTAAACCGCATGTGGCTCACATCAGTGCGTCCTTGTTCTCCGTTTCAGGGATAGATCAGGTCCCAAATTCTTGCCTGAATTTGGACCTGAAACAGAGCCATGTGCTGTCAGAGGAAAGGAGCCATATCCATGTCCTACTAAGTAGGAAGAACAGTATGTCTCCTCTTCTAGTCAATCCACACTGAGGGAACCCACAATTAACCCCTTGATTGTCCCAAGTGTTAACCCCTGCCCTGCCAGTGACATTTACACAGTAATTAGTGCATTTTTATAGCACTGAACGCTGTATAAATGCCAAAGGTCCCAAAAAAGTGTCAGAAGTCTCCGATCTGTCTGTTGCAATGTCGCAGTACCGATAAAAATAGCAGATCACCGCCATTACTAGTTAAAAAAATAATAATAATAAAAATGCCACAATAATGTCATAAATCTTTCCCATAGTTTGCAGACGCTATAACTTTTGCGCAAACCAATCAATATACGCTTATTGTAATTTTTTTAAATCAAAAATATGTAGAAGACTATATATTGGCCTAAACTGATGAAGAAATTTGTTTTTTAAAAAAACATTTTCTTTTTCAAATCTGTCCGATGGACTCGGCTTTCTAGCATGCAAACCATTTGTCTGTGTGCTAGTCCGAAGGGCCAAATACGACGCAAGGACAGCTATTAGCTACTGACTATTGAACTTCCTTGTTTAGTCCCATTTACGTCATCATGTTCAAAATGAATGGACTTTCGAACGGACTTAGTCTGGTCGTGTGTGGCCAAGTCCATTGGTTCAGAAAGTCCGTCGGACCTCTGCCGAAAGTCCGTTGGGAAGACCATCAGAAGTAGTCCGTCAAAAAGTCCAGTCGTGTGTACGCAGCATTAGAGAAAAGTCCAAACTTGGTGGTGCTTTAACAGAGAAGTCCATTTTCCAGGATTCTTCTGGCAAATCAGCATTCCAGAGAGGACCATAGGTCCCATTAAGTTTTTAACGTGTGTTCCCCATGCATTTCCCCAAGTGTTCCACAGAGCCCCCTTAGGATCTGGACCTCTTCCCTTTTATAGAACATGGGAGGGAGGCTGGATCCCAGCGAAAGCCCGCAAACCTACCAGGGAAAGGTGGCAAAAAGAACAAACCCCTTCTCCCTGACCTGGGCAGCTGGATGCAAACTGCACATACAGTAGGCAACCAGCCTGGAAAGGTGCCTCTGGGGTCCTGGTCTTTTTATATGCCCCAGACTCAGGGCTCAAGTCCTGCGGGAACGCATGGGAACGGAGTTCCTGTACTTTTTCCACAACAGGAACTCAGTTCCCGTTAGCAGCTGTGTCCTGCAAGACTTTGAAGTATGCGAGCTATGTGGCAGGTGCTACACCAGCAGCTACCGACACAGCTCGTAATAGTAAGTGCCGTTCACCTGACCATTCAAGCATTGCCAGTAGGGGGCCCCATGACAGCTTCCGCTTCGATCTACCTGTCAATCACAGCTAGCTGACTGGTAGATCAGGTCTAGCTGATGAGTAGATCAGCTATTCTGCTCACAGGACATGCGGGGAGAGAGGTGAGCTGAGGGAGGAACATCAGTTTGGGGTGGTAAGCTGAGCACAATACCTGGCAAAGTTTAATGCCAGGAGGGAAGTTTATGTGGAAATATGTGAAGAGTTGGAATAGCATCGAGAGTGTGTTGGAGCCCTGCAGAGTTTGCAGCCCCCCGAAGCTAGCATACATCTCCTAAGCAGGAACACATCACTATCTCTCCAAGCATTCTGTCCAGATAATGTGCAGTTAATTTATGACCTTTCCGTTTTAACCCTATGTTATCCAAACTCTGTTCAATGAAAAGTGTAAACTCACCACATAAACACTCTATATACAAAATAATATTCCCCAATAAAGATCAGAACATGTTCACATTTGCATGGAAGCACAATTGAATGAATGCTGATTATTCAGAGAATTACCGTATTTATGTTTATTGAGGATCGTTTTTTTTTATGTACTAACAGTTAAACTTCGTACACACAATACGAAAATTGGATGAAAAATACCACTTTTGAAGCGTTCATGCATATGAGCGTATCATTTTTTATTTTTTTTTGGTAAGGGAGGGGATCTTGGGTGGGAGTTCCCACACTTTTTTCTCCAGGACTTGACCCCTGCCCAGACTGTGTTCTGTTTGGGGAGCATTGTATATTTCACTAGACCCCATTTAACCCTCCATATTTAGTCTATGAAGAGTGAGCTTTTAGGAATGTGCTTTGATGTAGCAGCCTGCTGAAGATGCCCATCTAAACCCTTCCTCCTGGTAAATCAGTGGCATCATCAGAAGAAAGTCATCTTTTAATGACAGCATTAGAAAGAGTATCAAACAAGTATAGAAGATGTATACATGAGCAAAAAAGTAATGATTTAAAATGATAAAATAGTCAGCTAGTTGTGTTTGCATATTGTACACCGAGACAGCATATCCAGGTCATTTTCCTTCAATGCTGCAGCAGCACAATTTGGTCAAGATCACATTTGTGGCCTGCTGATTGGACAATGAAAAATTAAGAATATGTTAATAAGCCAAGCTCTCTTTGCTCTCTCCTATATTAAGCCTGTTCACTGCAACCACATATGCACTACAGAAGAGCCTGATAGGCTCACAGTGCTGCCTTCCATATCTTAGTCTGAGTGTTACTGTTCAAGGGATGATATAAGACTTATATCAAGATAAACGCAGGTACTATTTGCTTTCTCATAGTGATTTATAGGAAAACATAACTGTAGAACTAAAGAGGATTTTTAAAACATTGCTAGCAAGTAGGTTTTAAATACTTAAGAGTAACCTTTCACTTTGCTCTTTCTCCCCTCCCCTATTTCTTTAACCTCTTCTACACCTTAGAAAAATTACCTGATATGTTTGTGTATGTGTATAGATGGTGCCATTTGCAGCCTTGTCAGTGTCATCTGCAGCCTTGCCCCCGTGTCATTGCAGCCTTGCCCCAGTGTCATTTGCAGTATTGCCCCAATCTCATTGCAGCCTTGTCATTGTCATTGCAGCCTTGTCATTGCAGCCTTCCAGTTTAAATATGGCGCCGCTGAGATACACAGAGCCTGATGTCCTATTTATCTCGGTGGCGTTCGGCTCCTCTCGCAGTCCCACCCAGTCCCGCTATGATGGACATAACACAGGTCCAATGGCGGGACTGGGTGTGACTGTGAGCTGAGCCAAGAGGAGCCGAGCGCCGCCAATATACACATAGCCGAGTGTACTCGGCTAGGGTCGGCTCCTCTCGGCTCTGCTCACAGCCACGCCCAGTCTCTGTGTTATGTCCATCATAGGGCGGGACTGGGCATGACTGTGAGCGGAGCCGAGAGGAGCCGAGCCTAGCTGAGTACACTCAGCTATGTGTATTTAGGCGGCGCTCGCTCCGCTCTGCTCACAATCAGCGGGGATTGGCTTATAACACGGCCCACAATTTCCCCCTGATTTTAAGGGGGAAAAGGTGCGTGTTATATGACAATAAATATGGTACTGTGTGGGTCATAGGCCACCTTCAGGTGATGGACACTGGCACACCCTAAGACAGGAAGTCCACTCCCTATATAACCCCTCCCACTACTGGGAGTACCTCAGTTTTTGTAGCAAAGCAATACACGTGTATACCAGAAAGAAGGGAGGGACCTCTGTGATGTACTTCAAAGAAAAGGATTTTACAGGTAAGCTGTTATAAAAATCCTATTTTCTTAATCGTACATCACAGGGCACAGAGCCATAGTAATTGCTATGTGGGATGTTCCAGAGCAATGCCAACTGAAGGGAGGGAGACACAACCAAATTAGGGCACCATTAGATCAGAGGACTTATACTGCAGCCAGAAGCACACTGTGCCCAAAGGTTATATCCTCATGACTTATTACATCTACCTGATAGAATCTGGTAAATGTATGGATTGCAGACCAAGTTGTGGCGTTGCAGGTTTGAGCCATGGAGGCTTGGTGATGCACTGCCCATGAAGCACTAACAGCCCTTGTGGAGTGCTCTTTAAACCATAAGCTTGAACAATTACTTGTCGATTCCATTTGGAAATAGTAAATTTTGTTGCTGCCTGTCCTCTTTTAGGACCTTCAGGTAATACAAACAACACATCCTTTTTTTAATCTGAGCATTCGCCTTCAAGTAGACTTTGACTGCTCTCACCACATCAAGCGAATGTAGTGACTTTTCTTCCATAGAACTGGGTTCTGGAAAAAATTAAGGTAGAACAATATCCTGGTTTAAATGAAAACTTGACACTACCTTCGGTAGAAAGTTAGGATGAGAACACAATACTACATTATCCTTGTGAATAATTAAATATGGCTCTTTACAAGAAAGAGCAGCCAACTCTGATACCCTTCTTGCAGAAGATATGACTACCAGAAACACTAGTTTCCTTGTCAAAAGAACCAAGGGAATATGTTGTATCGGCTCAATAAGGCTGTTTCTGTAATGCCGACAGAACTAAATTCAAGTGCCAAGGGTTCAGGGGTGACATAACCGGAGGATTAAGACACGTTACCCCCTGAATAAAGCTACAAACCAAAGAATGCAAATCAAGTGGTCGCTTAAATAATACTAATAAGGCAGAGACCTGGCCCTTGATAGTACTCAAGGCCAACTTCCTTTCTAACCCCATTTGTAGAAAGTCAAGGATTATACCTATGACATACCTTCTGGGGTGCTAACCCTTGGATTAACACCAGGAAACATATGCCTTCCAGACTCTATAATATATGATTCGGGAGGCCGGCACCCTTGCATTAACTAAGGTAGATACCACTGAACCTGACAGCCCACGCTTCTTCAGAATGTGGGTCTCAATAGCCAAACCATTCAATTTTGCGTTTGTAAAGTAGGATGGAATACCGGACCTTGCGAGAGAAGGTCTGGACATAGTGGTAGGTTCCATGGCTCCCCTACCGCCGTGTTTATGATCTCTTCAAACCAAGATCTCCTGGGCCACAAAAATCACTGACTTCCCTTCCTTCTTCATCCTGCAAAGAAGTCGTGGATGCAGCAGAACAGGAGGGAATGCATAAATCTGTCAAAACTGATTCCATGGGAATACAAGGCATCTGTTCCACAAGCTAGCGGATCTTTTGTTCTTGACAAAAAGTTGTTGACCTTTTTGTTGAAACTGGATGCAAACAGATCTACGTCCGGAATCCCCCATCTTTGACATATTGTCAGGAAGATATCGGGGGGGGAAGAGACCATTCTCCTGGGAACAACTGCTGGCGACTCAAGTAGTCCGCCTGCCAATTCTCTATTCCTGGAATGAATACTGCCGATAGGTAAGGTACATTGTTTTCTTCCCAAGTTAGGATATGATTAACCTCTCTCTGGGCCACACGACTTCTCGTGCCCCCTTGGTGATTGATATAGGCCCCTGCTGTGGCATTGTCGGATTGGATCTGGACAGAACAATTCCATAATCTGAACGTCCAGACCCTCAGGGCCAAGCGCGCTGCCCGAATCTCTAGAATATTCATGGGCAAGGTAATTTCTGACCTGGACCATTTCCCTTGGACAGTCACCAGAACTGCTGCCAACCCGAAAGGCTGGCATCTATTGTTACCACCTTCCTGGTAACAGGTAGGATAGATTTTCCTTTCTGCAGATTCTTGGTTATCAACCACCAACTCTGGCGAACCTTTGGAGACAAGCACGTTGGGAAATCTAAAGCTTTGACCTTCTTGTTCCAAGCCAATAGGATACTGTTTTGCAGCAGTCTTGAATGAAACTGAGCATAAGGAACAGCCTCGAATGAAGCCACGATCTTTCCCAACAACCTCATGCAAAGTCGAATAGAAGGATTCTTCTTTGACTTGACTACCTGAATCAGCTCCCTTATGGCACTGATCTTCGCCTGGGGTAAGAATATCCTCTTCTGGTCTGTATCTATGATCAGACCCAAGTATTCCAATCTCCTTGATTGTTTTAAGGAAGATTTTTCTAGGTTGAGAATCCAACCTAGGTATTCCAGGTAGTTGACTGTGGTGACCATACTTTGGTCTAAGTGGGCTACCGACTGGTCTATCAAGAGCATATCGTCTAGGTACGCTAAAATCTTTATACCTTGAGCCCTTAATCTGGCTAGAGGAGGGGCCAAAACCTTTGGTGCAGTAGCTAGTCCGAAAAGCAGAGCTACTAACTGAAAATTACGATTTTCTATCTCAAATCGTAGATATTTCTGGTGAGTGGGGAAAATCGGCACATGGAGGTATGCATCCTTGATGTCGATTGACGCCAGAAGTTCTCCACCTTGTAGGATGGACTCTTGGAACTCTAGTTTGTACCCTAGAGTAATTGTGGAAGCCACCCATTTGTCTTGACACTCTTCCTGCCAGACTCTTGAGAACTGCAGAAGTCGAGTGAGTGGGGGTGCCCCTTCATAAGGAGGCTTTATTATTTTGTTTTGTAGGTTTTCTTCCCTGGGACTTCTGAGGTTGACCTTGAGGTTTACCTCTTGAATTTAATGGTGGAGGCCGATGCTCTTGGCACTGGAGAATTGGCTCCTTTAAATTAAATACACTTACTCCTTTTCCTAACTGGCAAAAGGGTACTTTTCCCATTAGAAATTCTTTGGTTGTACTTATCAAGATCATCCCAAACAGCCATTCACCGCGGAAAGGAAAACTAGCCAGGAGCTTTTTGCAGGGCGCATCAGCTGACCAATTTTTCAACCATAGTATTCTACATATATGCACCAGCTCCAGCGTAAGACGTGAGGCCTGAAGAATAGAATCTCTCATAGCGTCTATTGCAAAACATAACGCCCCTGGTAGCTTGGCCAAATCTTGGGCCTGCTGATCAGGAATAATCTTGAGCACCTGTTTAAACTGGTCTCTAAAGGATTGACATACACCAATTGTTGCCAGTGCAGGCTGAGTTACTGAACCTGCCAGAGAAAAAGTGTTTTTTAATAGGAATTCCAACTTCTTATCTGTTGGATCCCTAAGCATTTGAGCATTGGCTACCGGACAAGGCAAACTTTTATTCACAGAGGATATAGCAGCGTCAATTGCTGGTATCTCCCATTTTTTTTATTAAACTTTTCCTCCAGAGGATAAAGTATTGAAAACTTTTTAGGAGAACAAAAATGCTTATCTGGCTGATCCCACTCAGAATACATAAGCTTTTCCAGCAGTGAATGGATAGGAAAGGCATGCTCAGCTTGGGGAGGCTTTAGTGAACCCAAACAAGAAGTAGGCTTTCAACCGACTCAGTTAAGGGTAGCATAAATGCAGAGAGGACCAATTCAGTAAGAGATTGTACCATCAATCTTTCAGATTGTGAACCTGATCCTTCCGCATTTGACCCCTCAGAAGAGGAGTCATCAGCCTCTTCCCGGTCCCCTGAGAAAAATGCATCATCTCCCTCCCCAGTTCCTCAGTTTGAGGGTCCCGGGTAACTGAAGGGGACCTATCACGCTTATTCCCACTCTGGGATGCGATTAAAGCCGCTAACCTCCAATCCTAATATGGTTGAGGAAAAAACTTCAGTAACGTAGACAGGGGCTGCAGTGTTGGAAACAATTTCAACACCTGATGTCCCTGATGGCTCACTCTGACCAGCCATATCAGATCTCTCAGGGGAGGATGCCATCTTAGAGATGGGTTTAGGCTTTTTAGAGCTTGAAGGAGTCCTTGTTTGGGGTGTTTCTACCCCCCCCCCCCTTCTGACCATAGCTCGATTCACAAATGCAGAGGAAACTACCAGAAGAATTGCATCCACTGCTTGATCAAATAGTCCAGCTATTTAACGCTCAGCCTGGTGCTTTTAGTAAATGAAGGTAATGCCTGTGTCACCAAACCTCTTAGATGCCCCTTTTTGCTCTTGTGTTCCTCCGACAGCTGCAGCCAGCAAAAAATTGAGTTTTTAAAACATACTCCCACGCTGAACGTTGCCATCACATCCCCTCTCTCTTTTAAAAAGAGCATCTTTCCTGCACGGGCCTCCGATCCGACGGGATTGGAATGTGTGTGGGGGGGATGGCGAGGAGGAGACCCGGTAATCAAACCGCAGCGCAGAGGCGATAAAAAACTAAGTGGCATTGCCGATTGTTTTGACTTCCCTCTATCAGGGAGAGGGGGAGAGCTTTGTCCAGGTGGGGGGGTGTTTTTTTTGTAAGAAAATCCCCCCCAATCTTACCAGAGGCCTGGGCTGCTCACCGGAGGGAATCTGCAGCTTCTGCTGAGACAGCGTGATCTCTCTATACAGCCCCCAGGGGTATGACAACATTTACTTTCACTCCTGGACTCGTAATAGCACTCCGCCAAAAAAAAAACTTATGGCTGAAAAAAACAAAATCACTGCATCCCGGGGTCCAGCTCTCTAGAAAGAGAAGCATTATGGGCTAATCCTTGTTTCTTCTGCCACGAGGCCCGGGTACCATTCAATTCGCCTAAAAAGACACTTTGAATGGATGCATAGCTAGCCCCAGCAAGGATTGCTCCGGTGGAGCTCAGCATAGCACATCTTTACTTGTGACCAACACCTTGGACGCTGGTGAAAAAACCGAGGTACTCCCAGTATTGGGAGGGATTATATAGGGAGTGGACTTCCTGTCTTAGAGTGTGCCAGTGTCCATCACCTGAAGGTGGCCTATAACCCACATAGTAATTACTATGGCTCTGTGATGTACGATTAATAACTATATATATACTATTCCTAATTAGTATGCATGTTAATACTATTCATCTTTGATGTTGTTCATTCACAAATATTTTAATGTTATTTCTTCCCTTATGTTAGCTGCTCTTTTGATTCTCCCACTGACCCGAACTGGAATAAAGTTATATCTGAGCCTTTTAGCAGTGGTGTGGTAATTGAATTCACATTTTTTGTTATTTTACACTGCAAGCCAAGGAAACTGTGCAAATGATCTGGTGTAGAACTGGTGTAGAACCTAGAGCCGCGGGTCCCCCCAAACCCACCAGCCGCTGCTGAACCCTGCCACTTCCTTTGTTAATGTAGCACCCTCTAGTGTGCAAGTGTAAACAGGTTAGTTGTTAGAGTAGGCAAATTGGCTTGGCTGAGCACCAGGACTAGGTTTTCAATCTGGATCAGGGTTCAGTGATTTAGGGAGGCTGAATGACTCATCTGGCATCTCTCTCTAGCACTTCCCCCTGGTCTGTAAGTTGGTAGAAACTTCCAGATATGGAGGGTGGGAGTAAGGAGGGGCTGCTATGCATATTTATGAGAACCCTGGCTAGTCCCCTGCTTATCAAGAAACTATTAGATAAGCACCTGAACCACCGCAACATACAGGCATATACAATGTAATACTGACATATAATCACACACATAGGTTGGACTTGATGGACTTGTGTCTTTTTTCGACCTCACCTACTATGTAACTATGTAACTACAGGTTTATCTGTCTGGGCATATATAAATGTTTGCTGGAGGTCCAGTGTCTTTTTTACTGCATTGTGGTTTACTGTTATTTCTATAAGACTGTTTTACCGAAAGCCACAGCCATAATTCCCCAAACACATTCTTTAACTGGCTTCGTTTTTTTTTTTAGGTAAATAGTGACTCTACTATTACCGTTACCCTTTTATGCACAGATAAAACATGAAAAATCCAGAAAGGACTTTCTATGCTCAGTTTCAGAATAAACTGTAGGTACTTCATGGGAGGCAGTGCATGTATTTTTCATCCACGTTTTAATCAGTGGAAAGCATGTCAGTATGTATTAAAATGTTTTTGATGGAGCTCCTGTGAAACCAGTAGAACCGCTTTGGTTGTTCAGTATTACAGTCTGCTGTAACAAACTGTTCCATACAGTGACTTTTGTTGTAAGATAAAAACACGTGATCTTTGTTCATATAGAAGTTCAAAGAAGTTCATATAGAAGTTCATATAGAAGTTCATATAGAAGTTCAAAGCGTATATGGAATGGAATGGAAAACAAATACCTTCCATGAAAAGCACAAGCCAACTACCACACATGGAATACGGCACAAAGTGCAGGCTCCTTATCAGTGCTTCTGACGTTAATGCCAGACTTAAAAGAACAGGATTGCGGGCCTTTTTTATGTAGCTTTTTTTTTTTTATCTTAGAACAAAATAATGGTGTTTCTGCATATATAACCTTCATTTTCGTGCCGTCAACTCCTATTAGCTTTGACCTTTGATATGTTTGGTACGCATTAATTTATGCTTTACAATGGCTCATAGCTCCCGCCTAAGCTCTGTTTTCTCCTGTCTCTACTGCCACCATACACAATAAGATTAGAGAGTAATTGGATTTAGGGACAGTGCTGGTGGGCTTTGGGCTTGTGTTGATGACATCAGTTTGATATGCTTCTGAGATGATTCAGAATTCATTGATGGGTGCAAAAGACCCAAAGATTTGTCCCATAGATTTCTATAGAAACTTGAAGCCAGTTTATAGTGAACAAAAGCCTGTTGACACTGGTCCTTGGGGGTGGCCATACAGGATTGACCCCTCAGCCTAGGTTCATATCTATGCAGTTTTCCAGCACATTTGCGGTGCATTTTTGAACACGCAATTATGATGCATTCCTGCATGCAGGTTTCATGCGTCTTGCGTTTTTATTTTAACAAATTGTGAATAGTCGCTTGTTAACCACTTAAGGACCGAGCCTCTTTCCGAGAATTTTTGTTTACAGCTGTTTAGAAGTTAAAAACTGTTTGTTTTTTTGCTAGAAAATTATTTAGAACCCCCAAACATTATATATATATTTTTTCTAACACCCTAGAGAATAAAATGGCGTTCATTGCAATACTTTTTGTCACACCGTATTTGCGCAGCAGTCTTACAAGCGCACTTATTTTGGAAAAAAATACACTTTTTTGAATTAAAAATATTTTTTTTATAATGTGAAAGATAATGTTATGCCGAGTAAATTGATACCCAACATGTCACACTTCAAAACTGCGCCCACTCATGAAATGGCGACAAACTTTTACCCTTAAAGATCTCCATAGGTGATGTTTAAAAAATTCTACAGGTTGCATGTTTTGAATTACAGAGGAGGTCTAGGGCTAGAATTATTACTCTCACTCTTACGATAAAGGCGATACCTCACATGTGTAGTTTGAACACCATTTTCATATACAGGCGCTACTCATGTATGCTTTTGTCTCTGCACACGAGCTCGGCAGCTCGGCAGGACGGGGCGTGTTTAAAAAAAATTCATTTTTTTCTTATTTATTTTACCTTTTATTTTTACACTGTTCTTTAAAAAAAATAAAAAAAATAATTGTGTCAATTTTATTCCTATTACAATGTAAACATCCCTTGTAATAGAAAACAATCATGACGGGACCTCTTATATATGAGATATGGGGTCAAAAAGACCTCAGATCTCATATTTACACTAAAATTAAATAAGAAAATAAAAATCAAAGAAATGTTGTTTTAAAAAAAATAAATAAATAAAAAAAAGTCCCTTTAAGGGCTATAGGCGGAACTGATGTTTTGACGTCGCTTCTGCCCCACAATGGTATTGAAATGGGTGGGGGCCATCTTTCCCTCACTTGTCTCTATACCTAACAGGGAGAACGACCCGATTGCCCGTTCTGCTGCCGACGGCTCCGGTATGCGGTGGAGGGCATCGGTAAGCGGCAGAGGGCACCGGAGCCCCCTCTTGCTGCCAAAAAAAGTGATCTTGCGGCGAATCCACTGCAGAGACCACTTTTATCTGAAAGCACACTGCCCTTTGAAGAATGATATGATAGCTAGCTGCTGCCATAACAATGATATCCCTCGCCAAAGTACCGACGTATAACAATGGTGGGGGGTCCATAAGGAGCGAGTAGCCACCACGTCTTTAACAATGAGTCATCAGCTGTCAGCGGGGTTCCATTTTTGGAACACCACATACAGTGCCTTGAAAAAGTATTCATTCAGTATTGAAATTTTTCACATTTTGTCATGTTACAACCAAAAATGTAAATGTATTTTATTGGGATGTGATAGATCAACACAAAATGCCACATAGTTGTGAAGTGGAAGGAAAATTATATCTGAAAAGTGTGGCGTGCATTTGTATTCAATCTCCTTTACTCTGATACCCCTAACTAAAATCTAGTGGAACCAATTGCCTTCAGAAATCACCTAATTAGTAAATAAAGTCCACCTGTGTGTAATTTAATTTCAGTACAAATATAGCTGCTCTGTGAAGCTCTCAGAGGTTTGTTAGAGAACCTTCGTGAACAAACAGCATGACAAAGGCCAAGGATCACACCAGACAGGTCAGGGATAAAGTTGTGGAGAAGTTTAAAGCAGGATTAGGTCATAAAAAAATGTCCCAAGCCTTGAACATCTCATGGAGCACTGTTCAATCCATCATCCGAAAATGAAAAGAGTATGGCACAACTCAAAACCTACCAAGACATGGCCATCCACCTAAACTGACAGGCCAGGCAAGGAGAACATTAATCAGAGAAGCAGCCAAGAGGCCCATGGTAACTCTGGAGGCGCTGCAGAGATCCACAGCTCAGGTGGGAGAATCTGTCCACAGGACAACTATTAGTCATGCACTCCACAAATCTGGCCTTTATAGAACACTGACAAGAAGAAAGGCTTTGTTAAAAGAAAGCCATAAGAAGTCCTATTTGCAGTTTGCGAGAAGCCATGTGGGGGACACAGCAAACACGTGTAAGAAGGTGCTCTGGTCAGATGAGACCAAAATTGAACTTTTTGGCCTAAAAGCAGAAGGCTATGTGTGGCAGAAAACTAACACTGCAAATCACCCTGAACACACCATGAAACATGGTAGTGGCAGCATCATGTTGTGGGGACACTTATCTTCAACAGGGACAAGGAAGCTGGCCAGAGTTGATGGGAAGATGGATGGAGCCAAATACAGGGCAATCTTAGAAGAAAACCTGTTATGCTGTGTACACACGACCAGTTTTCCAAATTCCGACCGCCAAGAACGCGGTGCCGTACAACACGTATGACAAGACTAGAAAAATTAAGTTCAATAGCCAGTAGCCAAAAAATCAGATGGGGCATACACATGATCAGAATATACAATGAAAAGCTCCCATCTGACTTTTTCTGTTCGACATCCCCGCTCGTGTGTACACGGCATTAGAGTCTGCAAAAGACTTGAGACTGGAGAGGAAGTTCACCTTCCAGCAGGGCAACAACACTAAACATACAGCCAGAGCTACAA
Source organism: Lithobates pipiens (assembly GCF_037356315.1). NCBI lineage: Eukaryota > Metazoa > Chordata > Amphibia > Anura > Ranidae > Lithobates > Lithobates pipiens. Next base: position 133,965,798 of record NW_027507764.1, read on the forward strand.
TGGAATGGCTTACATCAAAGCATATTCATGTGTTAGAATGTAAGCTCTATGAGCAGGGCCCTCCTGTACCTTTTGTATTAAACTGTACTGTAATTGTGTTCCCCCCCCCCCCCTATACACTGTAAAGCGCTGCGTAAACTGTTGGCGCTATATAAATCGTGTATATTAATAATAATAATAATAATAATAATATGTTACAATGGCCAGTCAAAGTCCAGGCTTAAATCCAATTGAGAATCTGTGGCAAGACTTGAAAATTGCTGTTCACAGACACTTTATATCCAATCTGACAGAGCTTAAGCTATTTTGCAAAGAAGAATGGGCAAAATGTTCACTCTCTAGATGTGCAAAGCTGATAGAGACATACCCAAAAAGACTTGCAGCTGTAATTGCAGAAAAAGGTGGTTCTACAAAGTATTGACTGAGAAGGGGTTGAATACAAATGCACGCCACACTTTTCACATATTTATTGGTAAAAAAAAATCAAAATTATTTATCATTTTCCTACCACTTCACAATTACGTGAAACTTTTGCCGTGTACACATGGCGGACTTAGTCCGCCGGACCGCATTACGCCGGACAATTTGATCGTGTGTGGGCTCCAGCGGACTTTTTCATGGTAAAGTCCGGCGGACTTAGAAAGTAGTTTTGACTCAAAATTTGTCCGCTGGACTTGGCTTTCAGTGGACAATCCGTTCGTCAGTGTGCTAGTCCGGTGGACTAAGAATGACGCATGCTCAGAAGCAAGTACAAGAAGGAAGCTATTGGCTACTGGCTATTGAACTTCCTTTTACTAGTCCCGTCGTACGTGCTGTACGTCATCGCGTTAGAATTCACCGGACTTTCGGAGTGTCCGTGTGTGGCCAAGTCCGTTCGTTAAAAAGTCCAACGGATTGTTTGCCGGATTGTTTGCCGGACTAAGTCCGCCGGACAATTCGGTCGTGTGTACGCGGCATTAGTGTTGGTCTATCACATAAAATCCCAATAAATTACATTTATGTTTTTGATTGTGTAGCACCCTGTGGTTTAGTCAGGGAGCTCCTCACAGATTTTATTTGTTAGTTATCTTGGTTGATTAATAGAAATCTATTAATTTCTCCGTAAGTTTAGCCTTGTTGCACTTTTCTCTTCTTCCACTAGGTGGCCGGGTACTTGGTGGTACTAGATATGGGAAGGGCAATCCAAGGTCAGGTTATGAGTATATGGGGTATCTCAGCCAATAAGCAGGGGTTTTCTTGAATCCCTTGGCCTGCTGGGAGAACCTATATATTCGGATGAGGTCAGGTGATCTATGTTCTGTGCCACCTGGAAGGCTGTCTGGGTGGGCGTGTGCCTTACGCCCCGGGCTGCTAGGCCAGAGATTGGGCCTATCCCTGGGGGCATATGGCTGTTTCTTTTTTGTACACTGCCTGTGGTGCATGTGAGGTGCAGTATATGCTCTCAGCATGTGTAAGATACCGTGCGTAGGCGCTGGGTGCTGGGATGATGTAGTTCTATCAGTGACCAGTGGAAGTATCCGTGGAAGACACCAAGTCTGATAAAAGAGCAGAAGAAGATGGCAGCAACAGAGAAGACAGACCGCGTGTCGCTGGAGGAGATCAAACTCATAGGTAAGTCCAATTCTGAAGCCTGATTACTCTACTTTAACTTACAAACTATCCCACTGTGTAATGAGAACACCTCCATTCACATTGAGGAATCTCTCATTAGACAAGGAAATTGAAATTACACGGGGCTTAGCCCTGAATAAGGGTAGTCTGACACAATAAAACTGAATCAGAGAAATATCGGCAACAGTAATTGTCGTAACAAAGGGCATCTTCAGTTGCAGGGCGCTCTTAAGAAAAAAATTCTACTTTAAAATTTTCAAATGGCAAACTGATTTACTTTAAAGTGAGTGTGGGGCCTGGCTACAGATATTGAATTATTTAAATATACTTAAAGCGGTAGTAAACCCGCACATTTTTATTTTTTTATTTTTAAACCTGCAAAGCAAAAGGCATAATGAGCTAGTATGCACCGCATACTAGCTCATTATGAAATACTTACCTTAGAACGAGGCCCCGACATCTGGCCCGATCCACGCTGAGGGAGCTGACATGCTCCCTCTGCGTTTCTTCCGGGTATCGCGGCTCCGGCGCTGTGAGTGGCCGGAGCCGCGATATCATCACTCCCGCGCATGCACGCGGGAGATTTCATTCCGGCCGGCCGGCCACTGACGATTTTCAGGCCGAGAATCCCCTTGTGCGCATGCGCCGCTGCAGTCAGCGGCGCATACCGAGGGGAATATCTCCTAAACCGTACAGGTTTAGGAGATATTTTTTTTACCTACAGGTAAGCCTTATTATAGGCTTTCCTGTAGGTAAAAGTTAAAAATTTGAGTATACAACCACTTTAACAAGCTGTAAATTGGGTTTAAAACAACTGCTCCCAACTTCTAGCTATGGGGACTGTGGAGCAATTCATCCTCAAATTTAAGTTTTCTTGATTTTTTAAGCATCTGTAGAAAATCACCCAAATCATACATACATTTATGGTAATTGTGTTCACTCTAGTAAACTTTATTGTGTGATCACTAGGGATGAGCTTCGTGTTCGAGTCGAACATACGTTCGACTTGAACATCGGCTGTTCGCCCGTTCGGCGAATTCTGAACGTTATGGGCCGTTCGCACCAAATTCGCGTGGCGCTCACGGCCCACAATGCACTGCGATGGCGCAGTGCATTGCTGGCTCATGATTGGCCAAGCATGCACTGTGACCCCACATGCTTGGCCAATCACAGCGCCGGTAGCGAGGAGAGCCATGATTGGCCACAGGCAGGATGCCTGTGGCCAATCATAGCTCAGGCTGTGTAGTACACGCCCCACACTATATAAGGCCACCAGCGCGGCGGCCTTGTGTAGTGTGTTGGCATCTGTAGCAGTTAGTGGGTGTTCTGTGTACCTTCAACACAGTATACACCGATCGTTATCTGCCGATTTTTCGTTCTTGCTCTTCTGTAGTGGTTGTTGTCTGCGTGCCCTGACCGCAGTATACACCGCTATATTCACCTATATATCTAGCGATATATCTATCTTTTATAATAGAGCTGTCAGTCAGTGTTAGGAGATTGTGCGTGCTGTCTGCGTGCTCTGAACGCAGTATACACCGCTATATCCACCTATATAGCTAAATATCTTGCTCGTTTTAAATAGAGCTTTCATTCAGTGTTAGGAGATTGTGCGTGCTGTCTGCGTGCTCTGAACGCAGTATACACCGCTATATCCACCTATATAGCTAAATATCTTGCTCGTTTTAAATAGAGCTTTCATTCAGTGTTAGGAGATTGTGCGTGCTGTCTGCGTGCTTTGAACGCAGTATACACCGCTATATCCACCTATATAGCTAAATATCTTGCTTGTTTTAAATAGAGCTTTCAGTCAGCGTTAGGAGATTGTGCATGCTGTCTGCGTGCTCTGAACGCAGTATACACCGCTATATCCACCTATATAGCTAAATATCTTGCTCGTTTTAAATAGAGCTTTCAGTCAGTGTTAGGAGATTGTGCATGCTGTCTGCGTGCTCTGAACGCAGTATACACCGCTATATCCACCTATATAGCTAAATATCTTGCTCATTTTAAATAGAGCTTTCAGTCAGTGTTAGGAGATTGTGCATGCTGTCTGCGTGCTCTGAACGCAGTATACACCGCTATATCCACCTATATAGCTAAATATCTTGCTCGTTTTAAATAGAGCTTTCAGTCAGTTTTAGGAGATTGTGCGTGCTGTCTGCATGCTCTGAAAAAGACAGACGGCAAAACAAATTATACAGGGGTGATAACCCTTCCCTATGTTTTCCAAAAAGCTTAAAAATAGTTTTTTTGACTGGAGCTACACTTTAAAAATGTACCGGTTGAAAATTACAAACAGATTCAACTTAACACAACAAACCTACACAGTCCCTGTCTTGTTTGCACCGCCTGTATACTGCTGTTCTGAGTATATAGGGCCTGGGGGCCACACGTATTTCCTTTTTTTAATATGGGTATGGGGTTCCCCTTAATATGCGTACAAGACCCAAAGGGGCTGGTAATGGGCAGGGAGGGCTACCCATGCCATTTTTCTCAATGATTTTCAACCATATTGCAGGAACCAGATATAACATTAAAACCACAAGCAGCTTTAAATTACGTTATTTCCGTTAAATGTCATTTTGTGCAGGGACGGTTCTAAAAACGGGAAACACGTGGCACTTCACAGGCATACTACAGACACCCCACAGGCACGATATTTAAAGGAATATTTCACTTTTTTTTCACTTTAATCGTCATTAAAATCAGTGCTCCCGCCAAAACGGCCGTTTTTAAAAGTTTTTTTTGCATTGACCCATGTCCCCTGGGGCAGGAGCCAGGTCCCCAAACCCTTTTTAGGACAGTATCTTGCATATTAGCCGTTAAAATTAACACTTTTCATTTCGAACGTTCGAGTCCCATAGACTTCAATGGGGTTCTAACGTTCGTACGAATTTGGGGTCCATTCGAAAGTTCTGGTGCGAACCGAACCGGGGGGTGTTCGGCTCATCCCTAGTGATCACTAGTCTCATACTCACTACCGTACAAGAAGTAAAGAGCAAAAATATTTCTGTTCCTACTATGAAACACAACTAAACAAGCACAGAGGTATAAAAAAAAATCTGTGTGTACAGTGGATGTTACCTTTTCACCCCAGCCTGGGAACCAGAAAAACAAGGCTGTCAAGTGAAACAAGAACTCTGTTCTTCCAGGTGAGAAAAGCGCACACAGCATTTCCAAGGATACAGTAGGAATAAAACATATGGATTGGGGTGGTGATGCCTGCCTTGTTCTATTACACATAGTTAAAGCTGATGCTGGCTAAGTATAAGCACTGTTTACTGAACATTAGAACTTTGGTATATTGCCTTACTTGTATTTGAAAGGAACCCTTAGACATAGGATAAAAGTCACACAATGGAAACAACTGTTAAAATGGCCACATGTGCATGCTTTAAGACAGGGGTAGACAACCTCGGCCCACCAGCTGTGGTGAAATCCCATGAAGTCCCATGAGACATTGCAAGACCCTGACATGACTCCTAGAGGCAGAGGCATGATGGGATTTATAGTTTCACTACAGCTGGAGTGCCAAAGTGGCCTCCCTCATGCACATAGGACATTTTAAACATCACTTTCAAAGGTGTTTTTTTTTTCTGCCTCTAAGCGCCCTTCAGTGTTAGCTTATGTGTCCATGCACACATTAGATTTTACGAGCATTTAGAGGCAGACAAAAAAAGGCAGCATGTTTAGAAGAGGAGCTTTTCAGCGTCAAAAAATGCTTGATGCGCCAACTGTAAACACATGCAAGGGAACTTTAGAGCTACACATCAAGCTCTTGGGTATTCATGTGTGCATGGGGCCAAAAGAAAACCTGTCAGGTATGACCATTTTTCTGAGAATTCTTCATGCTGATGATTTGGCTTCATTACTTTCTGAGTCATTCATCCAGAACAATTATATTGATAAAAAAATGCAACTTTTCTTTATCGTACATCACGGGACACCGAGCCACAGTAATAACTGTATGGGCTATATGGCACCTTCAGGTGGTGGACACTGGCACACCCTAAACAGGAAGTTCAATTCCCCATGTAATGCCTCCTCTTACCGGGAGTACCTCAGTTTTAAGACAAAGGGCACTGCACCAGGGCTGTTAGTGCTTCATAGGCAGTGCATCACCAAGCCTCCATGGCTCAAATCTACAAGGCCGCAACCTGGTCTTCAGTCCATACATTCACCAGATTCTATCGGGTGGATGTAAGAAGGCATAAGGATATCGCCTTTGGGTGCAGTGTGCTGCAGGCAGCAGTATAAGTCCTCAGGTCTGATTGCACCCTACTTTTGTTGTGTCCCCTCCCCCCAGGTGGCATTGCTCTGGTTATCCCTTACAGTCATTACTGGGGCTCTGTGTCCCGTGATGTACATTAAAGAAAATAGGATTTTTATAAAAGCTTACCTGTAAAATCCTTTTCTTGGAGTACATCACGCGACCAGGGGTGTAACTAGAAATCACAGGGCCCCATAACAAAATGTTGTATGGGCCCCCCCCTCACCCTTACCCAGGGGCAGATCCAGAGTCTAGTCTCGGGAGGGACACTGCCAAAAAATATGTTTTTCTGGGGGCAATCTATCGGGACAATGGCTGATGTTGGCGCTTCAATCATCACAGCACCATGGTTGTTATAGTGTCAGGATGAATGAAACGCATTATTTATATTATTACATTGTTATAGAAAATGAAATAGTTCAACTCACCATAATGCAGAATCAGTGGGAGCCCCAAGTGTGTCACTTGCCACCGTCGCCTGCCACCAGATGCAGATTGTCACTTGCCACACGTTGCAGATGGTCACTTGCCACGTCACCTGCCACAAGCTGCGGATTGTCACTTGCCGCCTCACCTGTCACACATTGCGGATTGTCCACTTGCATCCGCTAGCACAGTCAGTGTGACTGTACGAGTGCCGAGTGGATGGGCAGCTTGGTGGTTTACCCATCGCCCGCTCACTTACACGTGACTCACCGGGCCTTACTCGGCTGTGGGCCCCGTAGCACCCGTGTGGGTCACTATGGCGGTAGTTCCACCAATGAACGGGACACAGAGGTCTCTCCACTCTTTCTGGTTACACGTGTATTGCTTTGCTACAAAACTGAGGAACTCCTGGTAAGGGGAGGGGTTATATGGGGAATTGAACTTCCAGTTTAGGGTGTGTTAGGGTCCATCACCTGAAGGTGCCATATAACCAATACAGTTATTACTGTGGCTCTGGGTCCCGTGATGTACTCCAAGAAAAGCATTTTACAGGGAAGCTGTTATAAAAATCCTATTTTTATAACTTTTGTTTCCTATATGCTTTTTTCAGGTCTGTGAATCAAATTATTAAAGTATTTCAGAAGGAGGCGAGAAATGGCAGCTTCTATATTTGTAACGTGTACTTTTTCTGATTGTATTTCTATTAGAATGTTTTTTGAAGATTATAGTAAGTAAAGCAGATGTACAGCATTTGGCATTCAAGCACAAGATTGTCCAATAAAGGATTACCTGACAGTCAGCCACATATAATAGGTGTGATTTTGAAAGACCATGACAACAGACATTGGACACAGTGGTAGACAATGCAGTGAGTAATACAGTGCCTTGAAAAAGTATTCATACCTCTTGACCTTTTCCACATTTTGTCATCTTACAACCAAAAACATAAATGTATTTTATTGGGATTTTATGTGATAGACCAACACAAAAGGGCACATAATTGTGAAGTGGAAGGAAATTGATAAATGGTTTTCAACATTTTTTACAAATAAATATGTGAAAAGTGTGACATGTATTTGTATTCAGCCCCCCTGAGTCAATACTTTTAGAACCACCTGCAAGTCTTTATGAGTATGTCTCTACCAGCTTTGCATTCTTCTTTGCAAAATAGCTCAAGCTCTGTTAGATTGGATGGAGAGCATCTGTGAACAGCAATTTTCAAATCTTGCCCCAGATTATCAATTGGATTTCGGTCTGGACTTTGACTGGGCCATTCTAACACATGAATATGCTTTGATCTAACCCATTCCATTGCAGCTCAGGCTGTATGTTTATGGTCATTGTCCTGCTGGAAGGCAAACCTCCACTCCAATCTCAAGTTTTTTGCAGACTAAAAGGTGTTCTTCTAAGATTGCTCTGTATTTGGCTCCATCCATCTTCCCATCAACTCTGAATAGCTTTCATGTCCCTGCTGAGAAAAAGCATCCCCACAACATGATGCTGCCATGACATGACAAAATTAGAAACATTTCAAGGAGTATGAATACCTTTTCAGGGCACTGTAGGTACGGTTTTAGTGGTATGCAGTCAGTCAGCAATATTGGAGTATTTTTAATTGTCAATAGAGTTAAGTGCATTACTACCAATCTCTTCCTAGATCCTAAATAGATACCAAAGACCAAAAACATATGTTCACAACACAATGTGTGATAACAAATAAATAATATATCACTGTATATAATTAATGTCAGTTCATAACTTCAAATGTGTCAGTTCACATAATAAACATAAAGTGACAGTTCATCGGCAAAGTGATGTGTGATCCTTATAAAAAGAATTATCCAGTGCTTTTCTGACCACTTCTCCATCACCTCAGTGCTCACAGTGCTATCACCTTGGCGATATGAAACAGCGCATGTGTAATCATATACAACTTGTCATCTCCTGCTGTTATTCAGAGAACATGTATTGTAGTATGTCCTCCCCAGGGCCGTCTTTAAGACAGGGCCCAAAGAAGCTGCCTCATACTTGCCAACTATCCCAATTTAAATTCCCTTGTCCCTTGAAGTTTTCGTCCTGTGCTGTGTCCCAACATCTCAGTGTGGAGTGCTGGTACTAATGCTGCCCTATTGTTGTGTACAGATGACAGTGAGGAGATGATGTGGTGTAACCTCTAGCAACTAATCAGTGATCCGTAATGTGTGCTGTAACCTCTAGCATCCAGCCAGTAAGCAGTAATGATATGCTGTAACTGCTGGCAACCAATTGCATTTGCTACCTGATCTGATACAGTAAACTTATTTTAAGTCTAGCTCCTATTTATCGTATGTCTCAGAGCAGGTGGAGAGTGAAATTGCATCGGGGGAGGCAAGAAAATTTTTGCCCAGGGTCCAATCAATATTAAAGACGGCCCTGGTGCTCCCTCTCTCTCACTAGGGTACTCGTATACTGTCAGATTTACTTCTTTTTTTTTTTTCTCAATAGTTTTTTATTCAATTTTTCATAATACAATGAATAGGTGACAGTGGGTATACAGTTATGTTTAACCAAAATTGTAATACATGTGGTAAGTCACAATAACGTAAGCAATATATCTAGGGTAGCTGATATCCATATAACCCAAACGTATACATACAATGAGTAATATGATCGGTTTGTTCTAAAGAAATGAAACCGCAAACAACAGACAAAAGAAAGAAAAAAGAAAACAAAAGAAAAAACATAAAACATCTTAATTGTGGAAGAAGCGTTGGTAAGTCATAACAAGTGTCATCTATTCCGTGAACTAGGATAGCAGTGAGAATATGGGACACACACAGTGGGGTAGGCATCACCCCTGAGGGACAAAGTAGTTTTAATGAGCTAGCTGGTATCTAGAACAGTGGCAGACTGGTTCAGGTAAGCGGTGAGAGTCGGCTACTACCTGAAAGAAGGAAGATGTCCGCCCGAGCACCCCCTGAGGGATCTATTCTGTGCCCGAGCGAAGCCATCCGTCCCTCTGCTTATGTTCGTTTTCGAAAGTAATTTCAAAGATTTAGGATTCAAATAGTTAGGTCAGAGGAGCTGACCCAGTCCTTCCACTGTTGCCATCTGGAAATAAGTTTACTTTTAGAACCTTGTCTAAGTGCTAGTATAGTTTCGTGTGAGTAATGTGAATGGGTAGTTTGAATTACCTCCAGTAGTGTAGGAGGATCAATGTTCTTCCAATTCCGTGCAATAGTTAACCGTGCTGCCAAAAGTATATGAATTATGATATTTCTTGTCGGGTTAGAGAATTGATCAATAGTCAAGGATAGTAGGGCTAGATAGGGAGATTCTGTGATAGAGTGTTTGGTGACCTCAGATATGAGATTGAATACTGAGTGCCAGAAACCCTGAAGTTTGGGGCAGTTCCAAAAGGTATGTATTAAGTTCCCATAGTGACTGCATTTCCGCCAACACGTCCCATCATTAGTCGAGTCGAATTTAGAGATTTTGTCAGGGGTCAAATACCAACAATAAGTCAGTTTATATGCCAATTCCCATAGTGAGGCGCAACATGTAGCTTTATAAGTGGATTGGCAGGCTATCTCCCATCAGATTTACTTCTTGAAGGACACGGGTACTGGTCCCTTTAAAAGCGCCTTACCTGGGATGTGAGTTACTCCCGTGCCATGTTGGAATAAAGTGGATGCCCCCAATAGTGTAAAACTGTATGGAAATTATTTTATTTTTAGTTAAATATGCTTACATGCAAAAATAAAACTCTTAGCATTCATTAGAGTATTAAACTTCATGGCATGGTGTAACTTCCAGTCTGCGATCCCTCACGCACCACGTGACTTCACCAGGGGAAAAGTGATGAGGTCTGGTGAAGTCATGTGGTCACCCTGATGAAGTCACGTTGTACATGACGTAACACATAGGGCCGAGCCTGAGGGCTCACAGACTGGACCTGACGTCATACCAGGAACAGTAATACTCTGCAACATTATAGTGGACACATCGGACACTTTTAACACATTTTTGGGATGAATGACAATTATACAGTGATCAGTGCTATAAAAATGCACTGATTACTGTATAAATGTCACTGGCAGGGAAGGGGTTAACACTAGGGGTTAACTGCGATCAAGGGGTTAACTGTGTTTCCTGACTGTGTGTTCTAACTGTAGGGGGAGGGGAATGACTATAGGAGATGACAGATCATGGTTCCTAGCTATTAGGAACTCACAATCTGCATCTCCTCTCAGAACAGAACAGGGATTTGTGTGTTTACACACACACACGTGTCCCTATTCTGCCTCTCATGCCCATGATCACTTGTGACCTATGACCGCCGGTGACGAGCATTGGCACCCCCCAAATGCAGCGGGCACGTGCCTCCGGTGGCGCTCCCGTGCTTGCTATCCCACTTAAAGGAGACGACGTATAGCTACAACGGCTCACGGGATTGTGCCAACCTGCTGCAGTATAATGACAGCGGCTGGTTAGCAAGTGGTTAAATATACTGTAAATAAAATAATTTCCATACAGTTTTACACTATTGGGGGCATCCTCTTTATCAGCTTGTCGACTACCGCATGCCGATTTACATCGGCAAAATGGCACTGACAGGCAAATGGGCATACAGGTACATCCCCATTAAGAAGCAGAGTCGCGAGCGCGTGCGTACTGCGGTCTCCGTGACCACGGGTCCCGCGGACTTAATGTCTGCAGGGTGCCTGCGATCATGTTACGGAGAGGAAGAACAGGGAAACGCTTTTGTAAACAAAGCATTTTCCTGTTCTGCCTAGTGACAGGACAGTGATCACAGCTCTCTGTCATCGAGAGCTGTTATCACTGTTCTGTGTGTTGAAGCCCAGCCCCTTCACAGTTAGAATCACTCCCTAGGACACACTTAACCCCTTCACTGCCCCCTAGTGGTTAACCCCTTCCCTGACAGTGTCATTTACACAGTAATCAATGCATTTATTATAGCATCGATCGCTGTATAAATGACAATGGTCCCAAAATAGTGTCAAAAAATGTCCGATGTTCTTTTGTTTATAGCGCAAAAAATAAAAACCACAACCACAAATACCACCAAAAGAAAGCCCTATTTGTGGGAAAAAATGACATCAATTTTTTTTGAGTACAATGTAGCACAACTGCGCAATTGTGAGTTAAAGTGACGCAGTGCAGAATTGTAAAAAGTGCTCTGGTTAGGAAGGGGGTAAACCCTTCTGTTGCTGAAGTGGTTGATCCAACACGGCACGGGAGTAACTCAAATCACGGGTAAGGGACCAGTACTTTTGTCCTTCAGGATATAAACCCAACAGGATACAAGTACCCTAGTGAGAGGGAGGCCACACTACAAGAGGCTTTACCTGGATAAGAGCAGGAGATGACAAGTTGGATATGATTACACATGCGCTGTATCATATCACCAAGGTGAGAGCACTATGTGCACTGAGATGACAGGAAGTGATCATAAAAGCACTGGATAATTCTTTCTATAAGGATTACACACAGATGAACGGTCACGATTTTTATATGAACCGACACGTTTGAAGTTATGAACTGACATTAATTATATACAGTGATATGTTTTCATTTGGTTTTTATCACACTGATTGTGAACATATGTTTTTTTATATTTTGGTACCTATATGGGATCAAGGTAGAGACTGGTAGCGCTACACTTAATTTTATTTGGTTGTAGCAAAGTAGTTGCCGTTGCAGTTTGTTGAGGTAAAGTTATGTCACATCTTCTTCTTTTGAGCAATATAGACCCAGTCCGAATATGCCCCTAAGCAGGCTCTGGTTGCTCGCTGCTTTAAAAGCTTTCTCAAGAATGGTGGACTACTGTTCCCAGCCAGCCCAACTTGAAAATCATGTGCCCTCAGGCCACATAGATTTGACACAGATCCCCACAGTCTCTCCTCTGATCCAGGACTCCCCATCATTCATTGTGTGAATGATGAAGACATTGCTAATGACCATGTAGAAACAAAGTTCCCTCACAGACTTCCTGGCACATCCAGCCCTCCACTGTAGTAACGCCGACCTTTCACTGCCCTGAGTCCTTGATGAGGAACTTGACCAGAGCATACTTTCCGACAGCTTCATCTGCCCCTCTGCTCCAGGAATTCTATATCACCGACCATGTGGTGACAAAGACAATGCCAATGACCGTGTAGAGGCAAAGTTCCTTCAGAGATTCTCCCTGGGCCTCCTCCTGCGATCGGCGCCTCCCCACAGATGGGGGTGCCCTCCTGCTGCTGCCTAGTATTCCATTCCTCGCTTCACTCAGCCGACTTCTCTCCCCAGTGGCATGTTACCTCAGCTTATATAGGAGGCCCACCCCCTGCCAATTCCAGTTGGGGATTGGTCAGTGCTCCCACACAAGCTGCCTGCCACTCCAGTCCTAGGCCCTGCTCCTCTTCCAGAACATTCTCCCTGGAAGCAGGGGAGGCGTCTCAGAACCAGAACACAGGTGGCCACACCCACTGCTACTCTGACCACTCCCAGCCTCCAGATCAAAACAGATAGGCCTAGCTTGCAGCATAGGCCTGCCTAAATTTTCCATGTACCTAGTAAAAAAAAATATTAATAGCACCTACCTATTGGTAGAGGGTGCTACACAATATTTATATGAATTATAGGAATGCAACCTTAACACTTAATTTATGTACTTATTTGTTTATTAATAATATTTGTTTCCACCCATTATTTATTTTGGGAGCACCATTAAATTTTAGTTTGAACAGGTAGAGCAGGGGTTAAGCACTTATACATTCATAAGTAATTTTAATATCTTGTTTTACGGATACAGTTATTCAGTTGTTAGCCAGATACCTAGTGGGTGATAGTTTTTGAGTAAGGGCAACATGTTCACAGAGATATTGTGGTCAGTGAGGAGTATACTGCAAAAAAGTAGAAATGAAAAAGCAAAAAGAATAGCCTCATCTAAGAAAGCAGAAGTAAGAAGTGAGAGAGAAACAAGGGAAGGAAGGGGATTCAGAGGGTGATGGGAGAGGGTGGAATGACAAGTTGATGGGATGGTCTTCTTAATTGTTTGTATCAAAGCAGACCCATGGGGTCCCACACTTGCTCATGAGCAGTGAGCGTATAGCTCATTCTAGCTGTGGGACTGTCCATTAAGTCGACTTCTCGAAAGCTAGAATATGAATCAGGGGCGCTTGTGTGCTCTTCCAGTAAGAGGTTATTTGATACTTTAATAAACAATCATATGAATTAAAATCAGTCAAGAAATGTATTTTTGCATGCGAGTCTCTTGTCTTTACAAGGAGCTTTCTTGAAGCAAGGACATACACCAAAAGACCCATCTTCACCCTATGCATCATCAACATATAACCATGCAATTTTTTTTCTCTTGGTTAAATCTGTGCTCTTTGTTTCTCACTTTTGTACAAAAAAAAAAAAAATGTCAAAGTTAATTGCATGATTGAACAACATGAGTGATTGATGTTGTTTGGCATGTTCATAGTACTGTTTAGAGATGACCGAATAGTGCCACCTTGAAATTTGCTGTGTCAGATATTTACCATCTGCAATCTGGCCTGCAGTGTGAATATCCTCCATTATTTGCAAAATTTTCCAATTGGCTTTTGCAGGATTGAAAGTTTTCTCTTTTAATAATAGAAAAACAGAGGAAAAAAAAACATATTTCTAATGGCTTTCTATACATTATTTTTATTGTTAAATTTGTTGGCGTGCCTCCCAGCAACTTGGACCCTGCATGGTTGTTCAACAGATCTTTTCCAGGGTGCAGCAGTGCCATTGCAAAGTTTTATGGGCTTCCAGGCCTGGGCAGAAGCCAATGGAGAAGAAGTATATTTATAGATTTTTATAAGGGTTGGCTACACCACTATCAGCATTGTGGACCATGAAAGGAGGTTATTAATGCAAAAATACAAAGTTTTCATGCAAGTCAACGCACTAGCTCCACAGCAAAGCATCTTGGAGATATAGCTAAGGGCTGGACAGTGAGGTTGTTGGTTTTTAAAATGAAAAATTTAGCAATATGTAGTATAGCTAATTGACTGTCAGAAAAAAATATTGTGGACACAAAATTAGATTAAAGCTGAATTTTTTTTCAGCAAGTGATATAAATAGTTGTGGCATACTTCTGGGTCTATAAATGCTTGTTTAGCTTAGGGGGTAAGGAATAGGAAATACTTATCTTTTTTTACTTGTTCTGCAGGCTTCCACTAAAACAGTACAAATAAATGGCCATTGCCCCCACTCAGTTTTGTTTGACATGCGTCACATGGAAGGGTGATGCATGCCAAACAAAACCAAAGAAAATTCCCAGCCCAACTTAACAACCAGCCTGCAACCAACCAAATGATCCTTTCTAACAGTTTGCATTAAAAACGGGGGTTTAGTTTGCACAGATTTGCAAATACATGCCTAAGCTGCAGAGCAACTTAACGGCACCCCAGTATTATCTGCATTCCTAACTCTATAAATTTGTGAATTAGTGTACAGCCATGGCCAAAAGTTTTTAGAATGACACAAATATTAATTTTCACAAAGTCTGCTGCCTCAGTTTTTATTATGGAGATTTGTATATACTCCAGAATGTTATGACGAGTGATCAGATGAATTACATGACCGTCTCCTATAGTTGATGCAGCTGAGGAATCAGGGCACCACCAGTGCAGAGCTTGCTCAGGAATGGCAGCAGGGAGGTGTGAATGCATCTGCACACACAGTAAAGTAAAGAATTTTGGAAGATAGCCTGGTGTCAAAAAGGGAAAAACATCAGGGACAGACTGATATTCTGCAAAAGGTAGAGGAATTGGACTGCTGAGGATTGGGGTAAAGTCATTTGCTCTGATGAATCCCCTTTCTGATTGTTTGGGGCCCCATTGAATATTGGATTCATGCATAGCATCCATGGCCGCCGCCACCACCCCCTATTCAGGCATCCAGCCCCTCTTGGACGCCGGGCGCCTGAATTACAGCAGTGACGGTGTTTTGTTGAAGCACCTGATTAGAGCCATAGGCTCTAATAAGCTTCACAAAAGCTGAACTGCAAGCGCAGAGCATTGCGCTCGCAGTTCACCCAGGTGTGTTAGAACAGCGAATGAATATTCGCTGTTCTAACACAACCGCCTCTCCGCCAATTAGGAAGTGTTACCTGTGTCTTGCTTGGCTGAAATGACATGTGCAGTGATTGGACACCTATCAGGTGGAAGGGGAGGAGACACATGGAGGACACAGCTCGCTGCCGTCACCCGTTGCCCCACCGCATTTGATGGGCACAGTGCCAGCATTTGATGGGCACAGTGGCAGCAATTGTTGGGGCACATTGGCGGTATTTGATGGGCACAGTGGCAGAATTTGATGGGTACAATGGCTGCAATTGATGGGAACAGTGGCGGCATTTTATGGCACAATGGCTGCATTTGATGGACACAGTGGCTGCAATTGATGGCCAAAGTGGCTACGTTTGATGGCACAGTGGCTGCATTTGATGGGCACTGTGGCTGCATTTGATGGGCACAGTGGCTGCATTTGATGGGCACAGTGGCTGCAATTGATGGGCGCAGTGGCTGCATTTGATGGGCGCAGTGGTTGCAATTGATGGGCACAGTGGGTGCGTTTGATGGCACAGTGGCTGCATTTGACAGCTCAGTGGCTGCATTTGATGGCACAGTGGCTGCGATCCATGGGCACAGTGGTTGCATTTGATGGCACAATGGCTGCAATTGATGGGCACAGTGAGGCTGCAATTGATGTTTTTTTCCAGAATTTTTCAGTTTGTTTGTGCCACCAGTAGTGTGGTCAATCCTCAAGAGGAGGGTGAGTGAACCCCCCCACGCACAAGTTCTGACAAACTCCAAGCATTGATTATGCAAGAATGGGCTGCCAACAGTCAGGATGTGGCCCAGAAGTTGATTGACAGTATGCCAAGGTGAATTGCAGAGGTCTTGAAAAAACAGATCAAATAGTAACTCTGCATAAACTTAATGTAATTGTCAATAAAAAGCCTTTGACACTTATGAAGATGGTTGTAATTATACTTCAGTATACCATAGTAAAATCTGACAAAAAGATCTAAAAATACTGAAGCAGCAGACCTTGTGAAAATTTAAATTTGTGTCATTCTCAAAACTTTTTGGCGACGGCTGTACAGTCAGGAGAAGGTCCTTTTAATTCAAATTCAAGCAAGGGTGCAAGGGGATAAACACCAATCCTTTATAATATGGTGCATGCCTAGGAGATAAGCTGTATATATTTTTTTGAAACAGTAGGATTTTAAGGGCCATATTCTGGCATTACATATGTAGTGCCGGTACTCCTGAAGAGTACACGCTATGTCTGTAAATTTTGTTTTTTCCCAAGACTATAGTTAAGTCTTGGGGTTAATTGTTCTAAATTGTGGTTTTGGCATCAGTTTGGCTGGGCTGTACTAATGTTCTGCCTGGTCATAGGTAGGTGTAGGTAGCACCTTTGACAGGCATTGGAACGCAGTCTGGTTGGATGCATTGGGTACCAATCTCTCTCTTGGAGCCAATCAGTGGGTTTGTTGTATTGCTGTGTATTCCGGGAGAGGGTACTTAAGGTGCTGAAGTCACGTGGTTCTGGGTTCTGGTCCAGAAGTATGTTCTGACTCCATGGTCCTGGTCCTCCTGACCAGCCCCCAGGGGCCCTCATGGCTTGGGTTGCGGATCCATCCATTTCCGAGTCTCGGAACTGGCTAGTCTGAGGCACAGTAACTGGAAGGAGGATTCTAAAGTGGTCCGGTGCCATCTCGGGTTTTGGAGAGGCCCAGCAACTCGACATGCAACCAGGAGGGCTGGCTGCTCGGTAAGAGCCTGGATGCTGAGCTGTATGGACACTAATTGAATCCACATTTCTTATGGTATCGCCGGACCGGCTGCAAGATACTGGTACCGTAAGAAGGTTCCTATTTTCATCCTTCGGTTAAAACTAAGTTCCTGTGAGAGACTTTCTGTGTTCATCTTAAAGTTTGAAACCAAGTCTGTGGCAGAGACTTTGCTAAGTTTGAATCATTTGTCGGCTGCTAAGTCCATAAACCAGGATTTATCTGACAGTGGAAATATCCAGTTGCGAGTGGCTATTCCCTGGATTACCTAGAGAGAGACATTTATTAAGTGTCAGCAGTTTCAAAGTGCCTGAGCTTCCATACCTATACCCTCTATTCCCAACTGAGAGACTGTGTTTCAAGCAAATGAAAATTCCTAAATGAATTCAAGTGATGGTCTCTGCAGTTATTGCAACCTCGGGAACCCCTAGACAAGAACGACGAGTTATAAGGTGGAGGAGGTAAATGATAAGCTTGAGAAAACCGGCTGCACCTTCGGGGGTCAGTGCTACACATATTTTGGATGTGTATAGTAATGGGTTTTTTAACTTTTACATTTAGCTTGACTTTATTACCACATCAGAACAAAAATATCATTCGTATCCACTTGAAAAGAGCCCTGCAGCACCCAAAGTCGGCCGGAGGGCAGAGGAGGGAAGCCAACAGCATCGGGTTTGTGAGTGAGGGCGAGATCAGTGCAGCAGAGGGAAGTGGCAGGGAGAGGGAGCCTGGGGTCCCTGAAAAATGTCACCCAAGGCAAATGCCTTGTGGTACATGTGCCCCTGCTGTATAGGCAATTTTTGAGTGACAATACAACTACCTACTAGTGTGGTTTTAAGGCACCAATCTGAATATCTAAATTACAGAATAATTGTACATATACAGGTGCCTTAGATAGCATGGCTGAGGAGCCAGTTGTGAAATTATGAGAGTGAATTAGCCCACAAATTAGACATTAATATGTTTACTAATGCCCCGTACACACAAGCGGATTTTCCGACGGAAAAAACTTGGATGTTTTTTTCCGACGGAATTCCGCTCAAGCTTGGCTGGCATACACACGGTCACACAAGTTCTCTGAACTGGTGACGTACAACACTATGACAAGCCGACAGAATTAAGTTCAATGCTTTCGAACATGCGTAGAATTGTTTCCGAGCGTGCGTAGGAATTTTGCGTGTCGGAATTTGTACAGACGTTCGGAATTTCCGAACTGAACTTTTTCCAACCGAAAAATAGAGAACCTGCTCTCAATGTTTGGCTGGCGGGAATTCCGCCAGCAAAAGTCCGATGGAGCATACACACGGTCGGAATTTCTGACCAAAAGCTCACATTGGACTTTTGCTGGGGGAATTTCCGATCGTGTGTATGGGGCATAATGCCTAATGCCGAGAGGAATGTCCAACAGAAAAAGTCAGATAGAAGCTTTTCATCGTATATTTCGATCATGTGTATGCCTCATTTGACTTTTTTTTTTTTTTTATTCTGACGGATCTAGAAATAGAACATGTTCTAAATATTTCCGATGGAACCAATTCCTATCGGGAAAACCGCTCATCTGTATGCTGTTTCAACTGACCAAAAACGACGCATGCTCTGAAGCAAGTACGAGACAGAAGCTATTGGCTACTGGCTATTGAAATTCCTTTTTCTAGTCCCGTCGTACGTGCTCTACATCACCGCATTCTTGAGCTTCAGAGTTTATTCCGATGGGAAAACTGGTCGTGTGTACAGGGCATAACAGCCATGCACACGGTAAAGGGGCTAAAATTTAAACAAATCAGTTTCTAGCTAGCGATCACTGTCAACTGACTGTGGTCACCCTTAAAATTTGTATATTGATTTTATAATGAATACATGCATCATACTATCATGGTGATAATCCCCTGTGACTGTGCCATTGTGGATTCTCTCATTAGAAAATGTGTGCACTGTAGTCAAATAATAATGAAGCAGGCAGAAAAAGTAGCGACAGGTACATTCGTGTGCTTCCTGACACTTTTTGGTGCCCACCTGCTGGCAACCAAGTTAAGGTTCATGGGCAATAAAACTGATGCCAGCAGCATTGCCCATTTTTTTAATGTGTATGGATGACTGCCAAGCCCTTCTAATGAAGAATGAATAAAAAATGCTGAAAATAAATAGATAATAAAGTAAAACAGAAATCCATTTTTCTGGACATGTTCAATCACAGTAACCGCATTTGTCTAGAGAAAAGTTTTGCTTGTGTCCAGGAGCTATAATCAGAATGGAATGGCGCTTCCACGCTTGAGACTAAAATCTATGCTGACAAGATCATCTGAAAGCTTGTCAGGCGCTCAGGGTGTGCTTTGGCTTGCCAGTGTAAACACTTTGTAGGCCCTGGAAAATGCTTTTGTTGGAATTACTTGGAGTACTCCTGCTTCCCATTCAAAACTGCCGAGTGACTGACTGGTCAATTTATGCTAAGGCAAAGCCAGCTAATGTGCTGCGGGAAAAGGACTGTCCATGCTGCAACATGAATATAAACCAAAAAATAATGCATCATCAAGAGCTCATATTCTGTGGAAATATGTCCTGATTGTAAAAATAAAACACTTCAGGGAAACATAGATAAAGAATATTCAGATATTAAAGATGAAATCCAAACAGATATGAAAAATAGGAACATTTAGTGCAGTTGTGTATGCTTTAAAGCTGATTTCTACTCTGTAATCATTATTACATTCCTAAATGCAAACAGTTTAACCACCTAACTTTGACCTACTAGCACCCTCTTACAGGTGTATCTCAAAAAATTGGAATATCTTCAAAAAGTTGGAAAATGAGACGCTCATGTGACTAGGTGTGTTTGATTTTTAAGGCAATGAAATTATAAATTTAGAAAGAAATTCTATATATAAGAAAATGTATTTTGACATTTAGATAGATAAGTAGATAAGTAGAAAAATTCAACATGTTGCATAATTATACAAAAACATTGCATGATGTATTGTATTGAGTTGGAAGTGGTATTTCCCAACTACTTGCTGAACTACCACCAGTCAAAACCAGATGGTGAAGAGTAGAGAGATATCCAAGGCATTTCGAATAATAAATGCATAAGCAAAATCTTCATCAGGGATTTATACCACGTCTGAAAGTACAAAATATTACATCTTAGAATTCATATAAGTACCACGTGTAGTATATATTTTTAATAACTACAATCATGTTACATGAACCCTTACATTTTAGATACATGTTTAAATAACATTTGGCAAAAGCATTCCCCATATCCTGGTGGAGAGAGTCCAAGATTTGCATAGATTGCCCTTCACCCTGTACAGGCCTGCTGGATATGATCCAAAGATATGGCGCTCAAAGCAAAGGGGAAAACCGTAAACGATTTAAAGACCGATAAAAGAAAAACATAATTGAATCCAATGGGTGATATATATATACACACACATCATCCATATTGAAGCTCCATCTATTGGGGTATATAAGACATCCCTCTAGGGAGCAAAAATTCAGATCTCAAACTTAAAAGAAGGGGCTACTTACTGTTAAGGACAGTTTGCTTATGACAGCCAAGTGTTTCCAAGATAGTGAAAACTCCTGCCGTCTGTATTGGAGCAGCTCCACCAGTTTTAGCTCCTCTTGGTATCCTGTGGAGGAGAGGAATGGTGCCAGCTGCAGTCCCCGGTGTCTCCATATACTACGCAGGCATGCCGCAATGATGTCAGACGTATCACCGACGCGTCCTACATTGCCGAATCATATCTGGTCTATCAGATGACAACATCCGGAGACCGGATTAGCGGCTATATTGGAAACAAACGCTGCTGACACAAAACATCCCCTGGTGATTGGATTGCCAATACAACCAGAGGGGGACAAACGGCCCGAATATGAAATATAGTGGCCTTTGTCTGCCAGGTACAGAAGTGAGAGCTTGCAAAGGAATGACATAATGCCCACCAAATAGGAAATGATTTTACCATTACAAACCAAAAAATGTATTGTAATATATACCATTCCCTTAAGACAGAAATTAGAAAGGGAAGGAACATAAGGATTACAAAAAAGGAAAAAGAATAGAAACCCAAAGGTGTGGCATCAATATTTCAGCTTGCAAAGTATGGGGACAAATAAATTCCACTAAAGGACTAGGAAGAAGAGCTACCTCCAAACATTATCAACAGGAATCCCACCAATGGGAAAAAATTGATCTAGATTAAAATTGAAAAGAGGATGTCAGGAACTTGGTAGGAGGCCGCGATGCTGGGAGGGCTCCCCTTGCAGCCGAGTGCAGCACAACCCTGAAGATGACACAGGGATGTGGTGCCCACAGAAGCAGGGGTTGCCTGGTAGTAGAAGCTGATGCCAGGAACTAGGTAGAGCAAAGTCACTGAAGGCAGTCATGCTTAAGATCTCCAGAGGAGAGGACCAATGGAAGTCCAGTAGCAGAATCAGAAGCCAGGCCAGGGGTCAAACATGGTAAGACAGTCCAAGATTGGAGCCACAAGTCCAGGAACAGGAGACAGGAACACACGGAGTCCGTTAGCCAAATCGGAGTCATATGCAGGAAGCAGGCAGGGAGAAGTTAGATGCAAGCCAGTAGGTAGAGCTAGGAGGTAAGAAGGAGTGGGTCAAACAAGCCGGGTCAGTGCACAGGAGATCAGGTAATAGGAATCGCAAGCACAGGTATACAGAGGAATCTGATGATAATCCAGCGATGCGGCACTGCCAGTGGAATGTTTAAATAAACAAGGCGCCTGTGTCACGTCGTGCACACGCCGTTGCGTACGCATTTTCACACGATCGCGGCATTGTTGCGCACACATGGTGCTGGGTGTTCGTCTAGTAGAGATATTGCGCATTCATGTGCGCTGATGCGTGTTAGCGTGACCTTGCCTATGCTGGTTCACTAACCTTGCGGAATTTCTCATAGAGATGCGCCTATTTCCCTGACAGAGGAACCACCAATTTATAGATATCACCTCTCACTTAGGAACTAAAATATATATATATATATATATATATATATATATATATATATATATAGGGGAAAAAAGAAGAAAATGGTCCTTATATATTCATTGAATCATACTACCAAGGGATCCCCTCGGTTAACCTGTTTTTCGAACTAAAGCCATCCAGAAAGGGCCTGAAACTCTCCGCCTCATTGAGGCCTGAAGGAGTTGTAGCCTTAAGACATCTGATGCAGCATATTTCGCACTGGAGCTGAATCTTGTTCCAGTCACCTCCCCTGGTAGGGATATGTATTCTGTCCACAACTGTAAAATTATGTCTTCTGGCAACATGTCTGCCCAGAGATAAATATAGATTTCATATTCACATACTGTGCATGTGTTTCTCAATGTGTTTACCCAATTCCTGCCATGTCTTGCCCACATAGAAGGCACCACATTGACACTGCAGGAGGTAAATCACACCTGCATTTTGCAATTTGTAAAATGCCTAAGGCAGAAACATTCCCCATTAGGCACTGTAAATGAGGTCCTCTTGCCAATGACTGCACATTGAGAACAGGATCCGCAAGGATAGATACCCCAAGTCTTACAGGGGTCCATCCTTGAGTCACCTTTATATTCACTCTGTGTCAGCTTTCCACCAATAGATCCGGCTTTTTTGTATGTTATTTGTGGATTTCTGGGCACTAGATTCCCAAGAACTGGATCTTCAGTCAAAATAGACCAGTATTTTGTAAGGACTTTCCTCACTTGATTATGTTCATTGGAATATCTCAGAATAATTCTGGTGATGTTATGCTCCCTTTTCTTTCCTTTGGACTTGAAAATAAGATCCTGTCTTTTGGTGTCTTTGACACGGTTAAATGCTTTTTTTACAGCGGACTTGGTGTATCCCCTAGCCAATCTTGTGGGGAGCTCATCAGATTTCCTTTGAAAATCTACAGCTGTAGTACAATTTTGTTTTATACATAGAAATTGACTGAATGGTATTGATTTTTTCAAGGGTTCAGGGTGAAACTGTCTGCATGCAATAATGTATTGCCTGCAGTTTCCTTTCTAAAAAGTTTACTGGGGAGCCCACCACTTTGATTTTAAGGATACTGATATCCAAAAAGTCAACTCTGCATGAATCATAAATCATTGTGAAAAAAAGATTGAAATTGTTCTGGTTCATTAAATTGAGGCAATCTATCTATTTTCTGGACCGTCCCAAATAATCAATATATCGTCTATGTATCTCTGCCACATAAGGATGTGGCGAGTATGCATAGAGGATTGTTCTTCCAATAGGAAGTCTTTCTCCTACTCCCCAGGTACAGATTGGCATATGAGGGGGCACAATAGGTTCCCTTAGCCACACCCTGCACCTGGAGGTACTGTGAGCCTTTGAAAAGAAAGACATTATGTTTTAGGATAAAGTCCAACATTTGTAAAACAAATTGATTGAACTTCCATTCCTGTGTTGCCCTCTGTTGAAGTATTTCTTTTAATTTTGATTATTGTGGCTTACAGCTAGTGAAAACCCAAAATTAGGTATCTCAGAAAAATAGAATATTACATAAGACCAATAAAAAAAAGGATTTTTTAATACAGAAATGTTGGCTCACTGAAAAGTATGTCCGTGTACAGTATAGTATGCACTCAATACTTGGTCGGGGCTCCTTTTACATGAATTACTGCATCAATGCATTGTGGCATGGAGGCGATCAGTCTGTGTCACTGCTGAGGTGTTATGGAAATCCAGGTTGCTTGATAGTGGCCTTCAGCTTGTCTGCATCGATAGGTCTGGTATCTCTCATCTTTCTCTTAACAATAACTCACAGATACTGTATGGGATGTAGGTCAGGCGAGTTTACTGGCCAATCAAGCACAGTGATACCATGATCATTAAACCAGTTATTGGTACTTTTGACAGTGTGGGCAGGTGCCAAGTCCTGCTGGAAAATGAAATCTGCATCTCCATAAATCTGGTCAGCAGCGGGAAGCATGAAGTGCTTTAGAATTTCCTGGAGGGCTGTGCTGATTTTGGATAAAACACAGTGGACCAACACCAGCAGATGACATGGCTCCCCAAATCAACACTGACTGTGGAAACTTCACAATGGACCTCATGCAACTTGGATTCTGTGCCTCTTTACTCTTCCTCGAGACTCTGGGACCTTGATTTCCAAATTAAATGCAAAATATACTTTATCCAAAAAGAGGACTTTGGACCACGGAGCAACAGTCCAGTCCTTTTTCTCCTTAGCCCAGGTAAGATGCTTATGACATTGTCTCTGGTTTAGGCGTGGCTTGACACAAGCAATGCGACAGTTGTAGCCCACGTCCTGCATACGTCTGTCAGCCATAGTCCATTTCTTGTGAATCTCCCCCAAATTCTTGAATGGCCTTTGCTTCACAATCCTCTCAAGGCTGCAGTTATCCTTGTTGCTTGTACACCTTTTTCTACCACACTTTTTCCTTCCACCCAACTTTACATTAATATGCATGGATACAGCACTCTGTGAACAGCCAGCATTTTTAGAAATGACCTTTTGTGACTTACCCTCCTTCTGGAGGGTGTCAATGACTGTCTTCTGGGCAACTGTCAAGTCAGCTGTTTTCCCCATGATTGTGTGACCTACTGAACCAGACTGAGAGACCATTTAAAGGCTCAGGAAACCTTTACAGGTGTTTTGAGTCAATTAGCTGATTAGAGTGACACCATGGGTTTACAATATTGAACTTTTTCACAATATTCTAATTTTCTGAGATATTGAATTTTGGGTTTTCGCTAGCTGTAAACCACCATCATCAAAATTAAAAGAAAGAAATGCTTGAAATATATCACTCTGTGTGTAATTAATCTATATAATATATAAGTTTCACTTTTTGAATTAAACTACTGAAATAAATGAACTTTTTGATGATATTCCAATTTTTTGAGATGCACCTGTATAGTCCCTGTACAGCAAAGCTCTGAGAGTGGGAGGGAGAAGCAGCACAAGCAGCCAGTCAGATATGTGCAAGCAGCTTGCTCATAGGAGAGAGCAGACTGACTGAGCAATGAGTTCATCAGTGCGCTGCTTTCATTTCACTGCCTTATCACAGGGTGGGGGGGGATAAGTAGGAGTAATGCTGCGTACACACGATCAAACAATCCGGTGGAAAAGTCCTTCGGACTCAAGTCCGCCGGACAATCAGCTCGTGTGTAGGCTCCGGCAAACTTTTTTTACCCAAAAGTCCGGCGGACTAAGAAAGTAGTTTTGCACACCAATCTGTCCGCCAGACTCGCATTTCCTCAGACAGTATGGCCATGTGTGTGCCAGTCCGCCGTACTTTTGAAATGAACTGACTTTTCCCGCCCGGAGAAAAGTCCTCTCATTTTGAGCGCGGCTCCAGGTAGCCGGGGCCAGCGAAGGAGGCGTGACATCATAATGGGCGGGGACATCATCCAGT
Organism: Lithobates pipiens; assembly: GCF_037356315.1. NCBI lineage: Eukaryota > Metazoa > Chordata > Amphibia > Anura > Ranidae > Lithobates > Lithobates pipiens. The sequence goes on from NW_027507764.1 coordinate 133,991,326, forward strand.
GATGTCCCTATATAAGTTGCTGCATGCCGCGTGTCCTGTCATAGTGACCGGAGACAGCGACGAGGCAACATCTCCACAAGAGAAGAAGAGAAGAACAGAAGACGGCGACAGCGGCAGCGGTGACAGAAGACCGGGCCACCACTTGTAAAAGAGCTAGAAGAAGGCGCGGTGGCCCCGCAAGAAGAACCGAAGAGGGGGACAAGATCCCCGAAGTCAGAAGAAGAGGGCGGCGGCGGCGAAGAAAGCCGTGCTCCTCCGCTAGTAAAAGAGCTAGCAGAAGATAGTGGAGGAGTCTGGCGAGAAGACCCCCGAAGACGGAAGAAGACCCCCGGAGCTACTCATTCACATAGGGTGGGGGGCCGGTATCCGGGGGCCCCCTTATTAAAGGGGGCTCCTGGATTCCGATAAGCCCCCCGCCCGCAGACCCCGACAACCAACGGCCAGGGTTGTCAGGAAGAGGCCCTTGTCCTCATCAACATGGGGACAAGGTGCTTTGGGGTGGGGGGGCCGCATGGCCCCCCTTCCCCAAGGCACCCCCCATGTTGAGGGCACGCGGCCTGGTATGGCTCAGGAGGGGGGGCGCTCTCTCATCCCCACCCCCTTTCCTGGCCGGCCGGGTAGCGTGCTCGGATAAGGGTCCGATATGGACCTAGGGGGGACCCCCCGCCGATTTTTCGGCGTAGGGATTCCCCTTTAAGTCCATACCAGGTGACGGGGCCAGCGACGCTTACTTCACTGGTTCCGGCTACCTGGAGCCGCGCTCAAAATGAGTGGACTTTCCTCAGTGTGTGTGGGCGAGTCCGTTCATTTCAAAAGTACGGCGGACTTAATACGCCATACTTAGTCCGCCGCAAAAGTACCATGTGTGGGCAGGTAGCTCGTTCGGAAAGTCTGGCGGACAGTCCGCCAGACTAAGTCCGCCGGATAGTCGGCTACGTGTGTACACGGCATAAGTGAAAGTGAAACTGCAGCAGAAAGAGAAAGATCAGATCCCTTACCGTTCCAGGCAGGACTGTGTGGAAGAGCTGAGTATATACGAAGAGTGGATGGACAGAAATACAAATCCTTTTGCAAATAAAATAGCTCCCTTTTATTTATTTCATCTATGTAATCAACTGCCTACAGTTCAGCTTAAAAATAATTACAATTAAATTTACATTACAAGTACCTGAATCTGTCTCCATGTTAGCTTCTTGTCACTTTATTTATTACTTGTGCTTAGACTAGGATGGGGAGGGGGTGTTGGGTGGTAATATCTAGAGCCAATCAGGCAATGCTACATATGCATTTGCTGACAGAAAAATTTCCAGCAGGAGGTTAGACCAGAATGAGCAAATAGTGACTAATACTTCATTGCCTAATTTGCAGGCTATGGACAGAATGATGACACCACTGTCTTCCTTTAAAAACTGAGAAAATGGTGTCTCTCGGCTGTACTGTCTGAAAGAGGTGTGCAAATTACAAAAAATACAAATACCTGATGAGATAAGACCGCTTGGATACGTAGATTTCAACAGAGCATTTTTCCATTTGCTTGGAGTTTAGCTTTAATGGTTAAAGCATAACTAAAGTCTGCAGTACTTACCTTTTCTTCAACGATCCGACAGTTCTCGTGGCGCCTGCATCCAGGGCCGGATTAACATAGGGGCTATTGGAGCTGCAGCTCCAGGCCCCTTTCTCAAGATAGGCCCATTTGCCAAAAAAGAAAAAAAAAATTAAAAAAAAAAAAAAAATCGACTTCGAGAATTGTAGCTCGGCGATCAGGAGTCACAGAGACCCCACCTTTGGGGGGTAGGTAGCGAAAGACCCACTCCAGCACTGGTTAAAATATGGGGCTGCTATCATCTATGGTTCCGGAGATACAGGGCTCCTTGCGCAGCCTGTCAGAAGCTGCATACAGAGCGACAGTATAAATACAAGCTGGAACACTCTGCAGCAGACGGAGAGGATGAACTCACAGTGCTTATAATAATTATTTGTAGATAACTTATGATAATTAACCCCTTGCCACCCAGGCCCATTCTGAGACTTCTCTCCTACATGTAAAAATCATCATTTTTTTTATGCTAGAAAATTACTCAGAACCCTCAAACATTATATATTGTTTTAGCAGACACCCTATGGAATAAAATGGTGGTCTTTGCAACTTTTTATGTTATACGATATTTGCGCAGCAATTTTTCAAACTTTTTTTTGGAAAGAAACTGTTTCATTCATAAAAAAAAACACTAAAGTTAGCACGATTTTGCTTTACATTTTTTACAGGTTACATGTTTAGAGTTACAGAGGAGGTCTAGTGCTAGAATTATTGTTCTCGCTCTAACAATCGTGGCATATGGAACCTGTGTGTATCTGACTCTGATACTAACCAGAGCCTACCCAGGGACTGACTAGTATCTCTCCCCAGCCTGTCCCCACACACCCTCTCACCTGCTGACCTGTGAATGGGGCAATCACTCCCGCAGTGTTATTGTGTTCTGCCAGTCAATACAATGATTAGTGTTGCTAACAATAGCTGGCAGCACTGATTGTTTTGGGGAAAACCTGACAGGCTGGTTGTACTCAAGTTGGTTAATAGGTTGACTTGTGTAAAACCAGCTAGCCCATACATAGATCGACTATGGCTGGTCTCTGCTTAATTGGTGTAATTTCAATCCATGTCTGGCCTACTTAACCACTACGCAGTCCCTAAACATCCTTCCACAAACCTTTACATTTTTCCTTCCCAGATTACTTCATCCTCCTCTCCTATACACAGTGCCCACTGTCATACTCTCCACACTTCTCTCCTATACATAGTGCCCGCTGTCATACTCTCTACACTTCTCTCCTATACATAGTGCCCGCTGTCATACTCTCTACACGTCTCTCCTGTACATAGTGCCCACTGTCATACTCTCCACACTTCTCTCCTGTACATACTGCTCACTGTCATATCCTACACACTCCTCTCCTATACATAACGCCCGCTGTCATATCCTACACACTCCTCCTCTCTTGTAAATAGTGCCCACTGTCATACACTTCTCTCCTGTACATATTGCCCACTGTCATACCCTCCATACTCCTCTCCTATACATACTACTCACTGTCATACCCTCCATACTCCTCTCCTATACATAGTGCCCACTGTCATACCTCCAACACTTTTCTCCTATGCATAGCACCCACTGTCATACCCTCCGCACTCCTCTCCTGTACATACTACCCACTGTCATACCCTCCGCACTCCTCTCCTGTACATACTACTCACTGTCATACCCTCCGCACTCCTCTCCTGTACATACTACTCACTGTCATACCCTCCATACTTCTCTCCTATACATAGTGCCCACTGTCATACCTCCAACACTTCTCTCCTATACATAGCGCCCACTGTCATACTCTCCACACTCCTCTCCTATACATACTACTCACTGTCATACCCTCCATACACCTCTCCTATACATAGTGCCCACGTCATACCCTCCCTCCACAATCTTCTCCTGTAATTACTGCTTACTGTCCTACTCTCCACACTTCTCTCCTGTACATAGTGCCCACTGTCATGCCCTCCACACTCCTGTACATATTGTTCACTGTCATACCCTCCACACTCTTCTCTTATACATAGTGCCCAATGTCATACCCTCTACACTCCTCTGCTGTGCATACTGCCCACTGTCATACCCTTCACACTCCTCTCCTGTACAAAGTGCCTTCTGCCATACCCTCTGCACTCCTCTCGTGTACATAGTGCCCACTGTTAGACCCTCCACATTCCTCTCCCTCACCTGCACATACTTCCCACTTGTATACCATCCATACTCCTCCCCTATGCCTCTTACCCACAAAAACTGTTCTTTAAAATTATACTGAATATCCTCAATGTTACCAGCTCTAGAATGGGCACTTTTGTCAGTTCAACTAAAGGAAACCTCACAGTCCTCATATTTGTTCCGCCCCATTATTAGTACTTATTTCATTTTTTAATTACTATTGTGATGTATAGAGGAACAGGGGGGATGTCAACTACTATAAATATAGCACTTGTAAAGAAAAGCGTCCCTGAAAATATTTTTGAAATGTTGACAACTATGCACTTAGGCACTGCCCAAGGGCCACAGGGTCAGTAGGGGGCCCCATGAGAGGCTCGTGATATTAAAGCGGTAGTAAACTTTTATAACATTACGACTTTTTAGAGGCCCTGGGGTAGGTTATGCCATAATGTACAAGTATGAACAGCATATTAGCACATTAGGGTACACTTAAATTGTCAGACTGAGCCCTCCAGTGCTGTGCTGTGATCAACCGGCGGGGCCCCGGGCACTTCCATCTTCACCCGGTCTTCCTTCTGGGTTCTGTGCCTTCGGTCACTTGCCTTGGCCAGGCTGCGTTGATGTCATTCCCATCCTCTCTCTCTCACCCCCCCCTTTCTCTCACATCCTCCCTCCCTTACCCCTCTTTCACCCCCTTTCTCTCTCTCTCTCTCTCTCTCTCTCTCATCCTCCATCTCTCTCTTTAATTTAATTTATCACAAAAAATAGTTTGCATTTTTATTTATTTATTGTTTATAAAAGGCCCCACCAAAATCCTCAGCACCAGGCCCAAGATGTTCTTAATCTGGCCCTGCCTGCATCTTCTACTGGGTGCATGTCTCATCTGCAATAAAGAGCCTGTCTGCTCAAAATCTTTAAAACTGAAATGTTTGTTTTCCTGTAAGTGTTTCTAAATATGTTAATTGCTTTGTTTCCCATAATTGTTTGGGGTTGTTGATCACTGCCCCATAGACACTGGATGGTCACCCAGGAAAAAAAAGGATGTATCTAAGGATGGTCTATTATTCAATGTTCATAGGCGACCTTAATGTCTTGCCATTTATACGTTTGCACCATGACTATAGACACAAAGGCAATAGAAGCCAGAGAGATTCTTTGGGCCTCAAGGTTCGAAGTATCACACCCCAGAAATAGTACATTTAAAAAGCTTATTTGAGAAATGGCATGTAAGCTATAGATTGCACAGCACTGGGCAGGCCTAAGTTCAGGAAATGCAGGGAATTCAACTCAGAAGAAGATTCCTGGAATTCTTCACATATTTTAACCTTCCATTTCGCATGACCACTGCTCCATGTGGAACATTAGCCAGCATAGGCTTGTTTGTGGCTCCCTTTTTTTCACATTTTATTCCTAAAGTGAATCTGCTACACATGAAGCAAAATCACAATGTTGTAAAGAATATTGAAAGAATGTAGAAATTTACCTTTTTTTGATTGATGCTGCCATTGCTAAGTAATTAAAAGAGGAGATTAAGATTTACACCTCTAAATTTACATCAGAAAACTGCATTAGGGGTGATGCAGTTGTTCCTGTTTTCAGCGGGGACTGCACAGAATTATTAAAAATGGCCATGCACAATTTATTAGTATTACATGGTAACCATAATCCAATCACTGATTGCAGCAACATATCTGTTTAATAAGTGAACAGCTGCATGATTTGAAGTGAAAAAAAACATCTAACAGTATCTGTTCTTAAAAATGTTTCCTCCCTGCTCCTCCTACCTAAATGACCTGCATACTTACCTATTTCTAATCTGCTCCGGTCTGGTCTTGTGATCCTGATGCTCTGGCTCCCTTATCTCAATGAGGGGCTGCTGCAGGGGATAGGAGGGGGTGTCAATAACAACTGGGGCATGGGAGGCTATGGGTGACCTCACAGCCTTTGGAATTCCCTGTTGTCGAATGCTCCTGTAGCGCCCCATAAGGCTACTAGCAGTTCGATTTAGTTTTTGGCCTCCCTGTAGTCAAGAAGAGCAACAATTGTTTGGTTAGATCTGCTCTGGGCTCTGCTGGTGTGGGCTTGGTTACTTCCCCCTGTATCTCAGGGACCTGGGACATAGCTGGTGGAAGAACACAGATCCTGGCCGGCATATTATTGCTTCTCCAGCCAATCCATGGTCTGGGTTGTGAGTGACCAGCAGGGGGCTGAGGGTGGTATAAATAGGCTGGAATGCAGAAGAGAGATCTTGTGTCCCTGGGGGAGTAACACTCAGTTTAAGGGCTGTGGCATCCCTGGGAAATCCACCTGCAGCTGAAAGAATCTTTTATGGGGTCCCAGCTACTGTTTGGCTGGGGGACCTCTGTTTTATTCTCCTGAAGCACTGCTGTGAGTCAAAAATAGCTTGTAATTATGATAATTTTGTGTGAAATAATAATAATAATTTCTTCATTTTCCCAAGAATTGTGGGAAAAAATTACAACTTGAAAAAACTCACCATGATTCTTACTAAATACCTTGGACTGTTTACTTTTGGGGGGTATTTATAATGTCCTGACGTCAGTACATCAGGTGTGATCAAATCTTAATTATTGGCACCATAGCTTGTAACACAGACAAAATAATATACAACAATTTGTGTTATTTAATTTATGAACAAAAATGACTTATTTGCAAAATGTTATAATAGAAACTAAAAGTGATTTTTTTCTTTCTAAATTTTAACTCTTTTTTTACTTATATCGCAAAAAAAAAAAAAAAACCCAGTGGGAATAAATACCACCAAAAGAAAGCTCTATTTGTGTGAAAGAAAAAATAAAAATTTTGTTTGGGTACAGTGTTGCATGACTGAGTAAATGTCATTCAAAGTGTGGGATCGCTGAAAGCTGAAGAGTGGTCTGGGCAGGAAGGGAGTATAAGTGCCCTGTATTGCAGTGGTTATTAAGAATAGTTATAGTCAGGGGCATTGCTAGGTTGCAAAAAGACCAGGGGCTTCAGCCTGAAGTCAGAGTCCGTCACCGTGGGGGTGTTACCTACCAGACACGCACTGACCTACCTGACGCGCACTGACCCACACTGACTTACCTGACATACACTGGCCCACACTGACCTACCTGACATACACTGACCCATCTGACATACACTGACCTACCTGACCTACACTGACCTACTTGACACACACTGACCTACCTGACCTACACTGACCTACCTGACAGACACTGACCTACCTGACACACACACTGACCTACCTGACATACACACTGACCTACCTGACACATACACTGACCTACCTGACACATACACTGAACTACCTGACACATACACTGACCTACCTGACATACATTAACTACCTGACCTACGCTGACCTACCTGACACACACTGACCTACACTGATCTACACTGACCTGCCTGACACATGCTGAACTACCTGACACACACTCTGACCTACCTGACACACACACTGACCTACCTGACACATACACTGAACTACCTGACCTACACTGACCTACCTGACACATACACTGAACTGCCTGACATACACTGACCTACCTGACCTACCTGACACATACACTGACTTACCGTCAAATTAAGCCACTGTACCCGTCAAATGCAGCCACCAAGCCCCATCAAATGCAGCCACCATGCCCGTTAAAGGAAGCCACTGTGCCCATCAAATGCAGCCACTGTGCCCATCAAGTGCAGCCACTGTGCCCATCAAGTGCAGCCACTATGCCCGTCAAGTTATTGGGCCCACATTCGGGTCTCCAGCCTCAATAGCCCAGTATTAAGGGTTTTCTTCAACTTTAAGCTAGCTACCTGTATACACCCATTGAATTACAGTCAGAAACCTGAATCAACAAAAGTTTAATTTATTTTACTTTTTTGAAGGGTCCTAGTGCAAAATTGTCATCTAAACAGCACTTGCATCCAGTCAGATGCAGGCATTGTCTGGGTAATCTTACAGCGCTGCATGCTGTCAGAATGCAAAAGCCTGCAGAACGAGTCTTGTCCATTCAGGCTATTAGAATGGCGTGGTTGTACAGACTGTACAAAAAAAACTATTAGTATACAGTGAATCTAGAAAGTATTCACATCACTTCATTTTTTCCACATTTTGTTATGTTACAGCCTTATTCAAAAATTGATTAAATTCATTATTTTCCTCAAAATTCTTCAAATAATACCCTATAATGACAACATGAAAGAAGTTTGTTTGAAATCGCTGTAAATTTATTAAAAATGAAAAACGAAAAAATTTGTATTCACAGCCTTTGCCATGGCACTCAAAATTGAGTTCATCCTGTTTCCACTGATCATCCTTGGGATCTTCCTACAACTTGATTGGAGTGCACCTGTGGTGAATTCAGTTGATTGGACATGATTTGGAAAGGCACACACCTGTCTATATAAGATCCCATAGTTAACAGTGTATGTCAGTGCACAAACCAAGCCATGGAGTCCAAGGAATTGTCTGTAGACCTCTGAGACAGGATTGTATTGAGGCACAGATCTGGGGAAGGGTACAGAAACATTTCTGCAGTATTGAAGGTCTCAATGAGCACAGTGGCCTCCATCATCCGGAAGAAAAAATGTCATCTGGAAGAAGTTTCGAACCTCCAGGATGCTTCCTAGAGCGGGCCTCCCGCCCAAAATGAGCGATCGGAGGAGAAGGGCCTTAGACAGGGAGGTGATCAAGAACCTGATGGTCACTCTGACAGAACTCCAGGGTTTGTCTGTGAAGAGAGGTGAACCTTCTGGAAGAACAACCATCTCTGCAGCACTCCACCAATCAGGCCTGTATGGTAGAGTGGCCAAATGGAAGCCACTCCTCAGTAAAAAGCACATGACAGCCCGTCTGCAGTTTGCCAAAAGGCACCTGAAGGATTTTCAGACTATGAGAAACAAAATTCTCTAGTCTGACAAAACAAAGATTCTGTCCTGTCTGGAGAAAACCAAGCACTGCTTATCACCTGGCCAATACCATCCCTACAGTGAAGCATGGTGGTGACAGCATCACCCTGTGGGGATGTTTTTGAATGGAAGGAACTGGGAGACTAATCGGGATGTATGGGAAGATGAATGCAGCAATGTACAGAGACATTCTTGATGAAAACCTGCTCCAGAGCGCTCTAGACTTCAGGCTGGGGAGAAGGTTCATCTTTCGACAGGACAATAACCCTAAGCACACAGCAAAGATAACAAAGGAGTAGCTATGGGACAACTCTGTAAATGTCCTTGAGTGGCCCAGCCAAAGCCCAGACTTGAACCCGATTGAACATCTCTGGAGAGATCTGAAAATGGCTGATGGCGCTTGAGAGGTCCTGCAAAGCAGAATGTGAGAAACTTGCAAAAAATTACTGTGCCAAGCTTGTAGCATTGTACTCACAAGGATTTGAGGCCATAATTGGTGCCAAAGGTGCTTCAACAAAGTATTGAGCATAGGCTGTGAATACTTGTGTACATAGGATTTTTTATTTTTAATAAGTTTGAAAAGATTTCAAACAAACTTCTTTCACGTTGTCATTATGGGGTATTGTTTGTAGAATTTTGTGGAAAATAATTAATTGAATCCATTTTTGGAATAAGGCTATAACATAACAAAATGTGGAAAAAGTGAATACTGGATGGCGTGGCCTGGACGGCGTGAGGAGTGTTGAACGGGAGCTCCGCTTGCCTAAACTCTGATATCGCATATCCTGAGGCATTTTCCAGCTTAACACACCCCGCACACAAGCAGAACGATATGTCACCACCGAAAGCGGCAAAGGAAACGGCCGCAAAGCTGGTCAAATTCCGCCATGCGGAGAGAGAGGCCTTGGGGGAAAATGGTGCAGAATCTCCGGGGGTCAGGGCTGGCTTAGCCCTTCCTCCTCTGGGCTGGCTGCTCAGCTGTCGGCTAATTGCCAGCTCTCTTCTGTCTCCACAGTTACCAGCTGTTCCCGATGATGCTCGCCTGACCTGCCTACTTAAAGCCTTCCAGCTCACTTCACCTTTGCCTTCGCGTTGGTCACATCACAAGGAACCATCTCCTGCAGTTTGTTTCAAGACTGGCTTGCTGACATCCCTCCTGGCTCCTTATCCTGCTTGCAGTTGCTCTACTTGGATCCCTGACTTCAGGCCTGGCTGACTACCCGATCTGGTTAATGAACTTTGGACTGGCTGACTACCCGATCTGGTTACTGGACTCTGGCTATGCTTGACTACGCTTTTTCTATTTACCTTTTTATTTTTATTAATAAACAAGCGTGATTTGATTGTACTTCTGTCTCAGTCTGATTTATGGTTTCTGACAGTGCCCCAACAAAAATTATCTCCCCTAGTCAGGGTTAGCTCCATGAAATATCTAGGAATTATAATCACCCATTCCCCAGAGAAGATTATGTTAAACTCAACTTCGAACCTCTAATTGCGATCTTGAAATCCAAAACACAAGTATGGGCCAAATTGCCCATGGGCGTAATGGGTAGGGTAAATATGATATGCTCCCCAAATTATTGTATATATTCTGGCATGCCCCGATTTACCTACCCCTCAGAATCTTCAAAGCTATTGAGGCTATCCTAAATTCCTTTTTGTAGGGTAAGAACCGGCACAAACTGTCATGGAGGGTGCTGAAAAACCCCACCGATCTAGGGGGCGCAGCGTTACCAGATTTCAATCTGTATTATTTAGCGGCGCAGTTGTCCCACTTTTACTATTTAGACAAACAGGATAAGGAATGTTACATGACACTACTTTGCTCCCATGGATCCCTGAACATTGGGCAGCCGTAAGGGATTACTTTACACTCAATGCAAAATTTGGGAGGTGAGAAGGCGTAGATTGAACATACCATCCCACGCACTCTCATGCACCACTATGGGATAATCCTGGCCTGAAAGAGCTGCAAACCATACCAGACCATGCTCTCTGGATTAATCGGAGGGGTGACAATCCTGTCTGACATGTACAATGGTACTATTCTAAAATCATTCCAACAATTAAAGGATGACTTTGACTTGCCCAACCCTATGCACTTTCGCTACCTCCAGCTCCACCATGCCCTTCAGGCTCAATTTCAGGACGCATCTCCCAATATAGAGCAGATGGACATCCTAAGCATTATTATGGGACAAGACTCCCAAAAAATTATCTCAATCTTCTATAATTCTCTTCTCTGCCCCTCTGAGACAGTCCTTGCCTACAAGCTGAAAGAGAGATGGGCCGGAGATGTGGGGGGGGGGGTTGGAGGATGATGAATGGGAGGATGCACTGGATGCCAGTAGGAAGGTTTCTGTCAGACTGTCAGACAGTCTCACACAGTTATTTATCCTGCACAGATCATACTTGACCCCACTTAGTGTAGCCAAATACAGGCCCGGTTACAATCCATGATGCCCTAGATGTGACAGCCCCTCCAGTACCTTCTTTCACCTATTATGGTCATGCCCAAAAATACAGGACTACTGGTCCCAAATTGTTAAATTTATTCACGACGAGATGGGATCCCCCTTGACCTTATGCCCTAAACAATGTCTGCTGTGTATATTCCTGGACCCATTTCATAAAATATTCTTGCAAGAGCCACTATTCACAGCCAGACTACTGATCGCGAGGAAATGAGGGTTTTGCCTCCAACAATCCAGTAATGGATAGCTGCTGTTAACAATGTTTTGCCATATAAAAAAGAGACCTATGCCCGCAGGGGTTGCCCGGCCAAATACGGGAAAATCTGGGACTCATGGTTGGGGAATGCAGCTACATGCAATGTGATCCCAGATTGACCCCATCAATATAGAATTTCTAATATCTCCGGGCAGAAACCCTCCCCCTGATACATACCCTGCGCCAATCTGTTATGTATTACAAACCTGAACGTACAGCCTCAACTACGTGTGTTGCTTAATAAGCGATCAAAGCTATGTATTCTTTATCACGTGACGCTGATGCCAATGTTATATGCTTGTAACTGTTTACTCTTCCAATAAAGACAATTTATTTGTAAAAAGAAAAGAAAAAGTGAATACTTTCTGGATGCACTGTAACTTGTTAAAATTATATTTTATTTAATTTCTTAATTTTTCCATAAACATTATGACATAAAATGACAACTTCAAAAAACTCACCATGCCTCTTACTTTGTAGTGCTACCCCCATAGGAGTGACTAGTGATTTTGGGTCCTCTGCTCTCTTCTAGCCTTCTGCAAGGCCTCACCCTCGCTGACACAACCAGAATACCTTGTCTGGAAACACTAGACATACAAGAAATATACACACCACCCTTTAAAAGAAAAGTAGATTGTATTAGCTGAATACAGTTACAACTATAACAAAGCATATTAGCACATAAGAGCCAGTGCACACAAACATAACAGTAAAAGGTATAGTGTACTCAACAGAAGTACCTCTAGAGTCAAGTCCAACCTCTTCTGGATTATTGGGGAGCATAAACAGTAGATCTCTGCATGAGAGGTTACGCCTCAAGTCACCTAAGAGAACTGGAGATAGAGTGGTGTAGCAGACTAAGTCACTTGTGAGCTCTCAGACAAAGAGTCTAGGCTTGGGCCTTCAAATTTAAACTCTGTAACAGCAATTCAGTTCTGTCCTAAGGAGTGAAGTGCATCAGACAAGTCTTTATTGTGAACTTCTGCCAGTTATGTTAGGGCCCTTTAAAACCTTTGGCACGCAAGGCATTGAAGATGGATCACAGGGTGGTATTCAGCAGCAGTTTAGTATAAAATTGTGTGCAGCAGATATGTAGACGCCTTTATGGTAGGAATACAGAAAATTGGACATTTTGTATAGGGTATAAAGACTAGGATATTATGCAGCAATGGGAGGGAGGTGGGAAACAGACCAAGTCAGCATTCTGGAGTACTAATGCCATGATTCTCTATATATATATGTAGCGGGGTCTCTTTAAGAACTATAAAACTACTGTTCCCAGAACCCCGCTGGTTCCCAGGATGCTTTGAGTTATGCCCCAGAGACTTATGGGGGAGGAAATATAAGGAGGGGGAGAGGCCTAGTTCGCTCTCTTTGGACACCCCCCTCTCTTCAAGCAAGAGGAGATCTGTGCTGAACTGCTGAGGCACAAGGCCTGAAGCCTGGGCCTTGTGCTCTTTTCCAAAGAGCTCTCTGCCAGCCTAGTTGCACCTGAGAGACATTTTCTCATTCCTTGCTGCAGTACACCAGAAGGATTGAAGACTCGGAGGTCGGTGGATTCCTGTTCCTAGACGAAAAGGCAGAGAAACCGGACTTGGACTTGTCCGGGTGGTGAGAGCTGTTTAAAGACAGATGCTTTATCTTTATTATTCGTTTGGATTACAAAGTTGTTCTTCAAGTGCACCACCGAAAGATTGCTAGCGAATATTGTTTTACTGGACTTCCATCTAGATCAGTCAGGCCTGACTGCATAGGTAGACAGTGCTGGGTGTTTTCCCATGTGGGGAAGTAGCTGAAAAAGGGCAGCGCTAGAGTTGCATAGCAATACTTTATTATGCTGATTTCTCTGTTTATCTTTATTACTGGTTACTGCAGGGACCTGATTATGTGTTGCAATCCAAATGTTTGATTCATGTTATTCCTTTTATAAAAACAATATGTAAAGTCAGTTATATACTTTCAAAGATTGTCTATGAGCTTGAGTTACCCACGCACGCACACACACATATTTAGAGTATAAGTGATTTAATGTGTATTGCTAGATACTAACTGTGCCAGAGTGGGTAGAGCAGATTGCCGGGGGGTTGGCGGAGCTGTGCTCAGGACCCAAACCAAACTTGCGGCCCTCTTAAGTGAGGGTATCGCTATACGTGGGGACTCGTAAATCCGGGATTTCTGAGACAGCGGTGAACACGCCAGAGGTACCGGCATGGACCCTGTCACGTACCTGGTTGGAGAGCCCAAGCGTGCAGGGAGCGGCGCCTCGTAAGCCTCCGGCTCGAGAGCCCCTGGAGATGGGAACAGGGATTCAGGAGTCCGGAGGGCACAAGTGCCAGGCTGGATAGCTGGTAGTGGGTGGCCGGAACAGGTGGTAGACTGGAACGGCAGGTGCAACCAGCGCTGGATGCTGGACAGGAACTGCTGGGCAGCTGGCACAGGTGAACAGGCAGGAACTGCAGAAGTAGTCAGCGCTGGACTTTAGGCAGACTGGCAGGCGTGGTCAGGGACGAGCTGGGTCGGCAACAATCGGGCAGCGGAGGTACAAAGCAGAAGGCAGAAGCGTGGTCAATCAGGCAAAGGGTCGGAGGCAGGCGGCTAACAGGCAAGGTCCAGGAACAGGCCGGGTACAGAATCAGGAACACACACACAGGAACGGATAGCAGGAGTCTCGGGAACGCTGTAGACAGGACAGCACAGAGGAGCAGGAGCAGGTCCCTTAAGTAGGCAACTGGGCGCCAAGAACGGTCGCACGGTACGTCCGCGTACCCCCGCGGGTAACCGTGCTCCCGTTCGTGACCCCGCGTACGCCCGTTCGGCTCGTCGCGCACCCGCGTGCGCCCGCTCGTGTCAACGCGCACCCGCGTGCGCCTATTGGGGACTACGTGCACTCGCGTGCGTTCGTTAGCGCCAACCCGCGTCCGAAGGCACCGACGATCCCCTCGTACAGGGAACCTGCGGGTAAGTCTTCCTTGGGCGACCGGGATAGTGGAACGACCGTGACATTGCCCCCCCCCAAGGGGCAACCTCCGGATGCCCAACTGTGCCATCTTATCCGGATGAGCCCTTTTGAAGGCATGGATCAGTCTTTTAGCATGCAGGTTGGACTCCGGTTCCCACGAATTCTCCTCAGGGCCATATCCCCTCCATTTAACCAGGAACTGGGTCTGGTTACGTCTCCTCCTGCAGTCCAAGATAGATTCAACCTCATACTCCAATTCCCCATCGATCATCACGGGTTCTGGGGGGTTGGTACTCCGATCGGCAAAGGGGTCCGGAACCGCAGGCTTGAGCAATGAAACATGAAAGACCGGGTGGATCCGGAATGACCCCGGGAGTTTCAGCTCAAAGGCTACTTCATTTAATTTCCTCAGAATGGGGAATGGACCCACAAACTTCGGGCCCAGCTTCCTGGAAGGGCAAGCTAACTTCAAGTTTAAAGTAGACAGCCAGACCTGGTCCCCGACCTTTGAGGTTAAGTTCGCCCCTTCTCTTCTTATCGAAGACTTCCTTATAGTGTTCCTGGGTTTTAGCCAGAGTTTCTTGAAGAATCCTGTTGTTATTCCTGAAGAAGTTAAGGTCCTCCTGAACCGCCGGTACTGAACACTCGGGAAGATTACCGGGTAGAAAAAGTGGGTGGAAACCAAAGTTTGCAAAGAAAGGGGACTGTTTGGTGGCCGAATGGATAGAATTATTATATGCGAATTCTGCTAAAGGTAGGAGCGATACCCAATCGTCCTGGGAGAAGGAAGAGAAGCAACGCAGATATTGCTCCAGCGTTTGGTTGGTTCTCTCGGTCTGGCCGTTAGTTTGAGGGTGATAGGCCGAAGAAAAGCGAAGTTCAATTTTCAGGGCCCCACAGAGAGCTTTCCAAAACCTGGACGTGAATTGAACTCCCCTGTCAGAGGTGATGTCAGCAGGAATGCCGTGGAGCCTTACCACTTCTTTAATAAAAGTCCTGGCCATCTCTGTGGCCGACGGGGTCCCCTTCATGGGTAAAAAGTGGGCCATCTTAGTAAACCTGTCTACCACCACCAGGATCGAGGAAAAGTCTTCAGAGGGGGGCAGTTCCACGATGAAATCCATAGATATCATCTTCCATGGCCTATCCGGGATGGGCAATGGTCTCAACAAGCCCCAAACCTTCGATTTACTCCCCTTATTCCTAATGCAAGTGGTGCATGCTTCTACATATTCCCTGCAGTGTTTCTTCATTTGAGGCCACCAAAACGTGCGTCGGAGTAAGTCTGTGGTTTTGAACACCCCAAAGTGACCGGCCAATGGGTGGTCGTGGCAGGAGCTGAGGACCGCAGTACGTATCTCCTGGGGGACAAAGATTCTGTCCTGGTGCCAGAGAAGACCGTCTTTGGAGGTTAAGGAGGTGTCAGATGATAGAGCCGGATCACTGGAGGCCTGCTTAATTCGGGACAGGAGATCTTCCTGAAGCAGGAGGAAGTTTCCTGGGGGAAGAATGGTGTCTGGAGTAGGAGGTACCACTGATTCATTGTACATCCGGGAGAGAGCATCGGGCTTCACGTTTTTTGACCCGGGCCTGTACGTGATATGGAACACGAATCTGGAAAAGAAAAGTGCCCACCGAGCCTGTCTTGGCTTCAGTCGCTTGGCTGATTTAAGATACTCCAGGTTCTTGTGGTCCGTATAAACCAGGATCGGGTGGGAAGCACCTTCAAGGAGGTAGCGCCATTCCTCCAACGCTGCCTTGATTGCCAGTAGTTCCCGGTCACCGACGTCGTAGTTCCGCTCAGCTTCCGAGAGTTTACGGGAGAAGAAGGCCACCGGGTACAAAAGTGACTTAGGTCCCTGTCTCTGGGATAATACTGCCCCAACGGCTACTTCCGAAGCATCCACCTCCAGGATATAAGGCAGCGTGGCGTCGGGGTGTCTCAGGATCGAAGCAGATACAAACAGATTCTTCAAGGTTTCGAAGGCTTCTTGTGCCTTGGGAGTCCACAGGAATCTTTGACCCTGTTTGGTCAGTTCAGTGATGGGGGAAATGATGGATGAAAATCCTCTGATGAACTTTCTATAAAAATTAGCAAATCCCACGAACCGTTGGACCCCTTTTTGGTCCGAGGGAGCGGGCCAGTCTAGGATGGCTGAGATCTTCTGGGGATCCATTTCTATTCCATTTACTGAAATGATCAGGCCCAGGAATTGAATGCTCTGTTGCTCAAAGACGCACTTCTCCGGTTTGGCGTACAGGCCATGGAGACGGAGACGAGCCAGGACAACCTTCACATGTTCCCGATGTTCGACTAAAGAGGAAGAGAAGATTAGAATATCATCAAGGTATATGGCAACAAACAGGTCTAGGTACTCTCTAAAGACATCATTAACGAAATGCTGGAATGTAGCAGGGGCATTACAGAGTCCAAAGGGCATAACAAGATATTCATAATGCCCAAAGCGGGTACGAAAGGCAGTCTTCCACTCATTGCCTTCGCGAATACGGACCAGGTTGTAGGCACCCCGCAGATCCAGCTTGGAGAACACCCTAGCCGACCCCAGTCTCTGGAATAATTCGGGCACCAACGGTAGAGGGTAGCGGTTTTTTACAGTAACCTTGTTGAGTGCCCGGTAGTCTACACAAGGCCGTAAGGAGTGGTCCTTCTTCTGGACGAAGAAAATCCCTGCACCTGCCGGGGAAGTGGATGGTCGGATAAAGCCCTTCTTTAAGTTATCATCCAGGTAGGTCTTTAGGGCTCCCAGCTCGGTCTCAGATAGGGGGAAGATTCTCCCAAAGGGAATCTCCGCTCCCGGAAGCAAGTCAATGGGGCAGTCATATAGTCTGTGGGGAGGTAAAGTCTCTGCGCCCTTCTTACTGAAAACGTCCATAAATTGATGATAGACTTCGGGCACCGCCTGTCGGATCTCGGTGTCTGTCTCCAAGCAGAGCAGGGAAGAAGGGTCCGTCTTGATGGCTGGAAGGCAATACTGATGACAATAGGCAGATGGAAACTCGATTCTTCCGGTGAACCAATTTATCAAGGGGTTGTGGGCCTTCAACCACGGCATGCCAAGAATTATGGGAAAGAGTGGAGACTCGATAATGTCCAGACACAGGTGCTCCTGGTGGTCCCCCGTGATGGTGACATGAAGGGGGGATGTTTCCTGGGTTACAGGTCCGGATCTCAGAGAGGAACCGTCGGCCAAATAGATTGGAAGTTCCTTGGCCCTAGGCCGAAGGGGAATGTTGTTTCTCAAGGCAAAGGATAGGTCCATGAAACCGCTACAGGCCCCAGAGTCAATAATCGCGTTGACGCTGATAGTCTTTCCGGAGAACTGTAAAAGAAGAGGCACAGCCAGGTGAGAGATGGTACTGGTACTAGGCGGAGTAGGAGAAGAGGCAGGAGGTATAAGAAGGCACTTACGCGACTTGGCGGGGCAAGTGCGAACATAATGTCCAGATCCCCCGCAATAGAGGCACAGGTTACCAGTTCTTCGGCGTTGGCGCTCCTCGGGGGTCAGAGATGGACGAAGTAGACCCAGCTGCATAGGTTCCGATAAATCCGGGGAAGAAGGACCAGGAAGAACCGGTGGATTGGAACTTGGAACCCGTGGCAACATCCAGACTGGGCGAGAGGTGGAAGAAGAACGCTCCAGACGACGCTCTCTTAAACGCCTATCCATCTGGACAGAGAGGTCGATGAGCGCTTCAAGGGTCTCAGGGGTTCCTACACGGGCCAGTTCGTCTTTCAATGCCTCCGAGAGTCCCATGCGGAACTGGTAGCGGAGAGCTGAGTTGTTCCACTCCGTGTCGGCGCTCCAGCGCCTGAACTCAGACACATAGTCCTCTACTGGCCTGCGACCTTGTTGGAGTACGTGCAAAGCCGCTTCTGCGGTAGCTGCAAGCTGGGGGTCCTCATATAGACGAGACATGGCTTGGAAGAAAGCATCTAAGGAGTCCAGAGAGGGGTCTTTTCGTTCAAGAAAGCGATGTGCCCAGGCCTGGGGTTCGTCGGTTAGCAGGGAGATAACGAACCCTACTTTCGTTGCCTCGAGAGAGAAGGTCCGGGGTTGAAGGGCGAAGAAGAGCTCGCAGGAATTCCGGAAGGCCCTGAACTTATTCCGGTTACCGGAGAAACGGTCTGGTGTAGGGACCCTTGGCTCTGGCGGCAACATGACCACTGAAGGTGGGCCTGGAGGTCCAGGGGCAACTGGAGCTGCGGCAGATAGGGCTTGAACCCGTTCTTCCAAACGACTGTAGCCCTCTTGCAGGTTCTTCACGGCCTGGGTGAGGCCGGCTAGATGGTGGCAAAGTTCATCCATTGGATACGCTCCCTGCGAGGGCTCGGACATGGCTGTCCTGTACTGTCACGTACCTGGTTGGAGAGCCCAAGCGTGCAGGGAGCGGCGCCTCGTAAGCCTCCGGCTCGAGAGCCCCTGGAGATGGGAACAGGGATTCAGGAGTCCGGAGGGCACAAGTGCCAGGCTGGATAGCTGGTAGTGGGTGGCCGGAACAGGTGGTAGACTGGATGCTGGACAGGAACTGCTGGGCAGCTGGCACAGGTGAACAGGCAGGAACTGCAGAAGTAGTCAGCGCTGGACTTTAGGCAGACTGGCAGGCATGGTCAGGGACGAGCTGGGTCGGCAACAATCGGGCAGCGGAGGTACAAAGCAGAAGGCAGAAGCGTGGTCAATCAGGCAAAGGGTCGGAGGCAGGCGGCTAACAGGCAAGGTCCAGGAACAGGCCGGGTACAGAATCAGGAACACACACACAGGAACGGATAGCAGGAGTCTCGGGAACGCTGTAGACAGGACAGCACAGAGGAGCAGGAGCAGGTCCCTTAAGTAGGCAACTGGGCGCCAAGAACGGTCGCACGGTACGTCCGCGTACCCCCGCGGGTAACCGTGCTCCCGTTCGTGACCCCACGTACCCGCGTACGCCTGTTCGGCTCGTCGCGCACCCGCGTGCGCCCGCTCGTGTCAACGCGCACCCGCGTGCGCCTATTGGGGACTACGTGCACTCGCGTGCGTTCGTTAGCGCCAACCCGCGTCCGAAGGCACCGACGATCCCCTCGTACAGGGAACCTGCGGGTAAGTCTTCCTTGGGCGACCGGGATAGTGGAACGACCGTGACAGACCCACAAGGAGTCAGAGCGTGGTGTGAAGCGGCTAAGGCCGACCCAAGTCAGTCAGTGGTCATTAGCCTCCCAGGGGAGAAATGGTCGACAGAGACCGTAGAGGAGTTAATGAAGTCAGTGTCTACAGACCATGAACCATGCGTGATGGAGATAAAATCAGACCCAGACATCTCATATCAGTATGCGCTAGTGGAATACTGGGATGGGATGCCGGAGGCTTGCAAGCGCAACCGTGTACGGACACAAGACAACAGATCCTATAGGTTGGCGCACGCAACAAAGGAGGAGCCATCGCCAACGGGATCACCGCAGGCTGCGGCCCGTACCTCACCCGAGAGTCTCAGATCAGCACCGGCCACCCTTAGCGCAGAACTGTGTGCTGTCCTGGGGGAGATTGTGGCCCAGTGCAAGAAGGATCCCACAGATTACCCGATTAACTCCGGATGTTTTCAGGGAGGAAACCTGTACCTTCGGAAGAAGAGGGATTTGAAGATTGGTTAGATAGCGCAACTCAGGCACTAGAGGAATGGGAAGTTCCAGAGCGCAGAAAGAAGCAGAGGATTGTGGAAAGTCTAAAGGGGCCTGCTCTAGAGGCCGTACGCAACCTGAAGATGAGCAGGAGTACCTAGATGTACTACAGACTGTGTTTGGTGGGACAGAGAAAATCTCTGAGCTTGCTTATCAGTTAGAGCATTGCTACCAGAAGAAAGGTGAAAAACTATCAGACTACATGGGACGTTTAGATAAAATCCTGCATAGGATGATCCTAAAGAAGGGGATCAGCCCAGGAGAAGTAGATGAGGCCCGTGCTCAACAGGTACTGAGGGGAGCTCAACCCATGGATCCTATTGCATGCACACTGCGTGCCCGACTGGATGGGAAGAATCTGGAGTACACTGACCTCATCCGAATGATCAGAGAGGAAGAGGCCCTACTGGAAGAGAAAAGGGAAGAACATCTCACCGAGCCCGTCAACCAACCGGTAGCAATAGTTACACCGGCCATGACTCCCGCTAGAGATAAGGAGCTGGACACTTTGAAGTTACAGATGTCCCAGGTGATGGAGATGTTGACTGCTATGATGGCGAAAGGTCAAGGGGGAGCCGAGAAACCAAGTCCTAGGAGGGAGTTGTTTCCAGATACACCAACACCAAGCCCCACTCGAGACCGAGAAGAGATGCTATGCTACAACTGCGGGGGCAGTGGCCACTTCGCCAGTAGATGTTCCAGTCCCAAGAAGAAGAAGATAGATAACCGCCAGCCGGCGGGAAACTTCAGAGGGCCCCGGTGAGGGAGTCAACTGGGTGCCCATGCCTTTCAGTGAACTCCAAACTGAATAGAAGGAAGAGAGAGAGAGGAAACCAGACCCCTCAGAAGGAATGTCTACAAATAAGAGACAATAACATCCCTCAGCGGGTTTGTACTCCCATTACTGTGGGGAGGGTCAATGCATACCAGGCTCGAAAAAGAGTAAAGTCAAAAACCAACTGGATGAAGACGGGTCCCCAGAAGAGGGTGGCCTCAACCCGGCCCTTCCCAGAAGAATTGGTCGGCCCGTCCCCCACTGTCTCCATCCAGGTGGAAGGAGTCTACACGAAGGCCCTCCTGGACACTGGAGCTCAAGTGACTTTGTTGTACAGAGACTTCTATGATAGGCACTTGAGCCATTTGCCTATACAGAAGATAGAAGAGCTGGAGATATGGGGCCTTGGAACTCAGAGTTTCCCCTACGATGGTTACCTGCCCATAAAGCTGACCTTCGATCCATCTGTGGCAGGGAAAACTGAGGTGTTTGACACCCTGGCAGTTGTGTGTCCTAGACCGCCCGGGGCCAGCAAGATGTCCCTCATCATAGGGACCAATACGGATCTGGTGCGAAGACTTCTGACCCCTCTAGTGGAGACGAGTAACCATCAAGATCCCAATATCCATCCCATGCTGAAGACAGCCTACCAACGGTTGGTCCTAGAGCAGAAGACCCCAGGAGAGGAGATAGGGAAGGTGTGGAGACTTGGGAGAGAGGGAGTGGTGCTGCAGCCCGGAGAGGTAGCCTGCCTCAGGGCCACGGTGAAGCTTACCTGGGAGCAGCCTGGCCCCTTTGTCATGCTGGAATCCGATCCAAGGGAGGATCACTCAGGCCTGGAAGTGATACCGGAAGTGATTTCAATCAAGGCCCTGAAGAAGGCTCGAGGAAGAGTCCCAGTGAGTGTGAGAAACCCTACGGAGAGACCCATAGAGATCCCTGCCAGAATGCTGTTGGGGCAGGTGAGTCCTGCGGCCCCAGTCAGCTGGTCTGAAGTAAAAGGAACGGGTGAAGGAGGAGATGTTTGGGAAAAACTTTCCATGGAGAACCCGGACCTACCTGGAGCCTGGAAGGAGAGAGCCAAGGCCCAGCTGACTAGATGGGAGAGGATTTTCGCAAAGGATGAGTTTGATGTTGGATGTGCCAGGAGTGCCACCCACCGAATCCGCCTCCAAGAAGACAAACCCTTCAGGGAAAGGGTTAGGCGGGTCCCTCTAGCTGACCTGGAGGATCTGAGGGAGCAGCTTGCGGAGTTGAAGAAGACTGGTGTGATTCGGGAGTCTAGAAGTCCCTATGCCTCCCCCATAGTGGTGGTCAGGAAAAAGAATGGGTCGTTGAGGCTTTGTATTGACTACAGGACTCTCAACAGGAGGACCATCCCTGACCAGTATACCACACCGAGAATAGAGGATGCCCTACAGAGTTTGGCTGGTGCCAAGTGGTTCAGTGTAATGGACCTCAAGAGTGGGTACTACCAAATCCCCATGCACCAGGAAGACCGAGAGAAGACAGCTTTCATAACCCCAGTGGGATTCTTTGAATTCAACAGAATGCCTCAGGGCCTGTCTGGAGCCCCTGCTACCTTTCAACGCCTCATGGAGAAGACCGTTGGAGACATGAACCTCATAGAAGTCCTTGTGTACTTGGACGATGTCATTGTCTTCGGGAAGACTTTGGAAGAACATGAGGCCAGATTGGAGAAGGTGTTGAGAAGACTCAGTGAAGAGGGACTCAAGCTTTCTCCTGAGAAGTGCCGGTTTTACCAATCCTCTGTGAACTATCTGGGACACATAGTGTCTGAAAAGGGAGTGGCTACAGACCCTGAGAAGTTGGAGGCAGTTACCTCTTGGCCAAGACCGACAACAGTCACAGAGCTCAGATCTTTCCTGGGGTTCTGCTCCTATTATAGAAGATTTGTGGATGGGTTTGCCCGGATTGCCAAGCCACTGAACGAATTGCTCAAGACTGAAGGAGAAGAGGATGGTTTGGGACCCAGGAGGGCCGGTGAGTCAGTTCAAGATCAGTGGAGCCCAAGGTGTGAAGAGGCTTTCCGAACCTTGAAGAGGAGCCTTACTACGGCCCCAGTCCTGGCCTATGCCGACCCCACCAGACCATATGAGCTACATGTCGATGCCAGTCATGAGGGCCTAGGCGGAGTGCTCTATCAAGAGCATGAAGAGCAGCTGCGACCAGTGGCCTATGTGAGCCGGAGCCTGACTCCCTCGGAGAAGAACTACCCCACTCATAAATTGGAGTTCTTGGCCCTCAAATGGGCAGTAGTAGACAAACTGAAGGACTATCTCTATGGGGCGGAGTTTACCGTAAAGACAGATAACAATCCTCTGACCTACCTCTTCACTACTGCAAAGTTAGATGCAACCGGACACAGATGGTTGGCTGCATTATCCGGATTCAACTTCAGTCTAAAATACAGACCAGGGGCTGGAAATAGGGATGCAGATGCCCTGTCCCGAAGATCTCATGTCATGGTCGATGACTGGGAAGACTGGACTCAGGTAGCACCGGAAGGAGTGCGAGCACTCTGTCAGGGTGCTGAGTTTCAAGCAAGAGGGGGCTCCAGAGCAGAGGAGATAGGAGTCACCGCAGTGGGAGTCCCTCAACCCTACTGTGGGGTAATTCAACTAGCAGAGGAACTCCTGCTAAAGCTGTCCAGAAAGGAGCTGAGCTATGACCAATTGGAAGACCCCATGGGGAGATTGGTCCTTGAAGCTTTGGAGAATGAGAATCCAGAGGGACTTCGACATCACCCTTCCAAGGAGGCTCGCCTGCTGAGGAAAGAGTTGGATAAGCTATAAGTACATCAGGGAGTGGTCTACCGAAGGGGCCCCTCTGATAACTCAGAAGATAAGTGGCAGTTGTTTCTCCCAGAGAAGCACCGAGAGACGGTACTAATTGCCTTACATGACCAGCATGGCCATCTAGGGGCGGAGAGAACTTTTCAGCTTGTCAGAAGCCGGTTCTATTGGCCCTGTATGAGGGCAGAAGTGGAGGAATATTGCCGTTCTTGTGCACGATGCATCCAGAGGAAGACTCTACCCCATCAAGCTGCCCCAATGGGCCACCTACAGAGTCAGGGTCCAATGGATCTGGTGTGCATTGACTTTCTCTGCCTCGAACCCGATTTGAGTGGATTGGGAAATGTTCTGGTGGTAACCGATCATTTCACCCTTTATGCCCAGGCTTTCCCCACCAAAGACCAAAAGGCCTCCACTGTGGCCAAGGTGCTCATGGAAAAATACTTTGTCCACTATGGATTACCACAGAGAATCCACTCAGACCAAGGAAGGGACTTTGAGAGTCGTCTGATCCGGAACCTACTGGACTCATTGGGAGTAGAGAAGACCAGGACTACACCTTATCATCCACAAGGAGATGCCCAACCTGAGAGGTTTAATCGGACCTTACTAAACATGCTTGGAACTCTAGAGACAGAGAAGAAGCAACACTGGAGCCAACACATATCAGCTCTGGTGCACGCTTACAACTGCACCACAAGTGATGTGACGGGTTACTCCCCCTACCGGCTCATGTTTGGGAGAGAAGCAAGATTGCCGGTGGATCTGACCTTTGGCATTTCCCTAGACCATGCCTCTGCTACCTCCCACAAGGGATATGTGGACCGACTTAGACACAATTTGAAAGTGGCCCATGAACGAGCTCAGGCGGCCTCGGACCAAAGGGGAGCCCGCAACAAGAGGAACTTCGATCTGAAGGTTCGAGTGCAAGACCTGCAGCCTGGGGACCGTGTACTGCTACGCAATCTGGGGATCCCTGGGAAGCACAAGCTTGCTGGTAGATGGAGATCGGAGCCCTATGTCATTTGCAGAAAGCTACCTGGATTGCCTGTGTATAAGCTAAAACCAGAGGGGAAAGTGGGGCCCTTGAAAACTTGGCACAGGAATCATTTGCTCCCACTTACTGAAGCAGTCAGAATACCTCCAGTGAGAGATCCACCTGAATCTGTTTCCATTCTGGATACCCCAGGACCTAGCACTCGGTCTCAGACCTCCCGGGTTAGAGATGGACAAGATTCCCAACAAGGTGAAGGTGGAAGAGGAGAGCTTGAGTGGCTGTGGCCTTCATCAACTCCAGGAAATTCTGCCATAGATCTCCCACCTACTGAGGATACACAGGATGGGACACTGAACCCAGAAGCTACAGAGTTCATTCCATCTAGTGGTGTGCCTGAAGGCTGGGAAGATATCCCTAGCATTTACTCAGAAGAGGAAGGAACTGATGTTCCAGAACCAGTGATGCTGTCAGAATGTGTTCCTGAAGTAGAGCCTGTGGCACCAGAGCCTGAAGTCCCAAGAGAACAGAGAGCTCGCCGAGTTGTGAGACCCCCCAAGAAGCTAACCTACTCTCAAATGGGAGAGAGCTCTGAGGACTCTGTTGTGACTGCTAGAAGAAGTGCTGAACGCTCTAATCCTTCCACTGACCATTTGGTGGAGGGCAACCCCAGCTCACTCTCTGGCACAGTTAGGCAGGCCACTCATGTCAGTGTGACCTGTGGGACAGGGAATCCCACCTCTGAGTTCTGGTGGAAATTCCCTGTACCAACATCATACTCAGCACTTTCAAAATTGGTACAGGATATGTGTTAAAAGTTTATCTTTGGGGACCAAAGAGTTTAAATGGGGGGAGTGTGTAGCGGGGTCTCTTTAAGAACTATAAAACTACTGTTCCCAGAACCCCGCTGGTTCCCAGGATGCTTTGAGTTATGCCCCAGAGACTTATGGGGGAGGAAATATAAGGAGAGGGAGAGGCCTAGTTCGCTCTCTTTGGACACCCCCCTCTCTTCAAGCAAGAGGAGATCTGTGCTGAACTGCTGAGGCACAAGGCCTGAAGCCTGCCTTGTGCTCTTTTCCAAAGAGCTCTCTGCCAGCCTAGTTGCACCTGAGAGACATTTTCTCATTCCTTGCTGCAGTACACCAGAAGGATTGAAGACTCAGAGGTCGGTGGATTCCTGTTCCTAGACGAAAAGGCAGAGAAACCGGACTTGGACTTGTCCGGGTGGTGAGAGCTGTTTAAAGACAGATGCTTTATCTTTATTATTCGTTTGGATTACAAAGTTGTTCTTCAAGTGCACCACCGAAAGATTGCTAGCGAATATTGTTTTACTGGACTTCCATCTAGATCAGTCAGGCCTGACTGCATAGGTAGACAGTGCTGGGTGTTTTCCCATGTGGGGAAGTAGCTGAAAAAGGGCAGTGCTAGAGTTGCATAGCAATACTTTATTATGCTGATTACTCTGTTTATCTTTATTACTGGTTACTGCAGGGACCTGATTATGTGTTGCAATCCAAATGTTTGATTCATGTTATTCCTTTTATAAAAACAATAAGTAAAGTCAGTTATATACTTTCAAAGATTGTCTATGAGCTTGAGTTACCCACGCACGCACACACACATATTTAGAGTATAAGTGATTTAATGTGTATTGCTAGATACTAACTGTGCCAGAGTGGGTAGAGCAGATTGCCGGGGGGTTGGCGGAGCTGTGCTCAGGACCCAAACCAAACTTGCGGTCCTCTTAAGTGAGGGTATCGCTATATATAGTATATTGCTTTGATGGCCGTGGTCCGTTGATGGATGCAGCAACAGATTTGATAAATCTCTGGATGAATTTTAGTGGCAAGGAAATGGCTCATTAATAGGTCAGTAGAAAGTGTTAACAAGGGTTATCACTGAGATGTGGGTCAGAGACCTTCTCACCAGATTCCTCTTTAGGCAGTCTTCAAGTGACAGTAAGTGCTCCGTGTGGTGGGCGCCCCCTTATTCAGCGGCACAGCAGAGGGCAGCCG
Organism: Lithobates pipiens; assembly: GCF_037356315.1. Classification (NCBI taxonomy): domain Eukaryota; kingdom Metazoa; phylum Chordata; class Amphibia; order Anura; family Ranidae; genus Lithobates; species Lithobates pipiens. The sequence goes on from NW_027507764.1 coordinate 134,017,958, forward strand.
ATGCGATGACAACTCGAACACCGAATCTGGATGCCCATGTGCTGGGTCACTGGTATTGCTACAGTCCCTGGTCGGATCAGACTCCTGGTTCCAGTGTCCAGCACAGCAATCTGCTTTCTCTCTCTGTCGCTGTGCAGCTTGACACAGCAGGGTTCTGCACCAGTGGTCATCAACCCTGTCCTCAGGGCCCACTAACAGGCCAGGTTTGCAAGATAACTGAAATACATCACAGGTGATATCATTTGCTGCTCAGTGATTTTCAGTATTCTAGTCTGCATCTCCCCAAGATAACACATAAAACCTGGCCTGTTAGTGGGCCCTGAGGACAGGGTTGATGACCACTGCTCTGCACAGTACAGCTCTCTCTCACTTCCCCAGTTGGCACGCTTCCCCCAATTGCCCAGCTCCTTCCCAGGCTTTTGCTTTTATCTGGTCCCTCCTGCTCACAGGTGCTTATGGGCCTTTTATTTGTGGCCCAGGAACGGCTATAGCTGAAATCCTTCTGCAAGTCTACATCTCTCAGACTGCTCCTGTGCACACTTTACAGATCCAACCATGGCTAGGCAAGGCATAATGGGCAACGCCATCTTGTGGACAAAGAAAGTTCTGCAATTTGGTAACATTGCCATGTGTTGCACTAAATACCTTGGGCTGTCTACTGTCCAAAAAGGGTCATTTTGGTAGGTATTTGTACTGTACTGCCATTTAGAGCCTCATAACATGAGATAGGCAATCAGTAGGGATGAGCCGAACACCCCCCCTGGTTTGGTTTGCACCAGAACATACTGAACAGGCAAACAATTTGGCAGAACACACGAACACCGTTAAAGTCTATGGGACACAAACATGAATAATCAAAAGTGCTAATTTTAAAGGCTTATATGCAAGTTATTGTCATAAAAAGTGTTTGGTGTTTTTTTTAAACGGCCATTTTTTTGGGAGCAGTGATTTTTTTAATGCTTAAGGTGAAACAATAAAAATGAAATATTCATTTAAATATCATGCCTGGGGGTGTCTATAGTATGCCTGTAAAGTGGCACATTTTTCCTGTGTTTAGAATAGTACCACAGCAAAATTAAATTTTTTTTTTTTTTTTTTAATTCTTTATTTAAATTTTTCACTTATGTTGAATACAAAACATAACCAAGTATTAAAAGAAAACCATAGGACCAAAATACATTCATACCCTTCAATTTTTCACATTATCCTAGTTTTCTTTCTTTACTTCTCAAATTCTTCTAAAATATCTCCCTCCCCCCCCCCCCCCCCCCCCTACCGACCCATTACCTCGCTAAAGATCCTAGATTGTCTAAAGATTTTCCAGTATTTCCATTTCCCATGGAATCTCTTTCTTTCCCTCTCTTCCTCCATTCCCAGCCCTTCAATACTATATATTTCCTCTACTTTTCCTAACCATTCCTTTACTTTGGGTGCTTCTATTTCTTTCCATTTTCTTGGAATCAGACTCTTTGCCGCATTTATTAATGAGCTTGTAAGGGAATTCCTATACTCCTTAATTGGGGTGTCTACTGCATGGAATAGGCATAACCATGGGTTTTCTGGTAACTGTATTTTAGCTATTACTTCTATATATCTTATTATTTCTCTCCAAAATTCTTTAATTTTGGGACAGTCCCACCATATATGGGCCAAACTTTCCGTTTGTCCACAATTCCTCCAACATTTCCCAGATTGTCCCTCCTGGTACTTTGCCATTATATCTGGGGTCCTATACCATCTTACTAAAATTTTATAATTTGTTTCTATCATCCGTGGATCTGTGAACCATCTTCAATATTTTTTCTATATTTTGGTTTTCACCTCGTGCTCCTAACTGTTCTTTCCATTTTTTAATGAAAGTTGGTACCTCCGCTTCACATTCCCGTCTCAAGACCTTATAAAACTGGGCAATGCCTGCCCTTGGGGTTTTCCCCTCGCATATCCGCTCCAAAGCAGTCAGATTTTCTCCATCTCTAAGCGGTTGTGGTAGTCTTGAGACGAAATGTCTAAGCTGCAGGTATCGCCACTCATTCAAATCCATCCAATCATTTTCTTTCTGTAATATTGATAGTGTTTTCAATTTCCCCTCCTTAATTATGTGTCGTAATTGCATATTATCTTGTTTTATCCATTTCCCTCCTATTGTACTTTTACCAGGTGAAAAAAAATCATTGTCTTTTAAGTATATTAAAGGGGAATTATATTTCCACTTGTTATGTTTGTGTATTCCCTCCCATACTCTAAACACATTTTTTGTGAACAAAGGTGTTGTCTCCCCTAGTGATCTATATTTTAAAGGAGTCCAAATTTCTATACCTAAATTTGTGCCTGATAGACTATGTTCTATTTTTTCCCATCTTTTTTTACTTTCTAATTTTGGCCATTCCGCCACCCGTGTTAACACTGCTGCTTCGTAATATTTTTTAAAGTCTGGGACATTCAGACCTCCCTCATCTTTTCCCTTTTGCAAAGTCTTTAGTGGGGTTCTAGGTTTCTTGTTGTTCCAGATAAATTTAGAAATGAAAGAATTTATAATTTTAAAATATAGGGGGGGGGAAATATATTGGTAATAGCTGAAATTTATATAGAATTTTAGGTTGAATAATCATTTTTAAGGCATTAATTCTTCCCAACCATGACAGGGGCTTTGTTCTCATTCTCCTTATTTCTTCTCTCAATTCTTCTAAAAGGGGGATATAGTTTATTTGATATATTTTTTCTATTGATGCGGTCAGTTTAATCCCAAAATATTACATTTCTTTCTGCCATAGAAATGGGAATTCTCTCTTAATGTCTAATTCTTCTCTCAAATTTATATTTACGTTTAAGATTTCTGACTTGCTTGGGTTAATTTTAAAGTTCGATAATTCCCCGTACTCCTGTAAGGCCTTTAACAAGTTTGGCATGGAAATTCGTGTGCTAGATACATAAAACAGAATATCATCCGCGAATGCGGCTGTCTTATGTATTTCCCCCTCTATCTCAACCCCCTTTATATCTGGGTTTCTCCTTACCGTCTCCAGGAGTGGCTCCAATGCCAGAACGAACAATAGGGGAGACAGCGGGCACCCCTGTCTAGTCCCATTGTTCATTCTGAAGGCTGTTGATAGTACCCCATTAACTTTTATCACTACCTTGGGGCTGTTATATAGTGCCTTTATCCACTTCAAAATTTTGGGTCCAAACCCCATTCCCCTCAGGGTACCCATCATGAATCCCCAGTCTACTCGATCAAAAGCTTTCTCAGCGTCTATTGATAGGAGTAGACTGGGGATTCTACTCTCCTTCATCCTCTGAAGCAACAATATTGACCTTACTCCATTATCTTTTCCTTCTCGCCCCTCAATAAATCCCACCTGATCTGCATGGACTAAACAAGGCATCAACTTCTTTATTCTAGCGGCCAATATTTTTGCGAACAATTTAACGTCCGTATTGAGTAATGAGATCGGTCTATAATTTGAGCATATTGTATTCTCCTTTCCCTCTTTCAATATCGTGGAGATTGTCGCAGTGGAGGCCTCCTCGCTCAGTCCATATTTTGTACCTAGTCCATTATAATATGCAAAATTAAATTTCTAAAGGAAAAATTGTCATTTAAAACTGATCGTGGCTGAAATGAATTGTTGGGTCTCGGCAATATAGATAAAACTCATTGAAAAAAAGAGCATGGGATCCCCCCCCAGTCCATTACCAGGCCCTTTGGGTCTGGTATGAATATTAAGGGGATCCCCGAACCAAAATGTAAAAAAGAAAAATTGCGTGGAGGTCCCCCTAAAATCCATGCCAGGCCCTTCGGGTCTGATATGGAAATTAAGGGGAACTCTGCGGCAATTAAAAAAAAAATGCCCCCCCTGAAGGGTCTGGTATGGATTTTAACCACTTAAGGACCGCTGTATTGCCATTGTACGTCATCGCAATGGCACAGGCAGGCACAAGCACGTACATGTACGTGCCTGCCTTCCAGCGGGTGGGGGGTCCGATCGGATCCCCTCCCGCTGGATACGGCAGTCCGGTTCGCTGCAGGAGCGATCCGTGATGAGGGGATGGCCGTTGGTTCCTGGCCACCCCCTCTGGATCGCTCCTGGCCAATGAGAAGCTTCCTCCCACTGTGTATTGTTTACAGAGGAAGGAGGAAGTGATATCATTCTCCTCGGGGCGGTCTTTTTGACCGGACTACGAGGAGAAGACTAAAAGTAAGTGTGCACCAACACTACACTGACATGTAGGTACACACAGGCACACAAACCCCCCCCCCCCGATCGCCCCCCGATCCCCCCGCCCCCCCCCCCAGTCACAGTGTCACTGATTGCATTGATCATTTCTTTACTGATCACTGCATTCAGTGTCAGTTGTAACAGTAAAAACTGTCAGGGCAGTTAGTGTTAGGTCCAGGGTAGCCCCCTATCACCCCCCAATAAAGATTTAACCCCCTGATTGCCCCTAGAGTTAACCCTTTCACCCCCTTTTGCCAGTGTCACTAAGCGATCATTTTTCTGATCGCTGCATTAGTGTCGCTACTGTCGCTAGGTAGCTAGTTATTTTTTTAGGTTCACCGCCAGGTTTTTATATCGCTAGGTACCCCGATATACTACCCAATAATGGTTTTAACCCCCTGATTGCCCCTAGTTACCCTTTCACCCCCTTTTGCCAGTGTCACTAAGCGATCATTTTTCTGATCGCTGCATTAGTGTCGCTACTGTCGCTAGGTAGCTAGTTATTTTTTTAGGTTCACCGCCAGGTTTTTATATCGCTAGGCACCCCGATATACTACCCAATAATGGTTTTAACCCTCTGATTGCCCCTAGTTAACCCTTTCACCCCCTTTTGCCAGTGTCACTAAGCGATCATTTTTCTGATCGCTGCATTAGTGTCGCTACTGTCGCTAGGTAGCTAGTTATTTTTTTAGGTTCACCGCCAGGTTTTTATATCGCTAGGTACCCCGATATACTACCCAATAATGGTTTTAACCCCCTGATTGCCCCTAGTTAACCCTTTCACCCCCTTTTGCCAGTGTCACTAAGCGATCATTTTTCTGATCACTGCATTAGTGTCGCTAGGTAGCTAGTTTTTTTTTTAGGTTCACCGCCAGGTTTTTATAGCACTAGGTACCCCGATATACTACCCAATAATGGTTTTAACCCCCTGATTGCCCCTAGTTAACCCTTTCACCCCCTTTTGCCAGTGTCACTAAGCGATCATTTTTCTGATCGCTGCATTAGTGTCGCTAGTGTCGCTAGTGTCGCTAGGTAGCTAGTTTTTTTTTAGGTTCACCGCCAGGTTTTTATAGCGCTAGATACCCCGATATACTACCCAATAATGGTTTTAACCCCCTGATTGCCCCTAGTTAACCCTTTCACCCCCTTTTGCCAGTGTCACTAAGCGATCGTTTTTCTGATCGCTGCATTAGTGTCACTAGTGCCGCTAGGTAGCTAGTTATTTTTTTAGGTTCACCGCCAGGTTTTTATAGCGCTAGGTACCCCAATATACTACCCAATAATGGTTTTAACCCCCTGATTGCCCCTAGTTAACCCTTTCACCCCCTTTTGCCAGTGTCACTAAGCGATCTTTTTCTGATCGCTGCATTAGTGTCACTAGTGTCGTTAGGTAGCTAGTTATTTTTTTAAGTTCACCGCCAGGTTTTTATAGCATTAGGTACCCCCATATACTACCCAATAATGGTTTTAACCCCCTGATTGCCCCTAGTTAACCCTTTCACCAGCGATCACAGTATAAGTGTCACTGGTGACGCTGGTTAGCCAGTTAGTTATTTAGGTTCCCCGTCAGGTTTTTATATAGCGCCAGGGACCCCCATATACTACCTAATAAAAATTTGAACCCCCTGATTGCCCCTAGTTAACCCTTTCACCACTGATCATCGTATAAGTGTTACGGGTGACTCTGGTTAGTTTGCTTTTTATAGCATCAGGGCACCCACCATTTATTACCCAATAAAGGTTTAACCCCCTGATCACCCGGCGGGTGATATCAATTAGGTTTTAGGGTCAGGGTCTGCGTCGCCCCAGGCAGTGCTAGGTTAGTGCCAGTACCGCTAACACCCACACGCAAAGCATAAACCTCCCATAGTGGTAAAGAATCTGAACAGATCAATGTCTGATCTGATCAGATCTATACTAGCGTCCCGAGCAGTTTAGGGTTCCAAAAAAACGCATTGTTAGCGGGATCAGCCCAGATACCTGCTAGCACCTGCGTTTTGCCCCTCTGCCCAGCCCACCCAAGTGCAGTATCGATCGATCACTGTCACTTACAAAACACTAAACACATAACTGCAGCGATCGCAGAGTCAGGCCTGATCCCTGCGATCGCTAACAGTTTTTTTGGTAGCATTTTATATTTAAATCCGCAAGGCAGTGCTTGGTTTTCGGGGTCCCGTACGTGGCTAGGCTCCCAAAAAGTCCCCCACATGTGGTATCCCTGTACTCGGGAGAAGCAGCAGAATTTATTTTGGGGTGTAATTTGACTTATGCCCATAGCATGTGTGAGCAATATATCATTTAGTGACAATTTTGTGCAAAAAAAAAAAGTTTGTAATATTCCCGCAACTTGTGGCAAAATATAAAATATTCCATGGACTCAACATGCCTCTCAGTAAATAGCTTGGGGTGTCTACTTTCCAAAATGGGGTCATTTTTGGGGGTTTTGTGCTATTTTGGCATTTTATGGCCTTCGAAACTGTGATAGGTAGTGAGGAGTGAAATCAAAAATTTGCACCCTTAGAAATCCTGAAGGTGGTGATTGGTTTTCGGGGTGCCGTGCGCGACTAGACTCCCAAAAAGTCCCACACATGTGGTATCCCCATACTCGGGAGAAGTAGCGGAATATATTTTGGGGTGCAATTCCACATATAACCATGGCATGTGTGAGCAATATATCATTTAGTGACAACTTTTTGTAAAAAAAAAAGATTTTTTTATTTTTTGTCATTATTCAATCCCTTGGGACAAAAAAAGAAAATATTCAATGGTCTCAACATGGCCCTCAGCAAATAGCTTGGGGTGTCTACTTTCCAAAATGGGGTCATTTGGGGGGGGGGTTTGTGCCATCTTGGCATTTCATGGCCTTCAAAACTGTGATAGGTAGTGATAGGTAGTGAGGAGTAAAATAAAAAATGTATGCCCTTAGAAATCCTGAAGGCGGTGCTTGGATTTCGGGGTCCCGTACGCGGCTAGGCTCCCAAAAAGTCCCACACATGTGGTATCCCTGTACTCAGGAGAAGCAGCAGAATGTATTTTGGGGTGTCATTTCACATATGCCCATAGCATGTGTGAGCAATATATCATTTAGTGACAACTTTGTGCAAAAAAAAAAAGTTTGTAATATTCCCGCAACTTGTGGCAAAATATAAAATATTCCATGGACTCAACATGCCTCTCAGTAAATAGCTTGGGGTGTCTACTTTCCAAAATGGGGTCATTTTTGGGGGTTTTGTGCTATTTTGGCATTTTATGGCCTTCGAAACTGTGATAGGTAGTGAGGAGTGAAATCAAAAATTTGCACCCTTAGAAATCCTGAAGGTGGTGATTGGTTTTCGGGGTGCCGTGCGCGACTAGACTCCCAAAAAGTCCCACACATGTGGTATCCCCATACTCGGGAGAAGTAGCGGAATATATTTTGGGGTGCAATTCCACATATAACCATGGCATGTGTGAGCAATATATCATTTAGTGACAACTTTTTGTAAAAAAAAAAGATTTTTTTATTTTTTGTCATTATTCAATCCCTTGGGACAAAAAAAGAAAATATTCAATGGTCTCAACATGGCCCTCAGCAAATAGCTTGGGGTGTCTACTTTCCAAAATGGGGTCATTTGGGGGGGGGTTTGTGCCATCTTGGCATTTCATGGCCTTCAAAACTGTGATAGGTAGTGATAGGTAGTGAGGAGTAAAATAAAAAATGTATGCCCTTAGAAATCCTGAAGGCGGTGCTTGGATTTCGGGGTCCCGTACGCGGCTAGGCTCCCAAAAAGTCCCACACATGTGGTATCCCTGTACTCAGGAGAAGCAGCAGAATGTATTTTGGGGTGTCATTTCACATATGCCCATAGCATGTGTGAGCAATATATCATTTAGTGACAACTTTGTGCAAAAAAAAAAAGTTTATAATATTCCCGCAACTTGTGGCAAAATATAAAATATTCCATGGACTCAACATGCCTCTCAGTAAATAGCTTGGGGTGTCTACTTTCCAAAATGGGGTCATTTGGGGGGGGTTTGTGCTATTTTGGCATTTTATGGCCTTCGAAACTGTGATAGGTAGTGAGGAGTGAAATCAAAAATTTGCACCCTTAGAAATCCTGAAGGTGGTGATTGGATTTCGGGGTGCCGTGCGCGACTAGACTCCCAAAAAGTCCCACACATGTGGTATCCCCATACTCAGGAGAAGTAGCGGAATATATTTTGGGGTGCAATTCCACATATAACCATGGCATGTGTGAGCAATATATCATTTAGTGACAACTTTTTGTAATTATTCAATCCCTTAGGACAAAAAAAAAAAAATATTCAATGGGCTCAACATACCCATCAGCAATTTCCTTGGGGTGTCTACTTTCTAAAATGGGGTCATTTGGGGGGGGTTTGTACTGCCCTGCCATTTTAGCACCTCAAGAAATGAGATAGGCAGTCATAAATTAAAAGCTGTGTAAATTCCAGAAAATGTACTCTAGTTTGTAGATGCTATAACTTTTGCGCAAACCAAAAAATATATGCTTATTGACATTTTTTTTTTACTAAAGACATGTGGCTGAATAAATTTTGCCCTCAATGTATGACTAAAATTTAGTTTATTCGATTTTTCTTATAACAAAAAGAAGAAAATATCTTTTTTTTTCAAAATTTTCGCTCTTTTTCCATTTATATCGCAAAAAATAAAAATAGCAGAGGCAATCAAATACCATCAAAAGAAAGCTCTATTTGTGGGAAGAAAAGGAAGCAAATTTCGTTTGGGTGCAATATTGCATGACCGCGCAATTACCAATTAAAGCAGCGCAGTGCGAAATTGGAAAAAGACCTCTGGTCCTTAAGGTGTTTATTGGTCCGGGGCTGAAGTGGTTAAAGGGAACCCTGTGCCAAAATTTTAAAAAAATTTAAAAAAAATGCAGACCCTTATCCGAGCACGCCAACCTACCAGGTTCATCAGAGGAAGTCATGTGACCGTGACGAACACGTGCAGGAACACGAGGCACCAGAAGTACATCCCCCCATGCCCCATTTTAAGGTTTATTGGATGCGGACACACCAAGGACCATAGGGGGCTCTGATTCCAGACTACAGACACACATCAGTGGAGCCGGATACGCCATACTGGGAGGCTGCCAAGAAACACATTGAGATACACCCACATGCTCTTACCTTACAGCGGTAAGGTAAGGGTACATCTATACATTACTCTGCACAGGAACCAGGAAGTCACCTATTATCAGCACTTTATGCCAGAGGATTGTCACCAGCACCAGCACTTTGTCATTTTATGCGGACACTGCTAATATACAGCCACTTATCTACCTTGCACCTTATATGGACACTACTTATCTTTTTTGCTTTCACCTATAAGAACATTTGCAGAATATACCTATATGGAAGAAACTTTTTTGTATGCTTCTATATGCCTTTTAAGATTTTACCTATTCCTTCAGGATTTATTGCAATAGCACTTCATGTGCACACCATGTGGATATATTTCCTATCACTGTTCTACGAAGAATCTTTTGAGTGTTTGATATACTTTTATTGTCTTATTGATACACTTTTATTGTTTTATCCAAAAAAGTAGCAGGGCATGCGATTTCCTATGGATATATTTCCTATCACTGTTCTACAAAGAATCATTTGAGTGATTGATATACTTTTATTGTCTTAGGTTCATACCGCAGCACTACCTTCACTTTATAAATAACTTGCATATAAGTTTTTAAAATGAACACTTGATTTTTCATGTTAATGTCCCATAGACTTTAACGGTGTTCCGGCGGCTTTCAACGCACATTGTTCGGTGTTCCCAGAACATCTGAACAACCAAAGTTCAGCCTGAACATATTCTCAGGCCGAATCGTTCGCCCATCCCTAGCAGTCAGTACTTTAGGACTGATACATTTTCAAATATATATGCTATAGTTTGTAGACTCTTTCACACAGGCTAAATAATATATACAGATTCAGGTTATCTTTACCAAGAAATATAGCAAAATACATTTTGGCCTAAATTTATGAAGAAAGATTATTTATTTGCAACATTTTCTATCAGAAACTAGAAAACTTTTTTTTCAAATTTGTCTGTATTTTTCTGTAGCAAAAAAACTAACAAAAAACACAGGTTGGTTAAACACCAACAAAAGAATGCTCTATCTGTCTAAATAGATTATAAACATTTTATTTGAGTACAGTGTTTCATGACTAAGTAAGTAATCATTCAAATTGGAACAGCGCTGAAAACTTAAAAATAGCCTGGGTAGAGAGGGGTGAAAATGGCCAGTACTGGGGTGGTTAATGTGTATGATTAGCCTAAGCTACAGCATCTCTTTTAGAGGTAGATATAGTTTGTGCTTGAATAGTTTAATTTGTCTTATTCTGGATAACAAGTGCATCAGACAACAGCATGCTGTTGTTTGAGGCTAGCTTTACACCTGTATGGTGTGTTAATGCAAGTCTGTTAAGTTAAAATGTGTTGTGTTAAAGTATAAGTGAACCCTCACCTTGTAAAACAACCCATTCAGTTTATAATAGAAATGAAAGGCAAAAATGTTGTGCATACATAATAAAAAAAAATCATAAATACTCCCCCCCCCCCCCTTTTTCAGAAGTGAGCACATACCCTCTGTTTTCAGCTGCATAAGGCGCTCAGAGAGCAGGGAGGAGAGATACAGCAGCACACTGGTCTTTCCAGTGAATGGTTGTATAGGGGGCGCATGTCAGCACAAGTCTAATCATTAGAGGAGAGTAAGCTGAGTTTCCAGCACAGCCAGAAAACTGACCATGCTGTGCTCTCATGCCTAGTGTGGTCTGTATTTAATAGGAAAGCAGAGGGAATGGCAGGAACATATGGTATTTCACATAAAGGAAGCAATACAAAGAGAACAGGATACCTTTTCATAAAAAAACATGGTACAGCAGGCACATAGGCATATGAAATGTTGGGGTAACATTTTTTAAAGTGACCATTTGCATAACACACCAAAATGGACAAAAAAGCACCTGCATTAATTTTTCTGACACTGTTCTCACTGCAACCCATGGTAGTACATGGTGTTGTGCTGCATTGTAGATTTTTTTTTGCGTTGGAACGCCAGACAAAATGAAACGTGTGTTTACTATAAACATACAATCCGATTGTACAAGCTCTGTGAAATCTTCCAAAGAATCCATTTACACCAGTGCATTTTAGCTGTGCTAAAAAAGTCATGCATGCTGCATCTGCAACAGGCTTTCATCTAAATATACGTTTTATAGAGTCTAATAATAATGTGCATAAAATGCATATAAAACTTGCTTAAAACGCAACGCACCAAAAATGCACCACACAGAGGTGAACTGGACCTTAGATATGTAGTATAATGACCAACAAAAAACATATATTTTGTATCCACTCCCATAGGCCCTTGCAGTACATAGGAGTTCATTGCTCTAAAGGAGATTGTGCACATGTATTGTATGGTGTATTTAGGCAGATTTAGGCAGTTCCCTGCTCTATACAAGCTCCTCCCTGTGATAAGCTCCACCCCTAAACATTTTTGTAGTTTGTAATTGAAACTAGACAAGAAAAGAGCCCATCACGCCCTTCTGGAAGAGAGGCGTTTAGCCCCAGACAAGAATGTGAGATTCATATGGTCAGTAAGAATGAGAACCGTCCTGTGGCGGAACTTTCAGGGGTCGCAGCATTAGCATTTGCGACTGGGCCCTGCCCTGTGGGGGCCCACAAGACCCAGCATCTCCCCCTGCACCTCTGGCTTTCAGTTTAGGATGCAATGAGGGGAGTGGGAGGTGGTGATCGGCAGCTCTATGGTGCCCGCGGAGCTAGTAGTTCTCCTCCCGAGTGTATACAGTGGAGAGGGGAGGGGCCTCTGACCAGGGCAGCTATCAGTTTTACTCTTCAGTGTAAAAGTGAGTTGCTCTGCTTGTACACTCTTGTTGCCTGGGTCAGAGGTCCCTCCTCTCTCCACTGTATACACTCGGGAGGAGAACTATAAGCCCCAGGGAGATTGCGTGGTCCACAGGCACCATAGAGCTTCCAATTGCCCCCTCCCAACTCCCCCTGTGCTAGGGGTTGGAGGTGCACAGACAGTAGAGACCAGCCAGGTACACGAGGAACCTATGGGGGGGGGCTGTCTGGGGACCCTAATTTAAGGGGGGCCCACTGGGGACCCTGATGTAAAGGGGGGCTCTCTGGGGACCCTGATGTAAGGGGGTGTCTCTGGGAAACATGATGTAAGAGGGGACTCTCTGAGGACCTTGATGTAGGGGGGGCTCTCTGAGGACTCTGATGTAAGGGGGGCTCTCTGGGGACCCTGATGTAAGAGGGGGCCCTCTGGGGACCCTGGTGTAGGGAGGGCTTGCTGGGGACCCTAATGTAAGGGGGGGCTCTCTGGGGACCTTGATGTAAGGGGGGCTCTCTGGGGACCCTAATATAAGAGAGGGCTCTCTGGGGACCCTGATATAAGAGAGGGCTCTCTGGGGACTTTGATGTAAGGAGGGGGCTCTCTGGGGACACTAATGTAAGGGGGGCTCTCTGGAGACCCTGATGTAAGGGGGCTCTCTGGGGACCCTGATGTAAGAGGGGGCTCTATGGAGACCCTTATGTAAGGGGAGTGCTCTCTGGGGACCCTGATGTAGGAGGGGGTTCTCTGGAGACCCTGATGTAAGGGGGGCTCTCTGGAGACCCTGATGTAAGGAGGGGGCTCTCTGGAGACCCTGATATATGGGGGGCTGTCTGGTGACCTTGATGTATGGGGGGCTCTTTTGAGGCCCTAATGTAAGGGGGGTGCTCTCTGGGGAACCTTATGTAAGAGGGGGCACTCTGGAAACCCTGATGTATGAAGGGGGCTCTCTGGGGACCCTGATGTAAGGGGGGCTCTCTGGAGACCCTGATTTAAGGGGGCCTCTATGGAGACCCTGGTGTAAGCTCTGGAGACCCTGATGTAAGGGAGGCTCTCTGGGGACCCTGATGAAAGGAGGGGGCTCTCTGGAGGCCCTGATGTAAGAGGGGGCTCTATGGGGATCCTGATGTAAGAGGGGGCTCTCTGGCAACTCTGATGTAAGGAGGGGGCTCTCTGCAGACCCTGATGTAAGGGGGGCTCTCTGCGGACCCTGATGTAAGAGGGTGCTCTCTGGGGACCTTGGTGTAAGGGGGCTCTCTGGGGACCATGATATAAGAGGGGGCTCTATGGTGAAAATGGTGTAAGGAGGGGGCTCTCTAGAGACCCTAATGTAAGGGGGCTCTTTGGGGACTCTGATGTAAGGGGGGCTCTCTGGAGACCCTGATGTAAGGGGGGCTCTCTGCAGACCCTAAAGTAAAAGGGAGCTCTCTGGGGACCCTGATGTAAGAGGGGGTTTTCTGGGGTCCCTGGTGTAAGGGGGGCTCTCTGAGGTCTCTGATGTAAGGAGGGGGCTCTCTGGGGACCCTGATATAGGGGGGGCTCTCTGGGGACCCTGATGTAATAGGGGGCTCTCTGGGGACTCTGATGTAAGGAGGGGGCTCTCTGGAGGCCTTGATGTAAGAGGGGGCTCTATAGGGATCCTGATGTAAGAGGGGGCTCTCTGGCAACTCTCATGTAAGCAGGGGGCTCTCTGGAGACCCTGATCTATGTGGGGTGCTCTGTGGGGACCCTAATGTAAGAGGGGGCTCTCTGGGGTCTCTGATGTAAGGAGGGGGCTCTCTGGGGACCCTGATGTAAAGGAGGCTCTCTGGGGACCCTGATGAAAGGAGGGGGCTCTCTGGAGGCCCTGATGTAAGAGGGGGCTCTATGGGGATCCTGATGTAAGAGGGGGCTCTCTGGCAACTCTGATGTAAGGAGGGGGCTCTCTGATGACCCTGATGTAAGGGGGGCTCTCTGGGGACTCTAATGTAAAGAGGGGGTTCAATGGAGAACCTGATGCAAAGGGGGATCTCTTGAGACGCTGATGTAAGGAGCAGGCTCTCTGGGGACCCTGATGTAAGGGGGAGCTCTCTGGGGACCCTGATGTAAGAGGGGGCTCTCTGGGGACCCTGATGTAACAGGGGCTCTCTAGAGACCCTGATGTAAGAGGGGCTCTCTGGAGACCCTCATGTAAGGGGGGACTCTCTGGGAACCCTGATGTAAGGGGGGGCTCTCGGGAGACCCTGATGTAAAGAGGGGCTCTCTGGGGATCCTGATGTAAGAGGGGGCTCTCTGGAGACCCTGATGTAAGAGGTGGCTCTCTGGGTACTCTGATGTGAGGAGGGGTTCACTGGAGACCCTGATGTAAGGGGGGGCTCTCTGGAGACCCTGATGTAAGGGGGGCTCTCTGCGGACCCTGATGTAAGAGTGGGCTCTCTGGGGACCCTGGTGTAAGAGGGGGTTTTCTGGGGTCCCTGGTGTAAGGGGGGCTCTCTGGCGACCCTGATGTAAGAAGGGGCTCTCTGGGGTCTCTGATGTAAGGAGGGGGCTCTCTGGGGACCCTGATGTAGGGGGGGCTCTCTGGGGACCCTGATGTAATAGGGGGCTCTCTGGGGACTCTGATGTAAGGAGGGGGCTCTCTGGAGGCCTTGATGTAAGAGGGGGCTCTATGGGGATCCTGATGTAAGAGGGGGCTCTCTGGCAACTCTCATGTAAGCAGGGGGCTCTCTGGAGACCCTGATCTATGGGGGTGCTCTGTGGGGACCCTAATGTAAGAGGGGGCTCTCTGGGGTCTCTGATGTAAGGAGGGGGCTCTCTGGGGACCCTGATGTACGGGGGGTTCTCTGGGGACCCTGATGTAATAGGGGGCTCTCTGGGGACTCTGATGTAAGGAGGGGGCTCTCTGGAGGCCTTGATGTAAGAGGGGGCTCTATGGGGATCCTGATGTAAGAGGGGGCTCTCTGGCAACTCTCATGTAAGGAGGGGGCTCTCTGGAGACCCTGATCTATGGGGGGTGCTCTGTGGGGACCCTAATGTAAGAGGGGGCTCTCTGGGGACCCTGGTATAAGGGGGCTCTCTGGGGACCCTGATATAAGAGGAGGCTCTCTGGGGACACTGATGAAAGGAGGGGGCTCTCTGGAGTCCCTGATGTAAGGGGGGCCTCTTTGGGGACTCTGATGTAAGGAAGAGGGGCTCTCTGGGGACCCTAATGTAAGAGGGGGCTCTCTGGAGACCCTGATGTAAGGGAGGTTCTCTGGCGACCCTGGTGTAAGGGGGCTCTCTGGGGACTCTGATGTAAGAGGGGGTTCTCTGGGGTCCCTGGGGTAAGGGGGGCTCTCTGGGGACCCTGATGTAAGAGGGGGCTCTCTGGGGACTCTTATGTAAGGAGGGGCTCTCTGGAGACCCTGGTGTAAGGGGGGCTATCTGTGACCCTGATATAAAAGGGGGCTCTCTGGGGACACTGATGTAAGGGGGGCTCTCTGGAGACCCTGATGTAAGGGGAGCTCTCTGGGGACCCTGATGTAAGAGGGGGTTCTCTGGAGACCCTGATGTAAGGGGGGCCCTCTGGAGACCCTGATGTAAGGAGGGGGCTCTCTGGAGACCCTGATGTAAGGGAGGCTCTCTGGGGACCCTGATGTAAGAGGGGGCTCTCTGGGGACCCTGGTGTAAGAGGGCTCTTTGGGGACCTTGATATAAGAGGGGGATCTCTGGGGACACTGATGTAAGGAGGGGGCTCTCTGGAGACCCTGATGTAAGGAGGGGCTCTTTGGGGACTCTGATGTAAGGAGGAGATGCTCTCTGGAGACCCTGATATAAGGGGTGATCTCTGGGGACCCTGATGTAAGAGGAGGTTTTCTGGGGTCCCTGGTGTAAGGGGGGCTCTCTGGGGTCTCTGATGTAAGGAGGGGGCTCTCTGGGGACCCTGATGTATGGTGGGGCTCTCTGGGGACCCTGATGTAAGAAGGGGCACTCTGGGGACTCTGATGTAAGGGGGCTTACTGCCGACCCTGTTGCAAAGGGGGCTCTCTGGAGACCATGATGTAAGGGGCGGCTTTCTGGGGACCCTTATGTAAGAGGTGGCTCTCTGGGGACCCTGATGTAAGGAGGGGGCTCTCTGGGGACTCTACTGTAAGGGGGGCTCTCTGGAGACCCTGATGTAAGAGGAGCTCTCTGGGGACTCTGATGTAAAGAGGGGGCTCTCTGGAGACCCTGATGTAAGGGGGGCTCTCTGGGGACTCTGATGTAAAGAGGGGGCTCTCTGGGGACACTGATTTAAGGAGGGGGCTCTCTGGACACCCTGATGTAAGGGGGGCTCCTTGGGGACTCTGTTGTAAGGAAGAGGGGCTCTCTGGAGACCCTGATGTAAGAGGGACTCTCTGGGGATTCTGATGTAAGGGGGGCTCTCTAGAGACCCTGATGTAAGAGGGACTCTCTGGGGACTCTGATGTAAGGAGGCGGCTCTCTGGAGGCCTTGATGTAAGAGTGGGGCTCTCTGGAGACGCTGATATATGGGGGGCTCTTTGGGGACCCTGATGTAAGGAGGAGTCTCTCTGGAGACCCTGATGTAAGGGGGGCTCTCTGGGGACCCTGATATAAGAGAGGGCTCTCTGGGGACCCTGATATAAGAGAGGGCTCTCTGGAGACCCTGATGAAAGGAGGGGGCTCTCTGGAGACCCTGATGAAAGGAGGGGGCTCTCTGGAGACCCTGATGTAAGGGAGGCTCTCTGGGGACCCTGATGTAAGAGGGGGCTCTCTGGGGACCCTGGTGTAATAGGGCTCTTTGGGGACCCTGATATAAGAGGGAGATCTCTGGGGACACTGATGTAAGGAGGGGGCTCTCTGGAGACCCTGATGTAAGGAGGAGCTCTTTGGGGACTCTGATGTAAGGAGGAGGTGCTCTCTGGAGACCCTGATATAAGGGGTGATCTCTGGGGACCCTGATGTAAGAGGAGATTTTCTGGGGTCCCTGGTGTAAGGGGGGCTCTCTGGCGACCCTGATGTAAGAGGGGGCTCTCTGGGGTCTCTGATGTAAGGAGGGGGCTCTCTGGGGACCCTGATGTACGGTGGGGCTCTCTGGGTACCCTGATATAAGAGGGGGCTCTCTGTGCACTGATGTAAGGGGGGCTCTCTTGGGATCCTGATATAAGATGGGGCACTCTGGGGACTCTGATGTAAGGGGGGCTTACTGCCGACCCTGTTGTAAAGGGGGCTCTCTGGAGACCTTGATGTAAGGGGTGGCTTTCTGGGGACCCTTATGTAAGAGGTGGCTCTCTGGGGACCCTGATGTAAGGAGGGGGCTCTCTGGGGACTCTAATGTAAGGGGGGCTCTCTGGAGACCCTGATGTAAGGGGGGCTCTCTGGGGACCCTGATGTAAGAGGTGGCTCTCTGGGGACTCTGATGTAAAGAGGGGGCTCTCTGGGGACACTGATGTAAGGAGGGGGCTCTCTGGACACCCTGATGTAAGGTGGGCTCTTTGGGGACTCTGTTGTAAGGAAGAGGGGCTCTCTGGAGACCCTGATGTAAGAGGGACTCTCTGGGGATTCTGATGTAAGGGGGGCTCTCTAGAGACCCTGATGTAAGAGGGACTCTCTGGGGACTCTGATGTAAGGAGGCGGCTCTCTGGAGGCCTTGATGTAAGAGTGGGGCTCTCTGGAGACGCTGATATATGGGGGGCTCTTTGGGGACCCTGATGTAAGGAGGAGTCTCTCTGTATGCCTTGATGTAAGAGGGGGCTCTTTGGGGATCCTGATGTAAGAGGGGGCTCTCTGGCAACTCTCATGTAAGGGGGGTGCTCTCTGGAGACCCTGATCTATGGGGGGTGCTCTGTGGGGACCCTAATGTAAGAGGGGGCTCTCTGGGGTCTCTGATGTAAGCAGGGGGCTCTCTGGGGACCCTGATGTAATAGGGGGCTCTCTAGGGACTCTAATGTAAGTAGGGAGCTCTCTGGAGCCCTTGAAGTAAGAGGGGGCTCTATGGGGATCCTGATGTAAGAGGGGGCTCTCTGGCAACTCTCATGTAAGGAGGCGGCTCTCTGGAGACCCTGATCTATGGGGGGTGCTCTGTGGGGACTCTGATGTAATAGGAGGGGCTCTCTGGGGACGCTAATGTAAGAGGGGGCTCTCTGGAGACCCTGATGTAAGGGAGGCTCTCTGGGGATCCTGGTGTAAGGGGGCTTTCTGGGGACACTGATATAAGGGGGGCTCTCTGGGGACACTGATGTAAGGAGGGGGCTCTCTGGAGACCCTGATGTAAGGAGGGGGCTCTCTGGGGACCCTGATGTACGGGGGGGCTCTCTTGGGACCCTGATGTAATAGGGGGCTCTCTGGGGACTCTGATGTAAGGAGGGGGCTCTCTGTAGGCCTTGATGTAAGAGGGGGCTCTATGGGGATCCTGATGTAAGAGGGGGCTCTCTGGGGACCCTGATGTAAGAGGGGGCTCTCTGGGGACCCTGGTGTAAGAGGGCTCTTTGGGGACCCTGATATAAGAGGGAGATCTCTGGGGACACTGATGTAAGGAGGGGGCTCTCTGGAGACCCTGATGTAAGGAGGAGCTCTTTGGGGACTCTGATGTAAGGAGGAGGTGCTCTCTGGAGACCCTGATATAAGGGGTGATCTCTGGGGACCCTGATGTAAGAGGAGATTTTCTGGGGTCCCTGGTGTAAGGGGGGCTCTCTGGCGACCCTGATGTAAGAGGGGGCTCTCTGGGGTCTCTGATGTAAGGAGGAGGCTCTCTGGGGACCCTGATGTACGGTGGGGCTCTCTGGGTACCCTGATATAAGAGGGGGCTCTCTGTGGACACTGATGTAAGGGGGGCTCTCTTGGGATCCTGATATAAGATGGGGCACTCTGGGGACTCTGATGTAAGGGGGGCTTACTGCCGACCCTGTTGTAAAGGGGGCTCTCTGGAGACCTTGATGTAAGGGGTGGCTTTCTGGGGACCCTTATGTAAGAGGTGGCTCTCTGGGGACCCTGATGTAAGGAGGGGGCTCTCTGGGGACTCTAATGTAAGGGGGGCTCCCTGGAGACCCTGATGTAAGGGGGGCTCTCTGGGGACCCTGATGTAAGAGGTGGCTCTCTGGGGACTCTGATGTAAAGAGGGGGCTCTCTGGGGACACTGATGTAAGGAGGGGGCTCTCTGGACACCCTGATGTAAGGTGGGCTCTTTGGGGACTCTGTTGTAAGGAAGAGGGGCTCTCTGGAGACCCTGATGTAAGAGGGACTCTCTGGGGATTCTGATGTAAGGGGGGCTCTCTAGAGACCCTGATGTAAGAGGGACTCTCTGGGGACTCTGATGTAAGGAGGCGGCTCTCTGGAGGCCTTGATGTAAGAGTGGGGCTCTCTGGAGACGCTGATATATGGGGGGCTCTTTGGGGACCCTGATGTAAGGAGGAGTCTCTCTGTATGCCTTGATGTAAGAGGGGGCTCTTTGGGGATCCTGATGTAAGAGGGGGCTCTCTGGCAACTCTCATGTAAGGGGGGTGCTTTCTGGAGACCCTGATCTATGGGGGGTGCTCTGTGGGGACCCTAATGTAAGAGGGGGCTCTCTGGGGTCTCTGATGTAAGCAGGGGGCTCTCTGGGGACCCTGATGTAATAGGGGGCTCTCTAGGGACTCTAATGTAAGTAGGGAGCTCTCTGGAGCCCTTGAAGTAAGAGGGGGCTCTATGGGGATCCTGATGTAAGAGGGGGCTCTCTGGCAACTCTCATGTAAGGAGGGGGCTCTCTGGAGACCCTGATCTATGGGGGGTGCTCTGTGGGGACTCTGATGTAATAGGAGGGGCTCTCTGGGGACGCTAATGTAAGAGGGGGCTTTCTGGAGACCCTGATGTAAGGGAGGCTCTCTGGGGATCCTGGTGTAAGGGGGCTTTCTGGGGACACTGATATAAGGGGGGCTCTCTATGGACACTGATGTAAGGAGGGGGCTCTCTGGAGACCCTGATGTAAGGAGGGGGCTCTCTGGGGACCCTGATGTACGGGGGGGGCTCTCTTGGGACCCTGATGTAATAGGGGGCTCTCTGGGGACTCTGATGTAAGGAGGGGGCTCTCTGTAGGCCTTGATGTAAGAGGGGGCTCTATGGGGATCCTGATGTAAGAGGGGGCTCTCTGGCAACTCTCATGTAAGGAGGGGGCTCTCTGGAGACCCTGATCTATGGGGGGTGCTCTGTGGGGACTCTGATGTAAGGAGGAGGGGCTCTCTGGGGACCCTAATGTAAGAGGGGGCTCTCTGGAGACCCTGATGTAAGGGAGGCTCTCTGGGGATCCTGGTGTAAGGGGCTCTCTGGGGACACTGATATAAGGGGGGCTCTCTGGGGACACTGATGTAAGGAGGGGGCTCTCTGGAGACCCTGATGTAAGGGGGGGCTCTTTGTGGAATCTGATGTAAGGAGGAGGGGCTCTCTGGAGACCCTAATGTAAGGGGGGCTCTCTTGGGACCCTGATGTAAGAGGGGGTTCTCTGGGGTCCCTGGGGTAAGGGGGGCTCTCTGGGGACCCTGATGTAAGAGGAGGCTCTCTGGGGACTCTTATCTAAGGAGGGGCTCTCTGGAGACCCTGGTGTAAGGGGGGGCTATCTGTGACCCTGATATAAACGGGGGTGTAACGGCACCCCTAATATAAAGGGGGTTAACGCCGTTTACGATGTTCCCTCTCCTAGACACACATCCACTCGCTACCAATATCCACAGCTAAACGACCCTTTCCTATAGGAGCCAACCCCTCTGGCAAAAAGACGAGACGCACTCTGTCTCTTCTGTAGTAGGAATCTTTATTAATGAGAAACATTGTAACTTTATACACAATTCAAGGCACATGCTTTAACATGAACAAGGGCCCAGCTCCACCCACACATCCCAAGACTCAATACCTCATCCTGACGTCTGCTAGGCTTCAAACGATCCCACCCAATACACATCTTTTCACAAAGGGTTGGCAGCCAGTCTGTCTGGCACTTTACAATACACACAAGGACAGACTTAAATGAACAATAGAAATACAAAACAACTTAATTCCTCACAGCAATGATACTTAACCCCCATATACAGTATACATCCAATCTATATACAATGTATATACAGCCTTGAATATGGCTATCACAGACCATATCGGGGGTTTCTTTTATTCACCCTGTGTCCAAAGTGACCCCACTGTCACACCAACTTTTTTTTTTTCGCTAGAGGTCCGCGGCAATTCCAGAAGACCAAATCATTGAGCTCAGCAATGGGCAGCGGTGGGTGTCCTGTGATTAGCCGAGCAGGTCATGTGCGGGACGGACGGAGGACATGATTCACCTGGAGAAGCTGATCAAATGCGAAAGCAGGGCTGTACTGTGTCTTTGGGTAATCTCGCCAGCCCTGCATGCTGCCAGAGTGAGTCCTAACTCGCGCTGTGTCTCTGTCTCTTGAGGCCAGTCTCTGTCAGCCGCCCCCCTCTCTGTCAGACACCCCCCTCTCTGTCAGCCGCTCCCCTCTCTGTCAGCCAACCCTCCTCTCTGTCAGCCGATCCTCCTCTGTCAGCCAACCCCCCCTCAGTCAGCCACCCCCCCTCTGTCAGACGCCCCCCTCCTCTGTCAGACCCCCCTCTGTCAGCCGCCCCCTCTGTCAGCCACCCCCCTTTCTCTGTCAGACCCCGCTCTTCCAGCCGACCCCGCTCTCTGTCAGCCGCCCCCCCTCTGTCAGCTGACCCCACCCTCTCTGTCACCTGCCCCCCTCTGTCAGCCATCCCCTTCTCTGTCAGCCACCCCCCTTCTCTGTCAACTGCCTCCTCTCTGTCAACCGCCCCCTCTCTGTCAGCCCCCCCCCCTCTCTGTCAGCCGCCCCCCTCTCTGTCAGCCTCCCCCTTCTCTGTCAACCGCCCCCTCCTCTCTGTCTGACCCCCACCTTCTTTGTCTGACCGACCCCTTCTCTGTCAGACCCCCTTCTATTTCTGACCCCTCTCTTCTCTGTCTGACTTCTCTCTTCTCTGTCTGACCCCCCTCTGTCAGTGACCCCCTCTGTCAGCTGACCCCCCTCTCTGTCAGCCGACCTCCCCTCTCTGTCAGCCACTCCCCCACTGTCAGTTGACCCCCTCTCTGTCAGCTGCCCCCCTCTCTGTCAGCCGACCCCCCCTTTCTGTCAGCCCTCCTCTGTAAGCCGCCCCCTTCTCTGTCAACTGCCACCCCTCTCTGTCAGCCGACCCCCCCTCTGTCAGCCGACCCCCCCTCTCTGTCAGCCGACCTCCGCTCTCTGTCAGCCGCCCCTCTGTCAGCCTCCCCCCTCTCTTTCAGCCGTCCCCCTCTCTATCAGCCGACCCCCTCTCTGCCAGCTGCTCCCCTCTCTGCCAGCTGCCCCCCTCTGTCAGCCCCCCTGTCAGCCACCTCCCCTGTCAGCCACCCCCCCTCTCTGTCAGCTGCCCCCTCTCTGTCAGCCGACCCCCCCTCTCTGTCAGCCCTCCTCTGTAAGCCGCCCCCTTCTCTGTCAACTGCCCCCCCTCTCTGTCAGCCGACCCCCCCTCTGTCAGCCGACCCCCCCTCTGTCAGCCAACCCCCCCTCTCTGTCAGCCGACCCCCCCTCTCTGTCAGCCGACCTCCGCTCTCTGTCAGCCACCCCCCCCTTGTCAGCCGCCCCTCTGTCAGCCTCCCCCCTCTCTATCAGTCGCCTCCCTCTCTGTCAGCCGACCCCCCTCTCTGTCAGCCACCACCCCTCTTTTAGCCACCCCCCCTCTCTGTCAGCCACCCTCCTCCTCTGTCAGCTGCACCCCCTTCTCTGTCAGACCCCCCTTCTCTGTCTGAACCCCCTTTACTGTCTGACCCCCCTACTCTGTCTGACCCTCCTCTTCTCTTTCAGACCCCCCTTTTCTCTGTCTGACCCCTCTCTTCTCTGTCTGACCCCTCTTCTTTGTCTGACCCCTCTCTTCTCTGTATGACCCCCTCTTCTTTGTCTGACCCCCTTTGACGTACCCCCTGTCATAGAGGGTGGAGTGTAGGGATCCCTCTATGACAGGGGGTAGTTCAGTGTGGAGTGTAGGGGTCCCTCTATGACAGGGGGTAGGTCAGTGCAGAGTGTAGGGGTTCCTCTATGACAGGGGGTAGGTCAGTATGGAGTGTAGGGGTCCCTCTATGACAGGGGGTATGTCAGTGTGGAATGTAGGGGTCCCTCTATGACAGGGGGTAGGTCAGTGTGGAGTGTAGGGGTCCCTCTATGACAGGGGGTAGGTCAGTGTGGAGTGTAGGGGTACCTCTATGACAGGGGGTAGGTCAGTGTGGAGTGTAGGGGTACCTCTATGACAGGGGGTAGGTCAGTGTGGAGTGTAGACATCCCTCTATGACAGGGGGTAGGTCAGTGCGGAGTGTAGGGGTCCCTTTATGACAGGGGGTAGGTCAGTGCAGAGTGTAGGGGTCCCTCTATGACAGGGGGTAGGTCAGCATGCAGTGAAGGGGTCCATCTATGACAGGGGGTAAGTCAGTGCGGAGTGTAGGGGTCCCTCTATGACAGGGGGTAAGTCAGTGCGGAGTACAGGGGTCTACAAACTTTTTGGAAAGAGGGCCAGATTTGATGAAGTGAACATGCGTAAGTGCCGACTATTTTGCCTGACATTCTTTGAACCATTAAAATTCGATCTAAGTGTGTTCGTCCGAGCACTAATACACGCCCAATAAGAATTCTCTTGCCTTTGTGGCTGTCTGTGGTAAAGAGAGGGGCTTATGCGTGTTATTTGGATATATATGTCTTTTGTGACCCCCAACGAATCCCAGAGCGCCGCTCAGGATTAAGGATGAGCTTGGACATGTTATTTGGATATACTGTATTTATCGGCGTATAACACGCACAGGCGTATAACCCGCACCTTCACTTTTTTTTCTTTTTTTTTTATCAAAAACAATTTTCATTTCTGGTTCTGCATAATAACAGCAAATAAACATAGGATATGGCAACATGTACATACATTGTGCGTGATCCAACATACATAACGTTTATATTCAGCTTAACGATATCAAGATTAGAATCCGCAGGCAATATACAGATGCAGATTTATATAAAGTATGTGTCAGTGCCAGGAGGCATAAGTGGTTTACTCAAGCAAATGGCTGCCGCTGTATTAATGTCCTTAAGACCGGGTATTGTATTGACACTGCCGTAGCTGTTTATCGCGGTGGAAATCACTCTTTCTGTGCCCTTATGCCCTTAGTTCTGGACCGCCGTTGTGAACGGGGACTCCAGCCAGCGACCCCAAATTTTTTCATACTTAGCTGGGCCACCCCTATGTTTGTAAATAATGCTCTTGTAGGGTAAGACCTGGTTGACCGCAGTCATCCACTCCCGGATTGTCGGCACATCCACCCGCATCCATTTTCTAGCCACCAGTAGTCTAGCCACTTACAGGGACTCCTGCATGAATATGTGAAGGGGTCTGTTTTGTTCGTTTTCGGGGAGTATCCCTAACAAGCACTGCTTGGGGCATATTGTCGGGGGGAGCCCATCTCATCGTGCAGGAATTTGACCACCTGTTCCCAGTATGTATGAACAACCGGGCAGGCCCATATTAAGTGGTAGAAGGAGCTGTTGTGATCTCCACATCTAGGACACCCAGGCTCGCATTGCGGGTTATATTTTGCTACTTGAGCTGGGGTCAGGTAGGTTCTATGTAACATATAAAGATACGCAAGCCTATCCGATAGCCTGGGGGAAACCAGTCCGTTCACCTCCAATTTATCCGTCCACTCATCCTCCTCTAATCCCCCAATATCCCGCTCCCATCTCTCCTTTAGGGTACCAGTCATTTCCGAAGCCGCGGGCAACGTCAGAGTCCAGTAGCAAACTGATATTCGTTTTTTGGGATCTTTCCCAGTCAGCACATCTACCAGGTGCACCGACTGAAGACCGACCCCAGTATGTGCAAATTGAGCCTGCAGAGCGTGACAGAGCTGAACGAAGCGGAAAAACATTGTGTTGGGTAAGTCAAAGGTCTGCTTAAGGTCTTGGAATGATTTAACTCCTGTGTCGTCTATTACTTGGTGGAGATACAAAACCCCCCGGGTGGTCCAAGGGTCCACATCTGGGATAGTGAGTAGTTCGGGGAGGTTACAATTGTGTTTTGTTTTTTTATTAATGCAAATAGGGGGTTCTATGTTGAGTCTAACGTAGTCTTCCGGCGAGCGGGTAATCTGAATTCCCAGGTATTTAATTTGGCTCGTCCTCAGTAGAGGTAGACGCGCTTGTGCCAGGTCTGGGGGTCCAGTCCTATGCCTAAAGGGAGAATCTGTGACTTGTCCCAATTTATTCGAAGGCCTGAGAACCTCCCAAAGCGTTCTATGAGACTCAAGGCTACCGACAGTGATGGGCCCGCATCTTCCATGTAAAGTAGCATATCGTCGGCATATAAACTACATTTTTCCATTATAGGGCCAGCCCTAAGGCCTTTTATATCTGGGTGTTGTCGGATGGCTATAGCCAGGGGTTCTACTGCCAAGGCATAACAGTGGGGACAGTGGGCATCCCTGACGTGTGCCCCTAGACAGTGGGAATGTATCTAAGATCACGCCATTCACCACAACTCTGGCGACGGGGGCAGAAATTTTTATTCAGGTGATGAATTTAGGCCCCATCCCCTACCTACGCAGGCATTCCCACAGGTACTCCCACTCCACAGAGTCAAACGCCTTGGCGGCATCAAGGCTGACAACTGCGCGAGACCCCACCGAGTACGTATCGGCCTAAACTGAGGGAAAAAAAAATTTATATATATTTTTGGGGATATTTATTATAACAAAAAGTAAAAAATAATGCTTTTTTCAAAATTGTCACTCTATTTTTGTTTATAGCGCAAAGAATAAAAAACGCAGGGGTGATCAAATGCCACCAAAATAAAGCTCTATTTGTGGGAAAATAAGGACATCAATTTTGTTTGAGAGCCACGTAGCACGACCGCGTAATTGTCCGTTAAAGCGGCGCAGTGCCGAATCGCAAAAAGTGGTCTGGTCTTAAGCCAGCAAAATGGTCCGGTCTGAAAGTGGTTAAACCTCACCTGCCACATAGTTGCCAAATTAGACAGAGCATTGAGGTTGGCTTATAAATTGGAGACATCCTGTAAGGACATTATTCCACTGCATAGCTTGGTGTCATCTGCAAAGATGGAAATGTTACTTTTGATCCCAGACCCAATATCATTTATAAATATATTAAAAAGTAAGGGTCCCAGCACTGAACCTTGGGATACACCACTGATAACCTTAGACCATTCAGAGTAAGAATCATTAACCACTACTCTCTGAATTCTGTCTTTTAGCCAGTTTTCTATCCATTTACAAACTGATATTTCCAAACCTGTAGACTTTACCTTACACATGAGCCATGTACGCAGAACTCCAAGTATACCACGTCCACAGCCACCCCTCTGTCCAAGGTTTTACTTACCTCCTCATAAAAAGAAATCAGGTTTGTTTGACAGCTTCTGTCTTTCATGAATCCATGCTGTGGTTGCTTAAAATATTTTTTGTCCTGCAAGAACTCGTCTAAGTGGTCTTTTATTAATCTCTCCAGTATCTTCCCAACTATAGAAGTAAAACTAACATGTCTATAGTTACTTGGTAAAGACTTTGTTCCCTTTTTAAATATAGGCACCACAGTGGCCTTGCGCCAAGCCAGTGGTATTATTGAGTCCCTAAAAATTAGATATAATGGCTTTGAAATACTGGGCTCAATTCTTTTATGATCAGTGGGTGGGTGCCATCAGGTCCAGGTGCTTTATCCACCTTTAGTCTGTCTAAATATTTCTGGATCATATCACTTTTGAGCCATTGTGGATTTGGGGCTGTGTCACTACCACCCCCATTATGGACATGAGCTCCCCCATGCTCCTTTGTATACACAGATCTGAAGAAAGTATTTAATAAATTAGCCTTCTCTTGTGCTTTGCGTAATCCTGCAAACATTTGTATATTTGCATACAGTGTTTGAATTTGGAAGGCAGAGTAGAGGTAAGAAGGGAGCACTGTTTTAACTGTAGAGAAAAAAAAAAAAAAAGAAACAGCAGCTAGAACATAGTGTTGCCCTTTTTGGGCTAGGTAGGCAGTTTTGTTTCATAGCAAGTTAAGATTAACTGCTTGCTGACCACCGGCTGTCAAATGATGGCCAGGTGGCGCGGCTCTTGTGTCGGGAGGCCGTCATATGACATCCTCCCATTTAAACAGGGAATGTGCGCGATCGTGCACACGCATCCCTGTTCCTTCGGTGGTGGCGTGTCACGAGACACCGCTCACCACGAGGGGTGTGAACAGCCATTGACTTCATCACGGCCAATCACAGATGGTTACACCCCCACTGTGCACGGCGCGTACGCGCGATCGCGCTGCGCGTGCACGTCAGTGGCGCCATGTTCCCGGGAACACTGCTCGTCACCGACACTGGTAAACAGCCATTGGCCGGCTGTTTACCCATGTGATCGGCTGTGATCGTTTCACAGCCGATCACTAAATGTAAACAAACCGCGGTAACGAGATGTTACCGGGTGCTCCTTCTCGCACACCAATCATGTGTGAGGAGTAGATTGGGGTAACATCTCATTACTGCTTACAGTGTACACACAAATCACACTGATTTCCCCCCCTCCCAATAAAGAGGACCTGTCACCACCCATCATAGTACCTGTCACACACAGTCCATCAGAGTACCTGTCACACACAGTCCATCAGAGTACCTGTCACAGTCCATCCAAGTACCCGAGTACCTGTCACAGCCCATCAGAGTAACCGAGTACTTGTCACAGCCCATCAGAGTACCCGAGTACCTGTCACAGTCAATCTGAGTACCCGAGTACCTGTCTCAATCCATCTGAGTACCCGATTACCTGTCACAGTTCATCTGAGTACCTGTCAAAGTCCATATGAGTACCTGAATACCTGTCACAGTTCATCTGAGTACCTGAGTACCTGTCAGTCCATCTGAGTACCCGAGTACCTGTCACAGCCCATCAGAGCACCCGAGTACCTGTCACAGTCCATCTGAGTACCCAAGAACCTGTCACAGCCCATCAGAGTACCCGAGTACCTGTCACAGCCCATCAGGGTACCTGTCACAGCCCATCAGAGTACCCGAGTACCTGTCACAGCTCATCAGAGTACCCGAGTACCTGTCACTGCTCATCAGAGTACCCGAGTACCTGTCACAGCTCATCAGAGTACCCGAGTACCTGTCACAGCCCATCAGAGTACCCGAGTATCTGTCACAGTCCATCTGAGTACCCAAGTACCTGTCCCAGTCCATCTGAGTACCCGAGTACCTGTCACAGTTCATCTGAGTACCTGTCAAAGTCCATATGAGTACCTGAATACCTGTCACAGTTCATCTGAGTACCTGAGTACCTGTCAGTCCATCTGAGTACTTGAATACCTGTCACAATCCATATGAGTACTTGAGTACCTGTCAGAGTTCATCTGAGTACCCGAGTACCTGTCACAGTCCATATGAGTACCCGCTTACCAGTCAGCAGGCCATCAGAGAACCTGTCACCAGGCCATCAGAGTACCCGAGTACCTGTCACCAGGCCATCACAGTACTCAAGTACCTGTCACCAGCCCATCAGAGTACCCGAGTACCTATCTGCAGCCCATCAGAGTACCTATTTGCAGCCCATGCCTCATAGAATATATATTGGGGTGTTTGCTTTCCAAAATGGGGTCATTTTGTGGGTAATTCCACTGTCCTGGTGCTCCTGGGCCTTCCAAAGTGTGATGGGTAGGAATGAAATGAGATGTGTCATTTATGCTCCTAGAACGCCTGAAGGTACTACTTCAATGTTCGGCCTCTCTATGTGACCAGGCTGTGTAAAAGTCCTACACATGTGGTATCGCCATACTGGGGAGGAGTAGCAGAATGTGTTTTGGAGTGTAATTTTTGCTATATACATGCTATGTGTTAGAAATATCTTATAAATTGACAACTTTGTGTAAAAAAAAAAAGCGTTTTTTTACACATTTTCCAAAAACTTCTGGAAAAAAATGAACCGTTTAAAAGGCTCATTATGCCTCATAGATTATACATTGGGGTGTTAGCTTTCCAAAATGGGGTCATTTTGTGGGCAATTCTATTGTCCTGGTGCTCCAGGGCCTTCAAAATTGTAATAGGTGGTTGTGAAATGAGATGTGTCATTTTTGCTCGCAGAACGCCTGAAGGTGCCACTTCAATGTTGGTGCTCTGTATGTGGCCAGGCTGTGTAAAAGTGGGGGTCAGAGGGTCAGGCGATCGTGGCCGCAGAACCGGTGGCACCTGCCGCTTTGGTGGCGGGGGTGGCTGAACAAGGGGTGGATAAGACGCCCGAGGTGGGGTGACCACTGTGCCCGCAAAAAACAGGATTTGGTTTGCTTAGCGGATGCGGCGAAATGTGAGATTTATGTCTGCTTCAAGGGGCCCCTGGGGGCCCATCTGAAGCCGGAGGTTAGGGAGAAGATATTGAAAGGCGAATACGTGGAGATTTTCGCCCTCCTACCATTGGAGAAGTTTAATCTCGATAGGGTGAGGCCGGAGGACCACAAGAAGGAGGACGAGGAGAAGAGGAGATATAGGCTCATTCCTCTGACATTTACGAATTGGTTACAGGCGTTCACCATCTTGGCTAGCGTGATAGGGGAGAGGAACCCGGAACACTGTTCGGTGCTGTTTTGCTACCTTGACGCCGTGGGAGAGGCATACAGAGTCTACGGGGGAACGTCTTGGTTGCGTTATGATGAGCAATTTCGTCAAAGGAGGGCTATTCGCCCGTCCTTGAGATGGGATCATAAGGACATCAGCTTATGGATGCGCCTTATGACCTCGGCGAGTTCACCTAGCCAGTTTTTTCACGGTGGGGGCCACTAACCCCGGACAATCGTCCACAAGGAAAAAAGGGGTGTGCTGGCAGTTTAACGAGGGCTTCTGCAAGTTCGGAGGGTCATGCAAGTACAAGCATGAGTGCTCCGGATGTGGTGGTGGGGGGCACCCCTTGTCCCGCTGCTTTAAGCAGGGAAAGGGCAAGCCTGGCGATGCTGTTGGAAAAGGGGACCACGCCGGTGAGAGTGGGAAAGATGCTGCCTTTCCTCGCTAGGTATCCGGATCGGGAGGCTGCGCAGTTGCTGGCCCGGGGTTTTGAAGAGGGTTTTCGGATTCCGGCGCAGCTGGGTGAAGCGCCCCCCTTGGCACACAATCTGCGGTCGGCGTTACAACACGCCGGAGTGGTATCGGACAAATTGAAAAAAGAGGTGTCGTTGGGGCGCATGTGGGGCCCCTTTGCGGTTGCACCCATTCCGGATTTGGTGGTTTCGGTGTGGTGCCCAAAAAGGAGCCCAACAAATTCAGGCTCATTCATCACTTGTCGTATCCGAAAGGGGGATCGGTGAACGACGCCATTGATCCCGCAATTTGCGCGGTGTCATATACGTCGTTCAACGCCGTGTTTTTTAGGGTAAGGAAGTATGGGAAAGGGGCTCTGATGGCAAAGACTGATATTGAATCGGCTTTCCGCCTGCTTCCCGTGCATCCTGAAAGCTTCTGGCTGTTGGGCTGTCGGTGGCAGGATGAATTTTATGTCGATCGATGTTTGCCTATGGGCTGTTCCATCTCTTGTGCGCTGTTCGAACAATTTAGTTTGTTCCTGGAGTGGGTTGTGTGGGATGTCACGGGACTGAATTCGGTAATACATTACCTGGACGACTTCCTCTGCGTGGGCCCGCCTGCTTCGGAGGTTTGCGCTGTACTGTTGGCTATGTTGGAACATGTTGCCGAGAAGTTCGGAGTTCCCTTGGCGCCGGACAAGACGGAGGGTCCGCATACGGTGTTGAGTTTCTTGGGCATTATTTTGGATTCGGAGAAGATGGAATGTAGGCTGCCAGAAGACAAGTTGAGAGCGCTCCAGGCGGAGATTCGAGGGATGTTGGGGCTGCGCAAGGTTCAGCTTCGGCCATTGCAATCGTTGTTGGGTAAGTTGAACTTCGCATGGGGAGGGTGTTTTGCCGACGGCTGTCGGCCAGCACCGCGGGGGCCACTTCGCCCAAGCACTATGTGAGTCTGGTGAAAGCACATAGGGAGGATCTGGCGACATGGCACACGTTCCTGGCTAACTTCAACGGCAGGGCGCTGTGGATGTCGGGCCCAGTTAGTAACTTTGACCTGGAGCTGTACACGGACGCAGCGGGGGCGGCTGGCTTTGGTGCTTTTTTCCAGGGACAATGGAGCGCGGGGCCATGTCCGGAGTCGTGGAAGGAGGCTGGCCTGATTAAAAACATGTTACTACTGGAACTGTTTCCAGTGGTTCTGGCGGTGGAACTGTGGGGTGAGGCGTTTCGGAATTTGAAAGTTCGTTTTCATGGGGATAACTTGGGGGTGGTTCAGGTGATTAACAAGGTATCGGCGGTGTCTCTGCCGGTGGTCAAGTTGCTCAGGCACCTCGTGTTGCACTGTCTACAGTTAAACGTCTTTATTTATGCTGTACATCTTCCGGGGGTGGAGAACGTTATCGCTGATGCTTTGTCTCGCTTCCAGTGGGACAAGTTTCGGGAGTTGGCACCAGGGGCGGAGGAGCGCGGGGTTCCTTGTCCGGAATGGCTGTGGAGGATTGCTTTGGAAGAGTAGCCGGCTGGATCAGACGGTCGGTGAGCGAGGCTACGTGGTCAGCATATAGCAAAGTATGGACGGAGTGGGCCGCCCTCGTACAGCAGGTTACGGCAGGGCAGGAGGATCAGGATTTACGTTTGCTGGTGATTTATTTTCTTTCCAGGAATTTTGAGTTAGGAGTGTCCGTGTCAGGGCTTAATAGAAAGTTGGCTGGGCTGGCGTTTTGGTTCAAGTTGAGGGGTTTACCTGACAGGACAAAAGATTTTTGGGTTAGGCAGGCTATGAAGGGTTATAGGCGCTCTCATCCCAGCAGGGATACCAGGCGCCCGGTTTCATTTGAACTTTTGGGGAAGTTATTGGTGCAGTTATCTGGGAGTTGTTCTTCGCCCTACGAGGTGGCCTTGTTCAGGGCAGCATTTGCGTTGGCATTTTTCGGGGCGTTGAGGGTTAGTAAATTGGTGAGCCCGTCGCGGACGCGGCAGGGGGGTCTGGGGATGGCCGAGGTGGTGTGTGAGGGGGACCGGCTATTCATTATGTGAGGTGCAGGTGTTCGCGCTGCCCGGATCGCCCTTGTGCCCTATTGGGTTACTGCGCAGCTTCTTGAGCATGCGCCCGGCAGTGGGTGGGTCATTTTTGGTACATCAGGATGGACAGTCCCTCTCGAGATTTCAATTTACAGCAGTTTTTAAGCGGTGCCTGGTAGCGTTGGGTTTGGGGGATCAAAGATTTTCCTCGCATTCCTTCCGCATAGGGGTGGCGACAGAGGCAGTCAGGTGGGGGTTGGACGAGGCGGTGGTTAAGCGAAGCGGGAGATGGGAATCCAAGCATTTCCTGTCGTACGTCTGCCCGCATTTATTGTTTGTGTAACTTCGTCAGGGTATGTACGGGTGCTTCTGCTGTACTATGTTAAGTATTGAGGTTTGGGTTGTATTTTCTTCTCTTCCTTTCTTACAGGCGGACGACAGGGGTTGGTGTGGATAGTTGGCCACTCGTATGTTTGTTGGGGGGCCAGACGGGGTGATGCTCACCCGGACGGCTGACAACTCGGGTTTTCCCACCAGGATGCAGTTATACGGTGGCTAGGTGCGCCGGGCATGCTGTGGGGTAGGGCGGTGGTGGATGTACATAGACTTGCACGCTTGGACGGGCCTCCGGATGTGCTGGTTTTGCACGTGGGAGGCAACGACTTGGGTGTGAAGACGATGCTGGATTTGGTAAAGGACATAAAACTTGATTTTTGGCAGCTCCGCCTTGCTTTTCCACACATGATAATTGTGTGGTCGGACACGGTGGGTAGGACGTCCTGGAGGTTTGCGAGATCAGTGGACAAAATTAACAGGGCCAGGAAAAAAGTTAATAAGGAGGTCAGTGATTTTATGGTCAGGAATGGGGGGTTGGCGGTAAGGCACTTAGAATTGGAGGTGGATACGTGGCGCTATCTAAAAAGGGATGGGGTGCACCTGAATGACGTGGGGACGGATTTATGGTCCCTGGGTATTCAGGATGGGATTCAGAGAGCGTTGAGGGTGTGGCAGGGCGCGCAAGGGTAAGGTTTTGCCCTTGCGTGCTGTGGCATGGTGTTGGTCTGTGCGGATGAAGGATTTACCCCAGTGA
Source organism: Lithobates pipiens (assembly GCF_037356315.1). Lineage (NCBI taxonomy): Eukaryota > Metazoa > Chordata > Amphibia > Anura > Ranidae > Lithobates > Lithobates pipiens. The sequence continues at coordinate 134,051,213 of NW_027507764.1, forward strand.
TGGAAGAGTGCGGGACCTATCGGTGGTATAGTACCCGTCGGTGGTGATACAGCTAACAGTGGTTTTAGCTGAAGTTGGTATCAGGTGCCCTGCAATCAGGGTTTGGCCTCTGAGCTAGTTTGTCAGCTTGAGGTCTATTAGTTGGGTACCGCAGTGCCGGATGGTTTTATGATGGTGATTGGTGGGTTTATCCTAGCACAGACCAATGGGAGGAGTTCAATGGAGGAAGTGCCTTAATACCTGAGTTTAGATTTGTTAATTTATGTTATTTATGTTATTTATGTTAATTATTTTGAATATTTTTATAATAAAGATAATTGGCTGCTACGGCCATGTTTTACTCCAGATTGGTGTGGTCTCAGTTTCTGGGGTATATATAAATATAAGGGGGCGTAGCAGTGGTAAAAAATTGGTAAAGGGGAGTAAGTCACAGTATGTTATACACTAGTCAAGTAAGCCAGGAGCAAAGAAAAAGAGACAGCATAGGTGCAGGGCGGCATGACAGGGTTAACAGGGACGTTCAGGAATATGGAGAGGGCGGTACTGTCATAGGACTGGGAGGGGAGGAGCAGAGTTAATGTGCAGAGGGTGCGGCTCCTCCCCTCCGCAGTCTGCTGATCTGGAGGGAGCTTCCCACCCTTCCTCCCTTAGCTTGGGGGGGGGGGGGGGGGCTGTTGTTTTTTATTAACGTGTTTGCTTTATTTTCCAGTATTGAGTTGTTGTGGCAGCGGCATGGTGTTGATCTGTGCGGATGAAGCATTTACCCCAGTGATGGAAGAGTGCGGGACCTATCGGTGGTATAGTACCTGTCGGTGGTGATACAGCTAACATTGGTTTTAGCTGAAGTTGGTATTAGGTGCACTGCGGTCAGGGTTTGGCCTCTGAGCTAGTTTGTCAGCTTGAGGTCTATTAGAGTTGGGTACCGCAGTGCCGGATGGTTTTATGATGGTGGTTGGTGGGTTTATCCTAGCACAGACCAATGGGAGGAGTTCAATGGAGGAAGTGCCTTAATACCTGAGTTTAGATTTGTTAATTTATGTTATTTATGTTAATTATTTTGAATATTTTTATAATAAAGATAATTGGCTGCTACGGCCATGTTTTACTCCAGATTGGTGTGGTCTCAGTTTCTGGGGTATATATAAATATAAGGGGGCGTAGCAGTGGTAAAAAATTGGTAAAGGGGAGTAAGTCACAGTATGTTATACACTAGTCATGTTGATGTGCAGAAAGTACATCATCCCAGTCCAGCCAATAGAGCAGAGACTGTGGATGAAGAAAAAAATGACAGCAGCAGAACTATGAAGATGAGCAAAGACAACACCGTCACTGGAGAAGGGAATTTTGTGAAGTGTGTCATTATATGCAAATATACTGTGCATACTTACACATAATGGTATAAATACCTAGTTCCACTTTAAAGAGAACACAGAATTTCTTGCAGTCATTTTTAACATTTAAAATCTGACTTTTCTCTTCCTCTGCAGCAAATACTTACCTTTCCATTACTCTTCTGACACTGTTTAACACCGGGAGCCTATGGAAATACCTGGTACGTACAGCTATGCATTTGACTCACTCTGTCACAGCAATTGCCTAATCCAGGGTTTCTCAACCAGGGTTCCTCCAGAGGTTGCTAGGGGTTCCTTGAGCAATAAGCAATTTCTGCCTCTCAGATAAGTTCCCATTGACACTATTGATCGTTTTAGCTATCTGCAAGAGGGTAATTCTTACCAAAGACCACAAGTATAAGGAGCATTCTTCCCACTGACCATCACACAAATGTATCATGAGTTGTAGATATAGTCATCTTTAGCAGGGGTTTCTCGAGACCAGAAAGTTATTTCAAGGGTTCCTCTGTGCTGAAAAGGTTTAGAAAGGCTGGCCTAATCAGTGCCAACTTTAGCAGTTTGTAGTTTTCATGGTGCATACATGTTTCACTTCAGTGATTCCGCATTTACTGAAGCCAGAGGTTTAGCATGACAACCAACTGGAGCTTTTAGAAAGTAGTCACACTTTAGTGTTACACTTTAATGTTGCAACAGTTTTGCAGAAAGACTGAAGTTGGAGGCAATTATTACAATGTTTTTTTGGTCTGTATATCTATTCCTATTACTTCTATGGGGCTTTAAAGCTGAACTCCAAGGAAAAATAATTTTTAAATGTAGCACTAACCCCCGAAGGAGCTGCTGGTTATTTTTGGGCTTACCGTTACCTTCCATTCTCCTTGTTTCACGTCTAGGGGATGTCCCGTGGTAGATGGCCCAGTAACTTGAGACCGACAACAGATCCACTTGAATGGATTTTATTTGAAAAAACTCAAACCATTGAACAGTCTTTCAACTTGGGATCAGAGGGTTAGAAAGGAAGTTCAGGTACTCTCAATGTCAAAGCCCATAAACGTTAAAGAACTTGCTTACTTTGACTGCATCCAGAGAATAGCCATTCGCAGCTGGATGAACACTCAGGTTGGACACTCCTTCTCTCACAAGGCCTAGCAGCCAACAAGGTGCTTACTCAGGAACAAAGTCTTTGTCACAGACATTGTTGCAGAACACGTAGGGAAACTAAGCTCTAGAACACTTGTAGGATACCTGGATCTTTCATCCCACTTGGCGATATCCACAAGACCGGATTCACTGGGTTACTTCAGCCCTTCCAGGCTCTTGTTAAGAAAACCAAGCCATACGTGGTGTTCTTCCAAAGAGTCCTCCCCTTGAATGCTTGAAGTACACTGGGTTTCTCCCGAACCGGAGATGGCACCCATCCACCTCAGAATCCTCCTTTAGTTTCCTTGCCTTGGGCTAGCCAGCCCCCGAGGCATCAAAGTCATGTGGATCCGCACCCCAGGCCATAGCCTTCCTGGGGGCTGGTCAGGAGGACCAGGACCATGTAATCAGCACATCATACTGGACCGGAACCCCGAACCACGTGACGTCTGCATCTTAAATTCCTTCTCCCAGAGGGCACAGCGAGAGGGCCACTCCCCCTGACCTGGCTCCGAAAAAGAGTAACTTAAGCTCCTGACCAGACCATATTTCCACGCCTGCCACAAAAGACAGTGCCCCCTGTGGCCAGGCTGAACATCTCACAGCCCAGTCAGACTGATACAGAAGTCTAATTTAGGCAAATAAACCCAAAGTAAACTATGCTATGTACCAATAGATCACAGGTAATGAGGTGTGTCCCATGTGTGAATGGCTTCTGTGTTGCTTAAAACTGTTACTTTGAGCCCCAACAGCACTAGAATTGTTTGTACTCACTATAAAGGTGAAAGAGACTTATTTTTCTCTGGATCTTTGGGGAACTCTATTTTATAACCCAGATCTACTGTGGAGAGTACCCATTTGTCCTAATTTTTTTCTTCCTGCCAGACCCTTGAAAACTGCAGAAGTCTTCACCCCACTCGCACGAGCGGGGGTGTCCCTTCGTAAAAAGGCCTTAGCATTCTGCTTTGTAGGTTTCCTTCCCCAGGACTTCTTCTGTCCCTGGGGTAGACCCTGAGGTTTACCCCTTGAACCTGATGGCAAAGGCCATCGCCACTACCTAGAGGCTGACGCCCCTGACCCTGGAGAGGGAGCCCGTTTAAATGAAGGACGTTTATTCCTTTTCTTAATCGGAAAAGGGTACTTTTCCCACTTGAAATTTTCTGGATGTATTTATCCAAATCCTCTCCAAACAGCCGTTCACCATGAAAAGGGAAACCAGCCAGGAGTTTTTTGCATGGCGCTTCGGCTGACCAATTTTTTAACCATAAGATTCTACGCACATGCACAATTACAATCGTCAGGTGTGAAGCCTGAAGGATAGAATCTCTAATATCGTCAATAGCACAACAGAATGCCCCTAGTAGCTCGGCTAAATCCTGTGTCTGTTGATCAGGGATGACCTTGAGCACTTGTCTCAACTGGTCCTTCAGGGATTGACATACACCTATTGCCGCCACTGCCGGTTGAGTTCCTGCCAAAGAAAATGAGCTTTTCAACAGGAATTCCAATCTTTTATTGGTTGGATCCTTAAGCATTTGAGCATTGTCTGCCGGACAAGTTACATTTTTATTCACAGAAGAAATAGTCACATCAATTTCCAGTATATTCCACTTTTTTGTGATTTTTTTCCTCCATAGGATAAAGTGTAGAAAACCTTTTAGGAGGGAGAAAATGCTTCTGGGTCTGGGTGATCCCACTCAGAATACATAAGCTGTTCCAACAATGGATGGACAGGAAAAGTATGCATAGCCTGGGGAGGCTTTAGGCAACCCAAAGAAGAAGTGGGTTTTTCAGCTGATTCATTTAAGGGTAGCTTAAATGTGGAGCGAACCATTTCTGTCAGCGATTGTACCAGTAATTTTTCAGATTGTGAAGCTGAAAAAGGCTCTTCCACAATTGATTCCTTGGAAGGGGAGTCAGCCTCCTCACAGTCCCCTGAGGGGGAGAGCCTCAAGGTGATACCTTTAGTCCCCTCTTTGAGGAATTTGTATGTCCCCTTCTGGAATGCATAGTCCTAAGCACAAATGCAGATGTACTTTACAAGATAAAAATGTACCCACTGCTGAGCAGTAGTTCAGTAATTGTTACTGCTATTATGCGCTTGGCTTGATGTGAAGTAAATGTGCCTTGGGGAATGCCTGTGTCCCACACTTACATGCTTCTGTTTCCCACCGTTAGTCCAAATGAGACTGACAATGGAGCTTTTTTTTTTTTATAAGCTAATCTGCCCTGCGCTGTGAAACCTGTGCCAATGTCACACTAAACCACGCCCCTTACTTCCTCACTATGTCCCCCCTTCTTTTTTTTTTAAAGTGATACCCACCCACATGCGGCCCTCGATCCGATCGAATCGGTGTATGGGAGGGGCGGGTGGACGAGGAGAGCGCGGGGGAAGAGGAGAGCCACCACTGCTGAGGGAGGTAAAGGGGGGAGTGGCAAACCACCAGACTTCAGCCAAATCCCCCTCTCCAACCTCTTACTGTTGGCCAGGACGGATAGCTAGAGGAAGCCATGCAGCTTCAGCTGATACAGAGCGAAATCTGAAAGCATGGAAACAGGTACGTGCGCTTTACAGCCCCCAGTGGTGACTTTAGGCATGACAACATTTACTGTATAGGAGGAATCCAAAGGAAAATTAAAAAAAAAAATTCCTTAGTGTCCACTTACATTATCCTGCACAGGGTTTTGTGGTACAACCAAACAGACCCAATCTTTGCCCACCATGGTGGGCTCCATTAAAAACCCTTCAAGGACTAGAGTCCCTTTTTATCAGGGTTCCACTGCCCAGACCTGTATAGAACCCTGTCAGTAAGCTTTATGGCAATGCAATCTGACCAAAGCACTGAATCCCAGGGTCCAGCTCTCAAAAGAGAAGCATTACAGGCAAAACCTCACCTCTTCCACCACAAGGACCGGGTACCAACTACCTTGGCCTCAATGGCACTTTGGATGGATCTGGTTGCAAAGGCTTGATCCAGCAAGGAATACTCCAGTGGAGCCTCTGCTTAGCACATGTTTATTTGTGACCAACACCTAAGACAAAGGGGGAAAAAACTGAGGTACTCCAAGTAATGGGAGGAGTTATATAGGGAGTGAACTTCCTGTTTTGGGGGGTGCCAGTGTCCATCACCTAAAGGTGGCCTATATACCCATATAGTTATGTCTATGGCTCTGTGTCCCATGATGTACGATAAAGAAAAACAGGTTCTAACAAAAAAGGACCAGTCAGTTAAGAAAGAAGGCCCTAAGTCTTAACACCCCTGATCTCATAGGTTAATTGGATGAGAGCTCCATACAGTGAGGGAAAAAAGTCTTTGATTCCCTGATGATTTTGTACATTTGCCCACTGATAAAGAAATGATCAGGCTATCATTTTAACCACTACAGATCCGCGCTATTGCCAAATGACGGCATTAGCGCGGACCTACATTTCCGGGACTACGTCTATTGACGTAGTCCTGGTTACGAGCGGCCTGCGCGCCCCCTGAGGGGCGCGCGCGGCGCGCTCTGTGATCGGCGAGTCCGTGAGACTCGCCTGATCACCGATCCGTGTAAGGGGTCGATCCCGACCCCTTATCACGTGATCAGCTGTCAGCCAATGACAGCTGATCATGTGATAGAACGGAGCCGGTAATCGGCTATTATTCCTCCTCGCGCTGACAGCGCGAGGAGAGAAAAAAAAAGCCGATCGCCGGCGGCCGTGATCGGGACATCGGTCCCGATCACGGCCATGAAAAAAGGGACCACCTGCCACCTGCCTGTGCCCACCTGCCTCCCGCAGTGCCATCCTGAAATAAAATAAAAGCAAAAGTAAGTGCCCCCCGTCAGTGCCCCCCCTCAGTGCCCACAGTGCCCACAGTGCCACCCACAGTGCCACCCACAGTGCCACCCACAGTGCCACCCACAGTGCCACCCCACAGTGCCACCCACAGTGCCACCCAATCTGCCTCAAAGGTGCTGCACCCCAGTGCCGCCCATCAGTGCCCAGCAGTGCCGCCCATCTGTGCCCAGCAGTGCCGCCCATCAGTGCCCAGCAGTGCCACCTATCAGAGCCACCTATCAGTGCCACCTATCAGTGCCCATCAGTCCCATCTATCTGTGGTACCTATCAGTGCCCATCCGTGCCACCCATCCGTGCCACTTATCTGTGCCACCCATCCGTGCCATCTTATCTGTGCCCATCTTTGCCCATCAGTGCCGCCTTATCTGTGCCCATCGGTGCCGCCTTATCTGTGCCTATTAGTGCCGCCTTAACTATGCCTATCAGTGCCCACCGGCGCAGCCCATCAGTGCCCACCGGTGCAGCCCATCAGTGCCCACCAATGCAGCCCATCAGTGCCCACCAATGCAGCCTATCAGTGCCGCCTAATCAGCGCACTTCAATGAAGGAGAAAAATGACCCGTTTGCAAAATTTTATAACAAACTATTAAAACATGATTTTTTTTTATTTTTTTTTTGCATCTTTTTTTGTTTGTTTAGCAAAAAATAAAACTCCGAGCTGTAACTAAATACCACCAAAAGAAAGCTCTATTTGTGGGAAAAAAATGATAAAAATTTCATTTGGGTACAGTGTTGTATGCCCGCGCAATTGTCATTCAAAGTGCATCAGCGCTGAAAGCTGAAAATTGGTCTGGGACTGAGGGGGGTTTAAGTGCCCAGTAAGCAAGTGGTTAATGGTAGGTTTATTTTAACAGTGAGAGACAGAATAACAAAAATATCCAGAAAAAGGCATTACAAAAAAGTTATAACTCGATTTGGATTTTAATGAGTGAAATAAGTATTGGACCCATTCACAAAACATGACTTAGTACTTGGTAGCAAAACCCTTGTTGGCAATCACAGGTTTGCACACATCTTAGGAGGGATTTTGTCCCACTCCTCTTTGCAGATCCTCTCCAAGTCATTAGGGTTTCAAGGCTGACGTTTGGTACCTCGAACCTTCAGCTCCCTTTACATATTTTCTATGGGATTAAGGTCTGGAAACTGGCTAGGCCACTCCAGGAACTTAATGTGTTTCGTCTTGAACCACTCCTTTGTTGCCTTGGGTCATTGTCATTCTGGAATACCCATCTATGACCCATTTTCAATGCCCTGGCTGAGGGCTGAGGGAAGGAGGTTCTCACCCAAGATTTGATGGTAAATGGCCTCACCCATCATCCCTTTGATGAGGTGAAGTTGTCCTGCCCCCGTAGCAGAAAAACACCCTCAAAACATAATGTTTCCACCTCCATGTTTGACAGTCGGGATGATGTTTTTGGGGTCATAGGCAGCATTCTTCCTCTTTCAAGAGCTCGATTTTGGTCTCATCGGAGCACAACACTTTCAACCAGTTCTCCTCTGAATCATTCAGACATTCATTAGCAAACTTCAGATGCCCTGTACATGTGCTTTCTTGAGCAGGGGGACCTTGCAGGTGCTGCAGGATTTCAGTCTTTTATGTCGTAGTGTGTTACCAATGGTTTTCTTGGTGATTATGGTCCCAGCTGCCTTGAGATCATTGACAAGATTCTCATGTGGAGTTCTGGGCTGATTCCCCACCGTTCCCATGATCATTGAAACTCCACGAGGTGAGACCTTGCATGGAGCCTCAGACCGAAGGATATTGACACCTTCTCACCAGGGTGCTTCGTGATGGTCTTGTAGCCCATTCCAGCCTTGTGTAGGTCTACAATCTTGGCCCTGACATCCTTGAATAGCTCTTTGGTCTTGTTCATGGTGGAGAGTAGGGATGGGTCGAACATTGGCTGTTCGCCTGTTCGTCGAAAACACCCGATTTATCAGGGCTTTCAACCGTTTTTTTGGCACGCCAAATGACCACAATGCATTGCGCCACTGCACAGTGCATTGGAAGCCCCGATTGGCTGAAACATTGGAAGCTTTGCCCAATCAAGGCACAGAGCACTGTCAGAGCCATGATTGGAGAAAGTATTGATGACTCTATCCAATCATGACTCATTGCTCCTAGTTCCGCCCACACTATAAAAGTATTCTTTCCATAGCGGCCATTTGTAGTGTGATATTGGCATCTAGAGAGATAGAACAGCGCTCTGTTCAGTGCTACTAGAGAGTTATGCCTCGTATACACAGTCGGATTTTCTGACGGAAAATGTTCGATGGGAGCCTTTTGTCGGAAATTCCGACCGTGCCTAGGCTCCATCGGACAGTTTCCATCGGAATTTCCATCGCACAAAATTTGAGATCTGGTTCTCAAGTTTTCCGACAACAAAATCCGTTTGCGTAACTTTCGAACATGTGTACACAATTCCGACATACAAAGTGCCATGCATGCTCAGAATAAATTACGAGACAGAATCGCTCGGTCTGGTAAAACTACCATTCGTAATGGAGATAGCACATTCGTCACACTGCAATTTTTTTAATAGTTTAATGCAGCGCATTCTCTTCTTCTTTAGAATGCTAGAAGAATGAAGTTGTTTTGCTGCTCATATTCACACAGAGATATCACAAAATGATTCATTTATTATTTCTCATGATCTCATGAATAATATTATTATTTTTTTCGTCAGATCTCCATAATAATGTTTATAATTTATTTTTATTTTTTTGTGTTTTTTTTATAAAGATCTTCTACTTTTTTATAGTGACCTCCCTAATATTATTTCTCATTTTGTGTGTCAAGTTACCACAACACCATTATTATCTTGTATTTTTTAATCTCAAGGAGGTTGGTTTGTGTTGATTGTTAATTTGACATTGTATATTTGAAATGTACCTGCCTACTCACAAACAAACTGTCTTTTCTTAAGTTAAACACATAGGCAAGTATTTCTGAAAAAGAAATAGCCATTTATTCTGGGTCATAACAAAATAAAGAGGAAGGCAAGGCTGGAGAAACTTCTGAAATTGGCGAAGACTTTGTACCCCAAGGCACACATCAACTATTTGCCAGCCAAAATTATGGCCTGAGGAGTCCATATAATAGTGAGTACAATCCGGTCCAGGACTCCAAGCGATCAGGAACAGCAGCAGATGACATATCTGTCCCCAGGCTGTGGTCATACAACAGCTTGCATCTTTTTTCAGACCAGACTGAACCCATGCCATCAATGTGGTGTTGAAGGTGTGGCAGGAGGAGGAGGATGGTCCAACTCACACAGGTGGGTTTTGGGTGTGAGTTGGCCCCTCAACCCCTCATTTTGGGTGATGACTATAATTTCCTAACAAAAGAGGCATTGGCCCTCCTCAATTTGCTGCATTTTGTATGCAGTCATGCATGCAAAGGCCTCTTGGAGAGTGGGGTTGTCTGCCTCCTCCACGTTACTCCCCTTCCTGGCCCTTTTGGTTTGAAGGCGGGGGGAGGGACCTGATATTATGTAAAGCTCCTACTGGGCATGGCCACTTCCTGGCTGCCACTTCCCCCCGCCACCTCCTGGCTTGCACTTCCCACTGCCACCTCCTGGCTGCCACTTCCCCCTGCCACCTCCTGGCTGCCACTTCCCCCTGCCACCTCCTGGCTGCCACATTCCACAGCCACCTTCTGGCTGCCACATTCCACACCTTCCTCCTGGCTGAGGCTTTCCTGTGTATGAAAAAGGGAAATCATTTTAGTTTTTGGTTCATCAATCACACACAATTTTCAGCTCATGACTGTTGCAAATTTAATGTTAATAAATAGAAAAGACTATCCTTCTGACCCCCTTATTTTTTATTCTTGTTCCAAATATTTGTGGTCACTACTGTCTATTGATATGTAAAACACTTTATTAAATCAGCAATTAGTGATCAATAATAACATCTAGTTACCACCATTTATTTTACGACAAGAAATATATTGAACAATGCTCTACCTGGCTCAAGCTGGGCTCCTCCACATCTTCCTGGCTGGTAGGCCCAGGGTGGGCGTCGAAAGCCTCAGCTGGGGTGGAAGGAACTGTGGAAGGAAGGGTTGAGAGGGATTCCCTAACTTCAGTCTGGTCTGCCAGAAAATGAAGTCTCTCATAGTACCAAAGCCTGGGGACATAAATGTCATCTGCTGTTGCTCCTGATCGCATGGATTTCTGGGCCTTAGTACGCTTCAAGATTATATGTGCTCCTCAGGCCACTATTTTTTTTTTTTTAAATAGTTGATGTCTGCTGTGGGGATCTGCAGCTTCACCAACTCCAGCAGTTTCTTCTCCATCGCTGCCCACCTCTTTATTTTCTTATTATAATGACCTGCCACAGACAGGGAAGCTCCCTGTACTTGTCTATGAAGATTGGGAGAAAGCTGTGGTCTTTGAACCCATCTATTTTCTCTGCAAGACACAACATAAGACAAACCCTAATGTCAGGCTAAACTCTCATAATCTTGTCCCAATATAGGCCTCAATCTAGAAGCAGTATAGGCCACTGATGCACCAAGTTCAAATTGTACTTTGGTTACAACGATCATCACTTCCGATACTCCGTCCTCCGCTCACAGACCATACGTATGACGCACGCGTGTTACGCTTTATATACACTGTGCATGCGTGAAACTCCGCCCCTGGCGTTCTTACTAGTATATTCCCCGCCCCTTCTCTTTCGGCTCTGTGAGTAGAGCACATGATGAAGACAGAGCAGGTGCATGCAGAGGAGAGCAGCAATGACAAAAGCCCGGAGCCATGAACATCCCGATCCCAGAGGAGATTTAAAGCGGAGGTCCACCCTAAAGTGGACCTTCCGCTCATTGGAATCCTCCCCACCTCCGGCGCCACAATTGGCACCTTTCAGGGGGGAGGGGGGTGCAGGTACCTGTACAGTACAGGTATCTGCCCCCACTTCCGGAATAGCTCTCTGCGGAAAGGGGCGTAGATTACGCCCCTTTCCAAAAGTCCCCCGCTGCCTGCTGGGAAACACACAGATCCCAGAGGCAGCGGGTCCATCCTTATTGCGCAGCTAGACTCGCGCATGCGCAGTAGGGAACCGGGAAATGAAGCCGAAAGGCTCCACTTCCTGATTCCCATACCCAAGATGGCGGCGGCAGCACCCGAGAGACGATCGAGAGATCGGCTTCGGGTGCCGACATCGCGGGCGCGCTGGACAGGTAAGTGTCACTATTTTAAAAGTCAGCAGCTGCAGTATTTGTAGCTGCTGGCTTTTAAAAAAAAAAACGCGGACTCCCGGCGGACTCCCGCTTTAAGGCCTCAAATATGTCCTTTGAAGGGATGGTGGAGATGGTGGACATCTTGAAGAGGGCCGACTATGATGGGAAGTATGGACCTTACCCAAACCCTAATGTGAGAAAGGCCAAGATCATGTCTAAAGTTGTGAACAGTCTGCGCCAGAATTTTGGGGTACGGCGATCCAGGGATCAATTGAGGAAACGTGGGTCAGACCTGAAATTGAGGGAACATGATCAGTACAGAAGAATCAAGAGAGTTCTTCTAAAAAGTAAGTAGTTGTCGTGTGTTCCTATTCTTCTTCTTATGTTCGTGCCGCTCCATGTGCTTTTCTTTACTGTTGTACAGTTTAAAATGGCAACTTTCATGTTCATGGGCACAGTAATCGGTCATAGGAAACATCGTTCGTTTGCCCACTTATGAGATGTTTTTGGCAGATACAGGTTGACTACGTTTGTTCAGGTCTATTTGTATTAAAATACGTTTGTTGTCTAGATGGGTTTGTACCAGAATGAAATGCAAACTTCAGTGTAAGGAGAGGACACTCAGCAGCTGTTTACACATCTGGACGCAGGAGCAATAGTGTGGGACACCAGAACAAACTTTTTAGGGTGTCCCACACAGGTGCTCCAGTGGATACTAGGAGTGTCTCCATGTTTTATACTTTAACAAAAAAGATAAGTATTCCAGATTTAGAAAGGAAATAAACATTTCTTCAGCTTGGAACTCTGTCAAAACAGACAATTGTTACGACACTTCCATGCAATGTTTCATATTCTTATTTCTGCCCTCAAATATCTGTGTGTTAAGTATATCTTTTTTTTATTCACATAGGGGAGGAAAGACTCAGGAAATCTTAGGACACCACAAACCCCACACCTCCTAAAGAAGGGGAAATCCAAAAACCACAAGCAGAGGATTAGTAAGGAGAGGTTTATGAAGTGGGCGAATAGTCAACACAACAGGTGAGTGTCTGAGACCACAGCTTCAGGTAATAGATGGATGCCTGCATATTTATAATACATGGTGTTTTTTTTAGGTGATGTGGATGTTGTGGAAGAAGAATCTGATTTCACCAGTGAAACTGGAGATAATGGGGTGCAATCGTGATTTCTAATGTGACCAAAACAAATGTAATATACCAAAGATGTTGGTTTGTTCAAAAACCCTTTTCTAACGCACCCATGAATGTGCTTTGAGTAAAATGTTTTCTACTAAACAATGTGTGGCTTCTTCTTTCAATGTTCAAAAGGAGTTTTTGTAGTAAGTTGTTGTTTACAGTGACAATGGGGGTTATTTACTAAAGGCAAATCCACTTTGCACTACAAGTGCACTTTCATTGCAGTTTCAAGTGCACTTTTGCAGTGCACTTGGAGTGCAAAGTGGATTTTTCTTTAGTAAAAAAACTCCCACAGTGCTTTTTAATTTGCCACAATCACGCCATTTTCGTGACTAACAAAAAATCACAAAAGAAAAGAAACACAAGCAGTAAATACAAGGAAATATTATTTCAGTTTATCAACAAAAAAATGTTTTTTTTAAATGTTTCTTGATTGTGTGGCCATTTAATGGCCCCCCTACCCGCAAAGTACTCCAAATATTTTTGTCTCACTTCACATGTGTTTTGGGGGGGCAGGCCAGGATGGCCAGCTTCAAGTGCCGTCAGGGTTAAGTATCAGGAAAGCCGGCCTCAGGTTTACTTCCTCTTTAATGCAGTATATTTCTGTGTATTACTGTATGTTTAATGCAGTATATTTTAGTGCGTTATGTGCCGTTTAACGCAGCATATTTCAGTGCATTAGTGCACGTTTTTTTGAAAATTTATGTTTATTGAAGATTTTTCAACACACATATAACATACAAACGTACAAAAAGGTCCCCAAAACAAAACCCCAAACCTCCACCCCCCACCCAACAAACTCCTCCTTGTGCAGCCCTCCGCTCAACTTCTTAGCTCAGTTTATGGACACCAACCGTATCTCACATAGAACAAACATAGCTCATTCCGTTACTGATGATTTAAATACCCGAGATGGGGATGTGAACCAACCCAAATATAGCAGCTCCCTGCCTTGCCCCTCCCCCGACTCTCAAGGAGTGCACCTCCCGCCTAGCAATTAATTCACAGTATCTGCAGCATCAAGCCAGCACCTCCACACCCTCTCAAACTTAGTAGGACACCCTCTACTGAGATAAGTGGCTTTGTATAGCGGCAAAGCTTTATTAATTAAACCTTTCCAGTAAGAAACCGTAGGAGGTGCAGGTTTCTTCCAACATAACAGGATAGCTTTACGTGCATAAAATAACGCCAGAGAGATCAGAGTCCTCTGCGCCTTTCGGGGTGCCAACTCCTCCACCAGCCCGAGCAAACAAGTCGCGACCGTGACTGGAATCGGCACCGAAAGTACAGATTGTATGACCTGTGTTACACCCTCCCAGAACTCAACAATCTGCGGACACAGCCAAAACACATGATCAAAGTCAACTCGGTCAGCTGTGCAACGCCAGCATCCCTCCGCACCATAAATTCTAGCCAGTCTAACCGGGGTGTAATATATTCTATGCAGTATTTTAAACTGAATAAGTCTGTCTCTAGCCGAGACTAGGGTCTGAAACGGGTAACCCCACATGTCATCCCAATCCTCCCCGTCAAAGTCTGGTACTAAGGCACTCCAAATGTCTCTACATTTTTGGATAGGCTTTGGTCTGTCATGGAACAACAGTCTGTACACTAAGGAGAGAGGCTTTTTCAGGTCCTCCGTCCGCAGCACCTTCTCCAGAGGCGACACCCCCATCTCCAGAGCTCCAGGACCGAACTGAGAGAGAAAAGCGTGCCGCAACTGTAGGTATCGAAAGAAATACCAATTTGGAAGATCATATTTAACCTTAAGCTGATCAAACGTTAAGAGCTTCCCCCTTCCTACCACATGCTTCAGTTGTTTAACCACTTGGGATCCGCGCTATTGCAAAATGACGGCAACAGCGCGGACCCACATTTCCGGGACTACGTCTATTGACGTAGTCCCGGTTACGAGCGGCCTGCGCGCCCCCTGAGGGGCGCGCGCGGCGCGCTCTGTGATCGGCGAGTCCGTGAGACTCGCCTGATCACCGATCCGTGTAAGGGGTCGATCCCGACCCCTTATCACGTGATCAGCTGTCAGCCAATGACAGCTGATCATGTGATAAAACGGAGCCGGTAATCGGCTAGTATTCCTCCTCGCGCTGACAGCGCGAGGAGAAAAAAAAAAGCCGATCGCCGGCGGCCGTGTTCGGGACATCAGTCCCGATCACGGCCAGCAATTTAAACGGACACCTGCCCCCTGCCAGTGCCCACCTGCCACCCGCAGTGCCATCCTGAAATAAAGTAAGTGCCCCCCTGTCAGTGCCACCCAGCAGTGCCCATAGTGCCCACAGTGCCACCCAGCAGTGCCCACAGTGCCACCCAGCAGTGCCCACAGTGCCACCCACAGTGCCACCCAGCAGTGCCACCCACAGTGCCACCCAAAATCTGCCTCAAAGGTGCTGCACCCCAGTGCCGCCCATCAGTGCCCAGCAGTGCCGCCCATCAGTGCCCAGCAGTGCCACCTATCAGAGCCACCTATCAGTGCCACCTATCAGTGCCCATCAGTCCCATCTATCTGTGGTACCTATCAGTGCCCATCCGTGCCACCCATCCGTGCCACTTATCCGTGCCACCCATCCGTGCCATCTTATCTGTGCCCATCTTTGCCCATCAGTGCCGCCTTATCTGTGCCCATCGGTGCCGCCTTATCTGTGCCTATTAGTGCCGCCTTAACTATGCCTATCAGTGCCCACCAGTGCAGCCTATCAGTGCCCACCAATGCAGCCCATCAGTGCCCACCAATGCAGCCCATCAGTGCCCACCAATGCAGCCTATCAGTGCCGCCTAATCAGCGCACTTCAATGAAGGAGAAAAATGACCCGTTTGCAAAATTTTATAACAAACGATTAAAACATGATTTTTTTTTTTTTTTTTTGCATCTTTTTTTGTTTGTTTAGCAAAAAATAAAACTCCGAGCTGTAACTAAATACCACCAAAAGAAAGCTCTATTTGTGGGAAAAAAATGATAAAAATTTCATTTGGGTACAGTGTTGTATGACCGCGTAATTGTCACTCAAAGTGCATCAGCGCTGAAAGCTGAAAATTGGTCTGGGACTGAGGGGGGTTTAAGTGCCCAGTAAGCAAGTGGTTAACACCCACTCTGGCCCATATAACCGGATCAGGGATTTCTCCAAAATGCGGCAATTTAGGATTAAACCATAAAGGAGTGTCAGGAGACCAACTCCCCTCTGGTTGTTTCATCAAGGCCTGCACTTTGTCCCAGGCCCGTATTGTTGCTCTCATTTAGGCCGCCAGAGCCGATGAAGCCCTCGGACCTCTATACACCAAATAGGACAGGCTTTCGTATGAGCCCAAAAGAGCCGCCTCCAGTACATTTGCCGAATCCCCGTCCTCCCGCGTTAGCCAGCGTCCGGCAACCACCATTTGCCCAGCTAGATAATATTTAAAAAGATCCGGCAATGCCAAACCACCTTGACCCCATGGCTCCTGCAAAACCCTAAGGCTTATTCTGGGGTGTGTAGCGGCCCATAAAAAGGAGCCAAAAAGACTATTAACCCGCCGAAAAAACGAGCAGGGAACCCAAATAGGAGAATTACGTAGAAAGTAGAGAAATACTGGCAGAACCTTCATTTTAAGCAGGTTAACCCTACCAATGAGGGGCATTAGTGCACGTTTAACACAGTATATTACTGTGTGTTGCTGCATGTTTAACGCAGTATATTTCAGTGTGTTACATGCTGTTTAACGCAGCACATTTCAGTACATTAGTGCACGTTTAACGCAGTATATTTCAGTGCATTATGTGCCGTTTAATGCAGTATAGTTCAGTGTGTTAGTGCACATGTAATGCAGTATATTTCAGTGTGTTAAATGGCATTTAACATGCTATTTAATGCAGTATATTTCGGTGTGTTACTGCTTGTTTAACGCAGTATATTTCTGTGCGATAGTGCATGTTTAAGGTAGTATATTTCTGTGCATTACTGTACATTTAATGAAGTATATTTCAGTGTGTTATGTGCCATTTAACACAGTATATTTTAGTGCATTAGTTCATGTTTAACACAGTATATTTCTGTGCATTACTGCACATTTAACACAGTATATTTCAGTGCATTGCTGCACATTTAACACAGTATCTTTCTGTGCATTAGTGCATGTTTAGCACAGTATATTTTAGTGCGTTACTACACGTTTAACGCAGTATATTTCAGTGCGTTATATGGCATTTAACGCAGTATATTTTAGTGCGTTATATGCCATTTAACGCAGTATATTTCAGTGCGTTAAATGCCGTTTAACGCAGTATATTTCAGTGTGCTACTGCACATTTAACACAGTATATTTCTGTGCGTTAGTGCATCTTTACTGCACTATATTGTAGTGTGTTGGTGGAGTGTGTCTGTGTAGTGAGTACTCAGGTTAAAGTGAACCAAACGCCACTTTACATTGTTTAAAGTGCATCTACACATTTCCACATCTTTATTACATTTTGTTAATAAGCACCACCCAGCAGTATGTGTCCACAGGCAAAGTTGGACGTGGTCAGTCCTCAGGCAGGGCATCATTTCCTCTGTTTAGTGATGTTGCCCGTGCTATCCAGCCACAGCATATGGAGGAGGTGGTGGACTGGCTTACTCCTCCTCATCCTCCTCATCTTCCGTCACCCAAGGAGAGACTAGTGCGCAATCCACTAAATCTGCCTCCTTGTCCACAGCTAATCCTCCCCAACATCAGGCATGGAGGAGTCAGGAGAGATATTTGAACACAGCGTCATCCCCTTACTCCTTGACAATGCACAGTCATTACTTGATTCAGATGTTGGTTCTGAGCTTGAGGAAGGTAGGAACATGAGCCTACAGAGAGGGGAGAACACTAGTAAACAACAAATTGACAGTTATGTTCCCCCAGTCGCAGTGTATTGCCAAGTTGTCTCTAGTGGTAATGAGGATGAAGGAGATGATGATGATGAGGTCACTCACGCAACTTGAGTGCCAGATAGAGCAGAGGAGGAAAGTGAGGGTGAGGCACAACCCCAACAAGGAAGCCATTATGGAAGAGTAGAGAGCAGCCACCCAAGTCCATTACATTGTAGAGCTGTTTTCTTCCTTCCCACAGCTTAGCTGTCTGGGCCTTTTTTAGGACATGTGCAGCCAATCACACTGTTGCAATTTGCAAACTTTGTCTCAAGCACATCAAGCATGGCAAAAACACGAGCCATTTGGGTACCACATAATTGACAAGGCATTTAACCTCCCACCCTCTGTACGTTGGCAAGAGCACCGAAAAGCCACACAAAAGGGACGCAATTCTGTTCCTCCTCCTTGCTCACCTCAGTCTACCCCACTATACTTCATGACCTCTCAGCAGCCTCCACTGAAAGGGATGATGGTATAGTGTAGGGTGTATTAGGTCTTTACAGCACATCTGCCAATAGCACACCACCAGCTGTAAACTATAGCCGGCAAATTTCTCTACCCCATCTGCTGCAGCAAAAAAACAAAAAATACAGTTGTTGTCACCCACATGCCCAGCGTCTAAATGCAAGCTTGTCAAAGCTGCTGGCTTTACAACATCTGCCCTTCTACCTGGTGGATTCAGCCCCCTTCGTCAATTTGCTGATGTTGCTTGTTGTACCGTTTTGTTGTACGTCTTCATACAGCTAGTGGTGATGATGCGAGATTTGTCAGCACTACCCTGTCCTCCTCCATACCCTTCTCTGCTGAATTGTCCTATGAACCACAAGTACTCCCTAATGCCTTGTACACATGGTCGGAAATTCCAACGGAAAAGGTCAGATCGGATTATATTGACGGAAAATGTGATCGTGTGGGGGCTCCATCGGACTTTTTCCGTTGGAAATTCTGACGGAAAAAATTTGAGGGCAGGATCTCAAATTTTCCGACAAAAAAAATCCGATCAGACTTTTTCCGATCGTTTGTAGAGAATTCCGATCGGACAAAGTGCCACGCATGTGCAGATCAAATTATGAGACCAAAGCTATTGGCTACTAGTCTCAACGTAGTCCCGTCATAGCAAACGAACGTCATCACGTTCTGAATGATCGGATTTTCCGACAGCTTTGTCCGACCGTGTGTATGCAACACCAGTTTTGGAAAAAATCTGACGGATTTTGTTGTCGGAATGTCCGACCGTGTGTACAAGGCATAAGCGTTCAAGGGGCTATTTAATGAGTCAGACTAAAAAGTGCCATGCAGTGCTTCAGTTGGTGTGTCTAGGGGACAGGAACCACACTGGAGCAGAGATTCTTGCAGCTCTGCAGGGAAGGCCCAAAGGGGGTTCATGCCATGACAGCTGGAGCCAGGAATGGGTGTGCGATAATGGCACAAACCTCTCCGCCCTTAGATAGGGAAAGTTGACACATGTGCCATGCCTGGCACATGTCCTCCATTTGGTGGTGCTGTTTACATAGGTACCCATGGTTGGAAGATCTGCTAAAGCAGGCCAGAAGAGTCATTTCAGGTGGTCATACACAACCAGTGCTCGGTTGGCTGAAATTCAGCGGGAATTCTGCCTGTCCATAAACCACCTCATTTGTGACATGATTCCCAGGTGGAACTCGATGTTGGCAATGCTGCAGCAGCTGCACATGCAGCAGAGGGCATCAACAAATACCTGTGTGAGTATGGCCCAACGACAGGCTCAGGCCGGCTCAGCTTTTTTCCCCCACCATTTGACAATGCATGCATCAGTGACACAATCACTTATATCATGGCATGTGCAGCAGACCACAGCGTTGCTGTTTGCAATCTCTGTCTTAAGTGGATCAAGCATGGCCAGAACCCCAGCTGCTTGGGCACCACTTGCTTGATAAGTCATGTGACTATCTGCCATTCAGTCCATTGGCAACAGCTCCTAAAAGACCCACATCACAAAAAAATGCAGACTTCTCCTTTCTCCTCATCTGTAATCCCTACCCCTACTATACCTCAAGTCTTCTCAAAAGCCTCCACAGAGAGGGATGATGGTATAGGGTGCCACAGGTACTTGAACCCAATCTGAAAGCAGTACACCACCTGTTGATTTCACCAGGCAAATTTCGCTACCCCAGTTGGTGAACCCTAAAAAAAATACTGTCTCAGCCATCCACATGCTCAGCGTCTACATGCTAGCTTGGCCAAATTGCTAGCACAACAAATGCTGCCTTTTCATCTGTAGACTCTTTCGTGAATTTGCCGAATATGCTGTACTACAGTGGCAGGTTCCAAATTCCAAAATTTATTTTCACGTAAGGCCATGCCAGCTCTGTACCATCATGTGGAAGACAATGTTTTGGCCTCGTTCGACAGGGTGGTCAGCAGCAAGGTTCACATTATTTATGACAAGTGGTCCAGCAGGCATGGTCAGGGATGTTACATTTCCTTTACGTGCACTGGGTAACTTTGCTGGCAGCTGGGAAGGATGCAGGACAGGGTTGAGTGCTGGAGCTTGTTCTACCACCAAACCTCCAAAAAGCTGGTGGTGATTCTGCCACATCTGTCTGCTCCACCCACTCCTTTTCTTCTTCTTCTATGATTTCTTTTGTTAAATTGTCCTCTGAACCAGTAGTGCTCCATAAGCGTTCAAGGGGCTACGCAAGCAGTCAGGCTAAAAGATGCCATGCGGTGCTTCAGTTGGTCTGTCTAGAGGACAGGACCCACACCAGGGCATAGATTCTGTCAGCTCTGCAAGGTCAGGCTCAGAGGTGGACGCCATGGCAGCTTGAGCCAGGAATGGTTGTATAGGACAATGGCACCAACCTTCTCTCTGCCCTCGGAAAAGGGACACTTGACCCATGTTCCATGCTTGGCACATGTCCTTAATTTGGAGGTGCAGTGTTTCTCAAACAGGTACCCAGGCTTACAAGGTATTCTGAAGCAGGCCAGAAAAGTCTGTGGCCATTTCCAACAGCCATACAATGCCAGTGTTTAGCTAGCTGACAAAGGGAATTCAACCTACCCACCAACCGCCATATTTGTGACATGCCCACCAGATGAAACTCAACATTGGCAATGCTGCAGCGACAACACATACAGCAAAGGGCCATCACACAGTGTACCTATGTGAGTATTAGGTCAGCTTGGCTTCTTTTTGCTACGCTACTGGTTGCTGATAAAGGATAAAATATTCAAGAAATGGTGCGCTAAATCAATTGATGCAAAAAATCATAAATACCAAATGTTTATCATCAAAAATAGGCTAATATCAAATCCTCAACAGTATGCATTAACATACAATAGTGAAATGAAATAAAACCAAAAAAACACACAAATAAGTGATATATAATATATAGTTCATGTGATAATGTCCCACAAAGTGTTAATGTATCTGAACTCCTTCCCCGGGAGACAGCTTTTTCCAACAAGGGGAGTGTTGTAAAGGTAAATGATGATTAGTGATAAAATCCACTACCACCACTTCTAGAGGAATTGGCTGCTCACCTCAGGCAAAGACCCCCTGAGTCAAATCCCGCCTCTGGTTGTAATGTCGCCATATCCTGGGTCCTCTAAAATAATCACCAATTGCTCTTCTAAAGATGCTCAGAGTAGAAAGGAAACATTAATCAAGCAAGATTGCGTATATAAATGTGTATTTACTTAATAAAAAATGCTCACTCACATAGCTGTCATTTTGTACATTACCTGTAACGTAAAGATACAAAGAGCTCGCCTCCTCACGTCACCGTCTCCACCCGTCACGTTGCATCACTGGTCACGTGACGTCCTCATTCCCTTGTTTGACAGGTGCATGTAATTTAAAAAAAAAAAAATTCTAATTTTAGCAGCAGGGCCTGTTCCTGCGCCCAACAAGAATAGCTGTGAGGGTTTACAGTGTTCAGGCACCATCAACACCCAAGGCCCAACTTTTCTGTATTTGTTTGACAGGTGCATGTAATTAAAAAAACATTTTCTAATTTTTAAAAGCAGGGAGAGTTCCTGAGCCCAACAAGAATATCTGTTTGACAGGTGCATGTAATTTATTTTCTAATTTTTAACAACAGAGCCCGTTTCTGCACCCAGCAAGAGTAACTGCGTCGGGTTACAGTGTTCAGGCACCACTAGGGATGGGTAAACGGTTTCGGCCAAGCATAAGTTTGGCCTGAATATCACCCATTCATGTACTCACCTAACACCCAAACTTTCTGGGCACTTAGCGGGATGTTCGTTTCCCTTAGGT
Organism: Lithobates pipiens; assembly: GCF_037356315.1. Lineage (NCBI taxonomy): Eukaryota > Metazoa > Chordata > Amphibia > Anura > Ranidae > Lithobates > Lithobates pipiens. The sequence continues at coordinate 134,073,065 of NW_027507764.1, forward strand.
CTGGTATGGATTTTAAGGGGAACCGCACACCACAATTAATAAAAAAACGGCATGGGGTCCCCCCCAAAATCCATACCAGACCCTTATTCGAGTATGCAGCCTGTCAGGTCAGGAAAGAGGAGGGGATGAGTGAGCACCTCTCCTCCTGAACCATACCAGGCCACATGCCCTCAACATGGGGGGTGGCTACTTTGGGGCGGGGGCAGAGTCAATGTTGATGTGGACAAGGGCCTCTCCCTGACAACCCTGGGGTGTGGTTGCCAGGGTCTGCGGGCAGGGGGCTTATCGAATCTGGAAGCCCCCTTTAGCAAGGGCTCCCCCAGATCTCAGACCCCCATATGTGAATCGTATGCCAAACCATTCACCAAAAAAGAGTCAAAAAGTAATAAAGACAAGAAATTGTTTTTGAAAAGTACTTTATTGAAAAATAAAAATATATTGTCCTTCGATGTACAGTATATCCACCGTCAATCATGATAAAAATAGAAAAAATAGAAAGAAAAAATGCTCTGCCTCCTGGGAGGTCTCCCACTGTCTACCAGCTCTGCATTTTGACAGCGTCACCCGGTCACACCGCCCCCTTTTTGACATCACGACCCCCGCCCATGGTCCCTCACAACCACAGCCCAGGGTTGTCGGGAAGAGGTCCTTGTCCCCATCAACAAGTCGTTATCCCCCTGCCCCAAAGCACACACCCCCCCATGTTGAGGGCATGTGACCTGGTATGGTTCAGGAGGGGGGAAGGGGGGAAGCTTGCTCGCCCCCCCTTTCCTGACCTGCCAGGCTGCATGCTCGGATAAGGGTCTAGTATGGATTATGGGGGGGACCCCACACCATTTTTTTCTTTTTTTTCTTTATTTGTTTTCAATAGCTGAGTGCGGCGCCATTTTAAATGGGATTTTACTCGTTTTTTTTTTCACTAGAAATTTCATTTTTGCTGTAGCATGTTTTATGCATGCTACAGATGCACCACTTTACAGGCACATTAGGCTTTCCATTGCACTTAAGCTAAATTTTACATTTCTAGCCAGCACGCTGGCAAATATTTATCAGGGCGACAAATATTCTATATACACACTTTTTTGATTTTTTTGGTTATAGTTTACATTTTTACTTCAATACTAGAATAATATATTGCACAATTGGCACTTATACACCGGATTGATGTAACACTTTTAATCTATCACATTATTAGGTATTTTCATATACAGGTATAGCGCCAGATCTATTCACAGTACCCCTTCATCTAACGTTCTCCACCCCACCAGGTGGATATTAATAGAGGCAGCTCTTACCTATTTTATTATTATTTTTTTCTTCCCCATATTTTATATGTGATACTTTTTATATATATTTTTTATTCACTTTATACATTTTCTACATAAGCTCCATAGCGCAACCTATTACCCTTATTCCTTCACATTAAGGGGACCCCCCCCCCCGGCACTATATTTAAAGGAATTTTTCATTTTTATTGTTGCACTTTAAGCATAATAAAAAATCAATGCTCCTGAAAAAAACAATAATTTTTGAAAAAAAATTGTATTGATACATGTCGTATTGATACAGTTCACCATTCATGTTAGGAACCAATATTCAGCGACATTGGCATCAGGGGCTGCATAGCAGCTTGTAATCCAGGACTGATTAATTTTGATAAATGTCAGATGGTCCACGGAGTCTGTGGACAGATGCGTTCTATTATCAGTAGGGATGAGCCAAACACCCCCTGTTCGGTTCGCAGCAGAAATCCCGAACAGGGGGGTGTTTTGCTCATCCCTACTGATAATAGAACACGTCTGTCCACAGACTCCGTGGACCATCATCTGACATTTATCAAAATTAATCAGTCCTGGATTACCAGCTGCTATGAAGCCCCTGATGCCGATGTCGCTGATTATGTGTTTTTGGGATGTGGAATCTCTGTAGGACTTCTAGGCTGCCTAGCGTTGTGGGTGTTGATTTGATCTGAAAGATTTTTTTTGGTGTAGGTTTCATGGGCACAATTAACACTTAAAGACCAATTTTTACACACCTGTTTGACAGTTGCATATAATTAACATTTTTGACAGCAAGGCCAAATCTTGCTTTCATGTAGCGTACCACTATAGGATTAAGGTGTGAAGGCACCATGGACACCCAAGGACCAATTTTTGTGCACCTGTTTGACAGGTGCGTATCATTTAAAATTTTGACAGCAAGGCAATTCTTGCTTTCATCAAGAGTACCTCTATAGAGTTACAGTGTAAAGGCACCTCCAACACCCAAAGACCAATTTTTCCACACCTGTTTGACAGGTGCATATCATTTACATTTTTGACAGCAAGGTCAATTCTTGCTTTTATCAAGAGTACCTCTATAGGTTTAAGGTTGTAAGGCACCACAGACAACAAAAGACCAATTTTTCTGCACCTGTTTGACAGGTGCATACAGGGGCGGTCTGACCAGTCGGGCACTCGGATGCCGACCGAGGGCCCGAGGCCATTAGGGGCCCAGACTCGGCCACACGAGAGACTTGAAGCGGCTATATTACATGCCGATTATAATACTGCTAATGGCGAGCTGCTCGTCTTCCCTCCCGTCCATCCAAGGTGCTTTTACTGTATGCGACGTGACATCACTTGGGACAGACAAGAAGCGTGGAGGGACCAGCAGGGAGCAGAGCGCCGTTAGAAGTATTATTATCGGCATTGGTGAGTCAAGGTGAGAGTGAGACACCAGGGCCGCCACAAGTGATGGGGGGAGTACAGATGTATGGGGCAAAAACATCATGGGGGGAGGGAGAACAGATGTATGGGTCCCGGGCCCCAACATGACCGCAGGAAGGCCCATGATACTCCCCTGGTCCCCCACCCCACAGTGTCCCCCTGTGTGTGCGTTCTCCCTCCAGTGTCCCCCTGTGTGTGTGTTCTCCCTCCAGTTTCCCCCTGTGTGCATTCTCCCCCCAGTGTCCCCCTGTGTGTGTGTGTTCTTCCTCCAGTGTCCCCCTGTGTGTGTGTGTTCTTCCTCCAGTGTCCCCCCGTGTGTGTGTGTTCTTCCTCCAGTGTCTCCCTGTGTGTGTGCATTCTCCCTCCAGTGTCCCCCTCTGTGTGTGCGTTCTCCCTCTAGTGTCCCCCTGTGTGTGTTCTCCCCCCAGTGTCCCTCTGTGTGTGTTCGTTCTCCCTCCAGTGTCTCCCTGTGTGTGTGTTCTTCCTCCAGTGTCTCCCTGTGTGTGTGTTCTTCCTCAAGTGTCCCCCTGTGTGTGTGTATTCTTCCTCCAGTGTCCCCCTGTGTGTGTATTCTTCCTCCAGTGTCCCCCTGTGTGTGTGTCTTCTTCCTCCAGTGTCCCCCTGTGTGTGTGCGTTCTCCCTCCAGTGTCCCTCTGTGTGTGCGTTCTCCCTCCTTTGTCCCCCTGTGTGTGTTCTCCCTCCAGTGCCCCCCCCCCTGTGTGTGCGTTCTTCCTCCAATGTCCCCCTGTGTGTATGCGTTCTCCCTCCAGTGTCCACCTGTGTGTGTGTGTTCTCCCTCCAGTGTCCCCCTGTGTGTGTGTGTGCGTTCTCCCTCCAGTGTCCCCCTGTGTGTGTGTCTTCTTCCTCCAGTGTCCCCCTGTGTGTGTGCGTTCTCCCTCCAGTGTCCCTCTGTGTGTGCGTTCGCCCTCCTTTGTCCCCCTGTGTGTGTTCTCCCTCCAGTGTCCACCCCCCTGTGTGTGCGTTCTTCCTCCAATGTCCCCCTGTGTGTATGCGTTCTCCCTCCAGTGTCCACCTGTGTGTGTGTGTTCTCCCTCCAGTGTCCCCCTGTGTGTGTGTGTGCGTTCTCCCTCCAGTGTCCCCCTGTGTGTGTTCTTCCTCCAGTGTCTCCCTGTGTGTGCGTTCTCCCTCCAGAGTCCCCCTCTGTGTGTGCGTTCTCCCTCCAGTGTCCCTCTATGTGCCTGCGTTCTCCCTCCAGTGTCCCCCTGTGTGTGTGTTCTCCCCCCAGTGTCCCCCTGTGTGTGTGTGTTCTTCCTCCAGTGTCCCCTTGTGTGTGTGTGTTCTTCCTCCAGTGTCCTCCTGTGTATGTGTTCTTCCTCCAGTGTCCCCCTGTGTGTGTGTTCTTCCTCCAGTGTCCCCCTGTGTGTGTGTTCTTCCTCCAGTGTCCACCTGTGTGTGTGCGTTCTCCCTCCAGTGTCCCCCTGTGTGTGTGCGTTCTCTCTCCAGTGTTCCCCTGTGTGTGTTCTCCCTCCAGTGTCCCCCTGTGTGTGTGTGTTCTCCCTCCAGTGTCCCCCTGTGTGTATGTGTGTGTGTTCTTCCTCCAGTGTCCCCTTGTGTGTGTGTTCTCCCTCCAGTGTCCCCCTGTGTGTGTGTGCTCTCTCCTTCCAGTGTCCCCCTGTGTGTGTGTTCTCCCTCCAGTGTCCCCCTGTGGTTGATATCCCTCCAGTGTCCCCCTGTGTGTGTGCGCTCTCCCTCCAGGGACAAAATCTGTGGGATCTCCCTCCAGTGTCCTCCTGTGTGTGTGTGTGTGAGTTCTCCCTCTCCAGTGTCCCCCTGTGTGCCCCCCCCCAGTGTCCCCCATTGTGCTCTCCCCCCCACAGAGTCCCCCTATTTGCTCTCCCTCCCCAGTGTCCCCCTGTGTGCTCCCCCCAGTGTCCCCCTGTGTGCTCTTGCTCCACCTGTGTCTCCCTGTGCAGGTGTGGCTTGAGTGTGGGGACCAAGGGGCCCCATGATCTTCTATTGACAGGGGGCCTCATGAGTTGTCAGTCCGCCCCTGGGTGCATATTTAAATTTTTTGACAGTAAGGCCAATTCTTGTTTTCATCTAGAGCAGCGATCTCCAAACTGTGGCCCGGGGGCCAGATGTGGCCCCTTGCTTGGCTTTATGCGGCCCTTGGTGCACCATTCCATCCAATGACACTACTATGGTGCATTATTCCTGTCACTGACACCAACAATGGGGCACTATTCCTCCCACTGACACCATCAAAAGGGCATAATTCCTTCCACTGATACCAACGATGGGGCAACATTCCTTCCATTGACACCATTGATGGGGCATAATTCCTTCCATTGACACCATTGATGGGGCATAATTCCTTGCATTGATACCTACAATGGATCCTTTTTCCTTCCACTGACACAAACAACAAGGTAAAATTCCTCTTACTGATATCAAGAACAAAGCAAAATTTCTCCCCCCTGACATCAACAATGGGACAGAATTCCCTCCATTGACACCAACAATGGTGCTCTATCCTTCCAACTGACTCCAACAATGGGGTACTATTCCTCCAACTGATTCCAACAATGGGGAACTATTCCTTCCACTGACACCATCAAAAGGGCATAATTCCTTCTACTGATACCAACGATGGGGCAAAATTCCTTCCATTGACATGAACAATGGTTTACAATTCCTCCAACTGATTCCAAAAATGGGGAACTATTCCTCCAACTGATTCCAAAAATGGGGAACTATTCCTTCCACTGACATCAATAATGGGGCACTAGTCCTCCTACTGCCAAAGATAGGACATTGTTTACTCCCACTGGATGCCAGGATATTTTCTACTCCCACTGGCCCTGGTCCGGCCCCCCTAAAGTCTGAAGGACAGTAAACTGGCCCTTTGTTTAGAAAGTTTGGAGACCCCTGATCTAGAGTACCTCTGTAGGATTAAGGTGTGCAGGCACCACGGACACCCAAGGACCAATTTTTGGCAACCTGTTTGACAGGTGCATATCATTTCAAATTTTGACAGCAAGGCAATTCTTGCTTTCATCAAGAGTACTGCTATATGGTTACGGTGGTAGGGCACCTCCAACACCCAAAGACCAATTTTTCCACACCTGTTTGACAGGTGCATATCATTTACATCTTTGACAGCAAGATCAATTCTAAAGCCGCGTACACACGGGTGGATTGTATGGCCTACTTAGTCCGTCATACAATCCGACGGACAGTCCGTCATACTTTCGAATGAACGGACTTGACCACACACGGATGCACAAACAGTCTGTCGAAAGCTTGCCCGATGACGTGTACAGCACGTACGACGGGACTAGAAATAGGAAGTCCAATACACAGCAATGCAACCTTCCGCCGTGTAAATCCTTTCTGAGCATGCGCCATTCTTAGTCCGTCGAACTAGCCTACTCACGAGCGGATTGTCCGCTGAAACCAAAGTATGACGGACAGTATTATGGAAATTCCGAAATACTTAGTACGCCAGACTGCACGCTGAAAAAGTCCGCTGAAGCCCACACACGAGCGGACTGTCCGCTGAAATGTGTTTCGACGGACTAAGTAGGCCATACAGTCCGCCCGTGTGTACACGGCTTTACTTTCATCAAGAGTACTTCTATGGGGTTAAGGTGTGAAGACACCACAGACACTCAAGACCAATTTTTCCGCACCTGATTGACAGGTGCATATCATTAAAATTTTTGACAGCAAGACTAATTCTTGCTTTCATCAAGAGTACCTCTATGGAGTTATGGTGTTATGGCAGCTCTGACACCCAAAGACCAATTTTTCCGCACCTGTTTGACCGGTGCATATCATTTACATTTTTGACAGCAAGACCAATTTTTTCTTTCATCAAGAGTACCTGTATAGGGTTATGATTGGAAGGCACCACAGACACCTAAAGACCAATTTTTCCACATCTGTTTGACAGGTGCATATCATTTAAATTTTTGACAGCAAAGCAATTCTTGCTTTCATCAAGAGTACCTCTGTAGGGTTTTGGTGTGAGGGAACCACGGACACCCAAAGACCAATTTTTCTGCACCTGTTTGACAGGTGTATATCATTTCAACTTTTACAGCAAGGCCAGTTCTTGCTTTCATCAAGAGTACCTCTATACGGTTACAGTGTAAAGACAGCGCGGACCCCCAAAGACCAATTTTTCCACATCTGTTTGACAGGTACATATCATTTAAATTTTTGACAGCAAGGCAATTCTTGCTTTCATCAAGAGTACCTCTATAGGATTATGGTTGAAGGAACCACGGACACCCAAAGACCAATTTTTCTGCACCTGTTTGACAGGTGTATATGATTCCAACTTTTACAGCAAGGCCAACTCTTGCTTTTATCAAGAGTACCTCTATATGGTTATGGTGTGAAGACACCACGGACCCCCAAAGACCAATTTTTACACACCTGTTTGACAGGTGCATATCATTTGAATTTTTGACAGCAAGGCAAATTCTTGCCTTCATTAAGAGTACCTCTACAAGTTTCAGTGTGAAGGCACCACGGACACCCAAAGACCAATTTTTCCACACCCGTTTGACAGGTGCATATCATTTCAAATTTTGACAGCAAGGCAATTTTTGCTTTCATCAAGAGAACCTCTATGGGGTTACGGTGTTAGGGCACCTCCGACACCCAAAGACCAATTGTTTCGCACCTGTTTGACAGGTGCATATAATTTTAATTTTTGGCAGCAAGGCAATTCTTGCTTTCATCAAAAGTACCTCTAAAGAGTTACAGTGTGAAGGCACCTCCGACAGCCAAAGACCATATTTTCTGTACCTGTTTGACAGGTGCATATCTTTTCATTTTTTGACAGCAAGGCCAATTCTGGCTTTCATCAAGAGTACTTCTGTAGCAGTGATGGCGAACCTTGGCACCCCAGATGTTTTGGAACTACATTTCCCATGATGCTCATGCAGTCTGCAGTGTAGTTGAGCATCATGGGAAATGTAGTTCCAAAACATCTGGGGTGCCAAGGTTCGCCATCACTGCTCTATAGGGTTACGGTGTAAAGGTGCCACGGAAACCCAAAGACCAAATTTTCCTTACCTTTTTGGCAAGTGCATATCATTGCAATTTTTGACAGCAAGGCAATTCTTGCTTTCATCAAGAGTACCTCTGTAGGGTAACGGTGTCAAGGCACCACAGACACCCAAAGACCAATTTTTCTGCACGTTTGTCAGGTGCATATAATTTACATTTTTGACAGCAAGGTCAATTCTTGTTTTCAGCAAGAGTCATGAAGGCACCTCCAACACCCAAAGACCAATTTTTCCGCACCTGTTACTTGTATTCAAAATCTGCGGAAAAGACACCAGAATTTATCCAAAAAAACTCTAATCTTGTTCCCATTGCATTACATTGTGGCCTCATCATACAGACTGGCTCCCCAAGCCATTGTTTACAAAATAAAGAAAGCTTGCAGAGAAAATGTAATTTTTTTGGCTTTATAAATGCAATTATTGCTGCAGCAGCTTCTATACACAGTACAGATGTGCAACTTTACAGGACTAAGGGGACCCCCTAGGCACTATATTCAAAGTAATTTTTAATTTTTATTGTCATTTCTAATTTGTATGCTTTCACTTTAAGCATCAGTAAATCACTGCTCATTAAAAAATTATGTTTTTTAAAAACTCTGTTTTCATTGATACATGTCCAAACAAGAGAGGAACACTAGAAAGACTATTTTACGGACTAATGTTTATTTATATATTTGCATTTGTCAAACACTAACATTTATTACCTAGTTCTAGTTTTTTTTTTGTTTTTTTCCTCCTCTCCTGGTTTTATTTATATTTTATTAATAACAGCCCATTTCCAGAGTGCGCCATATTAACCCCCCAATTTAAACATGTCCCCCAGGGCAGTAAACAGACCCCCATAACTATTGTATGCCCAGTTACTTGCATATAAGCCTTCAAAATGGGCACTTTTGATTTTTCCAGTTCAGGTGAAATAGATTTCAATGGGGTTCGCTATTCAGTTCTGAACTTTTGCGATTTTCTAAAGTTCTTGTACAAACCAAACAGGAGATTGTTCGGCCCAACCCTAGTGGAGAGATTGGAATCTGATTGATTGATTGCTTCTGTGGACAGGTGTCTTTTATACAGGTAACAAGATAAGATGAGAAGCACTCCCTTTAAGAGAGTGCTCCTAATCTCAGCTCGTTACCTGTACAGAAGACACCTGGGAGCCAAAAATCTTGATAGGGGATCAAATACTTAATTCACTCATTAAAATGCAAATCAATTTATAACATTTTTGAAATGCATTTTCTGGATATTTTTGTTGTTATTCTGTCTCTCACAGTTAAAATAAATCTACCATTAAAGAGTTTGTTAACCCATATAAGACAAATGCTCCCAGGCTCTAATAGTGAGCACACTGCAGTAGTCTTTTAGAAAAACAAGCTCTGTAAAGACCTATTTAGAGCTGTCTTCAGGCCGGTCATATTACTCGCGACCGCTGTACAGCTCCAATGGATGGATGGATGGATGGATGGATGGATGGATACTGCATGAGGGGCCGTGATCTCCCTCTGACGTCAGCTGGGGAGATCACATGGCCACTCAGCCTCTCTTGCAGTAGTCCTGGAAACCAACTGGCCGATCCATGGCTGGTCCCAGACAACCTAGTGAGATACAAGGTCCCTGTGGAGAGGGGAGACACTGAGGGGCACCACATTCCACTGGGAAACTAGCAGGTTCTAGGGAAGGGGAAACTGAGACAGAGAGTTGGTCTGGATGGGGTCCTGCTCCAGACCCTGTGTGGCCACACAGTGGTGTATTGGGTAGCACTCTCGCCTAGCAGTAAAAAAGGTCGCTGGCTCAAATCCCACCCACGACACTACCTGCCTGGAGTTTGCATGTTCTCTCTGTGCCTGTGTGGGTTTCGTCCAGGTACACTGGTTTCCTCACACACTCCAAAGACATGCTGGTAGGTTAATTGGCTTCTGTCCAAAATTGGCCCTAGTATATGAATGTGAGTTGAGGACCTTGGATTGTGGGCTCCTTGAGTGTTGGGACAGATGTGAATGTGCAATGTATGTGTGGAGCACTGCATAAATTGACAGCACTATATGGTTACCTAAATAAATATATAATAGAGATCTTAATGAGACACAATGTACAGGGATAGGGACAATTGTAGACACGCACCCAAACTCACTCAGGTTTAACATCAATCAGTGCTAGAGAGTGCCAGGTTCAACTGGAGAGAGTGATGGGGACAAATAACTAGCCCAAGTACCCGGTGGTGCCCCTTTGCACCCTAATGACCGGAGGGCAAGTTTTTCATGAACAGCCTCCAATTTGTAGAAGTGGGAGTTCCCCTTCATGCAGAATGTTGGTCTGTAAACTTAACTGATTTCTGACTTGTTTATTTGGACCAGCTGGACCCAAACAACTATTTAAAGGGACAGGAAAGTGTTTACATATGTGGGCGGGACTAACGTGTGCATTCGCTCCTGAGCGTGAGCTACCGGGGACAGGGGTGTTTTAAATATTTTTTTTTTTACTTTTATTTTTTTTTTTACCTTCTTTTACAACATTTTTTTTGATTACTTTTATTCTTATTACAAGGAATATAAACATCCCTTGTAATAGGAATTATTTGTGACAGGTCCTATTTATGGAGAAATGCGGGGTCAATAAGACCCCACATCTCTCCTCCAGGCTGGAAAACATGAGATCAAAAAAAAATCCACGATCTCATGCTTACCAGCCGTGATCGCGGCTTTTTTTACATCCGCGGCCCAGATGTGACATCATAACGTCACACCCGGGCCTCCGGCGGTCATAGAGATGACCGGTGACCATCTGGTCACCGGTCATCTCTATGCCCGTCATATGGCATGGGAAAGCCCGGAGAAGCACCGGATGGCTGTGGGAGGGGGGATGTCCCCTCCCGTCACCTGTAAGAATGATCAAACTGGAGAACTGTTGTGATGATCATTTCTTATGGTGCACAGAATCGCCGGCTGGATATCTGAATGATGCCTATAGCTGCAGGCATAATTCAGATGTTTCCACTGAATATGACGTCCTTGGGCGGCAAGTGGTTAAAGTGTATTTCCACATTTGCAACCAAAATGGGATAGCACCTATTTTATATTTGTTACATGTCCCCATTCATATAGTACAGGCATCACTGAATTGTGGACCAAGTCACTGTCCCATCCAGACTATCGTGGTTGCACACTTTAAGGGGTGGTCCTTCACCCCCAGCATTGCCTGATGTCATTCTCACAGAAGAGCAAAAAATGGGAGACAGAACAGTTGTGGATGGAGAGTGGGAGGCACAGAAGCACTGGATGGGGGATGGGAATAGGAGCTGCCAGAGTTAAATCTTCAAGTTAACCAGAAGGTGATTGGTTGCTAGGATGCAGGGCAGTCCTAGCAACCAATCACCACCTTGTTAATATGAGAAGTTGACTCCCGCTCCCACCCTCCATTCAGTGCTGCTGTGCCTCCAACTCTCCAAACTGTGTAACTGTGTAAAGTAGGAGAGTGAAGAGGCAAATTACACTACTTTGGGGGGTATGAAGGGGATATGAAGGGGGCAGTGCTATGGGGGCGGTGTCAGGGGGGCAGTGCTGTGGGGGATGTGAAGGGGCAGTGCTGTGGTGACAGGTGATGTGAAGGGGGGCAGTGCTGTTAGGTGAGATGTGAAGGAAGGTAGTGCTCTTGGTGGGTGTACAGGGGGGCATTGATGTGAAGAGGGGCAGTGCTGTGAAGGGGCAGAGGATACTATGGTTGAGGAGGGGGTGATGTAAAGGGGGAGTTTTATGGGGGGTGATGTGAATGGGCAGAGCACACGTCTGCGGGAGGTGATGTGAAGGGGGTAATGCTGTGGGGGGTGATGTGAAGGGGGCATATGGCACTGCTTTGGGGGGGTGATGTAAAGGGGCACAGGTCACTACTGTAGGGGTGATGGGAAGAGGGGCAGTGCTGGGGCATAATGTGAAGGGGTGCGGAGGACACTGCTGTGGGAGAGTGATGTGAAGGGGGCAGAGGACACTAGTCTCGGGGGAAGTGATGTGAAGGGGCAGTGCTTTGGGGGGATGACGTGAAGAGGGGGAGAGGACACTGCTGTGGGAGTGATATAAAGGGGGGCAGAGGAAGACACTACAGGATTCAAGGGCTTGAGTAAAAATTACAAGGCTGTTGCTACAGATAATTAAACTGTGGGCTCAGGACCTAGAGACTGTCCAAATAGGTCAGGAAGGTCCATGAGGTCGTTTAGAGGACTGGGCGCAAAACCTATAAAGTGTTATTGTTGCTCTGCGTTAGGTCATATTACTGCTAATTGTTCCCTAAATGATGAACCAATTCAATGTGGTAATACTTATTTTAAAAAATGCATGTGTTTTTTTGCACAGGTGGAACGTACTGCATCATGTCAGGGACATATGTAAAAACAAATGCATATTATTTCAGTTGATTTAAAGCCTGCCACTGCTCTACTAGCTCTACTGGTAGTGTTATGACATTAGCCAAATGTGATTTTGTTAACTCTGCAAAGTCACACCCAAGTACTATTGGGGTTATTTGTATACATTGTGGTATATGTGATTACCAAACTGCTATGGTTGAGATTGTTACTCCCTGGGGCTCTGTGACACATTCAGTGGGGGTGGTACCCTCGCTGCTCAAAGCCATAGTGGGGAGAAATTTTCCACATTTTTGGAGTTTGTGGGAAAACAAAATGAGTCAGGAGGACAGAGCTCCCCCTGCTGGGGAAACACCTGAACTCACTCCTGACCCTTTTGATTGAAAAGTTGAAGAGGAAACCGTTGGTGTGTCTCAAGGAAGGGGTAGACGTTTTATTTTCTCTGTAATAACTGGGGAGCAGGAGGAGCTGGAATCCAACCCAGAGCTTGAGGATTAGAGATGGCCTTGCGGTTCGCCCGGCAGCCAGTTCGCAGCGAACTTTAATTGTTTGCGATTCACCAAACCGGCGGACTTCTGGCACTGTTCGCGGCGGACATATTCGTTTACATTGTGAGAACTTTGACCCATGACACATCCATCATGGGGTACAGGACAGCCAATTGAGACATTTCAGCACATGGACATACCCCCTACTTTTTAAATAGACCTGATCTGGCGGCCATTTTACATTCTGTCTTTTGTCAGTGTAGGGAAAGGACGCTGTGTGGAGCAGGGACAGTCAGTCTGTTATTATTAGGTCCACAAAAGTCCTTTTAAGGACTGGTATAGGTGTACAGTATATAGGGTTGTAATACACGTATAATATACTTTCTTTCAAATATAGAAAGCATATTATAGTGCACTGCAGTGCTGCTGACCGATTCTGCAGCTGTCGTTTCTCAGTGTAGGGACAGTTTGCTGTTTGGAGCAGGGACAGTCTGCAATTCACTAGCTACTAGCTAGCTACTATTAGGTTCACAAAGGTCCTTTTAAGGACTGGTATAGGTGTACAGTACATAGGGTTGTAATACACGTATAATATACTTTTTTTCAAATATAGAAAGCATATTATAGTGCACTGCATTGCTGAAGTAACCGATTCTGCAGCTGTCTGTTCTCAGTGCAGGGATAGAGTTTGCTGTTTGGAGCAGGGACAGTCTGTAATCCACTAGCTAGTTACTATTAGGTCCACAAACGTCCTTTTAAGGACTGGTATAGGTGTACTATTTGGTGTGCAGTATATAGGGGTGTAATACACGTATACAATACTTTCAATTATAGAAAGCATAGTATAGTGCATTTCCACTGTGCAGCATTGTGACTGCTGAGCGTTTCTGCAGCTATACTACAAAGAGTGACAAACGCAATTAGAAAAAAGTATTATAACTGGTGTGATAGACCAGTGGCCCCCCAAAACGACAGATTGAAGCGGGGTGTTATATACCTTCTTCTGCATATACTGCACTTCTCTAGAGACTTTTGTCACAGGGTCATTTAAAAAATGACAGACAGAGGAAGAGGCAGGCCCTTCCGCAGGGGTGGTAGGGGTAGGGCAGGAGCAACAGGCTTGAGCCAAAGTGGGAAATTGCAGAAGTGCTCTTTATCTTGGTGTTGGAGTCAGTGCTCTCTATCTCTGTGCTGGTGTCAGTGCTCTCTATCACGGTGCTGGTGTCAGTGCTCTCTATCACTGTGCTGGTGTCAGTGCTCTATATCTCGGTGCTGGTGTCAGTGCTCTCTATCTCGGTGCTGGTGTCAGTGCTCTCTATCTCGGGGCTGGTGTCAGTGCTCTCTATCTCGGTGGTGGTGTCAGTGCTCTCTATCACTTTGCTGGTGTCAGTGCTCTCTATCTCGGTGCTGGTGTCAGTGCTCTCTATCACGGTGCTGGTGTCAGTGCTCTCTATCTCAGTGCAGGTGTCAGTGCACTCTATCTCGGTGCTGGTGTCAGTGCTCAGTCTCTATCGCGGTGCTGGTGTCAGTGTTCTATTTCAGTGCTGGTGTCAGTGAGGGAGATAGCAGCGGAGAAGCCAATTCGCAGGCAGTGCCAGCACCATGGCTGAGGATCAGCACTGGACTAGCACCTCCGGACCACCACAGTGGAGCCCTGCATAGATGGGGGTAAGGGCCGGGCAGAGGGAGGGGTCAGGGGCTCAAGCACAGGTTGGCACACTGGGACACTGGCACAGGACTGCGCTGCCCTGACTGTGGCACTGATCATCTCCTGCACCCCCTTCATAGCCTGGCCTGACCTTGCCTCTCCTCCATGGCCTTCCTGAATTGACAAAATTTCACAGAAAAAAAAAGAATGCTTGTCGTTGTCTATCCCAAATTCACTTAATACTTCTAGTATGTCAGTGACCATGTTGTGGGACTATGTGTGCATAGCTAGTAAGTATTTTGTGGCTGAAAATATGACCTGGAGGTTTTTAAGGTTCGCCTGCCATTAAAGTGAATGGGGTCCGCCGCAAACCGAACAGTTGGACACGTTCGTGGTTCGCGTTCGCGAAACGTCCCGTTAGAAGTTCGTCCATCACTATTGAAAATAATGAACAAGAAATTATCTCTGGCTCTAATAATGAGAGTGGACAAAATATGGTGCCTGATAAGGAAGTCAGAAAAGAGGATTTTAGTATGGAACAAACTGAAAGACAACTGAAAGACTCCACATTTAATAGAGCCAGAGAAAACATTAAAATTATTGATGGGGAACCTGTTGTACCTGATGGAGAGGTGTCTTTTCCCCAAATGGCTCTTGAAAATACTGTATTAAGTAGTATAGCAAGGAGAAGAGGTAGTAGACGCAGCTATTGGTCCCCAAATCCTATCACCAGATGGTATTAGATTTAGCCCATGGACATATAATGGGTGGAAACTTGGGTATAGAGAAAACTAAGGAGAGAATAACCAAGAGATTATTTTAGCCTGGTTAACATGCCGATGTCAAAGAATATTGTGAGTCATGCCCGGAGTGTCAGTATTCTGCACCATCGCCCCATTTTTATACCCTGCTGGTACCATTACCGATTATTGAAAACATTTTGAAAGAATTGGCATGGATCTGGTGGGCCCAGTGGTAAAATCTGCCCGGAGTCATCAGCACATACTGGTAATACTGGATTATGCCACACGATATCCTGAAACCATTCCCTTGCGTAATACCCCAGCTAAGACTATTGCCAAAGAGCTTGTCCAGGTATTTAGTCATGTGGATATTCCAAAAGACATAATAATGGATCAGGCCACACCATTTATGTCCAGAGTCACTAAGGTATTGTGTAAATTGTTCAAAGTCTTCCATCTCTGTACCTCTGTCTACCACCCCCCAAACTGATAGTCTCATGGAAACAAGACGCTAAAGAACATGTTTAAAAAAGGTGGTGGACAAAGATGAGAGGAATTGGTATTTTTTTATTTCAGTACCTCATGTTTGTGATACGGGAGGTAGGTGAGGTGTCTATGGATTACTCACCTTTTGAACTACTCTACGCTAGACATCCCAGGGGATTGCTAGATGTCTCAAAAAAAAGTGGAAGGAAGAGACCATGCCCTATAGAAGAGTCATCGATCATATCTCGCAGAATTGCGGCTGTCATCCCACTTGTATGGGAACATATAGAGCAAGCCCAGGCCTAGAGAAGAGATTATAATCGGGGTGCCAAGATCCGTGCCTTTAACGCTGGGGATAGAGCGCCAATATTAGTCCCGACTGTTAAGAGTAAATTCCTCGTTAAAGGTCCCTTTGAAATTCTGGAGAAAGTAGGGTACGTTTTTTAAAGTTTACCAGCCAGGAAAAAGGAAATACTATATATATTATATATATTATATTACATATCACATTAATCTCTTAAAATCTTGTAAGGACAAGGAGATGTTACTGGCAGTACCAACCCCCCAAAAGGACATGGCCCCCGTGACACCTGAGGTACCCATAACTGAAACCTTGTCAGTGGCCCAACAGACTGATGTTAAAGCATTGTGAGAAAGAATAGAGAGTTTTTCTCTCACCTACCTGGACTGACCACAGTTATGCTGCATGACATAATTACAGAGTCGGGAGTCTGTGTAAATGTAAAGACCTATAGAATACCCTAGGCCTGCCAGGAAGCAGTTGCAAACAAAATAAGGAACATGTTAGATTTGGGAGGGATTGAGGAGTCCCACAGTTACTGATCATACTCCTCTCAAGTGGATGTGTGATAACAAGGAGAAAAACAGTCATGTGACAAGGTGGTTTCTTGCTCTTCAAGCATTTAAATTCATAGTGTAGCACAGAGCTGGGAGCAGGGCCGGTGCCACCACTAGGCAAACTAGGCAGCCGCCTAGGGTGCACTGCTACCTAGGGGTGCCCAGCTGCTAGTTTCCCTCCGCGTTGGCATGCTCTGCAGGCTGCAGCATGTAACTAACTCAGTCTGAGTGGTAGTGTAATTAGAGGTGCAGCACAGCACTGGAGCCAGCTGATGCTTCCTGTATAGCGTCCCCTTCTGTCACATGGGCAGGGCAAAGGGGGTGGAGCCAATGGGGGTGGCAAAATGAGGTTTCGCCTAGGGTGGCAAAAATCCTTGCACCAGCCCTGGCTGGGAGACTTTAAGATAATGCAGATGCAGGGCCAGATTAAGAGCATCATAAGCCTGGTGCTGAGGATTTTGGTGGGTCTTAAGGGCCATGCATCGGCGTAAGACCAAAGGTGAAAGAATGAAGCGTCAAAAGCCCAATGCTACGAAAACCCCAGGCTTCCGTAAGAGCCCTGCATCAGCATACACAGCGTGATCTGAGGTGAAGTTGAATTGTGCAGCCATGCAGGCCTTACACAACACTACAGAAACTGAATACCAGGCTTCCTTTAGGATTGCCTGCCAGGTGCACATTAATTATCCCATCACCCGGCCCAGGCAGTGCATGCAGAATACAGGGCTGATCAGGCAAGGGGAGATCTCTCCCCGTTGGCACATTGCTTTTCATGCATGGCCTATTCTTCTTGGGCGGCTGGGCCCAGGGTTTATTTTCTCAGAGAATAGTTGCAGGAACTCCTCCCTCTTCCCACAGAGGAGCACGCTGTGTCATCAAAACCAGGGTGCATAACACACACGCAGGTTTTCAGGAGTGTGTAATACAGAGTGCTGGGTTCAGGAGAGCATAATAAACAGAATGTAAGGAACGTGCGCGCACCCGGTAACAGCTTTGGCACCCAACAGCCTATTTAATCACTGCCAGTGCACAGATTTGGTGCTGTCTACAGCGTTGCCGTTTGTTCCTGCTACCTGCATCTTGTTACCTGTTACCCGACCCGGCTTGCCTCTGACAATTCCTGGTATCCGCCTGCACCCGACCCGGCTTGTCTAACCATCGCATCTGCCTGCTCCTTCTACTACCTCGCTGCCAGCCCGTTACTGACCCAGCCTGCATCCTGACTATTCTTCTGCCTCCGTATCGGCTCCTGACGTGTTCGCCAGTGTATGACCTGGCCTGCCTGTATCATCCCTCTCTTCTGCCTGGAGAATCCTGCTGAGCTACCGCTCCTCCTACAGCTGTTTCGGATTCCACAGTCTGCAACCAATCAGGCACTCGTGCGACTCTGCACTCCTGCTCTCCCTGTCTGCTCTACCGGGGTGCCTCCAGTCAGAGGTGTAAGAGAGGCCACCCGCTGCATATCAGGCTCTACCGTCTGTTACGTGACAAATTATCTCAGGATGACAGACACCGTCTGTTGGCTTTGCTCACCCCTTTTATCAGCAGGCAGGATACCTGCATGTGGCAAGCCATCACTCCAGAGCAGAGGCTAGTCACCACCTTGTGGTACTTGGCGATTGGGAGAAGTCTACAGGACCTCAAGTTCTCAACAGGCATCTCCGCCCAGGCTCTGGGGATCATTATTCCAGAGAACTGTTCTGTCATCATCCAGGTCCTACAGAAGGACTATATTAACCGGTTCCCAACCAGCGCACGCTGATGTACGTCGGTAGAATGGCATGGACAGGCAAATTGGCGTACAGGCACGTCCCTTTAAATTCAGGTTGCGGGTCCCGCAGACTCGATCGCGGCGTGGGGACCTGCGATCGTCTCACATTAGGTGCTAATGTAAACAAGCATCTCCCCGTTCTGCCCAGTGACAGTGTCATTGGTGTGATTGGGAGCAGAGATTAGTGATGTGTCACATGTAGCCACGCCCCCCACAGTTAGAAATGTTGCAGAGTATGATTGCTGGGTGCAGCGGAGTCAATTCAGATTAGACGTTGTGGAGTAACAGGAACTGGCTTCTTTATTGGAACATAACCACACTAGCAATAATGTCACCTCACATGGTATGAAAAACACAGACAGGAAAAAGAAACCAACAAGTACAGCATTACATACAGGAAATACAACACATCATAGAAAAATGTATAACATAGCATATCACTGAGCATTAGCGACATCTAGTGTCCTGTTTGTGAACTGCAGTCAATAGGCTAAGCTGAAAGCTGTTGTATTTCAACAAGAAACACCCCCCAGGACACACTTAACCCTTACCCTGCCCCCTAGTGGTTAACCCCTTCACTGCCAGTGTCATTTACACAGGAATCAGTGCATTTGTATCGCTGTATAAATGACAATAGTCCGCCATAATGTCGCAGTCACGATAAAAAGATTGCTGCCATTACTAGTAAAAAAAATTATTAATAAAAATGCCATAAAACTATCCTCTATTTTGTAAACGCTATAACTTTTGCGCAAACCAATCAATAAATGCTTATTGCGATTTTTTTACCAAAAATATGTAGAAGAATACGTATCAGCCTAAACTGAGGAAAAAAATGTTTTTTATATATTGTTGGAGGATAGTTATTATTGCAAAATTTAAAATATAATGCGTTTTTTTCAAAATTTATGCTCTTTTTTTGTTTATAGCGCAAAAAATAAAAACTGCAGGGGTGATCAAATACCTCAAAAAGAAAGCTCTATTTTTGGGAAAAAAAGGACATCAATTTTGTTGGGAGCCAAGTCGCATGACCACGCAATTGTCAGTTAAAGTGACGCAGTGCTGAATCGCAAAAAGTGCTCTGGTCAGAAAGGGGGTAAAATCTTCTGGTTCCCGACCGGCACATTCTGCCGACGTACATCGGCGTGCGCCGGTCGGGAACCAGTTAAATTAATTTATAACTCTCCCTCACCCCCCTAAAATGTGTCCAAATGTAATGTGGGTCCTTAAATTCAGGCAGAGTGCCTGAGGCTTTTTTTGGGCTCCCAAAATCACCTTAAACCCTCACCCCCCCCCCCCCCATACAATTTATCAATGGGCCAACAGAGGGGTGAGGAATCTGATAAGTGTGGGGCTTATGTTTTTGCCTTTTAAAAAACTCCTTCAAATAAATGTTACACTGATGGGGGGGGGCGTGGCTTGCCTTGGAAGGAGATGGCTGCCTAGATCCTGAGCTCCGTCTTGCCCGCAGCTTAAAGCACCGGAGGACCGGGGGATAACAATGCGTCTTCCTGTGGCCAGTCCGCATCTCGTTCACGTTTTCCGAGAGATCTGGGAACTCGTACAACGCAAACTATCCCGGAGCTCTTCAGAAGCCAGGGACCTAATATGGCTGCCAATTCTCCCGCCCGCGGCCACATCGGGATTACCCTCACGCCTACAGAGCAAACACAGACATCAGGGGACAGACAACAAACCCCTCATCAACACCCGACTTTACAAGACCTGCGAGCGGTGGCAGCTGATATAAAAGACACTCTCACAGCCGCCATTACGGATCTCCGTCACGAACTACAGGCCATCACGGGCCGAGTACAAGCGGTGGAATTACGATGGAATCAACAACAACAAATGATCCGCAAACACGACCATAGGCTGGATACTCACACTATGCAGCTTCGTGACCTCAACCGTCAACAGAGGCCGCAGGCACACCCTCAGAGTACGAGGCCTTCCGGAATCGGTTGATCAGGACCAACTAGTACACACTGTTACTTCCCTCTTTAACCAACTACTGGACAGACCCCCTCAATCGCCTATAGCTATGGAGCGTATCCACAGAGCGCTCCGTCCGAAAGGCAAGGAGCTGGACCCTCCCTAGGGATGTGATATGCTACATCAACGATTTCGCCATTAAAGAAGAAATCCTTAAGAAGGCCAGGGACAAAACACACTTACAGTACGAGGAGTACACCGTTCACATCTATCAAGACCTATCAGCGATCACACTCCGCCATAGAAGAGACCTCCGCCCCTTACTGGAGGTGCTAAAGAGTAGGGAGATCCGCTATCGTTGGCGTTTTCCGTCCGCCCTTCAAGCATCCCGTCAAGGCCGCACAGCCCCGCTGCGAGTCCCGGAGGATCTAGATCTGTTCTGCCCCACGCTGGATATACCATACGTTGACCTTCCGGGATGGTACGCAGATTTCAGAATCCCATTGCACTATGGGGACCCTTTAGTAGATGACCGCATGGAATACCAGAACGCCAGCTACCGTAGACGCCATTCGCCATCCACGACTAGAACGGGAGAAGACCCTAGCTTCAGGCACCCACCTCCAAGTCCGACTGCAGCCCCGATGACACGCAGAGCACGAAGATCCTGTTAAGATGGAGGATTTCTTTTTTTAACCCAGGCTAACACGCCATGCGCTGAAGCTACATCCCCTCTACATAACATCATACTTTTACTGAACCCCTACCTTCCTTTGTGACCTTCTCCCTTTAAAAATCTATGCTATATACTTAACGAACCGGCTCACCTACACCTCCTTGCTCTGGACATCGGCATCGCTGATAGACACCTGACGCCCACGAAAAGCAGATATGACCTTAACTCCCCATGGAGGATTTGAAGATCCGAACTTATCTCCCGACTTGTAGTACATAAGCACAATGCTGACATTATGCCTCTATGGGACATTAGGATAGGCTCTCAGAATGTTACTGACCGCTCTTCCGGGCATACGCATATCCTGTAAGTAACAAGAACAGCTCTTACCTACTCCTCTTGAACGCTTTGATAGATCCTAGCCTTGGGAAGGTACGATTAATAGATGTGTACTTGCTAAGATCATAGAGCTTTATATGTACTGTCCGAGTTAATCAGATAGTAAGCGGGCCTAATTTTCTACACCTTTTTCCTACTCTGTCGCTTATCTTCCTGGTTACCCTATACTTACCTTATACCTCCTTTCTCACTTATACTACAATTTTATGATTTACTGCAGCAATCTTACCTTATATCTAAATGCCCTAGCCCCGGACCATTGTGCAGGATAAACTTATTTATGGTCACTTCCCTGAATGATATACGTCCATTGTGGCGATTTCCTCTTCTCCAGACCACGGTCTCCGTATAGGTTTTTGCAAGCAGATGGTTTAGCACATGGGAATGACATTGAGCTGAGCGGTCTATGGTTCTAATACTCCACTAAGATCCCTCAGATCGGATCCACCCATTATATTCTCAGCGGGAGGACGAGACTTACAATCTCCCATCCCCTAATATGGGGAGGATTGGGGGCTACCAAGGTGGTCCTATCCCCTCAGGAAAACTTAGTGACATCATTGCCACTACTAATACCCAATTACGTTAACTATAATTTAGCTTCGCTCACTCAGATAGTTGTCTGCAAACGAATCCATAGAGGTTACATTGCTTCTTCTTCATGCATGTGATTGTAGGATGATACATGTTTTTTTATACGATGCCTTTGAGACCGGCAAATGCCTTCCCTTTCTACAGGGGGGACACTCGCCGATACTTTCCTTAGGAACAACATTTACACTTTCTTTAAAGGTTTATAGTTTGAAGGTTTATTTGTTTTTTACTTATATGTCAGGATTATCGCTGTTTATAAATGTACCCACACAAGGTCCTTTTGTCATTAGTCTAACGACGGAGGCCTCTCAGGTTGCAGACGTGACACTAACGTACAGTCACTCCCTACCTTTTGCGATACATGACGATCTATCTGGATCTTTCTCTCCCACCCTTGTTCTCGCCCCCGATATCGCTAACACCCTCCATCCTTAACCTTCTTTCTCAAAATTACACTGTTATAGCTGCGGGTAAGACAGACTGCATATCACACCTTAGACTTGATCCGAGTTTGGTTGGAGTATCTGATCAAGATATTACAACTGTAACTATCACAATAACGATTAGCCTACATCTATCTACTATAGTCTTTCCTTTTATTGACTCACAACCCTTCCACGACTGAGCCAACCCCCCCACAGTGTAATCACACTATAGTTTAATCCGCACTTTCCCATCAACCCATTGACCTTTACTGGCATATTTACATAGGAAATCCCTTTCTGCATACAGTAGTATACAGGGATTCCCCGGTGCCAGTACATCTCACGTTCGACACTTTACGGTCGAAATCCTCCCTTGAAACGACTAATGGGGAAATATCTCTCTTATCTCTTTTTCTCTTTTGAGCGAGCAATAAAACCCTACTTCCTTCTTAACCCCCCTCCCATTCCACGCTCCCGTATTTATTACTTTACACTTTCAATTCTATATCTCCACCACTAGCACATCGCCTTGAAGATGCCTGGACACCACAGCTCGACCAAACCCATTAGCGCCAAAATAATTTCGCTTAATGTCAGGGGCTTAAATATACCAGAGAAGCGTTCCAAACTCCTACTCACCATGCACAGACATAAGGCTGACGTTATATTCCTTCAAGAAACTCATTTCAAGACAAACTCAGTCCTCAAATTACATAATTACCGCTACCCCACAGCTTATCACGCCACCTCCCCCCTATCTAAATCAAAGGGGGTATCTATCCTTTTTCACAAAAACTGCCCCTTCCAGCTTACAGATCAACTAGTTGATCAGAATGGTAGATATATATTTCTTAAAGGCCAATACGCAGGCGTGAAAATCACCCTAGTCAATCTTTATGCCCCAAACACTCATCAGGTTCAATTCTTTAAAACCTTAGCAAACGCTCTGATCCCCTTCCAAGAAGGAATGGTCATTTTAGGTGGGGACTGTAATGCCCCTATGAACCCTCTAATAGATATGTCGTCGGGTACATCTTCTCTACCATACAAAGCCCTAAAAAGTATAAAATCTTGTCTAACAACCTTGCTACTCCACGACACCTGGCGAACCCTAAATCCGGACGGAAAAGACTTCACACATTATTCAGCCCCCCATAAATGATATTCACACATTGATTTTCTCTTCCTGACACAACGCGATCTACCATTACTGCAACATGCGTCCATCGAACCTATGATCCTCTCAGACCACCACCCTACCTCAATAAATATAACGTTTCCTGACACTATATCATCTAAACCCACCTGGAGACTCGACCCCTCACTCCTTACAGACCCGCTATTACGGCTGAAATTGCCTCACACCTTCAACACTTCTTTGCTGAAAATAAACCGTCAGACACCTCACCTTTAAATAATTGGGCGTCCCACAAATGTGTTATCAGGGGATCCCTAATAACACTAGCGGCAAATCTAAACCACGCAAGGAAGAAACTATACGTGGATCTCATAGAACGGATCCGTAAATTGGAATCTACACATAAACAGACCCAGGCCATAGCTTCCCTCCAGGAACTTACGAAAGCTTGCGCGGAACTACTGGAACTTCTAGACAAACAAACTCAACGAAAATATATCCTACACAAAAAATCATTTTATGAATATGGCAAGAAAGCGAGCAAACTACTGGCCAGAGCCCTCCAGGCCAAAAAAGCTAACAACACCATCCACTTTGTGACAGATACTTCCGGTAGACGATTACACAAATTCGCTGATATTGCAACCCAATTTGTTAAGTATTATACCAAACTTTATAACCTCCCCCAAACAGACACTCCAGATGACACCTCATCCAGAATCAATAAAATTAAAGACTTCCTTTAACGCTATAGCCCCAGCCCCATACCTGATAGCACTGTCCAAGAACTAGATACCCCCCTGAAGATGACAGATGTGCGTTAAAACAACTCAAGCCTGGAAAGAGCCCGGGTCCAGACGGCTTAACAGTGGCCTATTATAAAACCTTTGCGGAAATCCTCACGCCACACTTTCTAACTGCCTTTAATTCTTTCACCTTACCCACTGTCCCCCCTAAAGAATTCTTACAAGCTCACATAGCAGTCATACCAAAACCTGGCAAAGACTCTTCGGTAGTGACTAATTATAGACCCATTTCCTTGCTAAACGTGGATCTGAAATGGTATGCAAAAACTTTAACAAATAGACTGCTTCCACTATTGCCCCAAATCCTTAGCCCTGATCAAGTTGGTTTCGTCCCCGGCAGAGAGGCGAGAGACAATACTCTCAAAGCCATAAACATAACCCACTGGCTGTCCATCTCCCAAAATCCAGGATTCCTGCTGTCGTTGGATGCGGAGAAGGCATTCAACAGAGTGGCATGGGACTACATGTCCGAAGTTCTCAAAGCAATTAATTTACCGGATAAGATGCTTGTGACAGTGGGGTCACTTTGGACACAGGGTGAATAAAAGAAACCCCCGATATGGTCTGTGATAGCCATATTCAAGGCTGTATATACATTGTATATAGATTGGATGTATACTGTATATGGGGGTTAAGTATCATTGCTGTGAGGAATTAAGTTGTTTTGCATTTCTATTGTTCATTTAAGTCTGTCTTTGTGTGTATTGTAAAGTGCCAGACAGACTGGCTGCCAACCCTTTGTGAAAAGATGTGTATTGGGTGGGATCGTTTGAAGCCTAGCAGACGTCAGGATGAGGTGTTGAGTCTTGGAATGTGTGGGTGGAGCTGGGCCCTTGTTCATGTTAAAGCATGTGCCTTGAATTGTGTATAAAGTTACAGTGTTTCTCAATAATAAAGTCATTCCTACTACAGAAGAGACAGAGTGCGTCTCGTCTTTTTGCCAGAGGGGTCGGCTCCTATAGGAAAGGGTCGTTTAGCTGTGGATATTGGTAGCGAGTGGATGTGTGTCTAGGAGAGGGAACATCGTAAACGGCGTTAACCCCCTTTATATTAGGGGTGCCGTTACAATGCTCAATCTCATTCAAGCTCTATACTCCATCCCAACTGCGATGGTCAGGGTGAATGGACACCTGTCGGATGCCTTCTCCATATCCAACGGCACATGCCATCTCAAGCGGATTTAGCAACACTCACGTCCAATGCGTCCTTTCCCTTCTGGACATATCTACAGCTCCGCCACTTTTTTCACAACCAAAGCCCCCGGCCGCAGTGGTCTAGAGCCTTAACTGCCTTTGAAACTTTATGCTCCAACGAGGAACCTCAGCGCCATATGATTTCTTTTACTTATTCACTTTTATTCTCTGATTGTGCTTGAACGGACCTTCAAATAAGACAAAAATGGGCTGAAGAACTTCAATTGGACTTTTCTGATGATGACTGGGGAAATATTTACAGATATGTCCATAAGGGAACGGTCAATGTACAAGTCCAGGAAAACGCTTTCAAAATAGCCTCAAGATGGTATAATACACCCCACAAGCTTCACCGAATTCACCCTTCCAACCCCCAGATATGCTGGAGATGCAACAATGAAGTGGGGACGTTCATCCACATATGGTGGTCATGTCCAATCCTCCAGCCTTTTTGGTTGGAAGTTCACAACCTAATTACAGCTGTTACGACTTACCAATTAGATTTCTCCCAAGCCCAATTTTTATTACATTATATGGGTACGTCCACTCGCTTTTACTACAAGTCCCTGGCCATGCACATGGTCAATGCCGCTAGATTATGTATTCCACTCAGATGGCGCTCCCCAAATCCACCACTTATTACAGAGTGGTTTAGCTGCATAAATGCAACGATGCGGATGGAAGACCTTATACATCAAGCGAAAGACACCCGATCGAAATTTACAGCCACCTGGTCTTGCTGGATTCATTTCACATCTACGGATACCTTCAAGCGCCTCGTAAAGCCCTGAATCAATTGAAAGAGATAACAGATATTGTTCTGATTCCACATATCTGATCCCTGACAGACTCCCCCCCCCCCCCACACAAACCCTATTCTATTCAGGATACAAGCTCGCTCCCCCCAAAGCTATTTATAGATTCAAGTCTTCTCTATCCTTTTTATCTATACTCTCTCTAGCCATAACATATTCCAACATTCCCATCAAGGACTTGACTCAATCTCATGGACTTCTCCACGGGTATGCTATTCGGTGCAACCTAAATATGTCCTAGTTTAGCCTCATACCATCTTTCAAATCACTGCTACCAAGCTACTGATTGATGGAAGTTCAGTTAAGTTCAGATAATGTTTTTTAATATTTACACCATTATTATATGTTAATTTCATTGTACCTTGATACTTACTAGCGGCTGCGCCCGCATTTAGTGTATATCACAATGCTTTTACAATCTGTAATGAATATGTAATACGCTATTTTGTTTCTGTTCTACTCATATTTTGCAATAAAATTGTTTATAACAAAAAAAAAAAAAAATGTTAAACTGATGTTGTGCAAGAATGTTTTTGTGTAATCTGTTTGCAATGTTATGTGCAAAAGAACTTATATATTTTTTTCTTGTTAGACTCCACAGTTTCCTTCAACGCCACAGGAATGGCAGACTGTGGCCTCCCATTTTGCTGACCGTTCGGACTTTCACAACTGTGGAGGGGCTATAGATGGGAAGCATGTCCACATTCTGCCACCACCCCATTCGGGGTCTTACTATTATAACTATAAGGGGTTTAATAATGTAGTGTTAATGGCAGTGGTGTCGGCACACTATGAGTTCCTCTATGTGGACATGGAGAAGAATGGCCGGATGTCAGATGGAGGAGTCTTTGACCAGATGGAGTTTTACCAGTGTCTCCAGACTGGTGGCCTGGCATTGCCACCTGATGCGGACAACGTGGAAGGACTCCCCTTTGTATATATTGCAGATGAAGCCTTCGGTCTGGGCAAGCACCTAATGTGGTGTTCTCTGGTGTCCCACCAGAAAAATTTTCTCTGATGTCCCACACTAGTGCTCCTGAGTCCAGATGTGTAAAAAGCTGCTGAGTGTCCTCTCCTTACATTCCACTGAATCAAGTTTGCAATTCAATCTAGTTTCAAAGACATCTAGACAACAATGTCCTAAACTTCTTTTAATAGGACAAATTAGCATAACCAATGTTTTCTATGAACGATTACTGTGCCCACGAACATGAAAGTAGCCATTTCAAACTGTACAACAGTAAAGAAAAGCACATGGAGCAGCATGCAAGTTAATTATCATAATAGGAACACACGACAAGTATTTACTTTTTTGAAGCTCCTTCTTTA
The DNA here is from genome assembly GCF_037356315.1 of Lithobates pipiens. Classification (NCBI taxonomy): domain Eukaryota; kingdom Metazoa; phylum Chordata; class Amphibia; order Anura; family Ranidae; genus Lithobates; species Lithobates pipiens. The sequence goes on from NW_027507764.1 coordinate 134,100,470, forward strand.
TTTTGCAATACTGATCCGAGTTTGGTGTCGGACCATGGATTCATTAATTGCTCTTTTGACCGAAATACCCCAAAATTCTGCTCTAGGGTGTTGACAACAGTTGTCATGATGTCATCCTTTCTTCGATTGGGATGGGTGTATGGACCATGTTTCCCATCGTAATCCTCCCTCCTTAAAATCCCTACCATCTCGATCATTTCCTCAAAGGCCATGTTGGTGGCCTTCAATATCCTCCTCCTGGATCCAGATGTTTGTGACTTCGGGCTTTCCTCCTCACTATTTAGACAGTGTGTCTCCGCCATTTTTCTCCTAATACTCCTACTGTGCACTAACAAGAGAAGGGGTGGGGAATATTTGTGAAAAAAACGTCAGGGACGGGTGATGCAGGCGGAGTTTGACACATGCGCAGTGTATATTACACTAAAATGCATCTGTCGTACATACAATCTGTGTGTGTGTCGGACGAACGGAAGTGGCGAGCAAAGGTAAAATTTTAACTTGGCCCATCACAGTGGCCTATAATGCTTCAAGATTGAGGCCTATATTGGTATAAGATAATGAGAGTTTAGACTGACATTGGTGTTTTTATCTCATCAAGCTAACACGCATCGTACGTCTGATCTGTGTGTGGGGGGGAAGGATGAACGGAAGTGGCGAGCGTCCTAAACAAAGGTAAAATTTGAAGTTGGCCCAACACAGTGGTCTATACTGCTTCAAGTTGGAGGCCTATATTGGGATAAAGATTATAAGAGTTTAGACTGACATTTGTGTTTTTGTCTTGTGTATTGTCTTACAGAAAAAATTAATCAGTTTAAGGACCCCGAATTTCTGTCCAGTTTTATTGATAAGTACAGGGAGATATGTGGGAGGCAAACACAGTTTATATTACAATAAACAAATAAGGAAGGCAAGGAGAAACTTCTGGTATTTGTCAAGGCTCAGGTCCCCGAAGAAAACATGACGTTTTTGGAAAAAAAATTGGGATCTTGAGGAACATGTATAAGAAAGAACACAATAAGATCAGAGGCGTCACTCCGATCAGGAGCATCAGCAGAGAATGTTTATGTCCCCAGGCTGTGGTACTTCAACAAACTGAGGTTTCTGGATGACCAGACTGAAGCCAGGGAATATCTTTCGACCCTTACCTGCAGTCTTCCCTCCACCCCAGCAGAGGCTTCCCAGGAACAACCTGGGCCTTCCATCCTGGAAGAAGTGGATGCGCCCAGCTGGAGCCAGGTATATATTCGTTTTTAGACATATTTATTGTCCTAATATTAATGATGTTAAATAGATGTTATAATTGCTTACAAATCAATGATTTTATATAAAAAATGATGTATACATATCATTAGACAGTAGTGGCAAAAAATGTTGGTGACCAGCTTGAAAAATACTGGGGTCAGAATGATAGCCTTTTCTATTTATTAACATTCAATTTGCAAGTCATGAGCTGAAAATTGTGTGTGATTGATGAAGCAAAAACTACAACTATGTCCCTTTTTTATACACAGGATGAGCTCAGCCAGGAGGAGGGTCTGGAAAGCATCAGCCAGGAGGAGGCCGTGCCAAGTGTCAGCCAGGAGGAGGCCCTGCCTAGTGGCATCCAGGAGGTGGCTGGGCCCAGTAGGAGCCTATCCCAATCCCAGGTGCCTCCTCTCTGCCTTACCACCAAAAGGCCCAGGAAGGAGACAATGACGGAGGACGCAGCCCTGGGCCTCATTAATGAAGCCAGACATTTCCTCAGGAGCCCCCCAACACTTAAGAGGCCTATGGCTGCTATCTAGCCACCAGGTTGCTGGAATTGGAGAAGGGGCAACGCATTTATTTCTGATGCCCTTCAGAAGGGGTTGAAGGGCCAGCTGACTGAGAACAGCCACATAAGTGAACTCGCCCACCCTCCTCCTCCTCCTCCTGCCACAAGTCCACCACCAGAGCCACAGTCCTCATCATGGGGACAATGCTTTGGGGTCACCCCAAAGCACTTTGTCCCCATGTTGATGGTGACAAGAGCCTCTTCCCAACAACACTGGCCATTGGTTGTCGGGGCCTGCGGGTGGGGAGCTTATTGGAATCTTCAAGCCTCTTTTAACAAGGGGGCCCCAGATCCTAGACCCTCCTTATGTGAATGGGTAGGGATACATTGTAATTTTAAACAAGCTGTTGTAGACTCACTACTTTACATTGTAGCACAGTGTCATACAGCATCGATCAATGTCTCATACAGCATCCATGGGAAAATGGCCTCTGTCTCACTTCCTTACATTGGGCTACAAGAAAATGGCCGCTCTACTAGCCAATTTATGAACATATTTAAGGACACTTCCAGTGCATATACACAAACCCTGATGAAGTCACGTGACCGTGGGTTTTTTAACTCAATGATACTATGCAATGTGAGTATCTGAATCTTTGTTTTATTCAATAAATTAAGCAGTAAAAACATACTACACCATTCTGGAATCCCCTTCTTCTCCCCTATGTTATCCTACATGCACTTTCACTGCAGAAGTCATAAGCGATACTGTGGAAGTGATAGCTGTATTTGATCGCAAAGGAGAAGACTTCTACCCCCTTATTGAAAATACATGCATAGGAGTCCGGTTAACATCAGGATATACAGAGGAATCACCTGTGATTATTTTATATATATATATATATATATATATATATATATATATATACATATATGCTGTTACCTTACAGCTGTGAGGTAAGAGGTCATCTATCACCATAGTTCACGGCACAGAAGAGGTCATCACCTTGCACCACAAATTTAAATTGAATGTACATGCACAGAAGTGTGTTGTAAAGTGTGTTCCACCAAACAAGAGAAAGAAAGTTACCTTTTCTTTGTATATTGCACTTTGCACTTTTTCCATTTTTTTCACTTTTCAGAGGATCATCTATCACTTTTTAGAGGACTTTTTCATATTTGATTATATGTTTGTTATACCAAGATTTTTATGTGATTTGCACAAGTACACTCCGATATATATTTGTTTTCATTTTGCACTTCATTGCCACTGTTTATGTAGATTTACTAGGTGCTTTTACAATGCATCATTCCTAGTTTCATCTGTACACTAGTAGCTACTAGTGCACGACGAACTTCCGACTGGACGTTTCGCGAACGCGGACCGCGAACACGGCCGATAGTTCGCGAACCGTAACTTTCGCGGCGGGCCCCATTGACTTCAATGGGAGGCGAACTATGCAAACCTACAGGTTAAATTTTCAGCCACAAAATAATGAATAGCTGTGCAAACATAGTCCCACCACATGGCCAATGACATAACACATGTATGAGGTGAATCTGGGATCGACAACTACAAGCATTCTTTTTTTATATGTGAAATTGTTGTGACAATTCAGGACTGTGGAGCGCATGAAGGCAATGGAGGAGGGGGAAGGTCAGGGTAGGCAAAGAAGAGGGTGCAGGAGATGATCACCAGCAGCATGACATACAGCAATGACACCTGCACCGTGATAGAGTGATCTCACACCAGCACCGTGATAGAGAGCACTGACATCAGCAGCGTGATATAAAGCACTAACACCAGCACTGTGATATACAGCACTGACAGCAGCACCGTGATAGAGAGCACTGACATCAGCAGCGTGACGTACAGCAATGACACCTGCACCGTGATAGAGTGATCTGACAACAGCACCGTGACATACAGCACTGACAGCAGCACCATGATAGAGAGCACTGACACCTGCACCGTAAGCAGCCCCAAGAGGAAGTCAGCATAGCACAGGGATGGTGGGAGCCCCTCATAATGAGCATAGCACAGGGATGGTGGGAGCCCCTCATAATGAGCATAGCACAGGGATGGTGGGAGCCCCTCATAATATGCACAGCAGAAGTACAGCCCCAGGAGGAAGTCAGCACAGCACAGGGATGGTGGCAGCCCCTCATAATAAGCAGCCCCAGGAGGAAGTCAGCACAGCACAGGGATGGTGGGAGCCCCTCATAATAAGCAGCCCCAGTAGAAATATGACACCGCTCAACCTCTTCAAAGAGGAGGGTGCGGGCATATAGTACAGTGTGCTTTTTTTGGACAAGGAAGTGAGCCAAATGAAGAAAGAAGGTCTGTGTGCTCGATTAAAAAAATTGTTTATAGACATATATATGGTCTACTGGTCACATGTGATGAATTCCTCCGAGATCCATGCCTCATTCATTTTTAGAAATGTGAGGTAGTTAACACTGTCGTGAGCTAGGCGAGTACGCTTATCGGTCACGATCCCCCCTGCTGCGCTGAACGTCCTTTTGGACAGGACACTGGACGAGGGGCAAGCCAACAGTTCGATTGCAAATTGGGCAAGCTCTGGCCAGAGGTCAAGCCTGCCCACCCAGTAGTCCAGGGGTTCATCACTCCTCAGAGCGTCCACATCGGCCGTTAACCCGATGTAGTCGCACACCTGACGGTCTAGGCATTCCCTGATGCTGGATCCGGATGACACCTGTCGATGGGTCGGCTGAAAGAATGACCTCATATCCGAAGTCACCAACACATCTTCAAACCGTCCTCTTCTTGCAGGCGCTGTTGGATTGGTACCCGCAACTCCTTCTCTGGGAGTGGGAATTGCTCCTCTGCCAGCGCACGCAAAAGCAGAATGCAGCATTTCTCAAAGCAAGGCCTGAAAGTGCTCCATTCTGACAGCCCTCTGTGACGGCGGTAACATTTCCGCCTTTTTGTGTTTGTACCGGGGGTCTAAGTACGTTCCCACCCAGTACTGGTCCTTGACCCTTATGCTTTTTATACGGGGGTCCCTATTAAAACACTGGAGCATGAAGGCCCCCATTTGCACTAAACTGGAAGCGGTGTGGTGGCCTGGCTCCTGCTCATCATCCAGGATAATGTCGTCCTCTTCATTCTCCTCTCCCCATCCACGCACAACAGGGATCCCAGAAAGGTTTAAAGCATGCTCTTCTTGCTCCTCCTCATCCGCCCTGGCAACATCTTCCTCTGACTCCTCTTCAGACTCCTGTTGTTCACTTGTCTCAGATAGAGTAGCCCCCCTGGGAATTCATCCAGCATTGCGACTTCCTCATCTTCCCGCTCCTGCTCCTCCACAGCTTGATCAATGACACGACGCAATGCACGCTCCATAAAGAAGGCATAAGGTACCATGTCACTGATGGCGCCATGGCTGCGACTGACCAGTTTGGTGATCTCCTCAAATGGGCGCAGAAGTCTGCATGCGTCGCGCATGAGCAGCCACTGGTGCGGTGAAAAAAACCCCAGCTCCCCAGAACCTGTTCTGCCGCAGAGTTCATACAGGTAGACGTTAACTGCACGTTTCTGCTGGAGCAGCCTATCAAGCATATAGAAGGTTGAGTTCCATTGCGTCGGGCAATCGCAAATAAGACGTCTGACCGGCAGATTGTGTCGCCACTGAATGTCAGCAAGGTGAGCCATGGCCGTGTAAGATCTTCTGAAATGGGCTGAGATTTTCCTTGCCTGCCGCAAGATGTCCTGGACCCCAGGGTATTTGACAACGAATCGCTGCACGACCAAGTTTAAGACGTGTGCCATGCATGGCATGTGCGTGATTTTGCCCTGTTTCAATGCGCTAAGCAGATTGGCACCGTTGTCACACACCACTTTACCAACTGTCAAATTGAGCAGTGTTAGCCACTGATCTGCCTGTGAACGCAAAGCTGAAAGGAGTGCCGGGCCAGTGTGGCTCTTGGCTTCCAGGCACAACAGACGCAGCACGGCATGGCAACGTCTCACCTGGCATGTCGAATAGGTTCTGCGGAGCTTGGGCGGCGCAGCGGAAGAGACGCTAGCAGTGGAAAAGGAGGAGTCAGCCGAGGAGGAGAGGGAGGAGGATGGAGAAGGAGGAGAAGAAGAGCCAGGCCTGCATGCAATCCGTGGCGGTAAAACCAAATCTACACGGGTGTCACGGGTTACATGCTTGACGGCAGTCAGAAGGTTCACCCAGTGGGCAGTAAAAGTGATATACCTTCCCTGCCTGTGTTTGCTAGATCACGTGTCTGTGGTCAGATGTATCTTGGCACCGACACTGTGTGCCAGAGATACATTCACTTGCCGCTGAACATGGCCATATAGCTCTGGGATGCCCTTCTCTGAGAAATACTTCCTTCCTGGGACCTTCCATTGTGGTGTTCCAATGGCCACGAATTTGCGAAAGGCCTCCGAGTCCACCAGTTTTTATGGCAGTAGTTGGCGGGCTATGAGTTCTGACAAGCCAGCCATCAACCGTTGGGCAAGAGGGTTATCCGGCGTCATCATTTTTTTACGCTCGAACATTAGGCCCACGGAAGCCTGCCTTTTTGCAGAAAAACGTGAGCTTGGTATGATGGAAGGTGGAGTGGAGGACAATTGTGAGGAGAGAGGAGAAGGAGAAGTAGAAGACGAGGCTGGACGGTGAGAGCCTGGAGTGTGGCTTTGTGTGTTCCGTTGCTCCCACTGGGCTCGGTGATGGCTGCTTGTGTGCCTTCTTAAGGCGGTGGTCCCTAGGTGAGTGTTGGGCTTACCGCGACTAATGCGCTGACTGCAAAGATTGCAGATGGCAACGCTATTGTCAGCAGCGGACACGTTAAAAAAAGCCCACACTGCAGAGCCATGTGCCGGTGTCCTGGGAGCGCCAGATGTGACCGTACATGGTCGATGACTCGCTCCTGATACATTTGCAGTCTGCTTTGTCCCTCCTGTGCAATGTAAGTTATTCCTGCTTCTCCTCCCTATCTGCTGGTCCATATCTCCCTCTGAACTCCCCCTCCTCTTCCTCTCTTGTGGGCACCCACGTGACATCACTAGACACGTCATCATCGACGTCACCTTCCCCACCGCTATAAGTAGAGATCTCGGAGTAGGCAGCAACACCGGGGACCAACCTCCTCCTTGGGCTGATCTAGGTACTGTCATCAGACTGCTGAGTGGCGGTTGTTGCTACCTCCTCTTCCTGATCCAATGCCAAGAGTGGCTGCGCATCAGAAATGTATTGATATGGATCGGAAAATAATTCCTGTGACTCAAGCGGGAGGTATGTGGTGGTGGTGGTGTTGTTGGTGGTAGTGTCTTTGGGGGTGCACATAGCAGAGAGTGAAGAAGAGGGTGCAGATCGAGAGGATGAGGAGGGTGCAGAAGAGTAAGGCTGAGGGAGCCACTCAACCAAGTCTGGTGCGTCCTTTAAATGAATTGAACGCACCTTCTGCAACTTCCCACTTTGGCTCAAGCCTGTTGCTCCTGCCCTACCCCTACCACCCCTGCGGAAGGGCCTGCCCCTTCATTTGCCTGTCATTTTTTAAATGACCCTGTGACAAAACTCTCAGTCCCTATACTGATAAAGGACTGCTGCAGTATAGGGCAGCGGTCAGCAGTAGTGCACCTCAACCCTATGTATTGTGGACCTATACCAGTCCTTATGGAATAGCAGACTGTACCTCACTCAACCCTATGTACTGTAGAACACTAGACCTTACCAGTCCTTATAAGGACCTTTGTGGAACAAGTAGGTTGGGAATGATTAGCAGACTGTACGTCAGTCCCTATACTGATGAAGGACTGCTGCAGTATAGGGCAGCGGTCAGCAGTAGTGCACCTCAACCCTATGTATTGTGGACCTATACCAGTCCTTAAGGAATAGCAGACTGTACCTCACTCAACCCTATGTACTGTAGCACCGTAGACCTTACCAGTCCTTATAAGGACCTTTGTGGAACAAGTAGGTTGTGAATGATTAGCAGACTGCAGCAGAAGGGCAGCAGTCAAGTATAATATTCTTTCTATATTTGGAAGAATGAATATTATACGTGTACAAGCCTATTACCATATCAGTCCTGAAAAGAACCTTTGTGGACCTAATAGTAACAGCTACTGATTAAACTGACTGTCCCTCACTGCCTCACACACAGCCTGTCCCTATATAAACTGACAAAACAGAGGCTGCTGGAACAATAACTTGAATTGCACTTTTGTGGACCTAATAGTAACAGCTAATGATTACACTGACTGTCCCTGCAGCACACAGCATCCTGTCCCTCTCTCTACACTGACAAAAGACACTCAGGCTGCTGCAACAATCACTAGCACAGCACTGCCTCGAACCTATATCCTGAACTACACCTAACACCTATACCATGATACCAGTCCTTAAAAGAACTTTTGTGGACCTAATAAATAGCGATTTGGGTCACAGAAGTCTCTCCCTGCTCCACACAGCAACCTCTCCCTATAGTGACAGAAGAAAGAATGTAAAATGGCTGCCGGATCGGGTCTATTTATAAGTTAGGGGGAATGTCCAAGTGTCCATGTGCTGTAATGTCTCAATTGGCTGTCCTGTACCCCATGATGGATGTGTCATCATAGGTCAAAGTTCTTTTACACAGTAAACACGGAAGTCCACCGGGCAAACGGCGGCAATAGTCCGCCGATCGGGCGGACGGCGAACAGCCGAAATTCGCCGCGAAATGACCGCCGGGCGAACCGTTCGGCCATCCCTAGTAGCTACTCCCCTAGTCTTTAACAGTGCAGCACTATTTTTTGTTTTGTCTCTCTCTTGTTGTTATGGAGTAACTTTCCAGTGTGTTGCAGCAGTTATAACCCCCCCTTTTTTTTATAGTAGCGCAGGAATATCTACCACATATATTGCACTGTATTATATACTGTACAACTCCGACTGCGCTATTATATACCGTACACTGACTGCACTGTATTACATACTGTACACCGATTGCACTTTATTATATACTGTACACTGACTGCAATGCATTATATACTGTACAACACTGTATTTTATACTGTGTACACCGCCTACACTATATTATATACTGTACAACTCAGACTGCACTATATTATCTGTACACTACCTGCACATATATACTATACACCAATTGCACTGTATTATATACTATACACTGCCTGAAGTACACCTACTACATTGTATTACTGTACAACACCGACTGCACTGTATTATATACTGTACATTGCCTGCACATATATTGTACACCGACTGCACTGTATTATATACTGTACCCTGACTGCAATGTATTATCTACTGTACACTGCCTGCACTGTAATATATACTGTACACTGACTGCACGGTATATATACAGTTGTGCTCATAGGTTTACATACCCTGGCATAATTTATGATTTCTTGGTCATTTTTCAGAAAATATGAATGATAACACAAAAACTTTTCTTTCGCTCATGGTTAGCGTTTGGCTAAAGCCATTTATTATCAATCAACTGTGTTTACTCTTTTAAAATCATAATGGCAACAGAAACTACCCAAATGACCGATCAAAAGTTTACCTACCCTAGTGATTTTGGCCTGATAACATGCACACAAGTTGACACAAAGGGGTTAGACTGGCTATTAACCACTTGACCACTGGGCACTTAAACACCCTTAACAACCAGATCAATTTTCAGCTTTCGGTGCTCTCACATTTTGAATGACAATTACTCAGTCATGCAACACTGGACCTATATGAAATTTTTGTCCTTTTTTTCACACAAATAGAGCTTTCTTGTGGTGGTATTTAATCACTGCTCGGTTTTTTATTTTTTGTGCTATAAAAGAAAAAAGACAGAAAATTCTGTAAAAAATTGAATTTTTCTTCGTTTCTGTTATAAAATTTAGCAGATTAGTAATTTTTCTTCATAAATTTTGGCCAAAATTTATACTACTACATATCTTTGGTAAAAATAAGTACAAATTGGTGGATATAATTTGGCCTTGTGAAAGTTATAGAGTCCACAAGCTATGGTGCCAATATCTGAAAATTGATCACACCTGAAGTACTGACGGCCTATTTCAATTCTTGAGAACCTAACATGCCAGAAAAGTACAAATACCCCCCAAATGACCCCTTTTTGTAAAGAAGACATTCCAAGGTATTTAGTAAGAGGCATGATGAGTTTTTTGAAGTTGTCATTTTTTCCCACAATTCTTTGCAAAAAAGATTTTTTTAACTTTTTTTTTTCACAAAATTGTCATATTATCAGTTTATTTCTCACACACAGCATATGCATACCACAAATTACACCCCAAAACACATTCTGCTATTACTCCCGAGTACGGCGATACCACATGTGTGAGACTTTTACACAGCGTGGCCACATACACAGGCCCAACATGCAGGGAGCACCATCAGGCGTTCTGGAGCACCCAGGACAATTCTGACATTTCTCTCCTACATGTAAAAATCATAATTTATTTGCTAGAAAATTACATAGAATCCCAAAACATTATATATGTTTTTTTAGCAAACACCCTGGAGAACACAATGGTTGTCGTTGCAACTTTTTATCTCGCACGGTATTTGCGCAGCAATTTTTCAAATGCTTTTTTTTGGAAAAAAAACAATTTTGTGCCTAAAAACAAAAAAAAACAGTAAAGTTAGCCCAATTTTTGCATAATGTGAAAGATGAAGTTACGCCGAGTAAATAGATATCTAACATGTCACTTTTCAAAATTGCACACGCTCGTGGAATGGCGCCAAACGTCGCTACTTAAAAATCCCCATAGGCGACCCTTTAAATATTTTTTACTGGTTACATGTTTTGAGTTACAGAGGAGATCTAGGGCTAGAATTATTGCTTTCGCTCTAACGTTCGCAGCGATACCTCACATGTGTGGTTTGAACACCGTTTTCATATGTGGGCGGGACTTACGTATGTGTTCGCTTCTGCATGCGAGCACATGGGGACAGGGGCGCTTAAAAAAAAAAAAATCTTATTTTTCATTTTACTTTATTTATTTTAGTTTGACATTTTTTTCCCCAAAAATAAATTTTTTGATCACTTTTATTCCTATTACAAGGAATGTAAACATCCCTTGTAATAGGAATATGGCATGACAGGTCCTCTTTACAGTGAGATATGGGGTCAATAAGACCCCAGCATCTCACCTCTAAGCTGGGAAGCCTGAAATAAAAAAATATTCTGGCTTTGATCGTATTGGCGAGTCGGTAGAAGCACCGGAGGCCGGCGGGAGGGGGGGGGGGATGTCTATGGCTGGGTATTGCAGGGTATCTCCGAGTATGGCTGGGTATCTCCGGGTATGGCAATTTATGAGAACAGAGATTTCACCGCTCCAGGTCAATCCACTAACAGGCTGCTAGCTCTCCAGATAGGTAGGGGTTCCAGGTGCAGGCTGATTGCATGAGCCAAGTGTACAAAATCTGAACAAAACTCTGGATATGAGTAAGCGCTGTTTGTAGAGTGAAACGCGTCAGCAACCTTGCTCTATTTTTTGTTCCCCTTTGCTGTGATGTGTTGTTCAATGGAGTTTTTACATTTGCATTTGAAGAAATAAAGGCACTTTACTTTTTACTCAATCCGGAGTGCGGCTATCCAGAGTTATGGCAATTTATGGCAATTTATGGCAATTTATGGCAGGGTATTGCAGAGTATTGGCTGGAATTGTACTGCAGAGTATTGGCGGGTACTGCAGAGTATTAGCTGGTATTGCAGAGTATTAGCTGGTATTGCAGAGTATTGGCGGGTATTGCAGAGTATTGGCGGGTATTGCAGAGTATTGGTGGGTATTGCAGAGTATTAGCTGGTATTGCAGAGTATTTAGCTGGTATTGCAGAGTATTGGCGGGTATTGCAGAGTATTGGCGGGTATTGCAGAGTATTGGCTGGTATTGCAGAGTATTGGCGGGTATTGCAGAGTATTGGTGGGTATTGCAGAGTATTAGCTGGTATTGCAGAGTATTGGCGGGTATTGCAGAATATTAGCGGGTATTGCAGAGTATTGGTGGGTATTGCAGAATATTAGCTGGCATTGCAGAGTATTAGCGGGTATTGCAGAGTATTGGCTGGTATTGCAGAGTATTGGCGGGTATTGCAGAGTATTGATGGGTATTGCAGAGTATTAGCTGGCATTGCAGAGTATTAGCTGGTATTGCAGAGTATAGGCAGGGAATTGAGGGGTTCATTTTCGGTGAGCAGCGATGTGGGCACTGCAGATGCAGCCCAAAGCGCTGCTGACACCGATCTCTTCCCCCTCCGCTGTACCAATCGGTACAGAGAGGGGGAGGGAGGAACCGGCGTCATAACATGACGCCGGTTTGTTTACAAGTGATCACTCCGTCATTTGACGGAGCGATCACGTGGTAAACAGCCGCGATGATCGGCCGTTTACCGTGACCTGTGATGCGCCGGGTCCTGTGGACCCGACGGTCACGGATGCTCTCAAGTGCGCGCCCCAGGGGGCACACGAGAGCGGAATTTTGGGAGGACATCATATGACGGCCTCCCAGAGTTAAACAACCGCCCTGTAGCCGTCATTCGGCTATGGGCCGGTTGTTAAGTGGTTAAAGGTAACCATTCTCATCTGTGATCTGTTTGCTTGTAATAAGTGTGTGTGTATAAAAGGTCAGTGAGTTTCTGGACTCCTGACAGACCCTTGCATCTTTCATCCAGTGCTGCACTGATGTTTCTGGATTCTGAGTCATGTGGAAAGCAAAAGAATTGTCAAAGGAAGGAAAAGGTAGTTGAACTGTATAAAACAGAAAATGGATATAAAAAGATAACCAAGGGATTGAGAATGCCAATCAGCAGTGTTCAAACTCTAATCAAGAAGTGGAAAATAAGGGGTTCTGTTTTAACCAAACCACGGTCTGGTAGACCAACTAATATGTCAGCCACAACTGCCAGGAAAATTGTTCGGGATGCAAAGAAAAACCCACAAATAACTTAAGGTGAAACATCGGACTCTCTGAAAACATGTGGTGTGGTTCTTTCAAGATGCACAATAAGGAGGCACTTGAAGAAAGATGGGCTGCATGGTCGAGTCACCAGAATAAAGCCATTACTATGCAAATGCAACAAAGTATCCGCTTTCAATACGCCAAACAGCACAGAGACAAGCATCAAACCTTCTGGCACAAAGTCATTTGGAGTGAGGAGACCAAAATGTAGCTTTTTGGCCACAACCATAAACGCTACATTTGGAGAGGAGTGAACAAGGCTTATGATGAAGGGTTCACCATTCCTGCTGTGAAACATGGAGGTGGATTGCTGATGTTTTGGGGATGTGTGAGCTACAAAGGCACAGGAAATTTGGTCAAAAATTATGGCAAAATGAATGCAGTATCTTATAAAAACAATACTGGAGGAACCTTTGCATTCATCAGCCAGGAAGCTGCGTATGGGACGTACTTGGACATTCCAACATGTCAATGATCCAAAACATAAGGCCAAATCCACCTGTCATTGGCTACAGCAGAATAAAGTGAAGGTTCTGGGGGGCCATCTCAGTCCTCTAACCTCAATATCTTTGAGCCACTCTGGGGAGATCACAAACGTGCAGTTCATGCAAGACAGCCCAAGAATATACAGGAACTGAAGGCTTTTTGCCAAGAGGAATGGGCAGCTTTACCATCTGAGAAGATAAAGAGCCTCATCTACAAAATACTTCAAGCTGTCATTGATGTTAAAGGGGGCAATACATGGTATTAAGAAGTGGGGTATGTAAACTTTTGATCAGGGTCATTTGGGTAGTTTCTGTTGTGATTATGATTAGGGTTGAGCGAACCCGAACTGTAAAGTTTGGGTTCGTACCGGACTTTTGGGGTTTTGGTACCCGGACCCGAACCCAAACAATTTACTGTATGTTCGGGTTTGAGTTCGGTGTTCGGCAATGTAATGGCACATTTTAAAAAGCTGCAGGGCAGCCAATCAACATTTGTTTAACTTGTGTGCCCTTAGAAGCCACTAATGGCATGGCTGTGATTGGCCAGTGCAACATGTGACCCAGCCTCTATATAAGCTAGAGGCACCAGTGTTGGTCATCTTACTTTAAAAAAGTAATTAGTTAAGTTACAAATTACTTCTCCCAAAAAGTAATTGCGTTACTAACTCAATTACTACATTGGAAAAGTTACTCAGCAAAGTAACTGTGACTTTTTTTTAAATATTCTATAATGCAATTACGTTCTATAACATCTTTGATATCAAAGATGTTTATATTAACTGATTGAAGAATAAAAACACTACAGTATTTTCGAACATTTGGTATTTATTTGAACCCAAATGTTGAGGGGGTGGCAGCGGTGGTACTTGAGGGGTGGCAGCGGTGGTACTTGAGGGGGTGGCAGCGGGGGTACTTGAGGGGGTGGCAGCGGGGGTACTTGAGGGGGTGGCAGTGGTGGTACTTGGGGAGGTGGCAGTGGTGGTGGTGTACTTGGGGGTGGCAGTGGTGGTACTTTGGGGGGTGGCAGCGGTGGTGTACTGGGGGGGTGACAGGCAGCGTGGTACTTGGGGGGGGTGGCAGCGTTTGTGGTGCCATCCTCTCCCACCACCACCACCGCCTCTTACTGATCCCATCCCCCACCACCACTGATCTCATCCCTACCCTATCCCCCCATCACTTCTGTTGTAGAAGTGATGGTGGGTAGGTAGGGATGGGATCAGTAAGAAGCAGAGGTGGTGGAGAACTTGGTATGGATCTATTGCACTGCAATTCGAATCATCAGTCACTTACTTGAATGTCTCCAGGGATGCTTTTCCACATGGGGAGAGAGAGAGACCCTCCCCTTCACTCGTTTGGTGTCAGCTTGTCAGCTGACTTCATTTTTCAGTGTCCGGCCCGTCTCCCTACATTCTCTCTCTGGATAGGCAGGGTGGGATGAGGCGGTCCAGACAGTCTCTCTGAGTCTCTGCCTCTTCTCAGCTCAGTGTGCGAAAGCCCCCCTCCCCACGGCCGAACGAACGGCCAGGCAGCGCGGCCACGGCGGGGCCTCCTGGGCGGTAGATGTAATTGAGGTAACTCTGCCCAAGTAATGGGAACTGAGTTACCATGAGGGGAAGAGTAATCAGTTAGATTACTCGTTACCCTCTAAAGTAACTGCGTTATGTAACTCTGTTTATTTTAACTCACTTACATCACTGAGAGGCACATAGCACAGCACGTCACTCTGCTTTAGATAGTGTAGGGAAAGGTTGCTGCTGCTGCTTTGAGGGAGAGAATTAGATAGGAGACCTGATTCAGAAATCAAATTACTCAGCGATCTATCTTGATTTTGTTGTGTGGGTGCAGTGCATAATATATTTACCCTGCCCTGAGCCCAGTGCCAGAGAAAAGCTAACTTTTATCCGTCTGTTAGTTAGGTTAGCGTCGGCAGGCATTTTATGCAAGCTCAGTGCACCAGCACTGCATATGTTACTGTGAGATAAACCCTTTAGATACTGTCTATTCTGCTATTCTAAAAACACCCATTTAGGGCAAAAAAATATATTTTGCTGCGTTTTCTGCATATCTGTATTTAGTGAGATACACCCTTTAGATACTGTTGCTCTATTCTGCTATTCTAAAAACACCCATTTAGGGCAAAAAAAAATTTGCAGTATTTCCTGCATATCTGTACATGTGAGATACACACTTTAGATACTGTTGTTTTATTCTGCTATTCCCCAAAAAATTATTTAGGGCAAAAATATTTTTTTGCTGTGTTTTCTGCATATCTGTACGTGTGAGATACACCATTTAGATACTGTTTCACTATTCTGCTATTCTAAAAACACCCATTTAGGGCAAAAACTAATATTTTGCAGTGTTTCCTGCATATTTGTACGTGTGAGATACACACTTTAGATACTGTTCTTCTATTCTGCTATTCAAAAAACACCCATTTAGGGCAAGATCCTAAATTTGAGAAATATGAGGAGAATGTCAAATAAGGGACGTGGCCCGGGTCGTGGTGCTGCTGGTGGAGCTCCTGTTGCAGGGAGAGGATGTGGTCGATCTGTGCCAGCTACACGCACAAGTGAAACACCTTCCTCAGGTACGAGTAGGCGACAGAGCCTGCAGTGGTATTTGGTCGGGCCTAATGCGGCTCTATGAATGTTCAGGCCAGGACAAGCACAGGCGATAGTAGATTGGGTTGCTGACAGTGCCTCCAGTTCCTTCAAACTGTCTCCCACCCAGTCTCCTGCTGAAAGATTAGAGTTGGCACCTGCAGCCGATGTCCATCAGTCTTTCACCTCACCCCCTTGCAAATCAGCCAAGCAGTCTGAGCCCCAAATCATGCAGCAGTCTCTTCTGCTTTTTTATGACTCTGTTAGCAGGGTTTCCCAGGGCCATCCACCTAGCCCTGCCCCAGAAGTGGACAGATTGAGTGCACCAATGCCCAACCACTTATGTTTGAAGATGAGTACATGGGAGGACCATCGCAGCATGTCTTGGATGATGACGAAACACAGGTGCCAACTGCTGCTGCTTTCGCATTTGTGCAGACCGACAAGGAGGGCAGGGGTGAAGACTGGGTGGAAGATGATGTGGAGGACGATGAGGTCCTCAACCCCACATGGAATCAACGTCATGCAGGTGACCTGTGTAGTTCAGAGGAAGAGGCGGTGGTCGCACAGAGCCACCAGCATAGCAGAAGAGGGAGCAGGGTGCAAAAGCGGATCATCCGTCCCCTAGACAGTACGCCTGCTACTGCCCAATGCAGCAAGGGACCGAGCACACCAAAGACAGGTCCAAGGAGTTCCCTAGCGTGGCAGTTCTTCAGACAATGTGCTGATGACAAGACACGAATGGTTTGCACGCTGTGCAATCAGAGCCTGAAGTGAGGCATAAACGTTCTCAACCTGAGCACAACCTGCATGACCAGGCATCTAAGTGCAGTGGAGTAGACACTTCAAAAACCAAGAAAGGTCTCTGGCTCCTCCTGCTTCCTTTTCTGTTGCAGTCTGGGCCTCTTCATCCACCTCTGTTGGGACAGTGGCACATGCCACCCCGAAAACAGAGGATCTGCCGGCAACACTACCACCTGGGTCACCAACCATCTCCACAATGTCCCATGGAAGCGTTCAGCTCTCTATATCCCAAACACTGGAGCAGAAGAGGAAGTACTCCCCTATCCCCCCGCGATCCCTGGCCCTGAATGCCAGCATTTCAAAATCCCTGGCCTTTCAAATGCTATCATTCCGTCTGGTGGAGACGTAGAGTTTTAAAAGCCTGATGGTATTGGCTGTCCCACAGTACGTCGTGCCCAGCCGCCACTACTTTTCCGGGCGAGCCATCCCTTCCCTGCACAACCAAGTGGGGGACAAAATCAGGTGTGCACTGCGCAACGCCATCTGTGGCAAGGTCCATCTAACTATGGATACGTGGACCAGTAAGCACGGTCAGGGATGTTATATCTCCCTAACAGCACACTGGGTAAATGCAGTGGCAGCTGGGCCTGAGACGGATAGCAGTTTGGAGCATGTCCTTCCACCACCGAGGATTGCAGGGCACTTAAGTTTGCCTCCTGGTGATAACTCCTACTACTCCGCTTCCTCATCCTCTACTGCCTCCTCATCTGGTCAGCATAACACCTTCACCACCAACTTCAGCACAGCCAGGGGTAAACGACAGCAGGCAGTTTTAAAACTTTCCTGTTTGGGAGAAAAAACCCACACCGCCCAGGAGTTGTGGAGGGACATGGAACAACAGACCGATGAGTGGTTGGTGGCAGTGAGCCTCAAGCCCGGCCTGGTGGTGTGCAATAATGGGCGAAATCTCGTAGCAGCTCTGGGCCTAGCCGATTTGACGCACATCCCTTGCCTGGCGCATGTGCTGAATTTGGTAGTACAGAGGTTACTTAAAAATTACCCCCATATGCCATAGCTGCTGCAGAAAGTGCGGCCCGTCTGTGCGCACTTTCGGCGTTCTCATCCTGCTGCTGCTCGCCTGTCAGCGCTGCAGCATAACTTCGGCCTTCCCGCTCACCACCTCATATGTGACGTGCCCACAAGGTGGAACTCCACCTTGCACATGCTGGCCAGACTGTGCCAGCAGCAGCAGGCGATAGTGGAGTTTCAGCTGCAGCACGTGTGCGTGAGTCGCTCTGCGGAACAGCACCACTTCGCCACCAATAACTGGGCCTCCATGCGAGCGAGACCTGTGTGCCTTTTTGCGCTGTTTCCAGTACTCCACCAACATGACCAGTGATGATGACGCTGTTCTCAGTGCTTCAGGTGATGATGGAAGAGGATGTGGCACAGGAGGAGGAGGAGGAGGAGGAGGAGGAAGGGGGATCATTTCCAAGGCTTTCAGGACAGTCATTCACAAGTGGCTCCAAGGGTGGGTTCCTGCACAAACAAATGCCAGGTACACAATTGTCCAGCAAGGGCACAGTTCTGGAGGATGAAGAGGTGGAGGATGAGGAGGAGAAGATGGAGGAGGAGGAACCATGTTCACAGCAGGATGGTACCCAGACCAGCTCATGGCCATCATTGGTGCGTGACTGGGGGGATACAGAGGACAGGCGATACACCTCCCACATAGGACAGCTTTCGTTGCCTCTGGGCAGCCTGGCACACATGAGCAATTACATGCTGCAGTGTCTCCGCAACGACCCCCGAGTTGCCCACATTCTAACTGGTGCTGATTACTGGGTGGCCACGCTGCTGGATCCCCGTTACAAGGACAACGTACCGCACTTAATTCCCTCACTGGAGCATGATTGTAAGCGCGAGTACAAGCTGGTAGATGCGCTGCTGGTGGCATTCCCACCTGACAGTGGGGCACAGTGGAAGCACAAGGCAGAGGAGGAGGAAGAGGTCGCCAACGCAGCCGGGGCACCGCCAGCACCTCAGAAGGCAGGGTTAGCATGGCCGAAATGTGGAAAAGCTTTGTCAGCATGCCACAAGAACCAGCACCACCAGCTAATATGGAACATCCTAGCAAGAGGCAGCATTTCCCCAACATGGTGGAGCAGTTTGTGTGCACACGCCTACACGTACAGAATGACAGGTCTGCCCCCTTCAACTTCTGGGTCTCCAAATTGGGCACATGGCCTAAGCTTGCCCTTTATGCCTTGGAGGTGCTGGCCTGCCCTGCAGCCAGTGTATTATCTGAACCTGTATTTAGCATGGCGGGGGCGTTATCACAGACAAGCATAGCCGCCTGTCCACAGGCAATGTGGACAAGCTCACGTTCATTAAAATGAACCAGGCATGGATTGCACAGGACTTGTCCGTACCTTGTGCAGAATAGACATGTATCACTCTTTTAGGGTGTACCCTAATTAAAAAAAAATAAAAAAATTAAAAACAAAAACCAGTGTTGGCTACCTCGTCCTCCTCCACAGCCACTTCCACCTACACCGCCACCTCAACCTCCTACTCCATATGGACCTCGACCACCTAGGTCAAGATTATTATTTTTTATTTTTATGTATTTTATGTTATTTTAAGTCATTTCCCTATACACATTTGTTTGCAGAGCACTTGCCATGCTCATAACAATATTTTGCTGCCATTTACAGCCCTCTAGCCCTTTCGATAACTTTTTTAGAGCCATTTTAGTCCTCAAAAGTTTGGGTCCCCATTGACTTCAATGGGGTTCGGGGTTCGGTGTCAAGTTCAGGTCCCGAACTCTTTTTTTGCGAAGTTCGGCCAAACCTGTCGAACCCGGACATCCAGGTGTCCGCTCAACTCTAATTATGATTTAAAAAGAGTAAACACAGTTGATTAATAATAAATGGCTTCAAGCAAACACTAACCACGAGTGAAAGAAAAATTTTTGTGTTATCATTCATATTCTCTGAAAAATGGCCAAGAAATCATAAATTCTGCCAGGGTATGTAAACTTATGGGCGCAACTGTATATACAGTATCTGAAAAAAGTGAGTACACCCCTCACATTTTTGTAAATATGTTATTATATCTTTTCATGTGACAACACTGAAGAAATTACACTTTGCTACAATGTAAAGTAGTGAGTGTACAGCTTGAATAACAGTGTATATTTGCTGTCCCCTCAAAATAACACACAGCCATTAATGTCTAAACCGCTGGTAACAAAAGTGAGTACACCCCTAAGTGAAAATGTCCACATTTGGCCCAATTAGCCACCCCCCCCCCCCCCCCCCCGGTGTTATGTGGCTCAGTGTTACAAGGTCTCAGGTGTGAATGGAAAGCAGGTGTGTTAAATTTGGTGTTATTGCTCTCACTCTCTCATACTGGTCACTGGAATTTCAACATGGCACCTCATGGCAAAGAACTCTCTGAGGATCTGAAAAAAAGGAATTGTTGGTCTACATAAAGATGGCCTAGGCTATAAGAAGATGGCCAAGACCCTGAATCTGAGCTGCAGCACAGTGGCCACGACCATACAGTGGTTTAACAAGACAGGTTCCACTCAGAACAGGCCCCGCCATGGTCGACGAAAGAAGTTGAGTGCACGTGCTCAGCGTCATATCCAGATGTTGTCTTTGGGAAATAGATGTATGAG
This sequence comes from Lithobates pipiens, assembly GCF_037356315.1. NCBI lineage: Eukaryota > Metazoa > Chordata > Amphibia > Anura > Ranidae > Lithobates > Lithobates pipiens. The sequence goes on from NW_027507764.1 coordinate 134,120,691, forward strand.
TGCTGCCAGCATTGTTGCAGAGGTTGAAGGGGTGTGGGGTCAGCCTGTCAGTGCTCAGACCATATGCTGCAAACTGCATCAAATTGGTCTGCATGGCTGTTTTCATAGAAGAAAGCCTCTTCTAAAGATGATGCACAAGAAAGCCCGAAAGCAGTTTGCAGAAGACAAGCAGACGAAGGACATGGATACTGGAACCATGTCCTGTGGTCTGATGAGATCAAGCTGGTGGCAACCAGGTGAGGAGTAGAAAGACAAGTGTGTCTTGCCTACATTCAAGCATGGTGGTGGGAGTGTCATGGTCTGCATGAGTGCTGCCAGGACTGGGGAGCTACAGTTCATTGAGGGAACCATGAATGCCAACATGTACTGTGACATACTGAAGCAGTGCCTGATCCCCCTCCCTTCGGAAACTGAGCCGCAGAGAAGTATTCCAACATGATAACGACTCCAAACACACCTCCAAGACGACCACTGCCTTGCAAAAGAAGTTAAGGGTAAAGGTGATGGACTATCCAGGCATGGCACCAGACCTAAACCCTATTGAGCATCTGTAGGGCATCTTTAAATGGAAGGTGGAGGAGCGCAAGGTCTCTAATATCCACCAGCTCCATGATGTCATCATGGAGGAGTGGAAGAGGACTCCAGTGGCAACCTGTGAAGCTCTGGTGAGCTCCATGCCCAAGAAGGTTAAGGCAATGCTGGAAAATTATGGTGGCCACACAAAATATTGACACTTCACTGAAGTAAATACTTCACTGGCTGCACTGTGTGTATATATATATATATATATATATATATATATATATATATTAAACTGCCTACAAGCCACTAACCTACTAACCTGCCTAATCTAGCTCAAGTTTTCCATGTTATCACACTACATACGGCTGCCATGTAAGCAGCCTTATATATTGTGGGGCGTGGACTTAGCCTTTGGCCAAACATGGCTCTGAATGTAGATCGTACTATGATTCGCCAAAGCATGCAGGTCAGATGCGTGCTTTGGTCAATCAGCAGCCAATGCACTGCAGGACGCTCCACAGCAATCAAATTTACAATGAATGCCCAATATGTTCTGCGAATAAACGAACATCCAGACCATCCCTAACTGCTGGGTACAGGAGTGCATAAAATACAGAGTGCTGGGTTCAGGAGAGTGTAATACACAGGGTGCTGGGTTCAGGAGTGCATAATACACAGATCGCTGGGTTCAGGACTGCGTAATACATAGAGTGCAGGGTTCAACTAAGCTCTCCATGCAGATGCTTCAGCTTTGACCCATGCTCCCCCACTGACCTTGCCTATGCAAAAACAACACCCCCCTTTTCTTCCATCTGCTCACCTCTCAGAAGCCACAAATCTCAGTGTCTTACACAGTCCTTTTGCAGCTCTGCCTCTCCACCACTGGACAGCAGCAGCACCGGCAATGAGATTGTCCAGCAGGAGGTGTTACCATTCAAGCACCAGACTATTTCTGAGCAAGCACTTTCTGAAGCCTATAAACACATCCATGCCCTGGCAGTTGTTCCTCTGTGTTTACCCTGAGTGCTGTGCTGAGATAAGCATGCTGTCACTTGAAGCCAGGTTGTCAGTAAATAGTGGCGACAGCAAACCTGGCCAGCCTGGACCTATATTAACCACCTCGCTCCCGCACTGTAGCTGAATGATGGCTACAGCGTGGGCCTTAATTGCCGGGAGGTCGTCATATGACATCCCATATCCTCCCATGCATGAGTTGCCTGCACGCCCCCCCCCACTGTCAGCGTAAGGGGAGAAAAAGCCAATCACTGGCTTCTGTCAGAGGGACATCGGTCCCTCACACAGAGAGCTGCGGCTGCTTCATCTGTTGCAAATCTGCTGCCAATCAATGCCCATCAGTGCCTCATCATTAGTGCCCCCGATCAGTGCTGCCTGTGTCACCTACCAGTGCCCATCAGTGCCACCTATCAGTGCAGCCTATTAGTGCCCATCAGTGCAGCCTCATCAACGCACATTAAGGAGAAAAATTACCTGTTTTTAAAAATGAATGAATTAATACATTTTTTTTTTAAACTTTGAAACTGTTTTTGTTTTTTCAAAATGTTATTTTTTTGTTTTTTTAGCAAAAAATCAAAAAACAAGTGGTGATTAAATACCACCAAAAGAAAGCTCTATTTGTGTAAAAAAAAAATGATTTGGGTACAGTGTTGTATGACCGCGCAATTGTCATTCAAAGTGCTACAGCACTGAAAGCTGAAAATTGGTCTGGGCAGAAGGGGGGTTTAAGTGCCCAGTAAGCAAGTGCTTAATGCTTGTTTTTTTTTTTTTTTGTAGGTGACTGGGAGAAGCCCTTCACCCATGCGGTAAAAAACAGTATTGTTTAGTTAGTGGCAAGGATTTCTTTTCTGCTTTGTTTTGCTGTGCAAACTTTTTAATAAAACTGACTACAAGTCAGAATTTTAAGAAATAACTGTCTTTGGACTGTCTTTTACCCAGGAAAGCTAACCCCCACACACTACATACACAAAATAGGGTACAAATGATGCACAAAAAAGACAACAATGAATTATTAATTAGAAAAAAAAACAGGAGGGGAGTTTTTGCAAACAAAATACGATTTTTGGATATCAGGGTTCATGTTGTCTCCTGCTTTACGGAACTTATAAAGAGGCTCAAACAACCTGCTCCACAGTCTGATTACTACAACAATGTACCTTAAATAACATTATATAAAACCATATTTTATAAAAGTATCATATTGCACGTCGTATCATGGGGACAAAATGGCACCTCTCTCTCTCTTCTCATTCATCTATCTGTCTCTGTACACATGTACGCACACATCTGTATGTACATATGTATGTACATACGCACCATGTGAAAAGCCCATAGGGCACCCACCAATACCAAGAAGAGCCCAAAACTAAAGAATGGTATTTGATATCTAGTGCCTCATTGAGACCACTAGGGGACAGGTAATCCAGCTTAAAAATCCAATAAGTCTCCTTGGCACAAAGGGTTTTGAAATGTTCTCCCTCTGTGAGGGTCACAGAAGTGGCCTCAAAATACCTTAAGACCACTGGGATCATTCCAATGATTTTTAAGACAATGTCTAGATAGACTAAACTTGGGGAAACCACTTTTCACATGTCATCTATGTTCTCTGTAACTTGCACAGAGAAATCTAATTCTCCAGCCCACATACTGCAACCTACAGGAACAATGGATACAGTAGACTACAGAGGAGGAACAAGTAAAAAATCTAGCAGTAGGATAGGGGTGTCCCCAGTGGTATTTAAAGTACTGTTGATCATGGGTAACAAATTCACATGTTAAGCAATTGTATGTTCTGCATTGGTACATTCCCTTAAGTGCCAAAAAAGTGGGTATTTAATTTGAACGTTGGAGCAGCTTTTTGGCAGCAGAACTTGGTCAAGGCTATTAAGTTCTTAACCCATTTATGCCTGAGGTTGAAATTTTTAGAATTTGTGCATGAAATTCATATATGTATGAATTCTTTGAAAATTCAAGGAACAAGAATTTGAAGATAATATTTTTATTATATTTCATTGTTGAGTTACAGTGCCTTGAAAAAGTATTCATGCCCTGTGAAATTTTCCACATTTTGTCATGTTACAACCAAAAATGTAAATGTATTTTATTGGGATTTTATGTGATAGACCAACAAAAAACAGCACATAATTTTGAAGTGGAAGGAAAATGATAAATGGTTTTAAAATCTTTTTACAAATAAATATCTGAAAAGTGTGGCGTGCATTTATATTCAGCCCCCCTGAGTCAATACTTTGTAGCCTTTTGTTGAACCTCCTCCCCAGTCTCAAGTCTTTTGCAGACTCTAACTCTAACTTTCTTCTAAGATTGCCCTGTATTTGGCTCCATCCATCTTCCCATCATCTATGACCAGCTTCTCTGTCCCTGCTGAAGAAAAGCATCCCCACAACATGATGCTGCCACAACCATGTTGCATGGAGTGGTGTGTTCAGGGTGATGTGCAGTGTGGTAGTTTTCCGCCACATATAGCTTTTTGCTTTTAGGCCATAAAGTTCAATTTTGGTCTCATCTGACCAGAGCACCTTCTTCTACATGTTTGCTGTGTCCCCCAAATGGCTTCTTGCAAACTGCAAACAAGACTTCTTATGGCTTTCTTTCAACAATGGCTTTCTTCTTGGCACTCATTCATAAAGGCCAGATTTGCATGACTAATATTTGTCCTGTGGACAGATTCTCCCACCTGAACTGTGGACCTCTGCAGAGTTACCACAGGCCTCTTGGCTGCTTATCTGATTAATGTTCTCCTTGCCTGGCATGTCGGTTTAGGTGTATGGCCATGTCTTGGTAGGTTTACAGTTGTGCCATACTCTTTCCATTTTTGGATGATGGATTAAACAGTGTTCCTTGAGATGTTCAAAGCTTGGGATATTTTTTTTTATAACCTAAACCTGCTTTAAACTTCTCCACAACTTTATCTCTGACCTGTCTGGAGTGTTCCTTGGTCTTTGTGATGCTGTTTGTTCATTAAGGTTCTCTAACAAACCTCTGAGGGCTTCACAGAACATCTGTATTTATACTGAGATTAAATTACACACAGGTGGACTCCATTTACTAATTAGATGACTTCTGTAGGCAATTGGTTCAACTAGATCTTAGTTAGGGGTCTCAGTGTAAAGGGGGCTGAATACAAGTGCACAACACTGACATCAGAATTTATAAATAGGCAACTCCTATGCTCATATTGATTAGTGGTTCCAAATTATTAATAACTACTGCAGTAGGGAACAGACACAAAAGATACACTCCGCATTTTTCCAAATAACTGTTCTGTTTTATTTTGATGCAATTGAAGGTTTTTCTACACATGATTACGTAAGTATCACATTAATATTACAATTGTACATTTATGGTAACACGGGGCGTAACATAGACAGACAAATTCTAATCAGGACTCGAAAAAGAATGCAAACATGTAATGAAAACATTATTAATGCATGTGCACAGTGAGGGCAGTGTGCAATACATAAAAATAGAATACAATTATATACAGAACTTAAAAAATTTCCTTTACAACACACTTTTCAGATATTTATTTGTAAAAATATTTGAAAAACATTTATCATTTTCCTTCCACTTCACAATTATGTGCCACTTTGTGTTGGTCTATCACATCCCAATAAAATACATTTACGCTTTTGGTTGTAACATGACAAAATATGGAAAATTTCAAGGGGTATGAATACATTTTCAAGGCACTGTATGTGGTGTTCCAAAAATGGAACACTAGACAAAGCCACTGGTTCATTGTACATAATGTATAAAAATAATGTTTCTTGTTTCAGGAGGTGGTGACACCAGCTATTCAGTGTGATATTCAACAGAACACGTCACATGTAAGGCAACATCACATTTTTCACATTGAAAAGTGGTGCTCCTATGACATTCATCACAGCATGTTTGTTTTCCCTGTTTGACTATCACATGATTCATGCCATCATAACGTGAGTCAATGATACACTTTTGAAACAGTCTTCATCTTCGGCCATGTTCTGAAGGATGACCATGGGTCTCCAGATAATGCCATACCACATGTCGATGAAACTCCAGAAAATCCAATGGCTTCTCATCATATGTTTTATGCAGTTGCTAAGCATTTTGTAAGACCAATTCAAAACAGAACAAGAGAGGGCTTGAATATACCATTTCTTTCAATGGATTGATGCCCGATACTTTTCAATGTTTTCTTCAGCTCTGTCTAAGCCTCCCATGAAATGGTTATATACTTTGATCATGTTTGGCTGCTGAACTTGGATCTTCTTTTTCAGTTTCTGGGAATAACGATTGACAAGATACAGGGGATCGATACCAGCACCAGCTGAAGCAACAGTGACAACACTGTTATCATTCCATCTGCAGACAATATTGCCTTTGCCATCAATTCGATTATCAAATGTGCCTCTTTCTTCTTTCTTTAGAGCTACATCTGATTCCAATAGAGCTTTATCAATGCGATCCTTTCTCACTGTATTTGTTGTCTGATGTCTCATTGAACTGAGCTTATCAAGAAGTGCAATACTGCTGAAAAAGTTATAGTTATCGAAAACAAAATTCACGAAACTGAAGAACAAGTGATGCACCGACACCGTATTCCTCATGTTTAATATTTGGGTTTTTACACTAATATGGCTGAAACCAGCAAATGTAGCCCGGACGTGTGGCACCACACCAACTTACAGCCAAACCAAATGGGCTTTCCCCGAATAAATTGTTTGCACTTGTGACAACCAAAATAAGGAACCATAGATTAATCAAAGATAAAACGTGTCCATTGGGTCCAAATTGGCATTGTCAGCAACATGAAAATTAGAAAATATGGTTTCAAAGTGGTCATGTCACTGCACTCAGTGCTGGGACATGGTCATCCGGAGCCCAGGCTGAAGATGGCAAAGTGCCACCTCCCCCCCCCCCCCATAAAGAAAGAGTCAGTTTCATTTCAAAACAGGAAAATATTACTTAAAACAATAAAAATTAAATTAGGTTTAATTCAATAGAATCAGGGTTCACTCACACATTTTAAATATATGTATTTTATTAGAGGTACTTAAAGTGCTTTGAAAAAACGCAGCTTAGCTTCCCCGCTGACAGGACAGAGCTCTGCCTTAATTACCAATTGTATCAGTAATATGCAGCATGAAGGGGGTTAATGTGTTGCCACTGGTCATTAATGCATTAGTGACAAGTGTCAGTTAACCCCTTTGTGCTGCATTAGTGACACAAGTATAAGTGCTATGCTGTAGCATAAAGGGGTTAATGAACACTGATACTTGTGCCACTAATGCAGCACAAAGAGGTTAACTGACAATGGTCACTAATGCATTAATGACCAGTGGCAACATAATAACCCCCTTATGCTGCATATTACTGATACCATTGGTATATAATATCACTTCTCCCCTCCCCCCAGAGTTAGTCGGTTCATCTGTACCAGTTCATCTGCTTACTATTGATGCACTGCTGTCTGCCTGGTTGGTTCCTCCTCTAGGTCGCACTCACTGCGGTGCCCGGCAGCTCTCTACGGGTCCACACTCTCTCTCTTCCCACCTCCTAGTGACGTCACGTCGAGACTCGGAAGTGCCTGTCAGGCAGAAATCACTCCATGGCTCTGCCTGACAGGGACGGGAAAACTGGGTCCTATTCTTGTGCTGGGTGCAGGAGCGCACTCGGTGCATCATTGCAGGCAGCTGTGTGGGATTGTAGTGCGGCTGGTTGGCAGTAATCACAGTATGCCCAAAACATTTTTAGCAGTACACTGCCAGCATTGCGCCCCCTTCCCATGGTAATTTGTTCCGCCCAGGGCACCTTCCCCTCCCCCCCCCCCCCCCCCGTACCGGCCCTGACTGCACTCCAAAGACATGCAGGTAGGTTAATTGGCTTCTGTCCAAAATTGGCCCTAGTATATGAATGGGGACCTTGGATGGTGGGCTCCTTGAGGGTAGGGACCAATGTGAGTGTTCAGTGTACAGGGATAGGGACAATTGTAGACACTCACTCAGGTTGAAATGGATGGACTGGTGTCTTTATTCAACCTTACTAACTATGTAACTATGTCTCATGGCAGCACTAACCAATACATTATGCCCATCTTCTCTTTATTCCCAGAACTTACACCTTCTAGGAACTGAAACATAACCACTCAGAAAAATTATTTTTAGAAAACATTTGAATTCGGAGATAACCAAGCCAAGCTGTAAACCCTTACTTTGAGGAAATAAGTTGGAGTAGGTGACAATGAGTTCAATGACCTCATCCTCAAGAAAAAATTCAAAAATTTCTGTTGGAGTTCTCATTTCGGTGAAGAAATCGTTTGGCGGATCTGTAACTCTACCTGCTGTGCAGTTAGGTCAGCTTTTTTCCACTTGCAAACACTTTTTGTCACTTTCTTTCTCTTTGATGGAGGAGGTTGCTGCGCAGTAGACGTAGATGGAACTTCATTGTCATGAGCTTCATCTTCCGGTGCCTTTGAGGGATCATCTGAATCAGACTCAGCATCAGAGCCATCTTGAATAAGATATACAGGTGCGAGCAACAAAGAACCTGGTAGATTATTTATTGTTTCATCTTCATCTCCTGAGTCTTTATCAGAAACAGGTGCATTTTCAGGTGGTTGTATTGGTTGTAAGTTCTATAGCACTTGCTTCTATGCTGTCATTTGTCTCTAATGTCTTGTACACACGGTCGAAGATTCCGACAACCAAATCCGTTGGATTATGTCAGACGGATTTTGTCCGATGCATTTTGTCCGAAACTGTTGCATACACACAGTCGGACAAAGTTGTCGGAAAATCCGACGTGATTACATTATTTCATTACGACGGGACTACGTTCACGCTAGTAGCCAATAGCTTTGGTGTAGGAATTTGATCTGAGCATGCGTGGCACTTTGTCCAATCGGAATTCTCTACACATGATCGTGTATGTCCGATCGGAGCATTTTGTCTGAAAATTTTACCAACAAGTTGGAAAAACAGTCCGATGTAGACCACATACAGTCGGAATATCTGACAAAACAGTCCGATCGGACACATTCCGTCAGAATCTACGACCGTGTGTACAAGGGCTAACAGCTCATTTCATGTAAACTTAGAGTTCGAGGCATCTTGAGACTTGTAAAATGATTTCAACTAAAGAAAAACTTAAAAAAAGATATTAGCCCTAGTGGTAGTGGTTTTGTCAAAACCATACACAGCACAATTGCATAACTAGTAGAAAAACAATAGAAAAAAAATACTAATATAGGGTATAGTGCAGTAAAGTTGTATTTACCTGTCTTTAGATGGTTCTTCAAAGATGTTTCCAAAAATTCACATAACTTTTGCTAAGCTCTCAGCATGCCAGTATCGGAAGCAGTGACTAACTCTGTGCACCACATGATAACATGTACCCTCAGGAGGCAGACATGTGAAAAATCAGACCTTAGTGATGACCTTGAGCAGTAGGATGTAAATAAATCACATCACTAACGTTCCAATAATGGAACACGAAGCATTATTGTTCTTGGATTTCTTAAACACAACCCTCTGGCACTTTGGCAGTCTTGGGCCTAATTTGGGGCAGGGAGGGCAATGTGGCAATTGCCCCCCCGCCTGAGAAATTAAATGCAGGTGAGAGAGCAGGCAGGTGAGAGAGCGGGCGGCCCAGTGTTGTGCCGAGATCGGTTTCACCAACAAAATCTGTTTCCCCTGGCTCTCGGGCTGAGATTGTAGCTCCGCCCCTAAAGCCCTCTGCACCACTGCTCCTCCTACTCTCCCCCAAATGTTAATCATCCTTCTACCGCCCACCCCCATGCATTTGGGGGAGAGAAGGAGGAGCAGCGGTGCAGAGGGCTGGAGGGGCGGAGTTCCCATCTCAGCTGAGAGCCAGGGGAAACAGATTTTGTAAGGGAAACTGACATCATCTCTCATCGTCAGCCCACATTGTGCAGGCAGCTGCGGCAGCAGAGACATTACATCATCTCTCGGCTGCCGGACTCTGGGACAATCCCCACCTTAGCAGAAAGTGACAGTCTGCAACTTGTGGCAGGTGATGTGGCAAGTGACAGGCCGCAATGTGTGGCAGGTGACATGGCAAGTGACAATTTGCAACCTGTGGCAGGTGACCTGGCAAGTGACAATCTGCAACATGTGGCAGGTGATGTGGCAAGTGACAATCCACAACATGTGGCAGGTGATGTGGCAAGTGACAATCTGTACCATATGGCAGGTAACATGGCAAGGGACAATCTGCAACGTGGCAGGCGACAATCCACAACATGTGGCAGGTGATGTGGCAAGTGACAATCCGCAACATGTGGCAGGTGACGTGGCAGGTGACGTGGCAAGTGACAATCTGCATCTGGCGGCAGGCAAGTGACAACCAGCAGCATGTGGCAGGTGACGTGGCAAGTGACAATCCGCATCTGGTGGCAGGCGGCGTGGTAAGTGACACGCTCAGGGCTCCCACTGATTCTGTATTATGGTGAGTTGAACTATTTCATTTTATATAACAATGTAATAATAAAATAATGCACTTCGATCATCCTGACACCATAACAAACATGGTGCCGGGATGATTGAAGCACCAACACCAGCCACTTCCCCAATAAATTGCCAGAAAAAAATATATTTTCTGGCAGTGCCCCTCCCAAGACTAGACTCTGGATCCGCCCCTGATTTGGGGTCACACTTGAGAATACTCCAGTGTTTCTAAAGGGATATCTTAACAGGCAAATACAAATTTTTAAATTGAATACTGAAGATCAGTCCAATTGTGCTTGAATCAGCCCTCTTGGAAGCCACTGTAGACATTTCAGAAGTATCATCATATTTGGCAAGGTATCTGTCAAAGGCCAAGTCAAAAGATTCTCTGCTATACCTCTTTTCTGAAAAAATCTTTCCTTAAAGCGGAGCTCCAGTCATTTTTGTGTTTATTAAAGGTCACCAGCTACAAAAACTGTAGCTCTATCCACAGCAGCCTTTACACTCTCTCCTCCCGCTGCATCTCTACTATGGGCACCCGGCTGTGACAGCTTGCGGCTTTATAGGCGGGTGTCCACTGCACGTGTAGCACTGTGCTCTGTGACTGGTCCTGAAGTCTTCTAGGACTTGACATGTGTCCCAGAAGACTTCAGGAGAGAGGGGGAAGAGCCAGAACGGAAGTGGCAGCGGGTACCTGTCAAAAGTGGGTACCCACTGCCCCCCTCCCCAAAAGCTCAATTTCACAAACAGGAGCTGGGGAGGAGGCTTTAAAGCAGAAGTTCCACTTTTGGGTGTAACTCCGCTTTAAGGATTAAAGCGGTTGTATACCCGCTAATGTTTTTTTTTTTTTGCCACCTGCAAAGGAAAAGGCATAATGAGCTAGTATGCACACGGGAGATTTCATCCCGGCAGGGTCCGGGGGCTGCCGGGCTTTCAGCCGAGAATCCCCTAGTGCGCATGCGCCGCTGCAGTCAGCGGCGCGTACCAAGGGGAATATCTCCTAAACCGTACAGGTTTAGGAGATATTTTTTTTACCTACAGGTAAGCCTTATTATATGCTTTCCTGTAGGTAAAAGTAAAAAAATTGACTATACAACCACTTTAAGTATTATTCTTAGTATTATGATTATGTAGTTTTAGTACAATGTTTGTATAATGTATATATATATATATATATATATACACCATGCCTTGCGAAGGTATTCGGCCCCCCTTGAACTTTTCAACCTTTTGCCACATTTCAGGCTTCAAACATAAAGATATAAAATTTTTATTTTTTGTGAAGAATCACCAACAAGTGGGACACAATTGTGAAGTGGAACGAAATCTATTGGATTTTTGAAACTTTTTTAACTAATAAAAAAATGAAAAGTGGGGCGTGCAAAATTATTCAGCCCCCTTGCGTTAATACTTTGTAGAGCCACCTTTTGCTGCGATTACAGCTGCAAGTCGCTTGGGGTATGTCTCTATCAGTTTTGCACATCGAGAGACTGAAATTCTTGCCCATTCTTCCTTGCAAAACAGCTCGAGCTCAGTGAGGTTGGATGGAGAGCGTTTGTGAACAGCAGTTTTCAGCTCTTTCCACAGATTCTCGATTGGATTCAGGTCTGGACTTTGACTTGGCCATTCTAGCACCTGGATACGTTTATTTGTGAACCATTCCTTTGTAGATTTTGCTGTATGTTTGGGATCATTGTCTTGTTGGAAGATAAATCTCCGTCCCAGTTTCAGGTCTTTTGCAGACTCCAACAGGTTTTCATCCAGAATGGTCCTGTATTTGGCTCCATCCATCTTCCCCTCAATTTTAACCATCTTCCCTGTCCCTGCTGAAGAAAAGCAGGCCCAAACCATGATGCTGCCACCACCATGTTTGACAGTGTGGATGGTGTGTTGAGGGTGATGAGCTGTGTTGCTTTTACGCCAAACATATAGTTTTGCATTGTGGGCAAAAAGTTCGATTTTGGTTTCATCTGACCAGAGCACCTTCTTCCACATGTTTGGTGTGTCTCCCAGGTGGCTTGTGGCAAACTTTAGACGAGACTTTTTATGGATATCTTTGAGAAATGGCTTTCTTCTTGCCACTCTTCCATAAAGGCCAGATTTGTGCAGTGTACGACTGATTGTTGTCCTATGGACAGACTCTCCCACCTCAGCTGTAGTTCTCTGCAGTTCATCCAGAGTGATCATGGCCCTATTGGCTGCATCTCTGATCAGTCTTCTCCTTGTCTGAGCTGAAAGTTTAGAGGGACGGCCAGGTCTTGGTAGATTTGCAGTGGTCTGATACTCCTTCCATTTCAAAATGATCGCTTGCACAGTGCTCCTTGGGATGTTTAAAGCTTGGGAAATCTTTTTGTATCCAAATCCGGCTTTAAACTTCTCCACAACAGTATTACGGACCTGCCTGGTGTGTTCCTTGGTCTTCATGATGCTCTCTGCGCTTTCAACAGAACCCTGAGACTATCACAGAGCAGGTGCATTTATACAGAGACTTGATTACACACAGGTGGATTCTATTTATCACCATCAATCATTTGGGACAACATTGGATCATTCAGAGATCCTCGCTGAACTTATGGAGTGAGTTTGCTGCACTGAAAGTAAAGAGGCCGAATCATTTTGCACGCACCACTTTTCAGTTTTTTACAGGTGCTCTAAGAAGAAACCAGCCAGCCTCTAGTGCCCAGACAGGCCCCTTGCCACTAGGGGGGGGAAGAGAGAAAAAAAAAGAGAGACACCAAAACCCAGATAAGGGAAAAAAAAAGTCAGACTTTAACCGATGCCTCCTACCTGAGCCTTGCTGGTGCCTGTCCCCACCGCTGCAGCCGCCGATTCCTCCATAACAGGTGTGCAGCTTTCCACTTGTGGCTTCACACGCCACCTTCAGACTCCCATAGTGCCTCTGCACCGGAGCGGAAATAGGCACCAGTTCCTGTCCTCCCTCCTCCCCCCTGTGTCCACACCAGAAATTAAGTTTTCGCCGACCTAGTGACCCGCTCTGTCACTTTCGGAGAGAATGCCGGTAAACATGGCGGCAGCACACGCATGCCGCAGCTCCTGAGACTTTGTGGACTTCTGCATCATTGGCTCTCTCCGAGCACAAGGAGGGGAAGAGGAGCCAGATTACTACTGCTGCAGAAGCCTGGGTAGGTCAGGAGGACAGCGAGTCCCTAGCAGAGGAAAAAAATTGGGAAGCAGGCCTCATCCCTCAGGAGCACCCAAGAGACATTGACTCCCTCCCAAAAGATGTTCCCTCTGGGCTGGAGGAAACACAAGAACGGAGGTATGGTAGGGAGGTACCTCCCTTTAAAGTTTGGAGGAAGAAGGTGTTTCCTAAGGATCAGTGGGAGGAGTCAATATCTCTCAGGTGCTGTCCTGAAAGACACCTTCATTTTTTTTTTCACACAAAATAAATAAAAGTGCTACCAGTTGTGCAAAATACAAATCTTACAAGGTGCAACAAATTATCCAATTATCCAAAGTCCAAAGGTCTGTGGCGTGGCCATTTTTATTAATAAAGTTTATATTATTTGGGTAATGCACTATTTTACATGTGGATACCATTATGGAGTTTGAGTGACCATTCGATTCCATACCTAACCTGTATTGCTGGATTGATTGACCCATATTCACAGAGGTGGGGATAGGATTTTTATAAGAGCGCTTTTCCCAAGCCCATGAGGTAAGGGCACTGAAAGCATTTTATAGGATTCACAAAGCACTTTTAATCACAGGAATTGGGAGTGAATGGACACAGACCTTTGGATAATTTGTTGCACCTTGTAAGATTTGTATTTTGCACAACAGGTAGCACTTTATTTTTTTTCCCACAGTGAGCGCACTTTACGAACACTCTATAACATATTGATTATTGTATGCACTGTTGCTAATGCACTTTCTTGTTTATGCTTTATTCCTACCAGCCTTAATTATTGTCTTCAGTGATTTATTTAATACATTTTGTGGTTATTAGATCATGTAGGTTATGCGCTAAGTCACATACATTTTATGCATTCAGCTTTCTTAGTTTTATGTGATTGATCACTTCAGATTTGGCAGCACTTCCATATATTTTGCTTACTTTATTATTCATTGTGTAGTAGCGCAGAAGTCCTTTTTTATATTACAAAAAATAAATATTTAAAAAAATTGCTTACTTTTTTAGATGCTATATTTTGGACCCTCCAGCAAGGAATAATCCTACATAGTTCCCTTTGGCAATAAGGGGGCTTTCAAGTTGTTTGCCATAATTAAACCTGTCTGTACTGTGCAGGCAGATCTTCATTATCAATTGTAACTAGATTTAACCCTTTTGCTACCAGGCCCTGCTCTTCACATCCACACAGCAGCTGTATTCCTGTGTCCCAAGTTACATTATTGACTGCCTGCATAAGAGCAATGGAACACCTAGGCATCCCACCGCTAAAAACACACCCTTGCTATGGTATGACCCGCATGAACAAGGTCTTAGACCTTGTTTAGACCAGAGGTTGGCAGGGGTCGAGGGTCAGCAAAAAAATGTGCCGTTGAGCTGCGTTTCTGCCGCCCACCCCACTTTACTTTGTGCATGTATAATTTTTAAAAATGTTAAGACTTTAAAAAAAAAATTGTTGGGGAAAAGCTGACGGTTTCATGTTAGTCACAAAGGAATCGGGACAATTTTCTTTCCTTCCAACTTCCTGGCCTGCAGAACACAAAGATCACTACTAGCGCCTATAGCTGCTGCCAGTAATTACAAAACACACATGCTAGTTGTACCCAAGTCAATCGATGGATCAACTTGAGTACAATCATCCTACCTATCAATCAAAATGTGTACAGTCAATGCTGAACCGGATGAATTTCGATCTATATGCCAGGCATTAGGACTTAAAAAAAACAAAACAAAAAAAAAAGTTACTTACCGGTAACGTTCTTTCCCGGAGTCTTTCAGGACAGCCACCTGAGAGACCTTGGCTCCTCCCCTCTGTAGGAAACACCTGCGCCAGCTTTCCATAAATTTCCTCCTCCCCTGCTGCTCCTCAGTTCTTTAAATAGCACCTCCAGTTTGCTGGGGAGACAAGAACATATGATACACATACTCAATTATATCATATTTCCTGTAATGAAATCTTTATGTCTTGATATACATCTGGGTGGGTACCCGGCTGTCCTGAAAGACTCTGGGAAAGAACGTTACCGGTAAGTAACTTTGTTTTTCCCCTAATCGTCTTTCAGGACAGCCACCTGAGAGGATAACTGAGCACTTACCCTTAGGGCGGGACCACAGCTTGCAAGACCTTGCGTCCAAAGGTCTGATCTTTAGCTGACCATAAGTCCACTCTATAGTGCTTTACAAAAGTGGTAAAGCTGGACCATGTTGCCGCTTTACAAATCTGTTCCGGCATTGCTCCAGCTCTCTCCGCCTGTGATGCTGCCATTGCCCTTGTAGAGTGTGCCCCGATTCCCTCTGGGATCTGCATACCTCCTAACTTGTAAGCCTGTTCTATGGCTTCTCTTAGCCATCTCTCTATTGTGCTTCTTGAAGCTTTGTGCCCTTGCCTAGCTCCAGAAAATAAAATAAAGACTTTGTCTTTCTAATTGTTTTTGTTGCTTCTAAATAATGTAGGCTGCATCTCCTAACATCTAAATTATGGAATTTTACTTCTTGTTCCTGAGAAGGATTTGGACAAAATGATGGCAACACAATTTCTTGGCCTCTGAAATCTTGGGACTACTTTAGGCAGAAATCCCGGGTCCATTTTAAAGATTATGCGGTCCGGGAAAATCTGGAAAAAGGCGGGTCTGATTGATAGTGCTTCTATCTCACAGACCCTTTTGGCTGTAGTAATTGCTACCAAGAAGATTGCTTTAAGCGTCAGCATCTTCAGGCTGCAATCCTTTAGTGGTTCAAGGGGGTCTGCTGTCAGTTTGCAACACTAGTGACAGGTCCCACTTGACAGGTCCAACCCTGTATCGGCCTCTGTCTGCTCACGGATTTAAAGAGTCTGATCATCCATGGATTTGAAGCTAAACTTCTTTCCTGGTAAACCGACACATGACTCTTTAATGTACTTAGGCTTAGTCCTTCATCTAACCCACTCTGTAGAAATTCTAAGACTGCTACTGCGCACTGGTGTTTTGAAGTTCTTCTCTGTGCACCATCTGCTAAAACATTTCCATACTTTCTGGTATATATTATGTGTCTCAACCTTCCTGCTTTTCAGCAGTGTTTCTATCAAATGGCTTGAGAACCCTTTTGCTTTTAGCAGCTGCTCCTCAGATACCAGGCAGCTAATTTCCACCTTTCCAACTGTGGACACTACACTGGGCCCTGAGATAGTAGGTCCTCCTGGACTGGTAGCAACCAAGGGGGCTCTATGGCGAGTTCTTTGAGCATAGAGAACCACAGTCTCCTGGGCCACTGAGGTGCTATGAGAATTAATGATGCGTTTTCTGTACGTAATTTTCTTATTACTGCTGGTAGTAGCACTGGTGGGGGAAAGGCATAACATTTGCTGAATGCCCACTTCTGCGCTAATGCATCTACTCCGAGCGCTCCATCCTCTCTTATCAGGGAGAAGAATGCTTGAACTTTCCTGCTTTCCCTTGAAGCAAATAAGTCTACCTGAGGTATTCCTCATCTTTTTGTAATCTTGTCGAATACCTCCTGTTTTAGTATCCAATCTCCTTTTCTTACTTTCTTCCTGCTGAGGAAATCTGCCACTGTTTAAATCCCCTTTTAAGTGGACTACTGAAAAAAAAAAAGAGTATGTTTTTCTCTCCCCATTTCAAGATTTCTTCTGCTAAAGACCATAGAGCTCTTCTTCTGGTTCCCCCCTGCTTGCTTATGTAGGCTACTACCGATGAGTTGTCTGATCTGATCTGTATGTGATGTCCTCTCAACTCTTTCTGGAAGGACTGAAGTGCGAGCCATACTGCCATCAACTCTTTCCAGTTGGATGACCTTGTCCACTCTTCCTTCCCCCAAGTCCCTTGTGTTATCTGGGAGTCTAAATGTGCTCCCCAACCTATGCCACTTGCATCTGTGGTTAGGATTCGGGAAATGGGTAGGATCCATACCCATCCTTTGTTTACGTTTTCTGCCCTTCTCCACCACCATAGGGTCTTATTTTACCTTTGCCGGTACTAACACTCTGCAGCGGCCGAAAATGTAACTTGCCCACTGTACCGCTGGGATTGCAGACGTTCGCAACCCCAGTGTTGACATTATTTTTCTTATTGAACATAGTAGATTGGCCTGCATTGTTCTTATTTCTTTTTGAATTTTCCCTATTTTTTCCTTGGGTAAAAAAAAAAACCTTTTTGTTGGACTGAGTCTATTATATATCCCAAATACTTTATTTGTTGCATGGGTTGCAAGTTTGATTTTTCTACATTTACCAACCAACCTAGACTTTCTAAGAACGTCTGTATACATAGGTCGTTTAAATAGGCAATGATTGATATACCCTTTAGTCGCAATGGTGCCAGAGATTCCGCTAGAATTTTTGTAAAAATTCTGGGCGAAGATGATAGGCCGAAGGGTAGAGCCTGGAATTGAAGGTGTATGGTCTCCTTTCCTGTTTCTATTGCTAATCTTAGAAACTTCTGACAACTTTGATGTATCGGTATGTGTAGGTACGCATCCTTTAAATCTAGTGAACCCATATAACAGTATGGGGGTAACAGAGCCTTTACTGAGTATATGGAATCCATTCTGAATCTTTTGTAAGTTATGGATAGATTTAAGGGTTTGAGGTTGAGGATTGGCCTGACCTTTCCTGAGGGTTTCTGTACTCCAAATATGTGGAAGTAGAGGCCCTGTCCTCTTTCTTCTTTTGGTACCTTTATGATTACACCTTGTTTTCTGAGATCCTTTATGGACCTCATTAACCCTCTGGCTTTTTCTCTGTTTTTTTGGAAGTTTGGTGGTGTAAAGTCTGTTTGGGGGTGATTTTGAGAACTCTAGAAAATACCCTTCTCTTATTGACCTTAAAATAAATTGATTGGAGGATATTTTTCCCAATGTGAGATGAAGGCCCCCAGTCTTCCTCCCCCAGGGACTACTTCATTGTTTATTGCAGGTTTGCTCAGGATGACAAAAAAGCGCTCCTCCCTTGCTTTTCCCTCTCTGGACCCAAGGTTTCCTTTGGTTATCGGTCTTGGGCATTCAGAAGCGGGATTTTGTGTCCCCTCTTTTTATTCCGTTGAGGCTGACTCCAAGCTGCTTTCCGTTTTAGCGGAAACCCCTTTTTATCCGCTGTACGGTCCAGTACCTTCTCTAATCCTGGCCCAAACAGCAGGTCCCCTGTGAACGGGATCCCGCACAGTTTGGCTTTGGATGCGCAGTCCCCCTGCCATGTCTTTAGCCATAGGGACCATCTGGTAGAATTGGCTAGAGCCGAAGATCTGGCTGCAATGCCTCGTAGAAGAGTGGGAAATGAGGATAAAATCTGCTCCTTTGCAGTTCCTTCCTCGATAAGTGCCTGAATACGGTTTAACCAAAACTCTACATTCCTGGCCACCACCATGACTGCCATTGCTGGTTTTAGGCTTCCCACTGTGGAGTCCCATGACTTCTTTAATAGAGAGTCCATTCTCTTATCCATTGCTTCAGATAAGACCCCCATATCCTCAAAAGTTAAATCTGTGTGCCGGGAAACTTGTGAGAAGGCTGCATCTAACTTTTGGGTTTTGTTCCATACTGGATTCGTCATCTGCAAATGAAAACCCTATCTCTTTAAAGTGGTTGTAAAACCTTACAACACACTTTGATCTACAGGTAAGCCTAGATTAAGGCTTACCTGTAGGTCCAAGAAATATCTTTACTTGAAGACAGGCGCATGCGCCATAGATAGCGGCGCGCAGGCGCACTGGCGTCAATGGCGATGTGGCTGCTCCCGTGCGCATGCACGGGAGTGACGTCATCACGGCTTTGCCGAATAACAGCGGCGAGACCCACTGAGAAGATGGATGTGCCGGATTACAGGGGACAGCGGTGACATCGCTGGCTCCTGTGTCAGGTAAGTGACACATAATGGACTACTATGCGATGCATAGTAGTCCATTATGCTTTACCTTTGCAGGGAATGAAAGAGGAAGTAAACTCACCAGGGTTTACTTCCTCTTCAATGCCTTGGGGGGGGAGAGCTTGAATCAGGAGGGTTTTCTGGAATCCCCTTCCAGTGCCTCACCCCCTCTGATTCTTGGGAGCCAGGCTCGTCCTCTGCCTCCTCCCTAGGGGCTACTAAAGGACTTGCACTAGTGGAGGGTAGTGCTTGTCTTTGGAAGTGCTGATTGTACTGAAGGAGGAGCAGTCTGCAGCTGTGGGATCTGAAATCCTTTTTTTTTTGAAAGGCTCAAAAAAAGGGTACTGGATAGTTCCTTAACAGATGCCGCTAAATCATTGCCCTGTTCAGTGGAATGTTCTTGCACTAGTTTAGTAATACATTCCTTACACAATGCTTTCCCCCAGAAATCTTTAAGTGTATTTTTACAAGAAGGGCACCCCTTTTGAGTTGTGAGAGGGCTTGGTTTTATCTGTTTACTGCAATGACAAAGAAAACCCCATATTAAAACTGCCATACTCCTACCTGCAACATTGCAGGTGCACAGCATGTTTCATGTGGGCTACCCTCACCAGGGGCCCCATGAACCACCCTCTGACACTGGAAGGACCTTGACTATTCCCCCCCCCCCTTCTCACGTACCCTTGAGGAGGGGGGGGGGGGGGGTGGCTTAGGGCAGGGGAGTTCCACCCTAGGTTCCCCTTACCTTGAAATGGCTGGAGCAGTATCCCTTCCTTCGGTGTCCGACGTGCTGGCGTCACCACTGCAGCCTCTGCTGTCTCTACAGCGTATGTGGCTCCTCTAGCCCATGCCAGACTCTTAATGTTACGCGGCTGGAAACCAGAAGCGTGCGCCCCCTTCGCCGGACGTGACATTAACAGCCACCGCCGATCACAATACCAAACGTGGTTTGCATGAATGAGTGCCTCACACTGCTGGGGGTATGAGACAGCGGGCCATGCACCTCCCTCGGAGCTGAACAGAAGCCCCCCCCCCCCCCCCCCACCTCTATCTGCACTCAGTGATGCAGGGGCGGCATTACAGGTCAGTTTTCGCCCAAGCAGCCTCTGCTGCTTTCCAGGACATCTGCCTGAGCTCCTGGGCTTGGTTTCCTTGGTGTCTCTCCTCCTGGAGGAAAACACAAATAACTGAGGAGGAGCAAATTTATGGAAAGATGGTGCAGGTGTTTCCTAGAGAGGGGAGGGGCCAAGGTCTCAGGTGGCTGTGCTGAAGACTATTAGGGGAAAAAAACCACACCACCATGCAGTCAGCCACAGAACCTCTCTCTGAGAATTAGATATCTATCTCTCTCCATCCAAGAAATATTTTTCATAATTCAAAAAAATGAGAAAAGATAAAGTTAGAAATCAAAATAACTTCTTGTCCTCAAGTCTTTTTTGGCTAGCCCACAATTTTTGGGGGCCGGAGTCCATTCCTCCTTAGATGGTAGTATCTGAATAATTCCTCTGTCCCTCAATGAACAAAGAAAAAAAAAATATATATAAAAAGTGTATTTGCTTCTACTGTCTGAGGTTGGCCATACACAGTCTGATAGAGACAAGCAATGAATGACTACTAGCTTACACCATGCTTGTTCTAGACTTAAGCTGAAAGTCGTGCATTAATGGCCTTAGTCCATAACCCTTGGCTGAACAGCCATGTTTCTTCATCTGTGCTCTCAAACACAAATGTTAACTGGCCATTATAGTCTTAACCAATACAGTTTAATATTTTTTATGGTTCTTCCATGTATACAAAGCAAAAGCAGACAACAGCATTGTAGGGGTTAAAATAAGAGTACATCTTTTCACTTTACCATTACTTCTGCCCAGCAGAAGGAATAGTTTTGCGTTGCCAGACTCTTCCCACATACACTGTGTTGCATTATGCATACCATTATGTTAGTGAACCCACTCTGCCAATATTTGGTTGGGATGACAAACCGTGTGCTATTAAAATTTAACCTTCAAAAAACACACTATCCAAATTATTTTGGATGGAGTATTAAAATTAACCTTGCAGGTTGACCCAAAGCTAATATTTTTCCATAGATTTGCACAATTTTAACCCATTTTATATACTTCAGGGACTCTAGTGCAAATTCTCAAATTCCAAGTTTTGCTCCTGCTGATGTAAATCTTAAGAGAACTTCTCAGCATATCAAATAGGGGGAGCTGTAACAAATGAATGCAGCTGGTTCAATATTCTTTGAATGTCGACTAACAGATGCTGGATTAAAAAACATTAAATTATGAATATAGGTTAAGCAGATATTAAAAACTATTGACCAACA
This sequence comes from Lithobates pipiens, assembly GCF_037356315.1. Lineage (NCBI taxonomy): Eukaryota > Metazoa > Chordata > Amphibia > Anura > Ranidae > Lithobates > Lithobates pipiens. The sequence goes on from NW_027507764.1 coordinate 134,142,035, forward strand.
TTCATATATATGGCTTGGGATTTGAGCTATTCTTTATAACATGGGGCCTTAGTTTGAGGATCCCTACTTTAGAAGATATGCAGTGTGCATTTTCCCTCACTAGACACTTTTTGGCTAATTGAAGGGCATGATGGCATTCTCTTCTTCCCTTTCAAACCTGTTCCATGGATTCTGCCAAAAGCTTTTCTGATTAAACGAGGGCTTAGGCAGTTGCATGCACAACTATCGTAAAGAAAATAAAATAAAAAAAAAATAAAAAAAAAATAAAAGAGGAGGGGGTATACAATAGTGAATACCACATAAGCATGAAAAAAAAAAAAAAAAAAAAAAAAAAAAAAGGGACAAACACTAGCGTTCAGCTTTATTTGGTCATCACCAAGGGCTTCCACCACATACTGAGTCTTCCCATTTTAAAAAGGAACTGAACATTTGTTATGGTATAAGACACTAAAATGTTCAAAGTTCACCACAAGAAAGCTTACATTATAACCACTTCAGCCCCAGAAGATTCGGCTGCTCAATGAACAGGCCATTTTTTTGCGATACGGCACAGCGTCTACTTAACCGACAATAGCGCAGTAAGGCAATGTTGTACCCAAATTTGACATTTTTCCCCCACAAATAGAGCTTTCTTTTGGTGGTATTTGATCTGCGGTTTTTATTTTTGGCGCTATAAACAAAAAAGGAAATCTCTTCAGTATAGCGAGTTGTCAGACTGCACATTCTATAAGCTCATGAAAGGAAGCTCAAACTTTTGCAGGTCTATTGTCCAAAGGGGGCGTGGCGAGACAAATCAGGAGTCACTCTGTACAATGCTAAGATTTTTGAGAACAGTCAATATGCTTTTGAATGTTAGTAAGCATGTTGAGTAAAGCTCAACTGTAATAGTGACAATGTGGGAGAGGAGGACTCTGCAGCTTCCTACCAATGCTGCACCCCAACATCCTCTTTAGATTCTGCGTCCTCTAGGACCGGCATATCAGAACATGACACCAGTTGAGAAATGGAGTAGAAGAGACAAGCATGTCTGAGCCCTGGGCATAAATGGCTGCATTAAGGCTGTAATCCAGGGATACTGAATTAAAAATTCACAGAAGTCCAGTTTTTTTTTTTTAAACCTGTTCTACCATCAGCCACATAAAGTGAAGCTAATAGGGGTGCACTCAACATGAGGTAGTCTCCCAATTCTTCTGAACACGTCAGTGAGCAGCTTAGACTAAATAGGACTCTGCAGAGCATAAGGGCTGTGTGGCATGTGCCAAGTGGCCTCAACTAAACAGAAAATCTGCATCCCATCTGACATTTTACAGTAGATCCAGCATTGCAGGAAAGGGGACAACAAAAAAAAAAAAAACCAAGGCAAGTAAAATGATAGTTTGAGTACCCTTTATAACTTTGCAATAAGATTTTGCAGTGTTAGGACAATGCTGGATCCCTGGACAGGCAACTGTACTTGTATTAAAAAAAAGCAAGCAACAGTAGTTTTTTGGGAAGACTAAAGCTGCTTTTTAGTGGTCTTAGCGTTGCCTAAAGATTATGCTGCCAAAAATGACGGATGTTTATATGTAAATTCAGAATTCTGCAATATAGAAGTAAAGTGAGAGAGCTGAGAATAGTTTGGAAGGAAAGATTAACCAGTACGTGTAAATTGGCTTTTTGGAAAAGATGACGAGTATTTTTCCATTTTTTTTTTATTATACACGCAGTTACTATCACAAAATAGTTCCCTTGTAAGTAGAACGCTCATTAAATACAGCTTGTTCACAAAATAAATGAAAAAACCTCCTAACAGAAGGGATAAGAAAACAAAAATGTATTCCGGTTTGCAAAACAAAGACTAAATCGCTTTGAAAATCTGTAGTTTCAACATCTCCAGAAGTTCGGCCTACACCATACTTATGGCAATACCATTGCTTTAAGTCACATAAACAGTACAACAGAACTCTGCAAAATTTTACAAATTCTTAAAAAAAGGGTAGGGCCAAACGTATGCATCAGATATTTAAAGGTCCTTTAAGGTCTTCATCTTCATACCTTCAGTAACGTCCTACAAGGATAAAAAAAAATAAAAAAAAAATAGAACCTCAATATCTTTTTGCCAACAGTTGTATTTACACAGATGAGTTTTCAAATATAACAATGCATCAGTTTGTAATTTTTTTAACTGAGGAGGGAAAATTCCCATTCAGGAATGGCATTGTTAAATGGTGGTTGGTTGGCACTCTAGACAATTTGGCATGGATCTTAATTCAGGGATTACATAAGGCTCGGTTCACACCAGACGCGGCACGACTTGCCGCGCCGCGACCTGACAAGTCGCCCCCGTTCTGTACTACGGAACCATTCTAGTAGGAGCGACTCGAGTCGCTCCGACTTAGAAAAAAGGTCCCTGTACTATTGCGGCGACCTCGGGCGACCTGCATTGACTTCTATACAGAAGTCATTTGCAAGTCGCCGCTGAGGTCGCGGCAAGTCGTGCCGCGTCTGGTGTGAACCGAGCCTTAACCACTTAAAGGACTGAGCCTCTTAAAATCTGTTTACAAGTTAACCATTTTTTTGCTAGAAAATTACTTTGAACTCCAAACATTATATACATTTTTTCAGACACTCTAGAGAATAAAACGGCAGTCGCCGCAATACTTTGTCACACCATATTTGCGCAGCAGTCTTACAAGTGCCATTTTTTTGGACACTTTAAATGAAAACTGTAAAGTTAACCCAATTTTTTTTCTATATTGTGAGATGTTATGCCAGGTAATACAATACCCAACATGTCATGCTTCAAAATTGTACCCGCTCCTGGAATGGTGACAAATTTTGGCACCTAAAAATCTCCACTGGCGACTTTTAAAAATGTCTACATGTTACCAGTTTTGAGTTAGAGGTCTAGTGCTAGAATTATTGCTCTCGCTCCAGCGATACCCCACTCATGGTTTGAACACAGTCTTCATATGCAGGCACGACTTAGGTATGCGTTTGCTTCTGCACACGAGCTTGGCAGGATGAGGAACTTTTTTTTTTTTTTTATGGACCGTGTAAAAATAAAAAAAATAGGGTCACTTTTATTCCCATCACAAGGAATGTAAACAAACATCCCTTGTAATAGGAAAAAGCATGACAGGATCTCTTTAATGTGAGATTGTGGGTCAAAAAAAGACCTCGGATCTCATTTACACTTAAATGCAATGAAAAAAATAAAAATAAAAAATGTCCCCTTTAAGACCATTAGTCGGTGACATTTGACGTCATCCAATGGCACGGAGATGACCGAGTGCCATCTTTCCCTCACTTGACTCCATGCCTTGCAAGGGAATGGACCAGATAGTCTCCACCACTCCTGTAAGCAGCAGAGACAATTAGGGAGCGGCCAGAGGGGCACCTCTCCCGTTAAAGGTGATCTCGTGGCGAATCTGCCGCAGAGACAACTTTTATCTGACAGCCGACTTCTAATGACGGCGGGCGGTCTGGAAGTGGTTAAATAAAAAAAATTGGCTTTAACTACCTGTTCCTGAAGCAGGAACATGTGCAGGTGCCATTAATCTAGCATTAAAAAGGCAAGCCGCACGCACTGGAAATCACTCATGCACTGCATTTGCAGCTCTGGCTGCAATTTCTGAATTGCTGCAGGGTCCCTTTTCCTGCATTTCAGGAGGCACCGCAGGCCATTCAACTTAATAGGCTGCTGTGCCCACGCAAACCATGGCCTGCAGTGCCACCCACCTAGTGTCAAGTATGAAGGATTCAGACAAAGGCAGTTACGCAATGTCACAATACAGAGCCCTACAACTAGTGATTGCATGAAATGTGTATCCCAATATTTCGTAGCTCCAGCTGAGATGATACACCCTTGTTGACGCGTATTTTGTTGCCAACCGCCACAAGGATGTACGTCCCCAATTTGGGGACAGATATAGTTATGGCAGCAGCTAGCTGCCATCACCCCAGTACCCCCGTGTTTGGCCCTCCACCACTTACTGGAGCTGTCAGCAGCGGTGGAGGCGATCGTGTCCTTGTCATGGGTAGGTATGGAGACAAGTGAGGGAAAAGATGGTCCCCACCCGTCTCCATACCATAGCAGCAAACTTTTTTATTTTTTTTTATTTATTTTTTTTTAAGAAAAGGGCACTTTTATCTTTTTTCAAAATGAAAAAATTTTTTGCATGCAAGTCCAAATAAGAGATCTGAGGTCTTTTTGACCCCAGATCTCATATTTAAGAGGTCCTGTCATGCTTTTTTCTATTACAAGGGATGTTTACATTCCTTGTAATAGGAATAAAAGTGACCCTTTTTTTTAAATAAAAATAAAAAGCTAAAAATTTTAAAAAACGCGCCCCATCACGCTAAGCTTGTGTGCAGAAGAACGCATACGTGAGTTGCCCCCGCCTATGAAAACTTAAAACCACACATGAGGCATCGCTGCAAGCGGGAAAGAGCGAGCTCAATAATTCCAGCCCTAGAGTGCTGTAGCTCCCCACTGCTGGCAGTACACATGTAGCCTCAGACCATGACACTCCCGCCACAATCATTGACTGTAGGCAAGGCACTTGTCTTGGTACGCCTCACCTGGCTGCCGCCACACACGCTGGACGCCATCTGAACCAAATAAGTTTATCTTGGTCTCAGACCACAGGACATGGTTTCAGTAAGCCATGTCCTTGGTCTGCCCATCTTCAAATGGTTTGCGGGCTCCCTTGTCATAGCTGCAGAGCTGGAAGTGTGTGTCTGTAAATCCAGGAAGTGAACAGGAGCCCACACAGTTAAAATTAAAGCGGTTGCAGCCAGATCAGTGGAGGGAGATTTCTGCAGCATATTTGAAAAGCAGAGAGAGTCACAAGTATATATAAAATCTATAAAGTGGTTGGAGGGAAGCTTCAGAATGGCAAAGATTTATTACAAATTATGCGAGCAGACTGCAGTTCTTCTTTAAGGGTAGATTAGTGTACACATGGATAAAAGCAAGACTGAAAGATTTGGCTTTCACTTAAATGTAAAATTGTGTAAAACACAATTTGCATGTATGGATTACCAAGTATAGATATGAATTTGATTTTGAAGACTAGCGCTGAACAAAGGTTGGACAGATCCTCCTTGTACAGACTGAAATTTTCCCAGATCAAGATAGAAAATGTCATACAAATACATGACATGCTTGAAAACGCTGGTTTAAAACACTTACTTGGACTGTAAGAGCGGGATCTTGATCTAGATCTGTACCGGCTGTAGTATGGAGAAGGTGAACGTCTCCTGCTAAGAGAAAAAAAAAAAAGTATAAGACAAGAATTTGAAGCGATTAATAGTTTAAACGTGCCTCACACCTCAACTGATAACCTCTCGAATGCAAAGCACGCATACTAAAATTACATTTTCCCACAGCCAAGCCTAGGATCATGTATAGTCATGGCGTAAAAAAAAATAAAAAAACCCAACACATCACACACTTTTGTTCTTCACTTAACTCCTTCAGATCCACGCTATAGCCAAATGACACCTACAGCGCGCATCTGCTTTGCCGAGGGCGACAGATGTCTTCCTCTTTGCAAGCTGGCCACACACCCCTGCAGGGTATGCTGTGATCACCCAAGTCAATGAGATCCCTCCCGACCCCTTACCACATGATCAGCTGTCAGCCAATGACAGCTGATCACGTGATGTAAACAGAGGATCGGTAATATTTTTTGTTCTCAAGCCGACATTAGGAGGAGAAAAAAAAAAAAGCCGCTCATTGACTTCTGTTGAAGGGACATCGGTCTTCGAGTAGGGAGAGGCAAAGCCGCCTCATATGTGCCCACCAATCAGTGCCCATCAATGCATGCCATTAGCATACATCAATGAAGGAGAAAAATTACCCGTTTGCAAAATTTATTAACAAAATATAAAAACGGTTTTGTATTTTTTTTTTATTTGTCCTTTTTAAAATTTAAAAACACGCAGGAGGTGATCAAATAACACCAAAAAAATAAATAAATGGGTAGTGTTGTATGACCGTGTAGTTTTCAAAGAGTGATAGCTCTAAAAGCTGAAAATTGGTCTTGGCAGGAGCCGAGTTTAAGTGCCCAGTAAGCAAGTGGTTAAAGCGGTTGTAAACTCGTCTTTTTGATTTTTACATACAGGCAAGCCTAAAATAAGGCTTACCTGTAGGTAAAAAATTAATATCTCCTAAACATGCACGGTGGAGATGTTCACCCTGCATGCAGCCGCAGAAGTCAGTGGCGCACGCACTCTGAAGGTCCAGCTTGCCATGGCGGAACTTCAGATCTTCTTGCCAGAACAGAGGGCTCAGGCCACTCACAGTAACAGAGCCCATGATCCCGGAAGAAAGGATGATGTCAGCCCTCTCAGTGGTGACTGGGGGCCACTGAGAGAGTGATTTGTTCTAAGGTATTTCATAACATGTGATGCACTCTAGCACATTATGCCTTTGTCTTGCAGGTGTTTTTTTTATTTTTTACACGGGCTGAAGCACTGGGATTGGTTTTGGGATTCCCTCTGTGCCTCAAAAACCTCTATGCCTTAGGGGAATGTCAGGTGGGACTAAATGGGAGATGCTTAGTACAGAAAAAGCTCAACCAACGAATGAGGCCAAGAGTCTCCAAGATCAAAAAGCACAAATCTGGCCCCAGTCAAAAGTTAAAACCAAACACTCGTCCAGACCCAGCAGCTGAACATGAGGATAACCTTCTAGGGTCCAAGTCCTGTGAGACATCAATTGATGTATACATTTGACATTCAAATATGGGCTCTGTGAGAAGCAGTCTTCAGCATCATTGGCATTGGCCTCAGACTGTCTCGAAGCGGGGCTTCAGCAGTTCTATTGTTAAGGTCAGCAAAATTGTGAAACATGATAAATTAGTCCCTGGAAAAAAAGAGCAAGGAGATCGGCAAGAACTTAGATCGAGTAGGCATACCACATCCACCCGGGCCAGTACAGAGATATGGAGGATCATAGGCATACCCTCCACAATTCGATCCTCTAGGCCAGATGAAGGAATTTCAGGTCGTCACCAAGGTAACTAGAAAGTGTCCCCATCTGAATATTTCCCTTACATCATTCTAGTGACAACTCATTTTAGTAAACAAGACAATGGGGTAAAACTACCAGTAAAAACTGCAATTAAAATCGGACTTGCTCTAAACCCACTCTACTCTATCCCAAACTGAAAAAAAGTTGTCTTTAAAATTATATTTTAACTGAAAGCAGAATAAAATTAAAAAATAATATATATAAAAAATATTGTACCTGCTGCTATATCTGCTGCTGCCGTAGTCATATTCCTCATATCTGTCATAGCCTCGGTCATAGCCTTTGTCATAATAATCTCGACGACGTCCACTGCTACTGCTACTTAAAAAAAAAAAAAAAAAAAAAAAAGAGAAGAGGTTATATGGGATCAACCGCAGACCAGAAAAAGATGCCACGTCCAACATCAGGTAGAGGTCACTAAGCAGCTGCCATCATTTCACCACCACATACACTGTTACGCAACCCCTTCATTCAGCATTTTGAACACTACAGCCCCGTTTCTACAGTAAAAAGCAGCTACAAATACGGTTTAAATCTAAGGCCTCATGCACACTGGACTTTTGGCTTTATTTTTTTCTGCCTCTTAACACCCTTGCATGTTAGCCTATGTGACAATTCACACAGTGGCGCTTACAGGAATTTAGAGGCAGGGGCGTGTAGCGGCAGAAAGCAACCCCATACCCTGAGTGCATCCTGGAGCAACAGAGTTTTGGCAGAAAAAACCGGTAAACACACCTAAACGCTAGGCATGCTTGGCACTTCAGCATTAATTTCAATGGCCAGAATTATTAACCTGGCCAAAGCGAATTAATTCCCAAGCACTTGGGACACTTAACACGAGTGGTTCTCTGCCAAAAAACACTGTTACCATTAAGAAAGGAGTCTGTGAGAGTGTGCACAAAGTCTTAATCGAACCACTTCGGATAGCTGGATAGTCAATGCAATGCCTTTTTTGAAGACAAATACAATTTTTTTTTATAATATTTACAGTATCTTACAAGAGTATACTCACATTTTTGTAAATATTTTATATCTTTTCATGTGAAATTGCACTTTGCTACAATGTAAAGTAGTGAGTGTACAGCTTGTGTAACAGTGTAAATTTGCAGTCCCTTCAAAATAACAGCCATTAATGTCTAAACCGCTGGGAACAAAAGTGAGTACACCCCTAAGAGAAAATGTCCAAATTGGGCCCATAAGTGTCAATATTTTGTGTAGCCACCATCATTTTCCAGCACTGCCTTAACCCTCTTGGGCAAGGAGTTCACCAGAGCTTCACAGGTTGCCACTGGAGTCCTCTTCCACAATGTCATCACGGAGCTAGAGACCTTGCACTCCTCCACCTTCCGTTTGAGGATGTCCCACAGATGCTCAATAGGGTTTAGGTCTAGAGATATGCTTTGCCAGTCCACCACCTTTACCCTCAGATTCTTTAGCAAGGCAGTGGTAGTCTTGGAGGTGTGTTTGGGGTCATTTTGTTGGAATACTGCCCTGTGGCCCAGTCTCCGAAGGGAGGGGGGGGATCATGCTCTGCTTCAGTATGTCACAGTAGATTTTAGCATTCATGGTTCCCTCAACAAACTGTAGCTCCCCAGTGCTGGCAGTACACATGCAGCCTCAGACCATGACACTCCCGCCACCATCCTTGACTGTAGGCAAGGCACTTGTCTTGGTACTCCTCACCTGGCTGCCGCCACACACGCTTGACACCATCTGAACCAAATAAGTTTATCTTGGTCTCAGACCACAGGACATGGTTTCAGTAAGCCATGTCCTTGGTCTGCCCATCTTCAAACGGTTTGCGGGCTCCCTTTTGCATAATCTTTAGAAGAGGCTTCCTTCTGGGATGACAGCTATGCAGACCAGTTTGATGCAGTGTGTGGCGTATGGTCTGAGCACCGACAGGCTGAACCCTCACTCCTTCAATCTCTGCAGCACTCATACATCTATTTTCCAAAGACAACCTCCAGATAGGATGCTGCGCACGTGCACTCAACTTCTTTGGTCGGCAATAGTGAGGCCTGTTCTGAGTGGAACCTGTCCTGTTACACCACTGTATGGTCTTGGTCACCATGCTGCAGCTCAGTTTCAGGGTCTTGGTAATCTTATGGCCTCTGCCATCTTCATGTAGAGCAACAATTTTTTTTTTTTTGGATCTTCAGATTTCTTTGCCATGAGGTGCAAACTTCCAGGGACCATTAAGAATCATAACACCAAATTTAACACTAAGGTCTCATGACACCGGGGAGGGAAAAATGGCTATTTGTGCCCAATTTGGACATTTTCACTTAGGGGTGTACTCACCTTTGTTCCCAGTGGTTTAGACATGAATGGCTATGTGTTGAATTATTTTGAGGATACAGCAAATTTACACGTTATACAAGCTGTACACACTACTTTGCTACAATGTAAAGTGTAATTTCTTCAGTGTTGTCACATGAAAAGATAATAAAATTTACAAAAATGTGAGGGGTGTACCGACTTAGAGATGCACGCATTTTCCAAGTTTGACCAGATGTTCAGACCTCAAGCGATGCCAGCATCTGCAGACAGTATCCAGTTCTTTTCTTGGGCTTGATTGCACTGTTAAATTGTGTTGCCCACCTCTGATTACTTTTGCTTGCCCTGAAGGTGAAGACAGCCAGTGTCCTTCAGTGCTACCCCTCCACCTTTCACAATCATGCTTTCTGCATGCTTGCTAAAAAAAGATGCTGTTAGTAGGAATTATCCAGAACCAGCCTATAGTTGTAAACCCTGTTACAACACTTATGCCTACAGGTAAGCCTGTAACAAGGCTTACCTGTAGGTACCTTGAATATCTCCTAAACTTGTACAGTTTAGAGGATATTCATTAGATGCACTGCAGCCGTCATCGGCACATGCGCACTAAAGAAAGGGGCTACTGGTGCAGTTTCTTCACGAGTCATGCCATGACCGGCAGGGCCATTGTGGCTACGGCCAATCACAGCCCCGGAGCTGCAAATCCGTAAACAATTCCGGTGGATGATGTCCACACTGTACTGTACTCAGAGGGCCGACACCAATCCAGGGCATCGTTCGAGGTAAGCAATGCATACGAGCGCATTAGGCCTTTGTCTTGCAGGGTCGTGTGCCCCCCCCCCCCCCCCAAGAGGTTTACAACCTCCTTAACTGCTTGCCGCCCATGCATCAACATATGTTGCAGACTTTGAGCGGCAATATCTGAATGATGCCTGCGGCTACAGGCATCAGATAGTCTTTTAGAGCCAGCAATTCCCTTCACCATAAGAATGATCATAGCGGCTGTTCAGACACTTGATGGTTCTTATAGGCAGTGAGAGGGGACATGCATGGCATATAAAGGTTGTTTGATCACGTATTCTGATCATCCCCTTCTTCCACAGTCCCCAATCCATCTGACAGTCTTGGAGGGGCTTACTGCAAATGTCCAGCTGAGAGAGTGTATGGCTAGTTTTTTTTTTTTGGAGCGTGCATGTGATCGGCGTGGGGCCAAGCAGCACTGTCCAGACAGAGGGTCGGGGTCCTGCAGCCCCATAAGACAGTCAGAGTAGAATGAAGACTCCTCCTACACGATTTAACCAGACACCGATAGAAAAGGCATTTAAATAGCTTATATTTACTAAAAATTGCATTTTCCTAGTACTGTGGGAGACCAAATATCGTGAATGCAGGGCCCTAGGTTTAGTAACACTTTAACAAGCAAAACTGCACACAAATTCTGAAGGAATGGGCCCCATTTATAACAGCAATGTAGCACAAGTTAAAGTTTTTCATGTGTTACAAATTTTTATTTATTTATGGATATGTATATATTCATGCATTTACGATTTTAGCCACAAATTGCAAGATAAACTATCCTCTTAAAAGTTGAACATGATCAAAATAAATGTATGTATTTTAAAGCAGCAAGGAAAGTACATGCTCTAGAAAGTTCACTCACTGTGTGGGTCTTCCCATGTAAATGCCTGGGGTGGGAGTGTGCGCTCGCTTTGTTATCGAATAGTCTACGCGAATCCTTCGGCCATCCAACTCCATACCATTAGCATGCTCCATTGCCTAGGAGAAAAAGCATTAAAGCTAAAAAATGTATACAAAATTCAGATAAAACCTACGCTTTACAATTACAGATATTAATTCTAAACAAGGCGGCATCAGCAGTGAACAAATTAATCTCCCCTTTATGTGCTCAGATGCACTACCCTGCACAGGATCTGGTTGTCATTTACGTTTCTCCTCAGCTCGTTTATGACATCTCACTTTGACCTACCAGCCTTTCCCTCTTTGCTAAAATGGCAGTGTTGGCCAGCCTGGGGCGCCATCATGCAACATTCCGCGTTACCATCTTGTGGCAAGCAGGCAAACAAAACCGGTCTCAAACGCATTCCTAGAGAGGTGGGATTTTGCTGCAGTACCCACCTTGCTGTGCACTGAGCAGGAGTCTACCTTGCACTGAAAAATAACTGAATTACTTTATTTTTTTTTGTGTATGAAGGTTTTGCATATGCCATGGTTGTCCCCCTCTACCTACCAGGAATGTATACTGCAGTTTTAAACTCAATCTCTCTAGTGCAAAGGCAGCAATAAATTTGTTAAAATTCAATGGCTGGCCTCTGCTACGTAAAACATTTTTACATTAAGGCAGGGAATGCATTAATTTTAAGGTTTAAGCTTTAGAACCACTTGAACTTAGAATGAGCAATTGCTTCAGCAGACAGCTGAAAAAAAAAAATCCCCCCCCCCCCCCATTTTTAAAGGACAAGCCAGCAAAATGCAAGAAATGCAAAATGTCCTAACACCAAAGAGGTTACAAAGAAGAAAAAATAAAAATAAAAAAGTAAAAATAAAAAAAACCACACACCCAGCAGAGGCTCCATTACATAAACATTGCAATGACCAAGAACAAGCACATCCACAGAAGCTGCATTACAGTTGGTAAAGGACAAACGGACTGACTATGCCATTTCAGCACGCATACAGTTACAGTTGGGAAGAACAGCATACCGGGAGAAGCGTGAGTGCAAACTGCAAGCACATTCACTGTCTGCCACCTAGAGGCTGCTGATTACAACTACAAAACTTTATGTTGCTTTCACCAATTGGTAGGTCATTGATTACATCACACATGCTAAAAAATTAACTGCAAAGCGTTGACCAGAAGCTTTACTAGTATATATTTTGTTAAAGTTAGACATCCTGTTCTGGCCTAATGATGGCACATTCCAAGGTTTTATAAGGTAGTATAATTTTAATAATAATTACTGTATTTAGATGAGCCAAGTACATTTAAGGTGTTTGTCATTTAACAGACTATGCCCATTATACTAACTATAAAAGTGTGTGTAGGCACACGTGCAAGTGTGTATTTTGAACAATTAGATTATGACAGCACTTAATTTGCAAAACTGATCCCCTGCAGGAAACAAGAACCCCCAATATTTCTGTATGTGCCGGGTTCTACTTTTCCACTCTCCTCTGCTACTCCTCCCACAGATGCAACTTACAGCTAAGATTGTAGGGAGAACAGTTTTCATTGACAGCCTCACCATGTGCAAACAGATGGCATTGGGGATGTGATCAGTAGCTTTTGTCCTGCACAAAGTCTCAAAACACTGTAAGCTGTCAATTGCATTACGTTGTGTAATGGAGACCTGCTGCAGTGATGGCATGACGTCACATTTGGCTACCCATCACATTTTGCTACCCGCTGGAGTGCGCATGTGCGACGCCGCCATATGCATTCCAACACAGGGCGTCTTGCTTCGCTTGGCATAATTATAATCTAGCTCTATGTCCACTTGGATGGTGGGGCTTGAACCTGGACTCAGGTGTGGAACGCATATAGCGGCGTTGCGCATGCACAGTCCAGCGGGTAGCCAAATGCGATGGGTCGTCATATGTGATGAAACAATGGCTTTAACAGTGATGTAATAAAGTGGTTACCATAAGAGGGCATTGTACATAACACACCACCTTATCAACATAGCCTAGGTTTTGGTGACAGGGTCCCTCAGCTGCTTCCTAAGTAAACTGCTTCTGTATAGTGCCCATTTCTAGGGCAGATGGAGACTTAGGACAATCAAGCATTCAAACTTTCCACACTCCAAAAAACAAAGCTTTGGCTGGACATACATTTTAACTGTATTGCCATCTATGGCTCCGATCATTGGTTTACAGCAAAGCTATAGCTACCAACTATCTCTCTGCTGCTTGAGATGTCAGTGTACCCTTGGGACATAGCATACCGTGAATAAGTCTTAATTATGAGTGTTGAAGGCTATCAAACCTACCCGAGGCCTTAGCAAAGATTTGGGGCATGAGTAGGACAGGCCAAGTATTTGTGCCTTTTTGCACCCCCCCACCCTTTAATTCAGAGACAGGGTTATTTCAATTTCACACTTGAGATTAACCATCTACACATGCTCAAACTACACCATAATGCTTTGCTTATTAGGGGCAGATATACAATGGAAAGTGATCATCACACACCATGCCCACTCAAAAAAAACAAAAACGCAGCCTGTGGTGTAGAGCACGCAACGGCCAATCAATTTCTCTCTCCACTTAATACTGGGCCAGAGCATCACTACTTGGAGACTGTTCATGTGACGTGTCACATAAGCAGGCTCAGTTCTTAACTATGCTATTTAGAAGTGTAACACTGCTGACTTTCCTAAATCCAGCACTAACCACAGTGCTTTTATAAAATGTGCAGCGTTTTTTAAAGTGGAAATTTAGTCAAAAAATTAAGTCTTGCTAGGTTACGTCATGCTGGTCCCTTTTGCAGGTAAAACTATGTAAAAATAAAATACAGTAAGTGGCTATACCGCTTAAAATACAGTAATACACCACCTTCTTGCTCCGTTTGGCACTGTGCCTAAAAACGTAGAGGGTGATCTGCTGACAGCCTAAAGATTTACTGCTGCTCATGGGCTTAAGCAACACAGCAGCCTCCAGCAAGAACAGGAATAATGCTGTAGGCCATTTAAAAATAACACACATTTTGGTAGCATAATTAATTGTAAAATGATGTGATGGGGGGAAAAAAAAAAAAAAAAAAAAAAAAAAAAAAAAAGAAGATCAGCCACGTTCTCATGAGAAAAATTAAAAAATGGATTACATACAAAGCCATCTACAAATATCACATACCAGAAGAAGTTTTCTGCAATATTTGCAATTTTACATATGCCATAATAAAAAAGGTCACGATACCACATTTCCAAAGCCATAGATACCAAGACTTGGAACTTGCAACTAGCACATAAACAACATTTTCTAGTCAAGTCAGGTGACATTTTACTCCATTTGTGACTGTTGTAAAGACACTTGTCCTAACCATTTTGAAATGTGAACAAGTCTATGGATGGAATATATTTGCGCTATATGAAATAAATAAATTATATAGACCAAAAATACCCCACTTACTGCTCTGGAATCTTCAATGCGCTCAAAGTAAACAAACGCAAACCCTCTTGATCGTCCCGTTCGTTGATCATACACTACATTGACACCAGCAAGGGGACCATAACGTGAAAACACCTCTCTCAGATCTCTCTCAGTTGTGTACAAGCTCAAGCCAAAGACACCAACACACATGTTAGGATCTGGGTTTGCCTAAGAAAAGCAAATAAAAAAAAGTTACAAAGAAAACCAAAATAATAAATATTTACAATAGAAGGCAAACCGCTGTAAAGAAAGTCAGCAGATCAAGAACATAACCATACCCGACTACCATTATGTCGCCTCCTATTAGACATAGGAGAGTGACTGCGGCTCCTCCGCCTCCTATATTCTGGAGTGTAGGATCTGCTCTTTGAGCGCCTTCTGTGTGAACGAGAGCGGGACCTAGAGCGGGAATATCTTCTGTGTGAACGTCTTCTGGACCGTGATCTGAATACAAGGAAAGAAAATTAACATGCATGTCTCTGCAGACATTTTCCTAGGTTCGACCTAAATTTGTGTAAAAATTTAAAAACTCAGCAGCTACAAAAACTGCAGACTTTTAACCACGTACACCAGACTACTTACACCCCCTTTCATGACCAGGCCACTTTTTGAACTGTAGCCAATAAAAATTTTAAATTTTTCCCCCACAAATAGTAATATTTTGGCAGAAAAAAAAAAAAAAAAAAAAAAAAGTTATATTTTTTTGGGGGATATTATAGCAAAAAATGCTTTTTTCTCAAAATTTTCACTTTTTGTTTATAGCGCAAAAAAAAAAAAAAAAAAAAAAAACAGAGGTAATCAAATATCACCAAAAGAAAGCTCCATTTGTGGGGAAAAACAAAAAACGTCAGTTATTTGGAAGCCACGTTGCACGACCGTGCAATTGTCAGTTAAAGTGGCGCAGTGACAAATCGCAAAGAGTGCTCTGGTCAGGAAGGGGGTAAATGCTTCCTGTGCTGAAGTGGTTAATATAGCACATTATATAGATTTTTTTAAAACCTTCTTATATTCACCGGATATAATTTTTTTCACCATTAATAAATCGCTGCCCTTATATTTTATTTATCCGATGTACACTCACCATACAACAGCTGAGGTGCATATATATTAGTTCTTATAGTTTGCAGTTTTTTTTTTTTTTCTTTTAATAGTTTATAGCACTTTAGGAAGGTGGCGCCAAATTGTCTTTTATACACAGCATTATAGTCCCCACTTTGCAGGAACTCAGAACGGTGATCTGCCTTGTTTAGAGATGACCTTTTGTGTTCTTTACCGACGATCGGACGGTGCCAGAGGACATGGGAGTGCCTGGCACCCGCAGACCACCCCCTGCTGTGAATATTGACAGAAGCAGCAAGCCTCCTTGCAGGCAAAGGCCAAATCACAACACAATCCAGTGTACAGCTTCCACCCTGTAGTAGAGCTACATGATCATCAAAGAAGCAAGATCGTAATTCTAACACCCCCCCCCCCCCCACGCCAATCTTAACACAGCATTTTTCTGATTCAGCGCAGAGAGTCCTCTGCTCACAGCTGTCAAAAAATAAAAAATAAAAAGGCCTGCCAAGTTTAGAACATGGCTCAGGCAAGATAAAATAAAGATTGCAACATCTCCTTTTAGATCAAAATGGATGGACTTCGGTCCTTTAAATAAGGTCAGTTTAACCACTTAAAGACTAAACCTTTTTTCTGACACTTGTTGCTTATAATATTTTGCTAGAAAAATACACAGAACTCCTACAATTGTATATATATTTTTTGGAGCAGAGACTCTAGAGAATAAAATGGTAATTTTTGCAATATTTTATGTCACGTGGTATTTGCGTAGCGGTCTTTTAAAAAAGCAATTTTTGGAAAAATATACTTCAGTTTTTTTTTTTTTATTCATTAAACAGTAAAGTTAGCCGAACATTTTTGTATAATGTGAAAGATATTGCGCTGCGAGAATAGTGATCTTTGTTCTAAGCAAAAAAAAAAAATAATTGCGATTCTCATTTCAGCCAGAATTGTGCAGCTCTATCCTGTAGCAGATAGACATCCTTCCGCTTCAAGGTGGCTACCTGTCAAAATCAGGTAACCAGCCCCCCCAAAACTATTTCACAAACAGGAGCAGGCTTTAAAAAGGTTCCAAAATCAAGTTTGTTAACTTAATGCATTCTATGTATGAGGAGGGAGAGGTGAAATTCAGCACCTGTGTCCTAGTGCTTTATAAAAAAATAAATAAATAAAAGCCGATTGCTGCCCATTATTACATAGCCTCCAGATCCTCCCCAGCTAACAGTGTGGGGGTGGTCTCAGCCCCGCCCGCTGGAATAGTATAAAAATATATATATATATATATATATATATATATATATATATATATATATATATATATATATATATATATATATACCGTATATATATTTCACACATACACACCTCTGAGTTTTTAACACCATGTTAAAAACAGGTAGAAAGCCGCTTTAATTTCTGTAAAGCACAGGCACTAAGATACAGGTTTTTTTGTTTATCTAACAGAGGGGACGATATAAAAATTAGTAGATAGTTTAAGAGTGGGTAGAGGAACAGAGTGGCGATAGTGGGAGCCAACAGTGGGGGCTTAGAGCCATGGGAGAGCTGTAGATAGCAGTGGATGAATGAGGCGGGTAAACTGACCAGTGTCAGGGGCTCAGCAGCCATGATATACTAGGGTCAGTGGGATTGATATAGCCAGGCAGGATCAGCCAAGTATTTTGGGCGTTACAGGGGGCGACTGAAAAAAGTTCAGCACCATGAAGTTAAAACCTCATGTTCCCTTTGTTGTACAGAATACAGATTTGACAGCAAATTGGAAAAAAAATAATAAAAAAATAAAACTCGGTTTAATAACCACTGGCTTGCTCATAGTCTGAGTGGAATAAAATATATTTATCAAAACCAAAAGCCACTCACCGAGATTTTGACCTTGATCGAGAATGAGACTCAGACCGTTTTGAAGCCTTTGATCCACTGCGAGAACGAGACCGACTTTCCGTTTTTGCACGGGCAGCACTTTCAGTAGGTGACTTGGTTCGAGAGCGGGATGCCTAACGGAACAAATAAAGCTTTAAAAAAAAAAACTGAAAGCCCTAACAATGCCTACCTTGGTATAGCGAACACAAAACGATGTATAAACCTGGAAAACAAGTGGTTAGGTAACAAAAATAACCCTCCAAAATTCTGCTTTTTAATCCACTCTTTCCGCTAACGGCACCCTATTTTGTACCAGATGACCAAATTTTTTGGTTAACTAAAATCATGCAAATGCATTAATTTGATCATACAGACACTGGAACATAAACCATACATTTACTTAACCTAGGACCCATTCATTCTTCCAGATTCTTTTAATTCTACGCCACTCTTGCTTTAAACTTTTCTTCATTCTTCATTTTTTTTCTCAACTTCGTGTATTCTTCCCCAATACAACCAATTCATTAAAGCCTTAACATGTTCAGCTTCTATCTGAACAATCTTCTGTTCAAATTTTCCCCCAAATGAATTTTTCTGATCTTTACAACTTTTCATTAGCCTTCTTTTATCTTGCCTTCTCTTCAACATTCTTGGAATAAACTCTTCCATCTCTTCACGAATATTAACCTTAATGGAAAAAGAACATTTAGTATATTTAAGCATATAGCGACTAAATACTCTTCTGTGGCACTGAAATTACAAAAAGCCAGCAGGTAGAGTATAGACAAGTCTGGTATTTTTTGCCAGGGCGAATTACCCAACCAAGTCTCTGTAAAAAAGTCACTCAAAACACAGCGACTACTTAAGTTATACTACCCTACTCTCCTTAAAAATTACAGTCTCTGAAACCACAGTAACAATTTTGTTTACACTCCCTAGGGTCGGTCGTTAAAATGCTAACCTCTAAATCTTACACTTCGTTAGCATTGGGCTATAAAAAAAAAAAAAAAAAAAAAAAAAAAAAAAAAAGGGGTAGAGGCTATTTGTCCGCTTGAAGTGCACATGCTCCCATGTACCATTTACCAAATCTGCCTCAACTCAAAAGCTGGCAGGCCTTCATACACGTGCAGAGATATTTAGTGTCTCTGGAGAAACCCAGGGTACTCAAATACATAAATCTCACAAAAGGTTGCCCATCATCCCAAAGGGCCAGCCATGGGTTTTCAGCAAATGTTAAGATTTGCATATTAGAGCAACCTGAATTTCCAAGCTTGTTACAGTCCGCAATGGTACATGCCAGAATGTCTTATCTTGAAAAAGGGTCTGTTTAGTTGACGGTACATAGTGGCAATTGTACTTTAAGAAACAAAGGATTATTTCATTTTTAACCCAACCAGAATTGGACAGTGGCTTGGTAAAAGCTGGGCTCAGTTTTTTTTTTACAAAAAAAAAAAAAAAAAAACCACCCAACAGCCCGAGAGACTCCATCCACACAAGCAAGGTGGTTTGAAGAATTCCCCATCCTACTGGAGTACAAAATTAGTAGCCTAGAACTAGTAAATCTAACAAGAAGTCGGTCAATTTACTAAGAAGGGAGGGTCAAGTTATCAGTAGCGAGATGAAGCTGTGTTCACGTGCCAAGATTCTGCACTAAGATTACTATGCAGATGACTAGGTATGCAGAGTAAAACTGGCTTACCAGTTATTGTTTTGCCAAGTCAACAGCCTCTACTCCTTTAATAAGTCACCAACTAATGAGTACACTCAGTGGATCAGGTGTGTGTAAACATACACACACACAAATATGGGGGGGGGGGGGGGGGGGGGAGAAGAGACACTAGACTAATGTCAAGTGGGCATTTTGAGAAAATTGCCCTCTACCAATATAACTATAGTACAAGGACAACCGGAGTACATCATATGACTTCCTGGTGTGATTGGTCACTGGAGAGAACCAATGACTGGTGATTGTACTGACCTGCTGCCATCCAACACCATGTAATTGCTGAGACCAATCACATGGCAAGTGTAAGCAATGGATGCTTCATTTCATGTCATCCATTGTATAAAAGTGTTTAGCAAGCCGTGATTGTACCATGCAATCACTGACGAGACCAGGCAAATTACAACCCATGCGTACCATGCAATTAGCATTGGCCAATCACAACAAAGACACTGAATGAACCAGTTTCAGTCAGTAAAAATAGTGTTATTAATCACTTAAGGATCAGAAGGATTTACCCCCTTAAAGGCAGGCCATTTTTTTGCGATATGGCACTGCGACTGACAATTGCGCAGGCGTGCCCAAAGAAAGCTTATGTCCTCCCCTGCTAGAACGGGGATCTGCCTGACAAAAAGGCAGATCCCCGTTCTACCTCTGAACACAACGATCACATGATCAATCCACCAGTAAGTCCTATGGTTGCTCACCTCAATGAAGAGCACAGTCAACAGATCAGCCACTGAGCAACATGAGATCCAATCTCCATGAACCCATCAAGCGTTCAATCCGAAAGCACACATAAGGTAATAAATAATCCTTATGGTGGTGTGACACCAAAAGTGTGTGTAATATATATATATATATATATATATATATATATATATATATATATATATATATATATATATATATATATATATATATATATATATATATATATATATATATATACACACATACATACACACACATATACATATACATATATACACACACACATATATATATACACATCCCACACACTGCGTCTGCGCTATATAAATCCTGAATAATAATTTCTAAAAAGCAACAAATGAATCCAGAAGAAGGAAAAAAAAAAAAAAAAAAGACATAGGATGCATTAAGGTAAAAAACGCGAGGGTTTACAAACCCTTTAAAGTGTGTTTTGGTCTTTACTTTTCCCTCTTCCTGACAAATTTCCAAATCTAAGAAGTATATTTCAGCTATCTCCCATGACAAAGTTAATATTCTTTCCATTATCGATGAGATACTGACAAATCCAGTAAGCTTTCTTTAGTCCCGGCCTATACAATAATATCAATATATCTTTTGTACATACATTAAGAATTGTTCTGGTCTATTAGCATAAGTGGCATCTTCCCCCCATTGAGCTATATACAAGTTAGCCACACAGCGCATATTTGGCCCCCATTGCTATATCTTGTATTTGTTTATAATACATATGACCATACCAAAATAAATTGTCCCAAACTACATTCCAGGCACTTCCAAATGAAACCCCCTTTGTGGACATTTTAATTTACTAATTTCTTTCAAGGCCCACCTGGTAGCCTGCAAGGGTTTATGGTGATTAAGTATTGCGTACAACAAAGTCACATCAGCTGTTGCAAGATAAAACAACTTGTACAGAATCCAATTTAATATAATTGTATAAGATGTTTAGTATCTTCAATAAGATTTTGTTTTTCTGAACCACTGGTTGCAAAAAAAAAAAAAAAAAATTTAAAATAAAAAAAAAAAACGTAAATGTGGGATTACTCATAATCCTGTAGCAGTTGACATCTCATTTGTATAGCTTCTTTGGAAAGCATCAGAGTGGCTGCTCCTTTGTCTGCAGGTAAGATCACAATATTCTTCCTTCAAGTTGTTGTATACCTTCTGATTTCTTTAGTATCCCATGATTTCTTAACCTGTAATTTTTTTTCAAATCTTGGGTCACCAACTTTTTATAAAACTTCCATATGTCCTTCATTTGTTTGTAGTGGATTGAATAGAGATTTCTCAACGTGGTATGTAGGTTATCACTCTCCAAAAACCTAGTGATTGAGGGTTCTCCCAGTCTAGTTAGCAGATATTTTTTGATATTCAGTCTATGTAAACTTTTGTATGTCGACATATGTATAAAATGTATTCAAGTTTTTAGGAGCACATTTGAGACCATTATCTAAAGCTTTAATTTCTTGTATGCTCAAGCCAACTCCACTGATGTTGAGGATTCCTACCCCCTTCTACTCTAGTTATTTTGCCTTTTGAACCCTGCTCGACATCCACATCTTTCTGGCCCTTTTCTCCATCTCAGTTCTGGTGCAGGTGATCTCTTGCTTTTGTTTCCTCCGCCTGATCTTCCTGGGGGTCCGTGTTGTCTTTACTCTTAAAAACGATGCAAGGTATGTTTATACTAGTCATAATGTCTCCCTCCTTGCTGGTGTCTAGGCATGCCATCATAATCCTCATCTCTCCTCAAGGGTTCATATCTACTCAATTAAGGGGTAGGTTCTCTTCTTTCATGATGGTAATTACCATATGGGCGAGAAGGACTCCTACTGTAATCATAATCACAAACTAGATCTTTCTCGATTTTAAAGATGGTAATCAGATTGACAAGGTGGGGTTCTCTCTTGATGGCAATATTGTGGCTGTTGATAAATAACCCTACAGGGTTGCTTCCTCCGATTCAAGTTATTTTTCCAAAGCGGCTTTATTTATGTCATTATCAATATATGGTTTGTGTGGTTAATTTGTTAGTTATTCGCCTTCATTGATTTATTGCTTTTTAGAACCAACGAATTCTTCCTTTGAATATGTATTACTAAGTGCTGATTTTATTTTATTTTTTTATTTTTTTACGTGGCATCAATATCGTTCTACCATGTTTTATTATTGCCTTATTTATATCTCAGAAGCACACAAATATTTGATACAGGGGAGTGTTTAAGTTGCTGTGCGTTGTAATTCAGATGCAGCATTGTGTTAGTGCATCAGCATGCAGTTGCTATGGTAACTGCTAGCATATATCCCGGTGACAGTCACCCAGCCCTTGATAGTCACATGTCAGTGACAAAGCATTGGGAGAAGTCAGGTGGCGTCACTTCCGGTCACAGCTGAGACCGGAAGTATGCGATTGCTTCAGGTTTTTTGGTGATCCCTTGGTGTTTCTTGTGCTGGACATCCTTATGTTAACTAAGTTACTCAAATATACTTTCATACTACGAGGAGTTTATTACCTTTATTACCCCCTATTCGTGGGTCGATCACCTAATGGATTAATGGGGATTGGATCATGTTGATCAGTGGCCGCTCACCGACGCTCTCAATTGAGGCGAGTGGCCATTGCACTTACTTGTGGATTGATAACCCAGATATTTTGGAATGCATGAATTAAAGCGGAGTTCCACTGACTTTTTAATAAACTATAAAAAGAGATACAGGAAGTGTAGCTGCTGACTTAATAAACACGGTCCTGTCCCACTGTGCAGTGATGTGGCCGCCCAGAGCCTTGCTCCTCTCTGCTGTCATAGTAACTGGGGGCAACCGGGCGTGCTCTGCTATTGGCCAGGCAATCTTCTGGGACCTGTTCAGTATCCCAGAAGACTGCAGGGAGGGGCCGCCTAGGCAGCCAAGAAGTAGGAGGAAGTCTTAAAAAAAAAAAAATCAAATAAAAAAAAAAAAAAAAAAAAAAAACACACACCCCCCATTTGGCATGTAAGGGGGCAAGGAGTGCTTAAAGCGGAAGTCCCAATTTAGGGTGGAACTCCGCTTTAACATAACATCACTGGATTTGGATTTTCTACACTTATTTTTATTGTGTGTATGTAATAACACAATTTTTGCACCTGAAGAGACTACTTCACTGGATTCATTTGTTTTACATAGATTCTTAGCATTTTATTTAATTCTTCATTCAATATTCATAGATAGCACAGATAGATAGATAGATAGCACGTGAGCACAGTTCTGTATGGGTTTAGCGCAGGGGTCTAAAACTGGCAGCCCTCCAGCTGTTGCTAAACTACAAGTTCCATGAGGCGTTGCAAGGCTGACAGTTACAAGCATGACTCCCACGGGCTGAGTAGTTTTGTAACAGCTGGAGGGCCGCCAGTTTGAGACCCCTGGTTTAGCGCCTTCTCATTAATTGTGATATTTAATCTTTATGTATGTGGGGACACTACACTTATCTTGTCCGAAGTTTTTTTTTTATTTTTATTTACATATAAAAGATATGCATGACCGTGCAATTTTCAGTCAAAGTATGAGTGTGCAGGAAGGGTGTAAAAGTGCCCAGTATTGAAGTAGTTCTAATGGCAGAAGGCTTTTTACCTTAATGCAATCTATGGGGGGGGGGGGGGGGGGGGGATGGGGGGCATTAATCCGATGATCTGTCCCTCATCATTTCTGCACTGAGTGAACACTGCTGATCGCTCAGTTCTCCACTCTGAGCAGAGAGCTGTGACTGTCAGTCACTCGCTCTCTGCTCCTCCAGTGCTCACTGGAGTGCTGGCCTGAGGCAGGAGAGCTGGCTGAGCCTATCAGCAGCAGAGAGACCGAGCCAGTTTCCAGCCCAGGTATCTGGGTAGATGCTGCCTGTAAAGACTGCACGTCTTAGCCTTCTGTTGGCTGAAAACAGATCACATGAGTGCAGACAAAATGGCACTTCTGTGAACCATAGGAGAAAGATCACCAAAAAAAGCTTTCCCCACATACTCCCCTTTAAGCTAAGGATAACCAACTGGTCACCATGCACAGCTGCCCCTAATTCTATCTACTCAAATGTTGATAAAATTTCCTTCAGGCTGGGTTCACACTGCTGAGATGCGGGAACGCCGCGAATCCGCTGCGTTTTCCCGCATCGCACACCTCCCGCCGGCAGTTCACACTGCCCTATGCGGACGGCTGGGAGTGTCAATGATATGTTAATGACACCCCCAGATCCGTCCGCATATCGCAGTGCGATCTGCCGACTCGCACAGGAATCAGATCGCATGGTGTGAACCCCCATGCGATCCGAAACCAATGCGAACCAAAAAAAGGGTCCCGTGCGAGGTTGCTGCGGGAGCGATGCGAATTCAGCCATACTATATGTATGGCTGAACTCGCATCGCTACGGAGATCGGATGTGATTTGCGGTGCGAATCACATCCGGATCTCCCCCCGCAGCAGTGTGAACCCAGCCTCAATGTCTTTTTAGCCCTTGTTCACTGGGACAATTTGACGTTAAAAATCGCATGCCAAATCGGAAGCTATTTCCAGCAACTGAACCATCTGAAAACAGTGAAACACACACACAATTTCAAACCCACATTCAGCATGAACCTAGGCTTAAAGACAGATGTCTACTTGCTGGTGCTCCCATTCAGCAGGGGTCACATACCTGATGCATTGAATGCCAGAACAGTGATTTTTGCGGCAAAAGTTAAACATTGGATTACCCTTGAAACCCTAATTTTGGGTAACATACAACATAGTGGTGTCATTTCTAACCTTTGAAATACTAGCTGCCTGTCCAGACTAAATTACTGTGCACTAGTTAGTGGCTGAAAGTAACAAAGACACGGGATTAGAAACAGACAATCTAGCAGAAGAGGTGGGGTCAGAAATCAAACTACATACTACTGTAACAAATGTGCTGTTAGAATTTGGTTTGGACTAGTTCCTTTTCGCAAAACTTCCACTGATCATTTTTTTTTAAACTTTAAGATTAGCGGTCATCAGAATAGGATTTTTCTACCTCCGGGCCCAAGTGCAGGTAAATTTATAGCCAGGCCTGTGCTTTAGGCTAGGCCTAGTTATTTTGATTTGGGACTGGGAGTGTTCAGTGCAGTGGTGGGTGTGGTCACCTGTGCTGATTCAGAGATGCTTCCCCTGTTCAGAAAGATGGTTCCGGAACAGGGGTTGGACCTGAAGTCAGAGTGGCAGACAGCTCATGTGAGGAGCCATAACCAAATATCTTTCCGTGTTGGCAGGGGGTAGGACTCCCATATAAGCTGGGGTCACATGCAGCCAGGGAGGAGTCAAGGAAAGACAGCATGGAGTAGTGAGGTGCTGTTCTGGGCATCCCCACGAGGGGATGCGCTGAGCGTGGAGGAGAGATGGAGGAAGTGTTTCAGATAAAGATCTTAGTCTTTAAAAAAAGGCATCAAGCTGCTGTCACCGGGGAACACAGGACTTGAATGCTGGACAAGATCAGGATAGAAGTAGCAGTAAAGCGGAAGAGTAGAGTACCGTTCTATGACTGGGGGACACAGAATGGTCAAGTAACCAAAAGGTCAGTGTAACAGAACAAGAGAAGTTATCAAAAACAGTGTAGAATGCTGTGGCCAGGGAACAGTACTGACAGCAAAGGACTGTCTGGGAGCAGTAGTCTGCTCATTACCATGTGTCAGGCCAACGGGTGTGGACAGAAGATACCATGTTCTCTGGACTGGTTAGCACATTGGTAATATCTTCCAAAGACTGTGTGGCTGTCTAACTCATTGATCCATCGGGGAGAGGTTGTGTTAGGCCTCTGGATCTTTGATGCACAGAAACAGTCAGTCTGCAAGGTGGAATAGTCAAAATTGGAAGTGAAGAAGTAGCGTTTCAGGAATTTGCTGAGAATACTTTCAAGCGAAGGCTAGTCAGTATTGTCAAACAATAAACCAACTGCTATGGCCCTCTCATATCACCCCTTTGTTTCATCCAAGTTGTCCCCTTCAATAAAAAGCAACAAAATCGTGAAAATCCCGTTCCTCGTCTCCTCTGAATGTGGAGAGTCTGGCAGCAGGGTGATTGGCGGATTGCCAAGTTACCAAATCAGCAGCCCTTACAAGGGTACCGCTACACAAGTAATAAGTATTCTGAGCCATCAAACCACATTTGATTCATATCAGACTTGGACTGAAGAATGGATAGAGATTATAGCATTGAGAATTACTTTTAAAAAATAGCAATTGTACTTTACATGTTTCTATTCCATCGGGTTTCTTGTAAGGGTACATGGTGTGTCTGACCTGATTCTGCAATTAAACCATAAGGAACTGAATGCAGCAAAAAGGTCAACTAAGGCTGGCCATACATGGTCAAATTTCAAAAGAATTCCCTTTTAAAAAAAAAAAATCTGACAATTTGTGCGTTTTGTAATCAGATGGTGCCCCCATTGATTTCCCAAATACGGCCGGCCAACCAAGCCTTCAATTTCAACTCATGTTGCTACCGAAAAGAATTTGTGGCTAGGAATCTTTTTTCTAGGAATTATTTTCTTGCACATGCGCATTTTTTTTTTTTGATCTCTCGCAAGATTCTCCCATCATTGATAAGAAAATAGTTTGATTTTTAAAACAATTTCCAACATGTCCAATTACTCAAATTTGATTGCCGCATGGAAATCGGCTGTTGCTGCAGCCCACTAATTGTGCAAAATACGAACGAAAATTCTTAGATAAGATTTTCTACAGAAAAGTCTTTTGAAATTTCGACCCATGTATGGCCTGCCTAACCCTGGCTGCTGTTTTACAACCAAATTGTAGGCTGCACTATAAAAAACTGATTTCCTTGAGCGTACACATTCCATGCACCTAAACATTTCAAAACACTGGATTCTGCACCAACTCCTCATACAATGGAGATTTTATAAAAAAGACACAAGATAATACAATAAGCCCAGTGCTCAAACTGACTGTAGCCATCACTAAATGCAAAGCCATTTCTAGTGCAACCTCTCTAGTGCCGTTACCCCTTGATAAAATCCCCCCCCCCCCAAAGTAAAATTATTTTCGTAGAGTGGGTTGTCAGCACCCAAGGCAAGACGAGTAATTTGCACCCCTAACCCATGGACATGAGTGGCTGTGGGCTCCAGGAACAGCCCAGCTTGGAAGCCGCAAAAAGGCTGGGAGAGCAGTGTGGGTTTCAGCTGCCCCTGGCCAATCATCATTTCAACCCCCAGGTTGGGAACCACTGTTCTACATGCTCAGGAGGTGCAGTTTCAGATGTCCATACATTTTTGGCCATATAGTGTAGCTGCCAAGAGACTCCTGTAGCACTTAAAGTTCTTGGGGGCTATAAAACTGACATTCCAAAAGGTCGCTTTCCTAAGCTTATCTATTTTTGTTCATTTAAATTCCAGTATGCATAAATGTTTAAAAGACAAAGTTCTGAAAAGCTGGGCTCACTCAGTAGTAAGATATTTAAACAAGTACAGCTGGTACTGAGCCCAAACTTTGCAAAACAGTTGGCAGCCATATACAAGTAAGCTGGCAGTCCAGAAGAACTGCAGCAGTATAAATGCCTGAAGCAGAACCAAATCAAACTTGGTGAGTAGTCAAAACTGAATATGTCCAAGTTATACAGAAATTCATAAATACCAAAAATGCAAGACTATTGCTGCATATATAGTTCAGTTAAAAGATGGAAATGCACAAATTTAAACTCTACCACACCTTAATAAGGGAGCATGTAGGAGATGTGCATTAAAAATAGTGGGTAGTAAACCATCTCAAGTCAAGCAAGACATTTTTAAATCACACACTAAACTTTACCACATGACAATAGGCATCTGGTTTACCTGAACACAGGATTAACCACTTACAGGCCGGACCATTTTGCTGGTCAAAGACCAGACCACTTTTTGCGATTCGGCACTGCGTCGCTTTAACTGACAATTGCACGGTCGTGCGATGCGGCTCCCAAACAAAATTGACGTCCTTTTTTTCCCCCCACAAATAGAGCTTTCTTTTGGTGGTATTTGATCACCCCTGTGGTTTTTATTTTTTGCGCTATAAACAAAAATAGAGCGACAATTTTGAAAAAAAAAAAAAAAAAAAAAAAAAAACTAAATTTTTTACTTTTTGTCATAATAAATATCCCCCAAAAATATATAAAACATTTTTTTCCCTCAGTTTAGGCCGATACGTATTCTTCTACATGATTTTGGTAAAACACAATAAGCGATCGTTGATTGGTCTGCGCAAAAGTTATAGCGTTTACAAAATAGGGATAGTTTTATGGCATTTTTATTAATTTTTTATTATTATTTACCAGTAATGGCGGCAATCAGCAATTTTTATTGTGACTGCGACATTGCGGCGGACACATCGGACATTTTTGGGACCATTGTCATTTATACAGTAATCACTGCTATATAAATGCAGTGATTCCTGTGTAAATGACACTGGCAGTGAAGGGGTTAACCAGTGGGTGGCAGTGTAGAGTTTAAGTGTTCCTAGGGGTGTGTTACTGTGTGGGGGCTGGGCTTTCATTTAGTGAACACTGATCTCTGCTCCAATCACATGGAGCAGAGATCAGCGTTGCTAGTCAGAATGGGGAAATGCTGTTTACAGCCATCCCGTGAGATGATCGCGGGTGTGCCCGCGGCGATAGAGTCCGCGGGACCCGCAACCGGACTCACAGCTGCGCGCTCGCGATGGCAGGGCGGCATTGAAGATTGGACGTACCTGTACGCCAATATGCCTGCCCGTGCCATTCTGCTGACGTACATCGGCATGCTCTGGTCGGGAACTGGTTAAGTATGCCAGTGGCATGTTCCAGCCTCTGTCGTGGTCATACCAAAAAGGCATGATACATGGTGGCATGTTAACCCCTTCCCACCGAGCGTACGCAGAGGTGCGTACACGGCTTCTGGGGGGTATACCGGGATGATACCCACACCTGCAGGCATCATCCTGGTACCGTTTTTTTTTTTACAGCGGGCGATTGGCTATCCAGCCATAACAACCAAAGCGGCTAAAAGCCGCTCGGATGTTATGCCGGAGGAGTGGGAGGGGACGTCCCCCCCTCTCACCGCTGCGCCCGTTCAATCGGGAGCGCCGATGCACTATCTGATGCCTCCGGGTGCTGGGGAGGAACTGGAACAAAGCCGCAATCGCCTTCGTTCCAGCCTCCTAATAGTAAAACATGGAAGTGATGTCATGACGTCACTTCCCATTTACTCGGCTGCCAATGGCGCCGGTTTTTAATAAATAAATATACACACACACACACACACACACACACACACACACACACACACACACACACACACACACACACACAATTCAGAATTTCGCGCGGCGATCTGAATACTTTGAAGTGTAAAAGAGGGATCGGGGGTCTACCTGTCACCACCCATTACTCACAAGGGATGTTTACATTCCTTGTGACAGCAATAAAAGTGATCAATTTTTTTTTGTTATTTTTTTAAACAATTTATTCATTTTAAAATAAATTTAAAAAAAAAAATGTTTAAAGCGCCCGCCGTCCCCGCGAAGCAAAGAAAACGCATACGGAAGTCGCTCCTGCATATGTAAACAGTGTTCAAATCACACATGTGAGGTATCGCTGCAATCGTCAGAGCGAGAGCAATAATTCTAGCACTAGACCTCCGCTAACCTGGCAACCATAAAAAAATTTTTTAAAGTGTCGCCTATAGAGATTTTTAGGTACCGTACTTTGTCGTCATTCCACGAGTGCGTGCAATGATAAAAAGTGTGACATGTTTGGTATCTCTTTACTCGGCATAACATTATCTTTCACATGAAGCAAAAAAATTGGGATAATTTTACGGTTTCGTTTTTTTAACTTTATGAAAGTGTCCCTTTTCCCAAAAAGTTGCGTTCAAAAAACACCACTGCGCAAATACCGTGCGACATAAAATATTGCAACAATCGCCGTTTTATTCTCTAGTCTCTGCCAATATATATATATATATATATATATATATATATATATATATATATATATATATATATATATATATATATATATATATATATATATATATATATATATATATATATATATATATATATATATATTTGGGGGTTCCAAGTAATATTCTAGCAAAAAATATGGATTTTAACTTGTAAATGCCAAAAATAGGCTTAGTCATGAAAGGGTTAACATAAATCTTCAGCAGGTGCCTAGTTTTGACAGATACCCCTGTTCCCACTTCTGAGTAAGAGCACCATGGCGATCTGAGTATTTCCAACCCTCCTTTTTCCCCCTGCTGCTGCCTTCTGAACACAGGAAGGTTTCACTACTGGTTTCCCTTAGTGTAGATGGTGGCACCTGCACCCAAAGCAGACTGAAAAAAAAAAAAAAAAAAAAAAAAAAAAAAAAATCGGCTTGGGGTGCCGATACCCCTGGATCCCTGGACAGGCATGTGCCCTCATTTCAAAAGTCAGCAGCTATAGTATTTGTAGCTGCTGACTTAAATTGTGTCCAGACTAAAGACCTAGTTAAAAACCTCAAGCATGGCCAAAGTCCACTTATGCTCTCCTGTGACTCAGATCAGCCAACTATAGCCAGCTGTGCCCGCTCCTCTCCTGCCCGACCCTCAAGTCGGTCAGCAGGACAGTCGTTCTAAGTGAACAAAGAGCTGAGCTAACAGCAAACATGTGATCGATTAGTTCTCAGTCTTAGAGCAAAACCCCAGACAGCTGCAACATCGCACCAATCCTGCAGCATAGAGTCGAGTACAATTTTGTTTTAAACTCAAACTTCTTTATGCAGCAAGCACAAAACCACGTGAAAGAAAAACCAAACCAGCCAGGCCACAGAATTTTAACATACGTCTTTAGCAAGCACCATAAATGGAGAACAGTTTTCAGGAGCCAGAGGGATCCAATGCATGAACACAAATTCTGAAGTCAGCCAGCATAACTTATTTGGGGCAAAGCAAAAGTGGGAAAGCTTCAGGTTGGCATTAAATTCGCCTTCAATGCAGTTTTTATAAAGCGCTCACATACTTGCAGTTGCATACCCCATTGCGGAAGTTTGCTTATGCATGTACAGAAATGTATTGGGGGTGCATGAAAACCAACAGTTGACGTGTCAGATTTGCATGCCTCTCCATCTGCTTTAGCAGCCAGAGCTCTTGTATAAAATTGCCTGGGCTGCCTGCGTACGACATTAGTTACAAGTGTCCGTAATCCAGACCTCAGGCAGCACACCCAAGACAACTTGTTAGCTTATACAAAAATTTACATTCAGAATCTTCACTTATAAGTTATGACATGGTAACCAAGTTAGGCACAGTCACTACAGGGTAACCACTGTAACCCCCACATGTACAACAGCATTTAACCACTTGCTTACTGGGCACTTAAACCCCCCTCAGTCCCAGACCAATTTTCAGCTTTCAGCGCTGATGCACTTTGAGTGACAATTGCGCGGGCATACAACACTGTACCCAAATGAAATTTTTATCATTTTTTTCCCACAAATAGAGCTTTCTTTTGGTGGTATTTAGTTACAGCTCGGAGTTTTATTTTTTGCTAAACAAACAAAAAAAGATGCAAAAAAAAAAAAAAAAAAAAATCATGTTTTAATAGTTTGTTATAAAATTTTGCAAACGGGTCATTTTTCTCCTTCATTGAAGTGCGCTGATTAGGCGGCACTGATAGGCTGCATTGGTGGGCACTGATGGGCTGCATTGGTGGGCACTGATGGGCTGCATTGGTGGGCACTGATGGGCTGCACTGGTGGGCACTGATGGGCTGCACTGGTGGGCACTGATAGGCATAGTTAAGGCGGCACTAATAGGCACAGATAAGGCGGCACCGATGGGCACAGATAAGGCGGCACTGATGGGCAAAGATGGGCACAGATAAGATGGCACGGATAAGTGGCACGGATGGGTGGCACGGATGGGCACTGATAGGTACCACAGATAGATGGGACTGATGGGCACTGATAGGTGGCACTGCTGGGCACTGATGGGCGGCACTGCTGGGCACTGATGGGCGGCACTGGGGTGCAGCACCTTTGAGGCAGATTGGGTGGCACTGTGGGTGGCACTGTGGGTGGCACTGTGGGCACTATGGGCACTGACAGGGGGCACTGACAGGGGGCACTGACAGGGGGCACTGACTTTTTCTTTTATTTTACTTCAGGATGGCACTGCGGGAGGCAGGTGGGCACAGGCAGGTGGCAGGTGGTCCCTTGTATTGATGGCCGTGATCGGGACTGATGTCCCGATCACGGCCGCCGGTGATCGGCTTTTTTTTTCTCTCCTCGCGCTGTCAGCGCGAGGAGGAATAATAGCCGATTACCGGCTCCGTTCTATCACATGATCAGCTGTCATTGGCTGACAGCTGATCACGTGATAAGGGGTCGGGATCGACCCCTTACACGGATCGGTGATCAGGCGAGTCTCACGGACTCGCCGATCACAGAGCGCGCCGCGCGCGCCCCTCAGGGGGCGCGCAGGCCGCTCGTAACCAGGACGACGTCAATAGACGTAGTCCTGAAAATGTAGGTCCGCGCTAATGCCGTCATTTGGCAATAGCGCGGATCTGAAGTGGTTAAACTTGCCTTTCTGTTGGCTTTTAACATTGCTGCTTTGGCTGTTCTTGACTCACTGTAGGTATTCCACACTTCCAGGTGTAGCACTCCTCCCACCACATGCTGAATTTCTCCTCACTGACTACTGAATACTTGCAGCAGCCAAATGATGAGGTTTGAAGATGCTGTTGCAGGAAAGGTGAGAATAGACCTTTTACAGGCTGGGGATAGTTTATAAGTGACTGCTGAAAGAATCACTAATCTGTCCGAGGACTTCACAATTTGGAAGTTGAGGTCACATAACATTTAGCCATCACACAGAGTCTGGAGTGTAGCAATAGAACATATAAAAGCCCAGTATTTAGAAGGCATGTAAAACGCCTACATGGCTTAATGTTCAAAACCATTATGTAGGAGCTGCAAGATGTCTCAGTACAAATTCAGGTATTTGATATTGTAGTCATGTAAGAGGAGAGTTCTTTATTTCTGACTCCTTATCTCAGAGTACAGTCTTCAGACAAACTAGACATAGAATCTAAAAGGGCAGATATATGCACCCTTAAAATTCTGAAGATTTGAACATTTAACCACTTTCAGACCGGACCATTTTGCTGGTAAATGACCAGAGGTCTTTTTACACTTTGGCACTGCGCTGCTTTAACTGGTAATTGCGCGGTCATGCAATGTTGTACCCAAACAAAATTTGCGTCCTTTTCTTCCCACAAATAGAGCTTTCTTTTGATGGTATTTGATTGCCTCTGCGATTTTTATTTTTTGCGATATAAACGTAAAAAGACCGCAAATTTTGAAAAAAAATGATATTTTCTACTTTTTGTTATTAGAAAAATCCAATAAACTCAATTTTAGTCATACATTTAGGCCAAAATGTATTCAGCCACATGTCTTTGGTAAAAAAAAAGTCAATAATTGTATATTTATTGGTTTGCGCAAAAGTTGTCACATCTACAAACTAAGGTACGTTTTCTGGAATTTACGCAGCTTTTAGTTTACGACTGCCTATCTCATTTCTTGAGGTGCTAAAATGACAGGGCAGTACAAAACCCCCCCAAATGACCCCATTTTGGAAAGTAGACCCCCTAAGGAAATTGATAAGAGGCATGTTGAGCCCATTGAATATTTTATTTTTTTGCCTCAAGCGATTGAATAATGACAAAAAAAAAATTTTTTTTTTTTTTTTACACAAAGTTGTCACTAAATGATATATTGCTCACACATGCTATGGGCGTATGTGAAATGACACCCCAAAATAAATTCTGCTGCTTCTCCTGAGTACGGGGATACCACATATGTGGGACTTTTTGGGAGCCTAGCCGCGTACAGGGCCCCGAAAACCAAGCACCGCCTTCAGGCTTTCTAAGGGCGTAAATTTTTGATTTCACGCCTCACTACCTATTACAGTTTTGAAGGCCATAAAATGCCAAGATGGCACAAAACCCCCACAAATGACCCCATTTTAGAAAGTAGACACCCCAAGCTATTTGCTGAGAGGCATGTTGAGTCCATGGAATATTTTATATTTTGCCACAAGTTGCGGGAAAATTACAAACTTTTTTTTTTTTTTTTTTTTTTTCACAAAGTTGTCACTAAATGATATATTGCTCATGCATGCCATGGGCATATGTGAAATGACACCCCAAAATAAATTCTGCTGCTTCTCCTGAGTACGGGGATACCACATATGTGGGACTTTTTGGGAGCCTAGCCGCGTACGGGGCCCCGAAAACCAAGCACCGCCTTCAGGCTTTCTAAGGGCGTAATTTTTTGAGTTCACTTCTCACTACCTATTACAGTTTTGAAGGCCATAAAATGCCAAGATGGCACAAAACCCCCACAAATGACCCCATTTTAGAAAGTAGACACCCCAAGCTATTTGCTGAGAGGCATGTTGAGTCCATGGAATATTTTATATTTTGCCACAAGTTGCGGGAAAATTACAAACTTTTTTTTTTTTTCACAAAGTTGTCACTAAATGATATATTGCTCACGCATGCCATGGGCATATGTGAAATGACACCCCAAAATAAATTCTGCTGCTTCTCCTGAGTACGGGGATACCACATATGTGGGACTTTTTGGGAGCCTAGCCGCGTACGGGGCCCCAAAAACCAAGCACCGCCTTCAGGCTTTCTAAGGGCGTTACAGTTTTGAAGGCCATAAAATGCCAAGATGGCACAAACCCCCCCCCCAAATGACCCCATTTTAGAAAGTAGACACCCCTAAATTTAGGGGTACACTAGTGAGACTAGGTAATAAATGGCGGGTGCCCTGAAACTATAAAAAAATAACTAACCAACCAGCGTCACCTGTAACAGTTATATGGTGATCACTGGTGAAAGGGTTAACTAGGGGGCAATCAGGGGGCTTTATGCGGTAGTATATGGGGGTCCCTGGCGCTATAAAAAGCTGCGGCGAACCTAAATACCTACCTGCCTAACTAGCGTCACCTGTGACACTAATACAGCGATCAGAAAAACGATCGCTTATTAGGCTGGGTTCACACTGGAGCGATGCGGGAACGCCACGAATGCGCGGCGGGTTCCCGCATCGCATGCCTCCCGGCGGCAGTTCACACTGCCCTATGCGAACTGCTGGGAGTGTCAGTGAAATGTTAATGACACCCCCAGATCAGTTCGCATATCGCAGTGCGATCTGCAAACTTGGATCGCATGGTGTGAACACCCATGCGATCCGATTCTGCTGCGGACCAAAAAAAGGGTCCCGTGCGAGTTTGCGGCGGGTGCGGCGGGTGCGACACGAATTCAGCCATACTATCTGTATAGCTGAACTCGAATCGCACAGAGATCGGATGTGATTTGCACTGCAGTGCGGTGCGAATCACATCCGTTCTCATAAACCGCTGCAATGTGAACCCAGCCTTAGTGACACTGGCGACGGGGGGGTGATCACGGGGTTAAACCTTTATTGGGGGGGTTAGGGGGGTACCTTAGAACTAAAGGGGGCTAACCCTAACTGCCCTAACAGTTATTAGTCACAAATGACACCTGCCGGGTGATCAGGGGGTTAAACCTTTATTAGGTAATAAATGGCGGGTGCCCTGAAACTATAAAAAAATAACTAACCAACCAGCGTCACCTGTAACAGTTATATGGTGATCACTGGTGAAAGGGTTAACTAGGGGGCAATCAGGGGGCTTTATGCGGTAGTATATGGGGGTCCCTAGCGCTATAAAAAGCTGCGGCGAACCTAAATACCTACCTGCCTAACTAGCGTCACCTGTGACACTAATACGGCGATCAGAAAAATGATCGCTTATTAGGCTGGGTTCACACTGGAGCGATGCGGAAACGCCGCGAATCCGCGGCGGGTTCCCGCATCGCATGCCTCCCGGCGGCAGTTCACACTGCCCTATGCGAACTGCTGGGAGTGTCAGTGAAATGTTACTGACACCCCCAGATCAGTTCGCATATCGCAGTGCGATCTGCAAACTCGGATCGCATGGTGTGAACACCCATGCGATCCGATTCTGCTGCGGGCCAAAAAAAGGGTCCCGTGCGAATTTGCGGCGGGTGCGGCGGGTGTGGCGGGTGCGGCGAATGGCTTAACTCGAATCGCACAGAGATCGGATGTGATTTGCACTGCAGTGCGGTGCGAATCACATTCGTTCTCATAAACCGCTGCAATGTGAACCCAGCCTTAGTGACACTGGCGACGGGGGGTGATCACGGGGTTAAACCTTTATTGGGGGGGTTAGGGGGGTACATTAGAACTAAAGGGGGCTAACCCTAACTGCCCTAACAGTTATTACAGTCACAAATGACACCAATGCAAAAAAAAAAAAAAAAAAAAAAAAAAATGACATTGGTGTCACTGTGACTGGGGGGCAGGGGTAATTGGGGGGGTGATCGGGGGGTAAAGGGGGGGTGTGAGTGTGCCTGGCATGTTCTACTGTGTGTGGGATGTGTTGGTGCAACTCACTGATCCGCTCTCCTCCGTGTCGGAACGAAAAATACCGACACGGAGGAGAGAATACATCACTTCCTCTCCTGTGTTTACATTACAGGAGAGGAAGTGATGTCACCGGGGATTTCCATTCGTCGGGAGCGATCGCGAGGGGGTGGCCATGAATGAATGGCCGTCCCCTCGTCCGGGATCGCTCCCGAACGAAAACCGACCGCCGCAGGCACCGGGCGGGGGCCCGATCGGGCCCCCGACCCGCGGGAGGCAAATCACGTACATGTACGTGCTTATGCCTGCCCGTGCCATTCTGCCGACGTACATCGACGTGCGGCGGTCGGCAAGTGGTTAAAAACCTTAACGCTTGCATACACCAACTACTCACTGGTATTTTAGAGAGCTAAAAAAAAAAAAAAAAAAAAAAAAAAAAAAAAAAAAAAAGGTAGACCATTGTTAAATACTCTGAGAAGTGGATTCAAATCAGATTGTGTTATGGAACCTTAACCCCTTCCCGACCTGTCGCCACAGTTACACTGCAGCAGGTTGGTGCCCCTGCGCAACCTATCGCAGCTGTAAGCCAGCTCTTCAAGACATGTGTCCAAGGCATGTGTCCAAGGCATGTTCCCTGGAGCCAATGTGCATGCCCGGCAGGCGAGATGACTCCGAGAGCAAGAACCTGGATCTGTTTGTAAACACACAAATCCCAGTTCTCTCAGGGGAAAGAAAACAGATGTGTGTTCAGACCAAGTATGAACTCTGATCGCTCTCCTCCCCTAGTCAGTCCCATCCTTCCCAGTTAGAACACACCTAGGGAACAGAGTTAACCCCTTGATCGCCCTCTAGTGTTAACCCCTTCCGTGCCAAATGACATTTATACAGTAAAGCCATAAATCTATACCCCATTTTGTAGACACTAACTTTAGAACAAACCGATCAATATTCACCTCACTGCGATTTTTATTAAAAACATGAATACATATGGACTGATGAAGAAATGTGTTTGTTTTCTTTTCAAACATTTGGGAAATTTATATACATCAAAAAGTACAAAATATTGTGGGTTTTTTTTTCAAAATTTGTTTATAGCGCAAAAAATAAAAACCAGAGGTGATCAAGTACCACCAAAAGAGATCTCTCCTTCCGGGGCTGAAGTTGTTAGAGGAACATCACCTGAACCACCAAAATCAAAAGCAGCATCCCAACTGCTGTGTAACGCCAAATTGAAACATCAATCTGCACTGCTCATATCCTGGCAGCCATACCAAAATAAAAAGCAACAGATTCCTCATCCACATCAAATGTGTGAATCACTCCCACTGAGTGAGGGAGTCTTCCCCACAGAAAGCCCCTGCTGAACCAGCCAAGTTTTGATAGGCAAAAGAAGGTTCCAATTTTGGAATGATCAAGGGAGTACGACCCTCGTCAGATTTATTTTCTTCATGGGACACCCATTGCCCGTACTTTCCTTCACTTCCTGTCCCATTGCCAAACAGGAAGTGAGGAAATCCCAGCAAATTAAGGGAAATTTCTTGGGGATCCCCGGTCCCCAGAACTAATGTCCCCATTGGTAGAATTACCCTCTATTATTTTTATGGGGACAGCCAGAATCAGATTTGTGTTTACCTTCATTGATAATGGTAAACAGGACAAATACAGTGATTCTCCTTAAAAAGAGGTTGTAAGAGGGTGTAAGAGGGTGTTTTTGCACCTTGATGCATCCTATGCATTAAGGTGAAAAACGCCTGGCAAGTGACCAACTGCATGTAGCCGCCCCACCCCCCCGCCACACATTTTACTTAACTGAGCCACGGAACTTGACCCAGCAGCGACTCGCTGTCTCTCTGCATGGGGGACTCTCATCTCAATTGGATAGACTGATAGAAGCGCAGCCATTGGCTCCCTCTGCTGTCAATCAAATCCAATGACATGGGCGCCGAGTCTACAGATGCTGAACACGGGCACACACCTGCAAGGTAACCCCCTCAGGAGAGTGCTTCTCCTAGGGGGTTGGCTGATGTGGGAAGGAACTGCGGGAGCCGCCGGGGGTCCCCAGAAGACGAAGATCCGGGGCTCCTCTGTGCAAAAATTAGCTGCACAGTGGAAGTATGTTTTTTTTTTTTTTTAATATATATATATATATATATATATAAATAAATAAATAAATAAGAGACAAACCCTTAAAACCACTTTAAAGTGTATGTGAACCAGATCCCTGAAATTTGCTGGGCACATGTGTGTAGTGTTTACTTATCTCTCTCCAAATCCCCAAGTCTCGTGTCTTACTGCTTCGGCATCTTTTTTTTTTATCAACATAACTTCTGACACAGGAGATAAAAGCGGGGGGGGGGGGGGGGGGCGCACCTTTCTTCCAATCAGCTGTAACAGTGTATGCCCAGACTCCCCTCCTACTACTGAAACAGGAAGTAAAAATTCTAACACGTTGGGCACTTTCTAAAGTCTTAGAAAGCTGAACACCGCAGATATACATGTACAACTATGTATGGAGATGTAGGAAGATTTGTTTCATCTCTGTGCATCATCTGAGGCTGTTCACTTCACTGGGTATAGGAGAGGTTTTACATCCACTCTAATAGGGGCACAGATAGCAATAAAAACCTGACAAGCATTCCAATCACTATGCAAAGATAGAATAGTTTTTTCCCCCTTAGTTATACTTCAAGAGCAGAATAGCTCTCCCCTTATATACTTTTGTCTCTTGGCCCCATCCCACTGGAAGATTCCACACCTGTGTGCATAGCACTCTAGCAAGAATACATTCTGATTAGGTGTTGCCATAACACCCCCCGCCCCCCTGGATCTCTCTGAATGGCACGGATAATATAGCCTTGGAAGCACGCGGCTGGAAGGCCCTGGCTGCATCAGTGCCAAGCAAATACAATAAAAAGGTAACGTTCACAAAGAAAGCCTTTATTTTGCAAGAGTGTGTAAAGTGATTACAGATCAGCATGCGTCTACAAGTTATAGTTTATTGGAGGAAAGATATGCTTTAGGTTGCCAAGTTCTAAGAATCTAATAAAAAAACACACCCCAGATATTTTCCAGTCCTGAAACTACCCTTCATATTGTGTACACTGATAACCATAGCCCATCACCTGTACTCCCCTTCTCATGCCCCCAACAACCCCACCAGTCTGGTGTACTTCAATAAAGGCTGTCAATTCTGCATGAGCCCACGTTCACATTGGGCCAATTTAAGTAGTTTCTACACTACTATTGGCGACTTTGGGACGATTTCAATAGACATCCGTGCATGAACCTGCACAGATGTCTGTCAAATTTCCACTGAAGTCAGACTGAAATGCCTGTTTGAAATTGTGCGAGTTCAGCTGAACCCAAACTATGTCAGACCCACCATCAGTGTGAACCTGGGCATACAGCCAACTCGAACCCAACATGACCTGATGCGACTTCAGCAGAGAGAACACAAACTGGCAGCCTTATACTTACCAATCTTTATTGACCAAGATCCCCCGCAGTCCCTAAAGAACCAGGACAAAGCTTCATGGGACAGAAAATGTGCACGCACAAAAGTAGATAACCAACTGATGAAGAGAAGGTTAAGAATAGCCTAACAATTGATGACTTCTCTTGGGTCAAGCAGCCCAGAGGAAAGTTAGAGGCTTCAAATAGGTTCACAACTATTGTGTGGGTGCATTTCTATGAGCACAGCAGACAATTCATTTGAATGGGCTGCTATACGTGTGTGTGTGTGTGTGTGTGTGTGTGTGTGTGTGTGTGTGTGTGTGTGTGTGTGTGTGTGTGTGTGTGTGTGTCAAAAAGCGCACCACACCTTTTCCCACAAACATGCCGGCAAAGTGCTGTGGCACCACAAGGTTTCCTGCAAAAAAAAAAAAAAAAGCACTGTTTTGTGATGTGTGGAGGTGCCATTAGGAATGTCCCCTGCTGCATTTCTGCTAAAAAAAGCAGTGCATCCTTTGTGCAGGTTCAGGGACCAGTGGGATTATGTACTGGTTCCTGACTTGCACATATGACCCTAGGCTAAAGCTAGCAATACATGAGGCAAAATGTACTAAAATAGACAATTTTTGATCCATGCATGGGCAGGCTGGATGAACAGAAGTCAGTCTTCCAAAACGACTTCTACACAAGCAGTCTGGTCAAAAAAAGTCCTCGGGATCAGCTTTGCCAACTATAGCAAGCAGCTGTGATCAGTGTATTATTATGATGGCTGGGAAGTCACCAGCCAAAGTGATCCTTAGCCACCTTGAATGGGGGATATTTTTCTTATTTTATTTAACCCACTGGTTGAATAAAAAGAATGATTAACGCATAGCCTGCCTTAGGCCAGTTACACACAGATGTATTAACTTACTGACGTCTATACTCAGATCACACTGACAGATCAGTAAAGGTCTCGATGATTTTACCAGAATACACGCATGTTCTTCCTTCTCGTCTTAACGGCCAGCGTTGCAATGTACAGACTATTGTATAGCTCTGTACTCAATATAGTGCTTACTGATCTGTACACAGTGCCATAGACAACCAGTAATAATCATACCCCTGTGTGTAAGAGGTCCATTCATGAAAAGATAAGCAGCCATGGGACTGGATCCACAAACCTCACTGGAGACAGAAAATAAAATCTCCTTCTGGTGACCTCCTCTGATCTGTGGGATCCTCACTGCATGGTTGACCGCAAAGTGATGGAAGGGGCATTCTGCCCAGTTTGTCGCCCCCTCCCGGGGTGAATGTGCCCGCACACACACTATACATACCCCGAGGCCGCTCTCCGCCGTCTGTCTACACAGGAGCCATCTTGTTGCAGACACAAAGCCACGGCTTCTTCTCGAACATTCTCCCTGCCTCACACCCCATCCTGCCTCACACCACACACACACACGTTCAGCCCTCGGGGTGGGCAGCTCCCCGGGGATAATACTTACTCTGGTCTCCACCTTTTTCCCTTCTGCGTCGCTCATGGCTGCCGCTTGTGTATGAGACGAGGAGTGTGCCGGTGCTCGGTCTTCTCTCCTCCTCCACGACCTCTCTCCGTCCGTATCCGCCGCTAAGTGACCCGCTTTCTCTTCTGTGTGCCGCTTCACAAAATGGCGCCTGGCTCTTCTTCTGGCGGTTCATAAGGAGGAGCGGAGGGGTGGGCGGGGACTTTCCAGTAAGCGGGGGGCTGGGCGGGGCTCCTGTGTGTAGATGGGGAGGCGGCCATTGCTGGATTATCCCTCTCTACATGCTTCTTATGGGGCTAGCTGAGGGCTTGTCACCCTCCCTGAGCTCCTCCAGTCATTTGAAGAAAACTGCAGATACTGCAGCTGCTGACTTTTAAAGCAGAACTTTACACATAACAACCTGAGAAAAAGTAATGTTCTTTAGTAAGAAGCCAACATTCCACATTGATAATTGTGCTACCAAATGTGTGTGTTGTACTCTGCCTCCAGCATTGCTCTCCTTTCTTCTTCTTCATTTTGCTGAAGCGCAGAGCCCTGTAGTAAATCATAAAGTGGGACTAAACCTATCCGTTTAACAGTTTAAAAAAAAAAAAAAAAAAAAACTTATATTCCTTGAATGTCAGGATTACTAACTGTCACATTTGCTTGTTTTCTCAACCAAACTGTCAAACCACCCAATGGCTGGTGTCATAACTGATCACTAGTTGCAGATCAAACAGAAGCAGCTTCATTGACTGTAAGGGCTCATTTAAACTTGTTTCGGCTTTAACACACATTA
The DNA here is from genome assembly GCF_037356315.1 of Lithobates pipiens. NCBI lineage: Eukaryota > Metazoa > Chordata > Amphibia > Anura > Ranidae > Lithobates > Lithobates pipiens. The sequence continues at coordinate 134,184,091 of NW_027507764.1, forward strand.
ACTAATTTACACTTGCTTCAAAACAAGGCTTCAGACAGGCTTTGTTAAAGCTCTCTGAACGCCAGTCAAAGCCTGTCACTAAATAAAATGGTTAGCTTACAGTCCTGTTTACATTTTGCTTTAGCTTGGTGCTTTGATGAGGCTTTGATAGGGCTTCGACGAGCCTTTAAGCAAACTTTGGCATAGACGTCTATGGAGGCATTAAACCTGAAAATTTTTGTTGCATATTCAGGCATACATGTACATCCCCGTTACATAGGTTGAATAAAGACACCAATCCATCCAGTTCAACCTGAGTGAGTGAGTGAGTAAGTGTCTACAATTGTCCCTATCCCTGTACATTGAACACTCACATCGGTCCCTACCCTCCAGGAGCCCATGAAACATGAAATGAGATGTTCTTTAATTGGCATGACCATGCCCACGGGACCCGCGGACTTGATATCCACCAGTCTCTCGGTGATCATGTCACTGAGCCACAGATCAGGCTATGTCTATGTAAACAATGCGTTTCCCCGTTCTGCCTTGTGACATGACAGAGATCACTGCTCCCCGTCATCTGGAGCAGTGATCGCTGTCATGTGAGTGGAAGCCCGCCCCCCACAGTCATAGCCCTTTCACACTGAAAGCGCCCGGGCGTCGGCGGTAAAGCGGCGCTATTTTTAGCGCCGCTTTACCGTAGTTTTAGCAGCGCTAAAGGGTTAAAACTGCCCCAAAACGCAGCCGCAGCAGCGCTTTGCCGGCTGTATGGCGGCACTGCCCATTGATTTCAACGGTCAGGGGCGCTATAGGAGCGGCAAAACGCCGCTGCGACTGCGTTTTAGGGCCATTTTACAGTGAAAAGTAGCTGCTTACAGGACTTTTTGTGATGCCCTGCCAGCGCAGCACACCAATGTGAAAGCACCTGGGTTTGCAGCTGAGGCTTTTTACAGGTGCTAGTTTTAGCACTAAAGTGCCTGAAAAATGCCTCCAGTGTGAAAGGGGCCTTAGAATCACTCCCAAGGACACACTTAACCCCTTGATCGGCCCCTGGTGTTGAACCCCAGTGTCATTTACATAGTAATCAGTGCATTTTTATAGCACTGATCGCTGTATACATGAGTGTGCGATGTGTCTGCCCTAATGTCGCAGTCACGGGGAAAAAAAAAATAGCAGATTGCCGCCATTAGTAATAAAAAAATAATAATAATAATTGATATAAACCTATCCCCTATTTTGTAAAAAGCTATAACTTGCGCAAACCAATCAATATACGCTTATTGCGTTTTTGTTTACCAAAAATATGTAGAATACATATCGGCCTAAACTGATGAAAAAATTTGTTTTTTTTATAAGTTTTTGGGGGATATTTATTATAGCAAAAAAGTTGCTTTTTTTTTTTCAAAATTCTCACTTTTTTTTTTGTTTATAGCGTAAAAAATAAAAAACGCAGAGGTGATCAAATACTACTGAAAGAAAGAGCTATTTGTGGGGGAAAAAAAAGAATGTCAATTTTGTTTGGGTGCAACGTCGCACGACCGTGCAATTCTCAGTTAAAGCGGCGCAGTGCCAAATCGCAAAAAGTTCTCTGGTCAGGAAGGGGGTAAAATCTTTGGGGGCTGAAGCCGTTAAACATTTGGGAGGAAATTTTTTTTTTATTTACCAGAAATGCCCTGTTGCTATGTAGTGGCTCCTAATCTGTCACTTCCTGGTCCACTGAGCTCCTCGTCACTTCCTCCCTCGCCTGTGCTCCTGGGAAATGTGAGTCAGTGGGCAATACTGTGAGCAAAAATTGCATTATTTCCCGACAGGAAATTAAGCAATTTAAGGCGGTTGCCCGAACAACGGGATGGGACCGTCCTCCGTCGATGTCCATTGTTAGAGCAATTTTCTAAACAATCAGCGCTACAGCCGCCGGAGCATCGCACATGCGCGATATCGAGAGGTGCATGCTGGTTACCCAGCATGCACCTCTCTATCGGTAATCCAGGAAGAGATTGCGATTGGGCTTCATATGTCCACAATCATCATGGCAATGGCCAGAAGAGGATAACTAAAGTTGTGAGTATAAAATAAATATATTATCAACATCCACTAGTAAACATATAAAATCGTTCTTTATGTTAATAATGCATTATGCTCGGATACCTGAAAAAAAAAAAAAAAAAAATGTGCCCACCCTTTGTCCGCCACAATGTCGCAGTCCCACTAAAAATCACTGATCACCGTCATTACTAGTAAAAACAATGAAAAATAAATAAAAAGTCCTTAACTCTATCCCAAACCAATTAATATAAGAGATTTTTTTTTAACCAAAAATATGTAGCAGAATACATACTGACCTAAATTGATGAAGAAATTAGATTTTTTACATTTTTTGGGGGAATGTTTTTTAGCCGAAAGTAAAAAATATTGTTTTTTATTAAAAATAAATTGTCAGTCTTTTTTTTGTCTATCCCCTTCCTGCCGACCATACTCACATTATGCGGCATCGGCTTGACGGGGTTATACCAGGATGATGCCTGCAGCTGCAAGCATCACCCCGGTACCGTTTTTTAGAGCGGGCGGTCGGCTTTTTAGTGATAAGAATTTTAGTGGTAAAAAAAAATTACAGTATTCAGAATCACCTTTTTTGGTGATCTGAATACTTTGAAGTGCAAAAGGAAGAATTTGGGGTCTTATAGACACCCGATCCCTCCATAAAGAGTATCTGTCACCACCTATTACTAATTACATTCTTTGTGACAGCAATAAAAGTGATCAATTTTTTTTAAAGCGCCCCCATCCCCGCAAGCTCACGCAACAAAAAAAAAACACACATGCGTTAGTTCCCCTTGCATATGAAAAGTGTTCAAACTACACATGTGAGGTATCGCCACTACAGCGGTACAGCCTCTCAGGGGCTCACTGAGAGGCTGAGCCGGGTGTTGGTCCAGGGATCTGGCAGATCCCGACTCCATTGTCGAGATGACGCAGAGCCTGGACCGGCTTCTGTGACATCAGCAGAGAGCGAACTTCAGGACGCCCTCTGCTGAAAACAAGTCACAGGAATGCAGAATGAACTGCACTCCTGTGATCCATAGGAGAGGTGCAGCCAAACGAGCGTTGGCAGTACTTCTCCTTTAAGGCTGTCAGCAGATCGGTCTCTACAAACTTGGCAGTGCCTAAAAATAGAGAGCAAGTGAGCATGTGCTGAGCAGGGTGGGACAATGTATTACTGGATTTTAACCAGTTCCCACCTGGTCTATAGCAGATTTCACTGTTGTGAGTGGACGTCACATGGCGTCCTTCAGAACAGCTGCTTGCATGCATCGATCCGTGGTGCAGTGTGTCGCTCAGACACACCACATCACTGATCACGGTAAAGAGCCTATGATGTAGGTGTTTTACCATGTGATCAGCTGTGTCCAATCACAGTTAAAATACAAAGTGCCGGTTATCATCATGCCTCTCCTCACACTGACAGCGTGTGAGGCGAGGAGAGCCAATAAGCAGCTTTCTTCACAGCGATCAGTGATGCCAATCAGTGTCCATCAATGCTGCATATCAGTGCCACCTATTTGTGCTGCCTATCAGTGCCCATCAGTGGTGCATATCAGTGCCATCTATTAGTGCCCATCAATGCCGCCTATCAGTGCCACCAATTAGTGCATATCAGTGCCACCTATCAGTGCTGCATATTAGTCCTGCATCATCAGTGCACATGAGTGAAGAAAAAAAAAAACACAGTAGTCATTAAATACCACCAAAAGAAAGCTCTATTGGTCTCAAAACAAATTCTGAAAAATTTTGTTTGAGTACAGCATTGTATGACCGAGCAATTATCAAAGAGCAATAGCGCTGAAAGCTGAAAATTTGCCTGGGCAGGAAGAGGGTAAAAGTGCCCATTATTGAAGTGGTTAAACAGCATAGGCATTTATATGCAATGTTTTACATAGCTATACCTACAATGGAATTGCACAGAGGAGCCCTGAACCTCCTCAGGACCCTGCTGGCACTTTTGGTTCCTCCATGTCCAGTGCCCCCACGGGAAGTCGCTTTCAATGGGGGCACTTGTGCAAGCTCGCTCCCGAGTCCCTCGGCTGCGTCCATTGACACAGACAGACCCCCCCTTTCACTAGCAAAGCCAGCGAGACCCAGAAGTGAGGGGAGGAAGACGTACATGGCGCTGGATCGAATGAAGGGCCCAGGTAATTAAAAAAGGGGGGTTAACTGATGCCTAAACATGTTTTACCTTAAAGCATTTCTTTTGGGGTTAACAAACAGATCCTGTTCCCTTAACCACTTGAGGACTGGAAGATTTTCCCCCTTAATGACCAGGACATTTTTTGCAATACACCACTGCATCGTTTTAACTGACAGTTGCGCTGTACCCATACAAAATTTACGTCCTTTTTTCCCCCCAAATAGAGCTTTCTTTTGATGGTATTTGGTCACCTCGGCGGTTTTTGTTTTTTGCCTATAACCAAAAAAAACTAGACAATTTTGAAAAAAATAATATTTATATATATATATATTTTTTTTTTGCTATAATAAATATCCCCAAAAGATAAAAAACAAAACAAATTTCTTCATCAGTTTAGGGCAATATGTATTCTTTTACATATTTTTGGTAAAAAAAATCGCGTGTATTGATTGGTTTGTGCAAAAGTTATAGCATCTACAAAATAGTGAATAGATTTATGTCATTTTTATTATTATTTTTTTTACTAGTAATGGCGATGATCAACGATTTTTAGCAGGCCTGCGGCGGACAGATCGGCCACTTTTGCCATTTTTGTGGGACCAGTGACATTTATATAGCGATTAGTGCTATAAAAAATGCACTGGTTACTGTATAAATGACACTGGCAGGGAAGGGGTTAACGCTAGCGGTCTTCAAGGGGTTAAATGTGTTCCCTGGGAGGTGTTTCTAACTGTGGGGGGGAGGGGGCTGGCTGGGACTACAGAGAGATCACTGTTCCTAATCACTAGGAACGATTACGCTGTACTTCCCTGTCAGAACGGGGATCTGTTTGTTTACATTGACAGATTCCTGTTCTGGCTCTCTGTGGAGCGATCGCGGTTGGCCGGCGGTCATCGTGGCTGTTGAGCGCACGCATCAGCTCCCTCAGCGGCGAGCAGGTGCCTGCTATAGCTATAAAGTGGACCGACGTGCAGCTACGGCGATTCGCGGGAACAAGCCGACCTGCCGCAGTATAATGACGGCGGCTGGTCCTCAAGTAGTTAAAGCATGTTATAAAGCACAGTGCTTGTGCTGTGTCATTTGGCCCTCTGCAACACCTGAAATACCTGGCTGATCCTGCCTGGCTATACCCTCCCCTCTGTAAAGTGCCGGTGTCGTGTGCCCGATGTCCGCTGGTCAAGCGCAGGGAGGGCTCTGTCACTGGCGGAGGTCGCTGCGGGTCAGCGGCGTGGCTCTGTTTTCGGCGTCGGGTCCCGGGCGGCGACATCGTCGTTACGGTGACGCACAGGTGCTCTGAGGGGGCGTGGCGCCGTGGTTCAAGCGCCTGGAACGCAGGGACCATGGGGCGGGTCAGGTGACCGTGTGCTTCCGCTTCCGGCCAGCCCTGATGACGCAGCGGCCGGGAAAATTCAAAAGAATGGCGGAACTGACTGAAAGCTGCTGCCTTGCTCGGCGAAATGGAGGAGTGTAAGCCAGCTATGGCGGAGACAGGCTCCCCTAGCACCGGTCCAGCCCAGGTATGCAAGGTGCAGCGGCACCCTCTGCTTCGCTATTGGGCTATGCTTGTGGTTTTGTTTGTTCCCCCTTCTTAGGGGCCTGTCGCTGCAGGTCAGAGGTGACTTCGCTCTGACCTTTGCAGCTTAGTTCTGGGGTCTCACTAGTGGTCTGTTTGGTATTGGGTCTCTGCACTGGCTTGGTGTTAGCAGCTGGTAGTTAAAAACATTTAGTGAGTTGAACCTGTGTGTCGTTTCAGGAAAGGTCACTAGGAAAAGCTAAACCAAGCCAGAGGAAATGTCCTTCTTGCAAGAACCCCCTCAGAGAATCATGGCAGAAGGCAATGTGCAGAGCTTGTATCAGGGAGTTGTTGGAAGAGGAAACATCTCAGCAATATAAGGAGTTGTTTTCTTCGGTTAAAGAGCTGACAAACTCATTGAGTTCAGTCAGATCCATCCTGGTACAAAACCCTTCCGCACAGACCGAGCCTCAGAACTTGCCACCTAGCCCTAGGGCAGTGATGGCAAACCTTGGCACCCCAGATGTTTTGGAACTACATTTCCCATGATGCTCAACTACACTGCAGAGTGCATGAACATCATGGGAAATGTAGTTCCATAACATCTGGGGTGCCAAGGTTCGCCATCACTGCCCTAGGGCATCGTCGTCCAGACAGGTGGAGACCGAGGATTCTGGAGACGAAGGGGGCAGTACTCTTATCCCCATCAGGGATTCTGAGGAGGATGAAGAGGAAGAAGATAGCAGGGGCTCTTGGTACAAGCTATCGCTAGAGGAGGTAGATGACATCCTTAGAGCAATCTACACAACTCTAGAAATTCAAGAGGAAAAGGTACAACTGTCAGTTCATGATAAAATGTACCAGGGGTTGGACGAAACGAAACGGAGAGTTTTTCCAGTCCACAGGGTCCTCTCAGATGCGGTGAGAAAAGAGTGGAAGGACCCAGAAAAAGACCCTTTTTTCTCCAAGGCTCTCAAGAGAAGTTTCCCTTGGAGGATAAAGACTCGGAGGTGTGGAACAAAAAAACCCAGAGTCGATGCAGCTTTCTCGCAGGTATCTAGACGAACGGATCTAGATTCCTCGATTTAGAGTCAGTGCTGGATAGGACGGCTGATAAAAAGAAGGCTTTTCCAGCCAAGAAGAAGCAAGTTACCAAAAATAATTTTCTGCTCTTCAGCAGTCCCATAAAAAAGACCAGGATCGCAAGAGCAGATGGGGTTCGCAGAAGGGCAGAGGCAGGGGTGGAGTCCTCTTTAGATCTCCCCCAGAGCAGACCTCCAAGAGCAAGTGACATTCTCTCCCCAGTGGGGGGGGAGACTGTCAGCTTTTCGCGAACAATGGGACAGGCTGTCTCCAAACCTGTTTGTGAAAAGCGTTGTCGATCAGGAGTACAGGTTAGAGTTTTCAGAACCACCCCCGAGCAGGTTTTATGTGACAGCATTGCCAAGGGATCAGGAGAAGGCCTCTGCAATGAAGCTTTTATTACAGGAGCTGAGACAGCAAGAGGTTCTAATTCAAGTCCCAGTAAACCAGCAGGGCAGGGGTTTTTACTCCCATTTCTTTCTGGTGAGGAAACCCTCAGGGAAATACCCTTTAATCCTGAATCTGAAAGTTCTGAATGGGTTTATACGGTACAAGCATTTCAGGATGCATACAATTTTTTCCATCACGAAGCTGTTGACCCAAACTGTTTCATGACATCCCTGGATCTAAGGAATGCCTACCTTCATATACCCATTCATCAGGCATCGCAGCAGTTCCTGCGCCTGGCATTGAGTTTGGGGAGTTCGGTGTGGCACCTCCAATTCAGGGCTCTGCCATTCGGACTCTCGTCCTCTCCCAGAGTCTTTACAAAGATTATGGCAGAGGCTCTGGAGCCCCTGAAATTAAAGGGGATTTCGGTCGTCCCTTATCTGGACGACCTTTTGTTATTTGTGGATTCCAGGGAGCAGGTCCTAGTCAATCTCCAGATGGCCCAGTCTCGCCTCGAGGGCCTGGGGTGGCTTCTAAATCTGGAGAAGTCAAACCTGATCCCCTCACAGGAGATGAAATTTCTGGGGTATATGATAAACTCGATTCTCCAGAAAGTTTTCCTGCCGCTGGAGAAGCAGGAAAAGTTGCAGCTAGCGGTACAGAAGATACAGAGCAACCAGGCAGTCTCGGTCAGGACGGCTATGGCAGTGATAGACCTGCTTACGGCAGCAATCCCGGCTGCCCAATGGGCCAGGTTCCATTTCAGACCCCTTCAGAGGGAGATTCTGTCAAGCTGGTCCTATCAAGATCAGTTGGAGAAGCAGTTAAGGATCTCGTCAAGGACGAAAAGGGCTCTTTGGTGGTGGAGAGATCAGGCAAACCTCTCAAGGGGTCTGGTGTTGACTTTTCCCTTGGACAAGCGACTGACAACAGACGCAAGTGCCTGGGGCTGGGGGGCCCACCTGGATGGTCAAACATCTCAGGGGGTCTGGTCCAAGCAGGAAGCCCAAAGATCGTCCAACTGGAGGGAATTGAGGGCGATCTTTCTGGGTTTAGTGGCCTTTCAGCAGAATTTGAGAGGTCACCAGGTCCAGGTGTTATCAGACAACACAACAGCGGTTACCTACATAATGAAACAGGGGGGAACCAGGAGCCTGATGGAGTTGGCCAATCTGTTGTTAGCCTGGGCAGAGCAGAACACGGCCTCGCTATCGGCGGTGCATCTGAAGGGCTCTCAGCACTTGTTTGCGGATCTCCTAAGCAGATGGAATTTGTCAGAGGCAGAATGGAGCCTGAATCAGGAGGTGTTCCTGATGATTTCAGAGGCCTGGGGGGTTCCACAGGTAGACCTTTTTGCCAGCCAGCAGAATTAAAAAGGTGGACAGATTCTTTTCTCTTCAACGAGGAGATGCGGCAGTAGGGCTGGATGCGTTTGCTCATCCCTGGCACTACCAGCTGTGCTACGCCTTTCCCCCCCCTTTCCTCTAATTCCACTAGTGCTGAGGAAGTTCGGGGAAGAAAGGACGGTCTTAATACTAGTCACTCCCTTTTGGCCAAAAAGACCTTGGTTCGTGGGACTTCGAAACCTAGCTTCGAAGCCCCCATGGAGGTTACCACCCAGAAAAGATCTGTTATCCGAGGGGGACAGTAAATCATCCAGAGGTGGAACTTCTACAGCTAACCACCTGGTTTCTGAGGAGGACCTCTTAAAAGCGAAAGGGCTCTTAGAGAAAGTGGTAAAGACCCTGCTATCTAGCAGGAAAGCAGTCACCCAGGCAATTTACATGAAGGTCTGGAAGAAATTCAACTCCTGGTTGTTGTGATTAAAATGGTATTTCTATATACCTGACAAAGACCAGCTAGGTGTAACTAACGCAATTACCACACTCACGAAACCCTTTATACTAATTCTGCAGCATTAGGAGACAAACATCCTGACAAAGACAATAAGAGACAAGTCACGACCAAAGTTCAGGAGTTGTCTAATGTATTGTAGGAGGGGCTGCATTTTATATGCACTCTTATCAGCCAATCATTGTATAGAACATGGGTGTGGTTAATACAGAGGCGTTCATTACATATCATTACTCATGTCATCTGCTTCTGAATCACAGTCATGGGATATGTGGCCCAGACATATTGTGACACAATCTCTTTATTTAGACAGCATAGAACGAGACTGCCTATGCAAGCTATATTTTCTTATGTGCATGTTTACAGAAAAACTGCTACAGTCTGCAGATACAGAATCTAAGCACAATCCCATATGAACTTACAAAGATGGAGTCACTCTGGTTCAGCCATATTACTACACTGGTGTAATTCTAGAAAGCTCAAGGTCAAGAGCACGGTGTCTGTCTTGGAGTTTCTCCATGAAGGAATGGAGAAGAGGCTAGCAGCCGGCACCCTGAAGACTCAGGTGGCAGCCTTATCAGTTTTCTTTGAAAAGACTTTATCAAAAGAAACTTTCATTTCTAGATTTTTTTTAGGGCCCTCGCTCGAAGTAGACCGGTAGCCCTCAAAGACTTTCCCAGTTGGGATTTGTCGACAGTTTTGCAGGGTCTCTCGGGAGCACCGTTTGAGCCCTTATAAGAAGCCTCTTTACAGAAGGTAGTTTTGAAAACAATCTTTTTAGTGGCTATCACCTCGGCCAGAAGGATCAGCGAGCTGCAAGCCTTAGCTATTACGGAACCTTTCCTTAGGGTCTATCCGGACAGAGTAGTGCTGAGGACGGATCCACCATTCCTGCCGAAGGTATCCTCAACTTTTCATCGATCACAGGAGATAGTGTTACCTACATTCCCTGCAACCCCAGCTAATGCAGGAGAGGAAGTTTTCCACACATTGGATGTGAGAAGATGTTTGCTGCAGTTTCTGAAGATGACCAAAGACTTTAGAAGATCAAACGCCCTTTTTGTGATATTCTCAGGATCACGCAGAGGAGAGAAAGCTTCTAAGAGTACGCTGGGTCGGTGGCTTAAGCTAGCTATAGCGGAAGCTTATAAAGCAAAAGGAGAAATACCTCCCTCAGGTATTGCCGCACATTCTACTAGATCCACGGCAGTTTCCTGGGCTGAGAGGGCTGGTGCAACGCCTGAACAAATTTGCAAGGCTGCCACTTGGTCCAGTTATTCAACATTTCTCCGGCACTACCGGTTAGATCTACTGTCTGCGGCAGATCAGGCCTTCGGCAGGAAGGTACTGCAGGCAGTAGTCCCACCCTAGGGTAAGTTTCTCGGTTATCCTTTCCGGGGTCATCCCGAAAGGCGATTTGAGAAAAACTGAGTTAGACTTACCGGTGACGGTATTTCTAAGAGCCTTTCAGGACAACCGTTACTTCCCTCCCTAGGTTATTCTTAGTAAATGCATTAAGTTTCTACCATGGTGTTGTGCTTTCTGTGCTTTATTTTCCAGTGTCGGAAGGCCACAATAACTGAAGCCATGGGGGAAGAGGAGGTGTTTTTAAAGTGGGCATGCGTTTCCTGAGAAGAAGGTGGAGCTACACTCTCTCTGGGGTTGTCCTGAAAGGCTCTTAGAAATACCGCCACCGGTAAGTCTAACTCAGGTTTTTTTTACATAACACAGACACAGGGGCACTTGTTATTATGGTAGAGAGGGGCAGGGCCGCTGTTAGAAATCATGGGGCCCCATACAGCCTACCTGACGGGGCCCCATTGACCCCGCCCACAACCCATCCTGGCTCCGCCCATAACCCCACCCCTGCCTCCACGCTGTCAGGGCAGGAGGCAGGAGCTGGAACATTTAACATTTACAGCGCCCCACCAATCATAACTGCATCTGAATGGGAGAGATGTCAGTGTTTTGACATCTGTGCCCATTCAGTTTGTGTCTTCATGCGGAGCTTTCAATCAGGTCTGCATGAAAAAGGACCTAATTGCAAAGCTTGGGTGAAAGGTTATGAAAGGAGAGTGGTTTGGGGGTGGTAAAAATGCAGCTTGGCTATGTATTTTTACTGTCCCTTCCCCCATCACATGTGTAAAAGTAGCATCTCACTATGTGCACATGGTCATTATCATTATGATGATCAGTGCACAGCAGGTGCTGTGTGGCTCTGTCAGTGTAACATGACTGTGTGATGCTGACTTTGTTATGGCTGTGCAGAGTTATAGTCTGTAACACACAGTACAGTCATATATCAGGAAAGTCAGCACCACACAGTCATGTTACACTGACAGAGACATACAGCACCTACTGTGCCCTGATCATCATAATGATAATAACCATGAGCACACAGAGTCTAGGGACTGCACATGCTACAATAGTGTGACCTGTCAGTGTGTGTGTGTGTGTGCAGGGGACTGCTTGCCTGTGCACCACTGCCGTTGTCCAGATTACTCCTGCTGCTCTGTCTGTCTCAGCCGTCCCAGTGATAAGTCCCTCAAGCTGCAGCACTTACTGGATGAAGGGAGCCGTATAACAGTAATATCCATCCGCCGGGGAGGCATACAGTGAGCAGGAAGAACTTTAGTTTGTGCAGGTATACTGAGAACAGCATGCGGCACAGCATTGTATCCCTGCACCCGAAAATAGAAAAAAAGTCCCTCTTCTGCTTTCACCTCCTGGGCCCCTCTGGTAACCTGATGGGGCCCAGGAAATGAATATATATTCCTTATATATGTTAGTAATCAAGTGGGTGCAGGTTAATATAGTTATTTCGTTTTTTTTTTTTTTTTTTTTTTTTAGCTAGAAGTTAAAAGCTGCTCGGGCCCCCCCTGCTGGCCGGGCCCGGTACAACAGGGCTGGTTGTACTGCCCTATCGGCGGCCCTGGAGAGGGGACTACATGATTTAGTAGAAGTGGGTTAACAACCACTTTAATGCAAGGAATGCGTTAAAGTAAAAATTGTTTAGGCTTTAGAACCACTGGAAGTTATATCATTGTATTGCAGTAATGCGCAGCAGTGATTTTGAATTAATTTCAAATGAGAGCCCATGTTGTGGTGTATTGTGTTACAAATAGTGTCGTGTCCAATTTTTCGTAACATTTTTGTACATTGGCGACCCCATTTTTTTCAATGGGCTCTAACGCAAAACACATGTTAACACACTGAAAAAAAGTAAATGGACCGGAAATATTTTCTGAGCCACTAATGTGGAACAAGTATGCCAAGTAGGAATTTACTCTTTTGGACTCCAGGATTTTTTTTCAAATAGAGCTGCAAAGGGTTGAGATCTCTGTCAGGTTTGTATTGAATTTTGGGACTTCATTGGGAGGATTACCCCCCACCGTGTAACACATTTGTGACACTAGAACAAAAAAAAAGAAAGAGAATTGGGGTCACCAGGATGGGAAGGCACACACCGTAATAAAATAATCACCAAGGTTGTAACCTTTGTGCATTGTACAATAAAACTGAAAATTGAATCAAAATGTCAGGACAGGTCTGATCATTGGAGAGCAGACTCAGTTCCCAGAATAGCTAGAGAACTGACCACCTTGTGCTCTCCTGCTTAGTGTGGTCAGTATTTAATTAATAGGAAAGCAGAGGGACTGGCAGGAACACCGGGGATTTCGCACAGCGTAAGCAATACAAAGAGAACAGTATACATTTTCATACAGGGTACAGGGAACAGCAGGCACATATTAGGGATATGAAATTATGGGTTTACATACGCTTTAATTTGCTATATGCTTGTTCCAGGCCAGAGACTTGAAGGCGAGTGGGGCATGAGAAAAATATGAGGACTGCCATTGCTGACCTCTCCTTTTTGAATGCCAACTCCCTGGCTGTCATGCTGATCCTTTGGCTTCAATGCTTTCTTAGTCTCTCTCAGAACCTGAAACAAGTAAATTATTATTAACCGCTTCCCGCCCACCCTATAGCCGAATGACGGCTATAGAGCAGGCGCTTTCGTCCGGGAGGCCGTCCCTGGATATCCTCGTGTTTACTTCCGCAATGCGCGCCGCCGCGGGCGCGCATCGGGGAAGATTTGTATTTGCCGTGTCCCCCGGAGACAGGCAAACACAGATCGCTGTAAACGGCCAATCACAGCAGCCGTTTACAACGCGATCGGCATGTCCAATGTGAGATGATCTCATATGTAAACATATGAGATCATCTCTCAGCGCCGCTCTCCCTCCTCACACAGACAGTGTGTGAGAGGGGAGAGATGAACGGCTGCAGCGGCCGTAAGTGAAATTTTTTTTAAAAAAGTGCCATCCGCCCCAGTGCCATCCTGCCCCAGTGCTACCTGTTAGTGCTATCTGTCCCCAGTGCCACCTGTTGTCAGTGCCATTTGTCCCCCGTGCCATCTGTCATCAGTGCCACATAGTGCCATCTGTCATCAGTGCCACGTATCAGTGCCATCTGTCATCAGTGCCACCTATCAGTGTCACGTGCCATCTGTTGTCAGTGTCACGTGTCATCAATGCCACTTATCAGTGCCATCTGTCAGTGTCACGCGTCATCGGTGCCACGTATTAGTGCCATCTGTCATCAGTGCCACGTATTAGTGCCATCTGTCATCAGTGCCACGTGTCATCAGTGCCACGTATAAGTGTAATCATTGCCACGTATCAGTGCCATCTGTCATCAGTGTCACGTGTCATTGTCCTGGTGCTCCAGGGCCTTCAAAAGTGTAATGGGTAGTCAACAAGTTAGATGTGTAATTTATGCTCCTAGAACACCTGATGGCGCTCCCTGCATGTTGGGCCTCTCTATGTGGCCAGGCTGTGAAAAAGTCCCACACATGTGGTATTGTAATACTCAGGAGGAGTAGCAGAATTTTTTTGGGGGTGTCATTTGTGGTATACACATGCCATGTGAGAAAAATAACCTATTACAATGACAATTTTGTGGAAAAAAAGAATAAATCTTAATTTTGCAAAGAATTGTGGGAAAAAAAAAAAGGACAACATCAAAAAGCTCACTATGCCTCTTACTAAATACCTTGGAATGTCTACTTTCCAAAAAGGGGTCATTTGGGGGGTATTTGTACTTTCCTGGCTTGTTCGGGTCACAAGAAATGAGAGTCCACCAGTACATCAGATGTGATCAATTTTGTGCGATTCGCACCGCAGCTTGTATACTCTCTAACTTTCACAAAGACCAAATAATATCCACTAATTTGGGTTATTTTTACCAAAGATATGTAGCAGTATAAATTGTGGCCAAAATTTATAAATAAAAATTAATAATTTGCATAATTTTGTCACAAAAAAAAAGAAATATGCGTTTTTCTTTCAAAATTTTCAGTCTTTTTTCATTTATAGCGCAAAAAATAAAAACCCCAGAGGTGATCAAATACCACCAAAAAAAAGCGCTATTTGTGGGGAAAAAAAGGACAAAAAATTCATTTGGGTACAGTGTTGGGTACACAGGTACACACTTGTATATATGCAAGCACCCCCCCCACACACACACACACACACACACACACACCTGTATTTATGTCAGTGCCCCACCCCCCTCTCACACCTGTATATATATATGTCAGAGCCCCACCCCCCCACGCACCTGTATATATGTCAGCTCCCCCTCCCCCCCACACCTGTACCTATGTCAGCGCCCCAGCCCCCCCTCACACCCGTATATATGTCAGCTCCCCACACACACACACACACACACACACACACCTTTATATATGTCAGCGCCCCCCCACTTGTATATATGTCAATCCCCCCCACACACATCTGAATATATGTCGGTCCCCCCCACACCTGTATACATAACTGTCCCGGATTTGGAGGTACGGTCTCTGATTTGGAACAATGTCCCTCATTCCTCCTCATTTGTCCCGCATTTTGGTCTGATCTATATAAATTACATTATTTATCTTTAAAAAAAGTGTTTTCCATTGCTAAATCTTTCAACCAATTACTAAACTTCAAAAACAAATATAAAGGAATAGTTGTGGTAAAAATAAAGCACTTGTGGGTTTAACTAATCATTTTTTTGTTTAATTCTCCTTTAAGGGGGTGTGGCAGGGGGGCGTACGTATCCTATGTCTGCATACTTTTGCGAATATTATATTATATATATATATATATATATATATATATATATATATAAAATATCTGACCCCCGAAGGAGCTGCTGGTTTTATTGGGCTTACCGTTACCTTCTTGACTGCTTCTCCGTCTAGGGTTTCTCGTGGGAAATGGCCCAAAGAAATGTAGAAAATGACACTGAATCTTCTTTTGGGTTATTTATTTGAAGTAGAAACAGAGTCTCTCAGTTTAAGGTAAAGGGTTAGGATAAAGTCCAGGTACTTTGGACTGTAAAAATGGAAAGTCTCTTATAAGGAAAATCCAGAGAATAACCGTTTCACAGCTGGATTTTACAACCCCCGGATAGACCTCCTCTCACTAGGCCTAGCAGCTGGCAGGGTGTTAAGTAAAGTCTCTGCCACAGACTTGAATGTAACTGAGGGACATAGACAAATTTAAAGAGCTATCAGTATCTCTCAGCTGGTCCAGCAATACCGTATGAGTGTAGATCCATGAAGTGTCCTTCAACTGAGCCTCCATCAAAGACGCCAGCCTTGCGCACAGCCTTCTCCCGAAGAGTCCTACCAGCGCACGACGATGTACGTCGACAGAATGGCACGGGCAGGCATATTGGCGTACAGGTACGTCCAATATTCAATGCCGCCCTGCCATCGGGAGCGCGCCGCCGGCGTCGCGCTCCTGCGCTGGTCGGGACCCCCGTGTGTCCGGTCGCGGGACCCGCGGACTCGATCGCCGCGGGCATCCCCGCGATCGTCTCACGGGACGGCTGAATGGAGGAAATGCCGTGTAAAACACAATTTCTCTATTCTGCCTAGCAACTAGTGACGCTGATCTCTGCTCCATGTGATTGGAGCAGAGATCAGTGTTCACTAAATGAAAGCCCAACCCCCCCCACAGTTAGTAACACACCCCTAGGAACACTTAACCCCTACACTGCCACCCACTGGTTAACCCCTTCACTGCCAGTGTCATTTACACAGGAATCACTGCATTTATATAGCAGTGATTACTGTATAAATGACAATGGTCCCAAAAATGTCCGATGGGTCCCCCACAATGTCGCAGTCACAAAAATCGCTGATCGCCGCCATTACTAGTAAAAAAAAAAATAATAAAAAATTATTAATAAAAATGCTATAAAACTATCCCTATTTTGTAAACGCTATAACTTTTGCGCAAACCAATCAATAATCGCTTATTGCGATTTTTTTTACCAAAAATATGTAGAAGAATACGTATCGACCTAAACTGAGGGAAAAAAAAGGTTTTTTATATATTTTTGGGGGATTTTTATTATAACAAAAAGTAAAAAATAATGCGTTTTTTTTAAAATTGTCGCTCTATTTTTGTTTATAGCGCAAAAAATAAAAACCGCAGGGGTGATCAAATACCACCAAAAGAAAGCTCTATTTGTGGGGAAAAAAAGGTCATCAATTTTGTTTGGGAGCCACTTCGCACGACCGCGCAATTGTCAGTTAAAGCGACGCAGTGCCGAATCGCAAAAAGTGGTCTGGTCTTTGACCAGCAAAATGGTCCGGTCTGTAAGTGGTTAAATACCACTTCCCAGAATGCACAGCAGAACACTACCACTGGGCTGGTTCCAAAAGAAACGTGACATTCAATACACCCAGCTAGCCCGCGTTCTTACACTTGCCGGCGGTGACAGCGACACCTGCGGTCAAGGAGAACCCAGTGCAACCTAGCTGGACTGGTACTGAAACCATAATTTAATAAAATTAGCCCCAAAACTCAACTGTGGTTTCAGGAGAATTAACTTTGAAAAACATATAGCACATGCTTGTCAGGAGCCAGCGATACAGACCCCCACATACACAAACCTGTATATTGCAGCCCCTCACCCCTATGGCAGCCCATACACAAATCCATAAACACACAAGGCTCTGGCCCCTCCCTGTACACAAACAGCCCCCCTCCCTTTCCCACACAGCCTCTACTTGTAAAGAAGGTCTTCCTACCTAGTCCCAGCCCATTTTCACAAAGCTGACATGTTCCTGAGAAGCTCAGTACAAATCACACAAGCGCATGCAATGTGCACATAGTAGCCAGAGGTGGCAGTAAAAAGCTCAATATCTGAGCTCAGTGACACGAGAACAGCAGAAGCTATGAAATCATTTCTGTAATGCACAGCACGGCTCCCCTTCACCCATCCTGCCTTCTTCTGGCCCCTTAGGCCCTTTCACACAAGGCTGTCCGCATTGAGCCCGTAAATAGCTCAGTGGGGATTGCTCCATTGATCCCCGCCGAGCCGGCAGAAGACAAGTCCACCGGTGCACTCTGTGCAGGGACGGACTAGTCCGAGCCCCGCTCTCCCCTATAGGGGATCGGACGATTACGGACCGCCTGTCCGTTTTCATCCGATCCACCAAACGGATGAAAAATAGGGTTTGCATTCGTCTGGTTTTAGTGGAGAGGATCGGATCGGGGCTGATCTCAAGTTTTTTTTTTTTTCCATTAGAAGCATTTGCTGAAAACGCATATACATATTTACAGTATGTTGTTAAAATACTAACTACAACATACAAAGCCATTCACAACTCTTCCCCGAGCTGCTGTACATCACAAATCTTATCTCCAAATATCACCCAAACCATCCTCTCTGCTCCTCTCAAGACCTCCTGCTCTTAGGCCCCTTTCACACTGGGGCGGTGGGTGCGTAGGCGGTAAAGCACCGCTATTTTTAGCACAATTTACCGTCAATTTTGCGGCGCTATTTGCCTGCTAGCAGGGAGCTTTTACCCCCCTGCTAGCGGGCAAGAAAGGGTTAAAAAAAAAAAAACAGCCGCAGAAGGGTAAAAAAACAAAACAAAAAAACACCGCAAAGCACTGCTGCAGCAGCGCTATGCTGGCGGTATAGGCGCACTGCCCCATTGATTTCAATGGGCAGGAGCTGTGTATACATTGCTCCTTCACCCCTCCAAAGATGCTGCTAGCAGGACTTTCTTGCCAGCACACCACTCCAGTGTGAAAGCCGTCGGGGGTTTCAGAGTGGAGAGACAGCAGAGACTCTTTCAGGGCGCTTTGCAGGTGCTATTTTTAGCGCTGTAGCGCCTGCAAAGTGCCTCAGTGTGAAAGGGCTTTAAGGCTCCCTTTTCTCCTCCTATGTTCATCTCCAGGACTTTGTGAAAGCCTCTCCTATCCTCTGGAACTCTCTACCTCTACTCATCTCCAACTAATATCATGCCTCCAACTAATCTTTCACTTCCATCAGCTCATTCCCCATAGTTACAACCTTTTGTACCACTTGCTCCAACCTATTAGACTGTAAGCTCTTCTGAGGAGGTTCCTCTTAAAGCGGAGGTCAGCTCACTGCTGCAAAAATGAAAAGCCAGCAGCTGCTGATTTTTAGGCCTCATGCACACTGGACGTTAAAATAACGTTATAAAAATGTCAGTAGCTTTGCAGTGAGTTTTCAACTTCTCAACGTTTTTGCAATGGCGTTTTTTAGCATTTTTCTGATCTTTTTCCATGGCTTAAAAACCGCTGGCGAGTGTCGTTTAGCGTTTATCAGCGTTAGAGCGTTTTTACAGCTCAAAAATGTCTCTCAGAACCCACTCTTTTATTTTATTTTTTACTGCTCAAAAACGCCACTGCCCAAAACTGCTGATAACAGCCTATGTGTTCATGGACACATAGGATAACATGATGGAGAGTTTAATGACCGTAGAAAAAAAAACGTCTACAGCCAAAAACAGCTGCTGTAAAAACATCAAAAAACGTCCAGTGTGCATGAGGCCTTAATAATCGGATACTTACCTGTCCTTGAGTCCAGCGATGTCGGCAGCGCAGCTAATGTTTACATCAGCTGTCAGGTGCATGCCGCCTCCATTGCGGGTAAAGGAACCCGGCAGTGTAGCCTTACGGCTTCACGCTGGGAACCCTACTGCGCATGCGCAAGGCTCTGCTCCCCTCTCCTACTGGCCCGGCAGCCAGGAAGGAGGAGGTAGCCCCAGCAATTACACTAATACCCGTAGCTGAGGCTCCCGGAAGTGGGGACAGGATACCTGTGAAAGACAGGTATCTTGTCTCCCCCCCCCCCCCCCCCCCCCCCCAAAGTTGCCAAACGTGGTGTCCGAGGGGGGAAGGAGTACAACGAGCGAAAGTTCCAATTTTGGGTGGAAATCCACTTGAACCCTCTTGCATTTTATTGGATTGTAACTGTTGTCTCCCTTTTAAATTATAAAGCACTGTATAAACTGTTGGCGCTATATAAATCTTGTATAATAATAATTATTATTATTCTCAGCTTGGCAGCTGAGAAGAAAGTCTTATGCTGTCTGCTTGTATAACCATCACCTCACGTGAGAACAGCTTTTCCCGCCTTCTTCCATTCAGAACACTCAGTGTAAACAAGCTGTAGCTTGGTTACTATGACTCCGTGATAGCAGTGTATGATAGAAGTACATGCATGAGGTGCTCAGAGCTCTCTCTCGCTCTGGGAGGCGGTGGAGCTGTGGAGGGAGGTGGTGAGATGGGGGTGGTCACAGCCATGCTGCTCACTCCTTTGTTCTCTCATGTCTGCTCCCTCCACACCCATCATCTCCCTCTAATTTCCCGCCATAGAGCCCGCCACCATAATTAAAGGGTTAATTGTGGATTACAATAGTGAAGTAGAAGTCGGCAGAATAGGAAATTAACATTATAATGATGAGCTGTTAACCATAGACTGAGGTGGGATCAGTTTCGTAATGAACAACACAAACCTTCTAGGTGGGGGGTAGAATAGAGGATGCTATTGTGGAGGTTTCACAGCTATGTATACACAGACACTTCCTACACACATTACAGAAGGTCTGCCACCTTGGGGTGCCTGTAGGCTTTCCCTAAAATTGCCAGGCTGAGATTTTTTTTTTTTGGGGGGGGGGGTTCATAAACCAGGATGGAATGTTCCTGGTCAATTGCTTTTTTTTTTCTTCTGAATTCACACACATTGTAAATGGCCGGTCACCACAAGGACACTCAGATTGTTTTCACGGTGTACCATTCACATTGAAACGCAGCCCAGAGCTGAATTTTAACCCCCCACCCTGAGTAGTACAGTGTCACTACGGTGACACTAAACTACTGTGATGACCGTAAAAAAAAAAAAAAAGAAGAAGAAGAAAAATAGAAAAAAAAATGGATAAGAATGAATAAAAAAAAATAAAAAAATAAAAAAAGGATTTTTTTTTTTTAAACATACAGTCATCAGTCAGTATCCCCGAATCCCTGATCACTACCACACCAGTCAAGATGACGCTGTGCTGCACTGGTGACCGTATGTTAACCGCCTGCCTACTAGGCAAAAATTCTGACATTTCTTTCCTACATGTAAAAATCATATTTTTTTTTGCTAGAAAATTACAGAGAACCCCCAAACATTATATATGTTTTTCTTTTAGCAGAGACCCTAGAGAATAAAACGGCATTTGCGCAGCAATTTTTCAAACGTGTTTTTTTGGGAAAAAAACTTTCATGCATTAAAAATAACAAAAAAAAGAAAAAAAATTGTAAAGTTTGCCCAATATTTTAGCATAATGTAAAAGATGATGTTACATTAAGTAAATAGATACCCAAAATGTCACGCTTCAAAATTGCACACGCTCGTGGAATGGCAACAAACTTTGTTACTTAAAGTGGTTGTATACCCCCATGTTTTTTCACCTTAATGCATCCTGACAGTGACCCCCCCCCCCCCGTTTTACTTGCCTGGGCCCTGGAATTTTACATGCCGGAGACGTGCTCTTCCTCTGCCCAGGGTTCTCGGCTCTTGATTGGATAGATTGATAGCAGTGCAGCCATTGGCTCCGACTGCTGTCAATCAAATCCAATGACGCGGGTGTTGGGGGTGAGGCCGAGTCTAGCATTCGTGTCTATGCACGCAAATGCTGAACTCGGGAGTGCACCCGCAAGGTAACTCCCCGGGTGAGTGCTTCTCCGAGGGGTTTATCTGATGTGGAGAGGAGCTGCGAGAGCCGCTGAGGGACCACAGAAGAGGATGTTAAGGGCCACTCTGTGCAAAACGAACTGCAAAGTGGAGGTAAGTATGACATGTTTGTTATTAAAAAATAAATAAAAAAAAAACAAAAAAACTTTACAATCACTTTAAAAATCCCCATAGGCGATGCTTTACATTTTTTTCCAGGTTATGTGTTTTGAGCTACAGGAGGTCTAGTGCTAGAATTATTGCTCTCGCTCTAACGTTCACGGCGATACCTTACATGTGTGGTTCAAAATGTCAATGTCATTTACATATGAGGGCACAGGGGCGCTTTAAATTTTCAATTTTTTTTTTTTTAATTGTTAATTTTGATCACTTTTATTCCCATTACAAGGATTGTAAAACATCCCTTGTAATAGGAATAGGGCATGCCAGAACCTCTTTACAGTGAGATATGGGGTCAAGAAGTCCCCAGATTTCGCTTCTAGGCTGGGAAGCCTAAAATAAAAAATAATCCTGGCTTCTCAGCCGAGGTGGTGGCATTTTTTCAAAACATCACGCCCAGCCTCCAAACGATCATAGAGACTTCGGGGACCATCTGGCTTGCTGGAAAGCTCTATGGTCATCATCCGGTTCTGGTCAATGCCTTCTCTTGCAAGCCAATCGCAGGGGCGAGCCGGGAGAAGCAAAGGAGTATGGCGGGGGAGGGAGGAAACGTCCCCTCTCGTCACCTGTAAGAACGATCAAGCGACTGAACGGCCGCTATGTTTGTTCTTATGGTGAAGGGAATCTCCGGCTCATGCAGGCATCATTCAGATATCACCGCTCAAAGTCCGCAATGTCATAGGACGTTGGGTGGTTGAGAAGTGGTTTGGGCTGCCTACTTTCCAAAAAGGGGTTATTTTTACTGTCCTGTTTACAGACATCCCAACCTGCAAAAACTAATTTCAGGGAGGTGGCAAACTCATTTCAGGGAGATGATGCTTCACTCCGGCACTGACCCTGTCGACTGGGCACACAGCAGGACATGGGGCACACATCAGGGCACATCATGGGGCACACATCAGGCATGGGGCACACAGCAGGGCACAGATCAGGGCATGGGGCACACAGCGGGCATAGGGCACACAGCAGGGTAGGGGGCACATCATGGGGCATCCATCAGGACACACAGCAAGACATGGGACACACAACAGGACACTGGGCACACCGCAGGGCACACAGGGGGTCATGGGGCACACAGCGGGGCATGAGGCATACAGGAGGGCACATCATGAGGCACTGGACACACATCAGGACATAGGGCACACAGTAGGGCACATCATGGGGCACACAACAGGCATGGGACACACAGCAGGGCAGGGGGCACACATCTGGCATACATCAGGACACAAAGCAAGACATGGAGCGCACAGCGGGGCATAGGACACATAGTGGGGACACTGGACACACAGCAGGGCATGGGGCACACAGCAGGGCATGGGGCACACAGCAGGGCACTATTCACACATCACAGCAAGATCCAAGCAGCTGCTGTTGCATTACTTGCAGAGCAGCGTGGGAAGCGGCTGTCATTACCTCCTCTCTTCTAGACTGTCTGAAGTGATGACAGATCTGGTCCCTGCAAAGCAACGGTCATTTTACCTCTCATGCCATGCTCCTCCCCGCTGGCCCCTCCTTCCCTCCCGTCCACCCCAGAAGCACCTAGGTTGGACGGGAGGGAAGGAGGGGCCGACAGGGAGCAGCGTGCCATGAGAGGTCTCAGCGCAGCATGGGGCGTGTCTCCAGATCTCTCCCGACTCTGTCCCGCCCCCTGCCACAAACAGAAGACGGAGTGGCTCGAGCGGCCGCCGCGGCCGTACTCCATTTGGCCCATTCAGACACGGAGCCGTGGCTTGGCCCACCTCTCTCTCCTCATTGGATCACTGACTTTGACAACAGTGAGAGCCAATGGCGACCTACTGCTGTCTCAGGCCAGTGGCATAGCCCCTGGTGACACCCACCAGAGGGATGACACCTGTGGGCAGTGGCACCGCTAAAACTGCACCCCTACATTGATCTGCGTCTCTCTCTGGCTCACACACACACCAGAGAGGACCAAAGCCACCTCCCTCTCCTGGCTGTATACATCTACACAGGAGGAGGGACACAGCTGTGCATGTCCTGCACTGATCTGAGGTATATACATTGTCAGAGGATCTGATCTGAGGTATGAACATTGTCAGGAGGACAGAGGAGGGGAGCGGTGACCAGTTAAAAAAAAAGATGGAGCAGTGATGGGGGGGGGGGGGGGGGGTTAAGAGGACACGCGCTGGGGGTGCACTATGGGAGGGGAGAGGAAGGTCCTATGCTGGAAGTGGAGGTCGGATTTGAAATCCAACCCTCCCAAAAGAGCAAAAGCCCTCTCCCCTTCCATTACGTCCCCCCCACCAGTTCATATCCAACCCCCCCTTCGTACTAGCACAAGTGAAGAGGGAGGTCTGTACTGAGGGAGAGGGGGTCTATACTGAGGAAGGTCTGTACTGAAGAGAAGAGGGATCTGTACTCATGGGAGGGGAGGTCTGTACTGAGGGGAAGGGTCTGTATTGAGGGAGAGGGGGCTATACTGCGTGAGGGCGGGGTCTGTACTTAGTAGGGGGGTCTATACTAAGGAAGGGGCATCTGTACTTAGTGAGGGGGTCTGTACTGAGGGAGGGGGGTCTGTACTGAGAGGGGGGGGTGACACCATGTTTTTCCGCACCGGGTGACACCAACCCTAGTGACACCACTGTCTCAGCCAATGAGGATGGAGAGTCCCAGACAGCAGAGACTCTTGTGCAACATCGCTGGATCAAGATGGAGCTTAGGTAAGCATTAGGGGGGCTGCTGGATTTACACAGACACACACCTCCAGCTCTGGAGCTCTGATTGGCCCTCTTATGACTCATTCCCTCTCACTTCCTGGCAAACTCTCACCAGAGAGAGAGTAAGAGAGAGAGAGAGCTGTACATGTCGTCATAAGCCTAAGCTATTGACCAGACAAGAAACAGGAAGTGGGCTGTATAAGGTATTTACTGGCAGAAAAAAAAAAGTTTTACTATCCAAGGTTAAAACAACAAGGGCAGAAGATTTTATATAGTGCTAACAGTTTACGTAGCGCTTTACAATTGAATGGAGTAGTTAACACAGGAATACACTGTCAAAGCAGCATGTACAATAAGCACTTTACAGAATGTCCTTACTGGTACAAAATATACTGTACATGGCCAGTGCATGCAGAGAAAAACAGCAATGTAGTATTTATTCTATGAATTATATGTACACTGATCCATGCTAACCTATGTAACATTTTTTTTATTTGCCAAGTGACTTATTAGATGGAGTAGTGGAGCCGCTGCACAGAGCAGATGAGTGATGTAAGGCAGCTTAAATGAGTAGAGAAAACTAGTGGTGGCTTTGAGCCATCTGCCTGCGTCTTTCATGCTCAACATATTTTGTGAACACACATGCGCAGGTAAAATGCTGATGCCAAGAAGTATTAAAGTTTACAAGTGTTCAGCTAGCTTTACAAAATGGCTGTTCAGGGCACCTGCAGCTTCCTGGGTGCAAGAAAGCACCAATTACACTACACATATAAAATGCTTGTAAAATCTGCATGTGCATTTACCCTTAAAGTGGTTGTAAACACAGAAGGTTTTTTTTTATCTTCATGCATGAAGATAAAAAGCCTTTTATGTGCAGCAGCCCTCCTAATACTTACCTGAGCCCCATCTGGATACAGCGATGTTGCTTGAGTGTCTCGACTGCCCAGGACTCCTCTCCTCATTGGCTAAAACAGAAGCGCAGTGCCATCAGCTCCTGTCAGTCAAAGTCAGCCAAAGAGGAGAGAAAGGGCCGAGGCTGGGTCACGGCTCTGTGTCTGAATGGACACAGGGAGCTGTGGCTTGGCTTGGGTGCCCCCATAGCATGCTGCTTGCTGTGGGGGCTCTCGACAGGAGCAAGGGGCCAGGAGCACCAAAGAGGGACCCAGGCTGCCCTGTGCAAAACCACTGCCAAGAGCAGGCAAGTATACATAAGCTGTGGTAGCAATAATAATAACACCACCAATTTTTTTAGTATGGCATAATTATACTTCTGCACACAGTTACACCATAAGCAATACAAAACGTTATTTCCACAACTACAAGCCTTATTGGGTCGTATGAGTTATTATCTGTGTAGACACACTGGAATTTTTTATATACAGCCTGAAGAAGGCTGCATTAGGTATACAGGATTCATTTTAGAGTGAGAGCAATCAATCTACACAAATGCAGCTTACTCATAGCATAGTTACCAACAGTCCCGATTTGGCCAGGACATTCATAGAATTCAGACCCATGTCCCAGTCTGAGCCTGTCCCAGCCAGAATCACAGAAAATAGGTTTTGTGCTAGGCAGGGGCAGACTGGGCCAGGGTGTCAAATCCCCTATAAAAAAAAAGTTGCAACTCTTCGCCGTCACCCGCTGTCATCCTGGGCCATCCACATGGTAAGCTGGGTGGGTGTCAGGGCTGGCTTAGCCCTTCCTTCTCTGGGCTGGCTGCTCAGCTGTCGGCTAATTGCCAGCTCTCATCTCTCTCCACAGTCACCAGCTGTTCCTGATCATGCTTGTCTGACCTGCCTACTTAAAGCTGTCCAGCTCACTTCACCGCTGCCCTCGCCTTGGTCACATCACAAGAAACCATCTCCTGCGGTTCTGTTTAAAGACTGGCTTGCTGACATCCCTTCTGGCTCCTTATCCTGCTTGCTGTTGCTCTACTTGGGTCCCTGACTTCTGGCCTGGCTGATTACCCGATCTGGTTATTGAACTCTAGCCTGGCTGACTACTCGATCCGGTTACTGGACTCTGGCTATGCTTTGACTACGCTTTTTCTATTTACCTTTTTATTTTTGTTTAATAAACAAGTGTGATTTAATTGTACTTCTGTCTCGGTCTGATTCATGGTTTCTGATATTGGGCTGGTAGTCAGGACTGAGTGATGTAACAGACAAGGAGGTAGCAGGAGGCTGGTAGCACCGCATTCCAGCCAATGGGTGCGCTGGCACCATTATTGGCCATATGCATGGAGCTGCTGTGGAGCCGTGTTACGGATTCCAGTGAAGAAGAACATTGTAAAGAAGTGTATTATGTCTGAAGAGTACTTGAATCTGTGTCTGTGAAGAAGAAAGTGTAGCCGAACCTGCATGTAGTATGCAGCAGCAGCTGGTCTCTCTCGCTCTCTATCTTTCCCTCTCTCCCCATCTCTCTCTCTCCCCCATCACTATATTACCACAGTCTCGAATATGTAACCCCACCACTTTTAAGCCACGTCCATTATGCATAATTAAAACCATGCCCATTTCGTGCGCTACATATTTTTGGCTCTCACTAGACCATGGCTACAAATAAATTCCCCACTACTACTGTGTTTTCCCAAAAATAAGACCTACCCCAAAATAAGCCCGGAGCCACGAACGTCCCGATCCCGGAGGAGATTTAAGGCCTCAAATATGACCTTTGTAGAGATGGTGGACATCTTGAAGAGGGCAGACTATGATGGGAAGCATGGACCTTACCCAAACCCAAAATGTGAGAAAAGCCAAGATTATGACTAAAATTGTGAAAAGTCTACAGAAGAATATTGGGGTACGACGATCGAAGGATCAACTGAGGAAACGATGGTCAGACCTAAAATTGAGGGAGCAGGATGAGTACAGAAGGATCAAGAGAGTTCTGCAAAAAAGTAAGTAGTTGTCGTGTGTTCCTATTACTACTTGCATGCTGCTCCATGTTTTCTTTACTGTTGGACAGTTTAAGATGGCGGTTAAAATGGCAAGTTTCAGGTTCGTGGGCACAGTAATCGTTCATAGTAAATATTGTTTGTTCGCCCACTAATACGATGTTTTTGGCAAATGCAGGTTTAAGTACATTTGGTCATGCCCATTTGTATTCAAATAAGTTTAGTACATTGTTGTCTAGATGGGGTTGTAACTAGAATGAAATGCAAACACTTATTCAGTGTAAGGAGAGGACACTCAGCAGCTGTTTACACATCTGGATGCAGGAGCACTAGTGTGGGACATCAGAACAAACTTTTAAGGGTGTCATACACAGGTGCTCCAGTGGATACTAGGGGTGTCTCCATGTGGGAAACGTTACCA
Source organism: Lithobates pipiens (assembly GCF_037356315.1). Classification (NCBI taxonomy): domain Eukaryota; kingdom Metazoa; phylum Chordata; class Amphibia; order Anura; family Ranidae; genus Lithobates; species Lithobates pipiens. The sequence goes on from NW_027507764.1 coordinate 134,211,310, forward strand.
AAACAGGTAAGTATTGCAGCTTTAAGAAAGGGGGAACATCATGTCTTCAACTTGGAACTCTGCCAAAGCAGACAATTATACGACACTTCAAGCAATGTTTCATATTCCTATTTCTGCCCTCAAATATCTGTGTGCCAAGTATACCTTTTATTCACATAGGGAAGAAAAGACTTGGGACATCTGAGGTCACCAGGGACCCTGAACCTCCTAAAGAAGGGGAAATCATAAAACCACAACCTCATGATGTGGAGGAAGGAGAGGTTTATGAAGTGGACGAAATAGTGACCACAACACTTGAGTGTCTAAGACCACAGCTTCAGGTAACAGATGTATGCCTGCATATTTATAATACAGTGGTGTGAAAAAGTGTTTGCCCCCTTCCTCATTTCCTGTTCCTTTGCATGTTTGTCACACTTAAGTGTTTCGGAACATCAAACCAATTTAAACAATAGTCAAGGACAACACAAGTAAACACAAAATGCAATTTGTAAATGAAGGTGTTTATTATTAAAAGGTGAAAAAAAATCCAAACCATCATGGCCCTGTGTGAAAAAGTGATTGCCCCCTAAACCTAATAACTGGTTGGGCCACCCTTAGCAGCAACAACTGCAACCAAGCGTTTGCGATAACGTGCAATGAGGCTTTTACAGCGTCCTGGAGGAATTTTGGCCCACTCATCTTTGCAGAATTGTCCTAATTCAGTTACATTAGAGGGTTTTCGAGCATGAATGGCCTTTTTAAGGTCATACCACAACATCTCAATAGGATTCAGGTCAGGACTTTGGCTAGGCCGCTCCAAAGTCTTCATTTTGTTTTTCTTCAGCCATTCGGTGGTGGACTTGCTGGTGTGTTTAGGATCATTGTCCTGCTGCAGAACCCAAGTTCGTTTCAGCTTGAGTACACGAACAGATGGTCGGACATTCTCCTTCAGGATCTCTTGGTAGACAGCAGAATTCATAGTTCCTTTTATCACGGCAAGTCTTCCAGGTCCTGAAGCAGCAAAACAGCCCCAGACCATCACACTACCACCACCATATTTTACTGTTGGTATAATGTTCTTTTTATGAAATGCAGTGTTCCTTCTACGCCAGATATACTTGGACACACACCTTCCAAAGAGTTCCACTTTTGTCTCATCGGTCCACAGAATGTTGTCCCAAAAGTCTTGGGGATCATCAAGATGTGTTGTGGAGAAATTGAGACGAGCTTTGATGTTCTTTTTGCTCAGAAGTGGTTTTCTCCTTGGAACTCTGCCATGCAGGCCATTTTTGCCCAGTCTTTTCCTGATGGTGGAGGCATGAACGCTGACCTTAACTGAGGCAAGTGAGGCCTGCAGTTCCTTGGACGTTGTTGTGGGGTCTTTTGTGACCTCTTGGATGAGTCGTCGCTGCACTCTTGGGGTAATTTTGGGCGGCCGGCCACTCCTAGGAAGGTTCACCACTGTTCCATGTCTTCGCCATTTGTGGATAATGGCTCTCACTGTGGTTCGCTGGATTCCCAAAGCTTTGGAAATGGCTTTATAACCCTTTCCAGACTGATAGATCTCAATTACTTTCTTTCTCAATTGTTCCTGAATTTCTTTGGGTCTCGGCATGATGTGTAGCTTTTAAGGATCTTCTGGTGGACCTTACTGTGTCAAGCAGCTCCTATTTAAGTGATGCCTTGATTGTGAACAGGTGTGGCAATAATCAGGCCTGGGTGTGGCTAGAGAAATTGAACTCAGGTGTGGACAACCACAGTTATAGTATGTTTTAACAAGGGGGGCAATCACTTTTTCACACAGGGCCATGATGGTTTAGATTTTTTTTCACCTTTAATAATAAACACCTTCATTTACAAATTGCATTTTGTGTTTACTTGTGTTGTCCTTGACTATTGTTTAAATTGGTTTGATGTTCCGAAACACTTAAGTGTGACAAACATGCAAAGGAACAGGAAATGAGGAAGGGGGCAAACACTTTTTCACACCACTGTACATGGTGTGTTTCTTTATTTTAGATGATGTGGATGTTGTGGAAGAAGAAACAGATTTCACAAGTGCACAGATCCTTATCAGGGAGATCATGGTGTGTAATCTGGATGTACAGAAGATCAAGGAAGACATCAGTGATGTGCAAAGAAAGACTCAAAAACATCATTGATGTTTTTAGGCAGAATCTAAAAACACACTAACATTTTTGTAATTGTTTTTTTTTTCAAAGTTTTCTAAAAATGTAAAAAAAAAATTTTTTTGAAGATGCACACACACAGTGTGTCAACATGTGCCATCTGCCATCACGGGAGATCAATGTATGCGTTTTGTGGGTGCAACCCCTTCCTCACAACTCAAGTAGGTGAGAGGAAAGGGGTTCTACCCCCCGAAACACGTCCATTGATCCCCTATCATGGGAGCTAGCACATGTTTGACCCTAGGCATGGGATCAGGAGTGAAAAAGGATATTTCTACTGTCCAAAAAAATAAATAAAAAATGGATTCCAAAAATATGTTCATTTGTTCAAAAACCCTTTTCTAAATGCACATGTGAATGTGCAGAGTAAAAAAAATTCTACTCAACAATGTGTGGCTTCTTCTTGCAATGCTCAATAGCAGTTTTTTGCTTAAGTTGGTGTTTACAGTGACAATGAGGGTTATTTACTAAATGCAAATCCACTTTGCACTACAAGTGCAGTTTCAAGTGCACTTGTAGTGCAAAGTGGATTTTCCATTTGTAAATCACACCCACAGTGCTTTATAATTTGCATCAATCAGGCCATTTTCGTCACTCCAAAAAATGAATTCATGTTGCTGAAAATGATGAATATTTTTCTCATTAATGCATTAAATACATTAACAACAAAAACAAGGTGTGTGTGTGTGTGTGTGTGTGTGTGTGTGTGTGTGTGTGTGTGTGTGTGTGTGTGTGTGTGTGTGTGTGTAGCAGCCCCACAACATAACAGTTAGCTGAAGAAGAGATTGTCACCTCATTTATGAAAGAAATTATGTTTGCACTATTGAAGAAAATGGCCAAAAAAAAAAAAAACCCACTGGAGAACCTAGGAGACAGCTAAAAGAAACACAAGCAGTAAATCAAAAGGAAATATTTTTCAGTTTAAAATAAAAATGTATTTAAAATGTATACATTTATTTAAATACATAGAATGTGATGTTAAAGGAGAAAACTTACGTTAATATAGTCCTTCTGCAGGACCTGAATGATGGCAAAACAGGTCTCTGGAATAATGGATTCTCAGAGCCTGGGGGGAGATGCCTGTTGAGAACTTGATGTCCTGCAGACTTCTCCCTGTCGCCAAGTAGTGCAAGGTGGCGACCAGCCTTTGTTCCGGGGTGATGGCTTGCCAAATGTAGGTGTCCTGCTTCGCAATATAAGGGGACAGCAAAGCCAACAGAGGGTGAAAAAAATGGGTTCCGTCATCCGGATACAATTCCTGAATTCATCAGGATTATTCTCCTGGATCTCCCGCAACAAAGGCATATGAGAGAATTGGTCACGCTGGAGAAACCAATTCTTCGTCCATGAACTCCTCCTTGCCCTGTTCATGGACTGGGCTTGGGTCAAAGTAAGAACCCCAACATCAAGCCCCTGCACAGCACAAATTCTACGACGAGTACATACCCGCAACATGGCTTCAAAACGAACAAACAGAACACACTGAAAATCACAAAGGCCTGGGAAGAGCGAGCTGAAGTTCAGAAACAAGTGGACAAGAATGCACTGAAAATCAAATGCGCAATATAAAAATACACACTAAAAACCAGATACGAACTGACTACAGGCACTTAAAACCAGATACGAACCCACAAGTACAAACTGAAGAGCAGTAACGATCTGAAAAGCATGAGGCTGAAAAGCGCGAATCGTCCCTCACCAAACTTCTACTAACACGAGATAAACACGAGATTAGCAGAAGGAGCCCAAAGGATGGGGCACTGGCTATTGAGCTCCCTCTTTATAGTGCCGTCGTACATGTTGTACGGCAGCGTGTTCTTGATGATAGGAATTTCCGACATTTGTGCAACAGTGTGTATGCAAGACAAGCTTGGGCCAACATCTGTCAGAAATAAATCCCAGGATTTCATTGTCGGAATGTCCGATCGTGTGTACATGGCATAAGGGTTCCTTAACATACAGCAGGGCGCCCTAGGGTGCCCATAATACTTGCGTACTGGTGTGCATGTGAATTGCATGCATTGTTATACAGCATCACAGTGCTTGATATTTTTTTTAAACTTTGTTTAAATTATGTTTATTCAACTCTATATGTTGCAAACTAATGCTGCATGCTGTAATGTGCGGTGTTGCAATAAAAATGTATGCCTGGATCATTTTATTGCTATGCACACCAAAGCAGCGCATACACAGCATTGTACACTGGGTGTTAACACAAGGCATGGGTATTAAGGCAACCCCCAGATTTATGGCGTAAGGCCAGGTTCACACGTGTGTGCTGCTTTTTTTTCGCATGGCGTATTTTACACATATTTTTTTGATGCACATCCCTTGAACTCTATTATGCATGTTTTCATGAAAGTGTATCAAAGTCCTGCACGCGACATCCTTGATGCCCTTTCATGAAAATGCACATTCTATTTGAAGTTAATGAGAGTGTGCCTAAACCCTGCACCAAAAATGCAGTGAACATGTGAACCTCGCCTTAGTTGTTTATTTACAGTATTGTGTATTTTTAATTTTCAATGTTTCACATAAAGGCACCATTTAAAATGTACCTATAATTGTTATTGATGAAGTCAATACAGATTTTATCTTTCGGATTTAGTAGGTAATTTGTAAGTTACTGTATTGTGCTTGTGTGGACAAATAATGATTTTTGTTTACAGAAAATGTATGGCTTGGGGGAATGTTACAAACTGTCAAAGCTGGTGGTAAAATAAATAAATAAATAAATAAATAAAAAAAAAAGTGAAAAAAAAATTGTCTGGCCATCTGAGGTTAAAAGTGAAGAGCAGGACCTGGCGCAACGTAAGGCTTATACCCTGTACACATGGTCGTAAATTCTGACGGATAAGGTCTGATCGGATTATGTTGTCGGAACGTCAGAAAATCCGATCGTGTGTGGGCTCTATCTGACTTTTTCTGTCGGAAATCCCGGCGGAAAAAGTTTGAGAGCTGGATCCAAAATTTTCCGACAGCAAAATCCGATCAGACTTTTTCCGTTCGTTTGTAGAGGTTTCCGACGGACAAAGTGCCACGCATGCTCAGATTATATTACGAGACCAAAGCTATCGGCTACTAGCCTCTACATAGTCTTGTATGCAACGAACGTCACCTTGTTCCGAACGATCGGATTTTCCGACAACTTTGTCCGACCGTGTGTATGCAACACAAGTTTCGGCCAAATCCGACGGATTTTGTGGTCGGAATGTGCCGACCGTGTGTACAAGGCATTACAGT